>NC_062276.1:13297744-13968369 GCF_916048215.2 Malus sylvestris
AATCATGTTGGTTTCAAACGACTGAGTATTGGCCAGGTGGACCACGACTGATTTACCATCCAAAAAAATGATAACTTGATCTAAAGAAGAATGAATGCAATTCATTTTATGAATCCAATCCCTATCAAGCAGAGCATTATATTTGGTCATGGAGTCGACGATAAAAAATACGGTCATGTGATTGCGACCTGCAATGTTGACCTCTAGAGGGAGTACTTTTTTGGTCTGAGACTTATCACCGACAAAGCTACTCATGGTTATTCCTGAAGGAATGAGTTCATCGTTGGATCATCGTAATGCTTTCATGACGAATACAAGCATGATATTGACCGTTGTTTCGTAATCGACGAAAATTTTAGAGATTGGGTAGCCTTCAATATGGGCCATGACATACAACGATTTTAAATGCTGAAGATTAGTCGAGGAAGAACGAGGAAACAAGATGTCCAAGGCTGTTTTAAGTTTATCGTCATCATTTGTTGACTCGTCTTCAGTAGTAGTGACGAAATCAACTTATGTTGCTTCCTCAACGACCACATCACCGTCCAAGGAACTTGGTTGGTGTTTAGTCAGCTAAAATTTGGCAGGTAGAACATAAACCATGCTGATTTCCATATTTTCAAGGACTGAAGGGCCTATTGGATCCTGGTTGTCATCTTCCGAGTTAGTGAGGACTATAGCATCATGTGTTGGAGCATTCTCGGCCTGATTGCTATGTGTCTCAACATATTCGTGCCCTTGTGCCACACAATCTGACTCTGTGTCCTTTTGACTGTTGTCGTCGGGCTTGCATGCATCTGGTGTCGGACTTTACTCCTGTCGCATTTTACGCGCTCGTTCATCATAGGCCATCAGGGCATTCCTTGTATCCAGGTAGGCATCCAGACGTGCCACCGATCTTTCTCATCGACCGTTAAACTAAACAAGGATATGGCCGAAAAAACTTCGAAGTGATATCGAAGGTGTTGAAGGTCTTCAAGAGAAAAAGGGAGTTCGGCTGTGTCAATGTCCGTGTATGGGTCGACCTCGAAGCTGAGAACCCTAGCCTCTCGAATGTGCTGGAATATGGCTTTCATTGCTGGATCAGTCATTTTCTGGATGATTTGCTCAGCATCGGGGCAAGTTAATGCCAGGTCAAGAGCTTATTGGCATGCCTTGGGCAAACCATACAAATCGTTGGTGGAATATTTCTTGTGAAATTCTTTCATATATTCCAACGATTCATCGAGGAATAGGGGTGCATATTTCATCGAACTCTGATTAGTGGTTCGTTCAAATGTAACAAGGGCAGTTGGCTTTCGACCTCTTTCCTAAATTGCTCAAAACGAGCTTTCATCTCCCCGACCTGAAGAAGGAGTTTGATGCGCTTCTCGGACTCTTCAATGGTAGTTTCGAAGTCGTAATTGGTTTCCTTCTGCCCTTGTAAATCAGCCATGATTGTTGGGGTTGGCCGATCATCTCCGCTTTCTGCCGTCTCTTTCGGCTGCCGTTTAGTGGCCGAAACAGGCTGGGTCGCTTGCTGTCGAGCCAAGCAATCTATACGATGATGTTGATGTTTTTAAGATTTAGAAAACGCGGTATACATGCCGGTGGGAGAACTGTAGTTGTACCAACGTTGGTCACGTGGTTCAGGTGGCCAGAAGGTTTTTGGATTAGCTGATGAGCTCGAGCTATGGGAATTAAGTGAATAATAATCCTCGTTATAAAATGGTGCGTCGAAATCAAGGCGTCGTTTGATTGATGTAGGACCATCTATCTATTTCCTTGGGCCGAGCCTATCAAATACTTTCTGGCGCTGGCCTTCACCAGGTTCATTTGAAGGTTCTGCCGTAATCGTCGATTGGTGTCGTGACGTCGGCATCTGCATCTGAGGCAGTTTCTTCTTAGGCTCGGTTAATACAACACATGCCTTACAATTTCTACACAAAACTATCGGCCCGCCATTTTCTTCTTTGCTGGAGTTTGACATGAACTCGACTATGGCCGGTCCTGAGAGTTCGGTAGGTGGCGCATTGGAAAACAGGTCGATCTTGAGTCGAGGCTGGGAACCTTTCTTTAGGATGTGTTGTACTATCGGCCCGCCATTTTCTTCTTCGCTGTAGTTTGACATGGATTTAACTATGGCCGGTCCTGAAAGCTCGGTAGGTGGCGCGTTGGAAAATAGGTCGATCTTGAGTCGAGGCTGGGAGCTTTGCTTTAGGATGTGTTGTACTGGGGCAAACTCGTCCTGCTCTTTCCCTTTGCTCTTGGGCAAATGGACGTCTACCATGCCAACTGTTACCGAAAGGAATGGATCCCTATCAACCATCATGCGTTTGTCAAGAAACTTTAACTTGCCTTTGTCAATCCAGCTTTGGATATCATCACGAAATATGACACAATTGTTTGTGGCATGCTTGGTCGAGTTATGATATTTGCAATATGTCTTTCCTTTAAGTTTTTTAGCCTTGGTAATGTTATGCCCTGGCCGAAGTTTGATGATCTTTGATGATAGAAATTGATCAAAAATTGCTTTGGCCTTTGTGATATCAAAGGTATACACTTTTGATATCTTCACTGTTTCTTCAGTGGCTTAGTGGGTTTTGACCTCCTTGGAATTAATTTGAGTCAATGCCTTGCAAACGTATGGTTTATCTATTACTATCTCGGCCGCGTCCACGCTGACGTATTAAGACTCCTCGCCTTTGGTCGATGCATAACTGACCGTGGGATTTTTGTAAATTGTCCCTCGGGATGGGGATTTCGATATATTCTCTTCTCGAAGCAAGTAATCATAGTGCTCGACATGCTGGGCTAATTCATACATATCCCGAAAGTTTGCCCCCAAGAATTTCTTTTTGTATTCTACATCGAGTTCGTTCAAAGCAAGTCTAACAAACTCGACTTCAGGGAGAGGTACTCGACACCAATTCCTAGCCGATTTAAATCTAGTAAGATAATCAATTGGTGACTCATCGGATGCTTGAGCCATCCTCGCCAATGAGGAAACTGACATTTCCATCCCTGGGCGATAAAATTGCTCGTGAAATTTCTCGACCAACTCGTCCCAGCTTTGGATGAAATAAGGTAGGAGGTTGATATACCAGGTAAATGTTGAGCTTGTCAATGAAAAATTGAACAGCCGCAACTTGTGAAAATCACTGTTAACATCTCCGCATTGCGCGGTGAAACGAGCCACATGTTATAACGAGGATAAAGACGATTCTCCAGCGAAAAGGCTAAAATTTGAAATTTTGAAACCTTTAGGATATTCGAACCTTTCCACGTAAGCTGGATATGGATGGATGAATTTAAGGAACTTCGGCCCCTTTTTCATGGCCGAATCAATCATCTGCTAGACCTCAGTCATATCGACGGATGTTGCTTCCACTCTCTGGTCGGATCTATCTGACCTGCTACTCGATCTTCCTTTTTTTTCTAAGTCAATTGGCTTAAGCTGAGCAGGGATTGGCTCGGCCTGTACTATTGGTAACAGATTATTTCTTGGTGGCAATTGCAGGGAAAAATCGAAGGACTTGTCGTTGTAGACCTTGCTAACCAGTATTTCAAGCAATATAGTTTGTGTCTCACTAGTACTGCGTATCACATCGTGTAGTTTATCGATTCCTCGACTAAATGTTTGTTCAATCGTCCGAGACTGTTCGTCAAGTCGTCTTTGAAGAAACGATCTTGTTGGTGGATCAGAGCCTTCACCACCATCCTCATCACAATCTTCCACTATCCCTTCATTTAGAACGCAGGTGTTTTTGTTAGGGATTTCTAGACTGCGAAGTTGACCGCCGAGACCAGCTTCCTTTTCTCTGCAAGTCGTGCTTGTGGACTCAGGTGTCACGGCGCTAAGGGGATTTTGTGCATGTGATACATTTTGTCTTATGTTCTGAATTGGCAAATCGGTTGTTGATTTTCCCATAGCTGTTTTCTTTTTTACCAATCGTGTCTCAATTGGCATAAACTTCGTAGTTTTAGCATTGGGTCCCACCGGGCGTGTCAAAATGTTGACCCTAAAAACTACCAAGCTTACATGGCACGCATGTCGAGTAATCTATGAGCTAACTATGTCATTCGGTTGTGTGCGGGGCTTGCCAACTCGTCGGTCGAGCTCGGTCGAGGAGTAAAATATGTTGATGTTGCGTTGGGTGCGCGACTGACTTCTACGTCTTGCGATTGCGGCCGAGGAAGGACCATGTCTCGGCCTTCGGGTTCTAGAGCCTAAAGACAAGGCTGCTAACTTAGCGAAGTTCAATATCAAATTCGGCTTCCAATATGCCGAATGTAGTAACTCGTAACACCTCACTTCACCAAGAAGGATGATGAGATGACCTCGACCAACAAGGATTCAGAAATCCTTCTAGACCGAGACTTGGATAGTTAACCAATCGGCCTCGACGCAGTGCTGTTTATGCCAACTGAAGATGCTGTGAGATCGGCTGATTGTACGACGACAGTGCTGTTTATGTCAACTGAAGATATCACCAGTTGCCTCCACAGTGTTGTTTATGGCAACTGAAGATGTGTCGGTGAAAAAAAGAAAAGAAAGTTTCAAGGTTGTTAAGAGAATTTGCGCATGGCAGTTTTGTGTGTTGAATTGGAGGTCCTTGAATGATGCACAGCCTTATTTATTTATAGCATCAGGTCCTCTCTGGATCGCTCGGATTAGGACTTCTTATTCTAATCAAACACTATCTCGACCAGTTCTATTTTCACTATGACTTTGAACCCAGTCCTTTATCAAGCCGCATTCACTTCCGAGTTATCAATATCTTTATCCTGCCGAGACTCCTTATTGTGCCAGGATTCAATTACTCGTCTTGTAGCAAGACTTGGCCGACCTAGGATAAGAAGCCCATGAACTAGACGATCTACGATAACCTTTCGTAAGACCTTTCGGGCCGAGAATAAAACTCGGCCCAGACCATCATTTTGGGCCCAAACAAATATATAGTGTAAATTTATGTAAATCCACCTAGGCGCTAGTCCACCGCTCGACTAGCGCCTAACATTTTTTAGAACCTTGATTATAACTGGGTTTTTTAGGTCAGAAACGCAGCCCACTGGCCATTTCCAATCAGTGGTGGGTAGTCTACGTCGAGGCCAATCCAATCTTTCTGACCAACACATTTAACGGTGTCTCCTGTTGCATTGTAAATAAAGACGAGATTGGCAAGTTTTGTGTCGGATTCGTCCTTCAAATTCTCGACGTGTGCTCGTGCCTTCACGTAGTCCTTTCCCCGGGCGTCTTTCATATTCCATGCCACGCGTGCCCTGTCGATTCTTCTTATTTTCCCACACTTAGATCTATATTCTGGCATACCCTCCAAAGTTGCTATCGTGATGGGGTTGCCAAACATGTGTCTTGCCATCTCTCTTTGTCCCTCTTCCTTTCTCTCTCCCTCTCTATCTCTCCCTTTCTCTCTCTCCCCCTCAAATTAGCATCTCAATTCCCCCATCTGAGCTGAATGGGGTTCTGAGGAAATAAATCACAAGTACTGGAAAAAGACTAATCAATTCAAATACTTTAATTAAGGATTCCAATCAGGGTATATATCCAACAACGATTCTTTTGAAATTGAAATTGAAAATTAAACTTAATCCTAAATCAAATCATAACCCTAACACACATGAATTGAAATTGGAAATTAAACTAAGTCCTAACTCATCCATCATACCTACCTAACCAAGCCTTCAATCTGGACAGTGGGTGCCGCCGTTAGCAGGATCATGGTTGCAGACGAGGGTTAGATTGTTGGGCGATTTAGGATTGAACTCTCTGTGGGTTGAAACAAAGTCCTAAGAGCAGTTCCACCGTGGGCTATTGCCTGATGGATTGGCTCTCAAATAGAACCAGAAAGCCCGAGTGGGGAGGTCCAACGTGTGCTGGCGATGGACCTTGAGTGGGCCAGAAGGAGAGGCCCGACAGGAGTTGCCAGCTCGAGAGCATGAAGGCCATGTGACGCAAAACATGGGTCATCTGAACCCTTGAGGGAGAACACCGGAATATTTGGCAGGGATTCATCCTGATTCTGATCTCGACTTAAAACTCCATTAAAAATTGTAATTTAAGCACAAAAATGATGCTAAAATGAAATGGAACAAGATTCTACCACTGTGAATAACAACCGTGGTCGAGATTCGTTGGGATTGGTCACGGAGCTCGCTAGATTCTGGAAAAACGAAACAGAAAGCATACAAAATATCAAAATTTGCGATAAACCCAGAAGTCAATTACCTTGCAGTGCTATTTTCCATAAATTTGTACGAAAAAACGAAATCAAATTTGGAGTTGTAAAACATAAATTATAGTAGAAAATTGATTTGTGATTTCGAATTTGCAGTGCTTTCTCTCTGCTTTGGGGAACAAGAAGAAAGACATGTTGGTTTTTCGATCCAAATCAAGTGCAAAATCTGCAGCTTCCTCCTTTGAGAAAGAAAATTGGGAGAAATGAGGGAGAAAAAGAGAGCGGGGAGGGAGACAGTCGACCGGAGAGAAAAGGGAAGACAATGAGGGAGAGGGGAGTGAGAGAGTGGGAAGGAAGAAGAAAAAAAAATGGTAGAAGTTTCGAGAGATAGGAAGAGATTTCCAAAAGGAAAAGATAAATTAAGAATATAATATTAATTTATACAAAGTACATAATATAATATTAATTATAAATAAATAAAATACTAATATTTTATTACCTACTGCCAGGGCTATTCAGTGTAGGGATGGAGATGCGAAAGGTAGTTACTGTTCACTGAGTGGATTAAATAGTGAATAGCCCTAGGGGGCCTTTGCAACGGTGGAGTTGCTCTAACTAATTAGCAACTGATAAAACCGTTGACTATGTATATTTGCTCTATTGGTGCTTATATTTAAGGCATATTTGTTGATTTGTCCACTGAACTTGTATTGAGCTGCTAATTTTCTCAACAAAACTTTAATTTTGCCATATTACCCCTAAACTTATATATTAAGTCAATTTTCTTCTTGAACTTTAATTTTAGCTGATTACCCCTAACTCTTATAAATAGCCAATTTTTCACCTAATGCTAGATTAGTTTCATCCAATTTTTCATCCATTTTGATCACAGACAACACATGACAACTATATGAGGGCAAAAAGAATGAAAAATTGGATGAGAATTTTTAAAAAGGAAAATTAATGAAAAAGACTTGAAAACTTTGAGTTTTAACGATAATGACAAAATAAAGGGTAAAGTGAATAGTACCAAGATTGACTTTTTAGTGTAAAAATGTGGTTTTTCGTTAAAGTAAACAGTACCGGAAGCTTTCGTTAAAGTTCCCTTTTTAAAATCCAATTCCCCCCCCCCCCTTAAAATCATGTTTGATATCTTCAACAACCATAATGCATAAAAACATTCCTCATCATTAGACTCGGTAATTTTTTACACGACACGAAAATAACGAGTTTCGGGTCAACACGATAACTAATCGGGTCATTATCGGGTGACCCGTTTCGACCCATTAAGAATTTTTTTTTTTGATAATTTTAAGATTTAATTACTAAAAGATTTATTATAAAATACAATAGCCATATTAATATATACAATATATTCTATATTAAATATATAGTTTTGTATTATTATTCTATATAAGTTCAAAAAAAAGTTTTAGTCATTATTTATTTTTATTATGAGAGTTCCTTATTATCATTACTAGGATAAATTTTACTTAACATGTTGTTGTCCAAAATTAAAATAATAGGTAAGAACTAAGAAAACATACATACAAGTATAGAAAATGTGAAAGAATATATAAACACTCGTGATTCATCATTATTCCTCCACGAGTAGATAATGGTCACACTTACATTATCGTTTAGATTTTTAAAATCCTCCAAACCCTCATGAATAATGTTTTTTATTTAAGGGAAAAATTAATAATAATTATTGTAGAAGTGTAAAAAATGTAAAAAAAAAAAATAATATATATATACACACACACAATCACTCATAGTGACAAGATTTACAACTTTCATGAAAGGGTCAACTTCGAAATCCAACATTATAATCTATAAACCTTAAATTTATATTTAACCGTCGATTGTTATTTACGTTTTATTCTTCTTACTGAATTTCATTTTTAAAATTTTCATTTTTGAAAACATGATCATTTGACAGATGTAAGAAGATGAACGGTTCAGATCTTTGATATCATGTTTCGATATTTACGGTTAACTGAAATATGAGTCGATGTCATATGGTTTGTAAAAACTTTATAAACATCAAGCAATATTTTCACTAATCGTAAAACTCTGAATATAATATCAACGATCCACACCGTTCATATTCCCGCATCCTCTAATAGATCATGTTTTCAAAAAAGAAAATCTAAAAAAACAAAATTTGATGAGAACAATGAAGCGTAAATGTAAATAACAACTAACGGTTACATTTTGATCTATGATTTATATGATTATAGTGGCAAATTTCGAAGTTAAGCTCTTCATGAAAGTTGTAAAACTTGTCATTACGAGCGTTTATATATATTTTCTATATTTTTTACACTTATACATTAATTAAAAAAATTATTAAAGACTTTAATTAAATAACAGCCGTAAGATAAATGAGAGTAAATATGTATCATTGGATTCTATTTCACTTATATTATTAGAACTTTTTTTAACCAAAAAACCCCCTTCTCTATTTTAATACTTTCCAATTTTACCATTTGATCAATTTAGGTAAGCGAAAATATACTTTAAAAAAAATGCGTTTTATGTTTGCATGTGACAATATGATATATATATACTTATTTAGTATTATATTTTTCATTTGATTATTTATTGATTTAAAATATATTTTCCTTAACAGGTAACGGGTCGGGTTATATTACCTGTTAATATTATCGGGTCGATTTCGGGTCGGGTCATTTTACTCGTTTATTTTAACGGGTGTTACATGACATGACCCGTTAAGATATTGGGTATGACACGAAAACGACACGAACATGGAAAATACGACACAAATGCCAGGTTTACTCATCATACATGAATCCCAAGTTTTATATCTTTCCATATATATATATATATATATATTGTGTATTTCATATACTTGCCAATATATATGTTTATGCATACGCAATTTATAAAATCACTGTGAAATTTGTGAGTCAAAAAATTCGAAAGAAAACAGAAGCAAGAATTTTGGGTTTTGAAAACCCTAGAAGAAAAAAAAATTGGACTGTGCGGTTTGGCATTTGGACACAAGCCAGCAGCACGCTGGGCTTCGTCCTGCGCTCAGCCCGCCTCCAGCTGCCTTCTATGTTGTTGGGCCTTACCCTAACCTCGGCCCGCTGCTTTGCAGCTTGATGGGTTGCTAGTGCAGCCTTGTCCCTAGAGGTCAATGCCTGCAGCTTTGCTTCAGGGCCGTGTACACAGCAGCCAACATAACCTTGCTGGGCTGCAACCCTTTTTCAACCCAAAGCCAATTTTTTGGTCCCTTTTGTTTTTTATTGCACCCAATATTTTGGGGTGTCTTAGGCTAACCCTATTAGTCTGTATTTTCGTAATTGCTTGGCCCAAAGCCAACCAAAGCTATATGACCTGAACATCATTATTATTTGCTTCACGATCAACCCAAATGGTCTCGATCTATTGAACTAATATAAGTGACCGCAATCCATTCATTCGACAAAAATCCATATTGGCCTGAAGTCCACATTTTTGGCGTTTATGATTCAGTATTTTATTTGTTTTCTTTACACCATTGACGGCTTTCGTAGTCCTGAAGCTACTCACAATTGGGTCCATGAAGCAAACCCCAAATTCACTATACTTTATTTGTATATGGTATTATGTTTCTTCTAGGTACCCTTTTTTTTTATGAACCAGAAGTCCACCCTAAAATTGAACTTGTAGTTTCAAATTTAGTGTCTTTGAAACACAAAGCTTTCAATTCAAAACATATACCATGAAACCCGAAGTTTTCATGTTAAATTAAATCAACATATGTCTATAGAACCCAATGTTCTATCTGTGTGTCTATAGACCTTTGATTTTCCATATGAATAACCACGATCTTGCTCCTTCCATTGTAGGGACATGTCGAACTTGAATAAACTCGACCTTACCGCTCCAGAAGTATCCGAAAGAAACTACCTGAAATTGGTTCAAGATTAATGGCTTAATAATGATTAAAGGGGGCACTTTTGGATCGAAAATGAACATTGGGTCTAGCCACAACCCAATTCTTTCAAAATAAACTCACTTCTTAGTGGGTATTTAATTTAACTAACACATTTTGATCAATAACGGGCCCAATATTTGAAAAGTACTTTTGACGTGGCGGTTTTGGGCTGCAAATCCACCCCTGTCCACACTGGAAGAGTTGCTTTGTAGTCCAGTTTTGCAGGAAAAAGCACTTTTCAGTGGCAAAACCTGTAAATTTGAAGGAATCAAGGATCCATTACCAAGTGGAGACTCATCTTTGCCAACAATCACATTAGGCACTTGACTAAAAGGGAATGTATCAGGCATGAGAGCTTAATTCGCTAGGAAGAAAGCTCCTATAAAGGTTGGAGGAGAATAAGAAGAAATGACACTCAACTCAACATTCATAAAGACTTCTTAAAGGCTCTGTCACATCTTCACAGTCCTTTTGTAGTTCAAATATTAGGTTTATAATTTAAAAGTATGCATTTCCTTGCTTTCACTTTCCTTTCTCAAGTTTGTACCCGATGACTGCAACGAGTTTGCCCGACATGGAGCTAACCTTGCCCAAATAGGTTGAAACTTTGTTCAAATACTTGTATTTGTTGATTATTTTTCTAGCTATTGTCTTTTCATACAATATATTGTTGCTTTCCCTAACACTATGAATTCTTGCAAGCTTTTTACCTTTAATATCTTTTTGATATTCGCATCCCTGTACTTTTTGTCTTATTCCTTCCATTAACGATAATGAATTAATTGGCACCTTTGTTGGTTAGTTTATAACAATATTTTGGCATTCAATATAAATCAAAAGTCCTTGTCTTTAAGACATCGGAGAACTTATTATGGATTCAACCCTTCTTTAACAACTTTTTGATCAAGAGGTTCAATTAACTTATGGCGCAAATAAATGACACATAAACACTTAATTAGTCTATAATCTATTGGTCTCGATCAACAGTGGCACCTCTGAAATTCGAGTAACTTTGCAAGAGAGCCTAAGAGCCTAACAAAGACTTTACTCAGGCACCTTTCAAAATTAACACGAGAGTTCACCATTCACGCATGAAAAGTTATGCGATAATCTTATACACCGAACATGCACCAATTGTGAGTAAAGACCAAGGCAAAAACATATCGTATAATAGACTGCTTCACTATAAATCAACCCTTTTAATTTAAACGAACACTTTAAAATGGAGCTAGTATTTTGCATTATGGTTAATCACCTATGAAAATTCTGGCAACAGGTTAAAAAGTGGAATTGCAAAGAGTCGGGATGTGCACAATGAAGACGCAAGGTCAAAAGTGTATTAATAAAAAATAACTAAGGGTGACTTTGGATGTGGTCCTTATTTATCAATGTTCTTTGACTGAAACCTTGTTGATTTTTAGTTTTTTGTTGAAGTCCCTGAAATTAATGCAATAATGCATTTCTATGTAGGTTATTATAATTTTATATTCAAATTTGATATTTGTAGTTACTTATATTAATGAGATTTCAAACAAAAACCAAGATTTGTGGGATTAAAAAAAATAAAAAATAAATTATACTTATATAAAAAAGTATAATTTATCTTAATGACATGATTTTTTTATTAAGATAAATTATATTTAAATATAACCCATGATTTTTCATTAGTAATTACTTATATTAATGACATTTACATAAAAAAAATTGGAAATTTTTATACGGTACATTTTACATACAAAAAGGTGGTACGTTTTATATTAAAAAAAAATGGGTACATTTTATATTAAAAAAATGGGTACATTTTAGATTAAAAAAATAAATATGTCTTACATTAGAAAATGGGTACATTTTACATAAAAAAGGGTACTTAAAAAAATTGGTATATTTTACATATAACAAAGTGGTACATTTTTAAAGACAAATGGGTACATTATTAGCAAACTATTGGTGCAAATAAAAGGTTAAAAAAAATGAGTACAAATAAAAGTTTGAGGAATATGGAGGGTACAAACCAAAACTAAAAAGAAAATTGGCACAATTTAAAAAAAGGGTTGCAAATTAAAATGGGTACAAATAATATATGTATATATATATATATATATATATATATATATATATCAAATGTAACGTTTCTAACACTAAATGAATATATTTAGAAGTAAAATTATCTTGACATGTAAAATATTTTAGGCTTAATAACATTATTAAATTTCTTCTATTAAATTTACATGGATACATTCTTAAATAAATAGAATGTACCCATATAAGTATAAAAAATGGATTAGAGAAAAGATTGAACGAATTTTATATAAAAAAATGGGTACATATTATATTAAAAAGTACATTTTTCATATAACAAATTAGTATATATAAGAATGGGTACATATAAGATTATAAAATTGAAATTTTTTTATAAAAATTTAATGGGTACAAACTTATTCAAATTTTATTTTAGGAAAACTAATGAAAAGGGCTTGAAAACTTTGAGTTTAATGATAAGGACAAAATAAATGGTAAAGTGAATAGTACCAAGATTGACTTTTTAGTGTTCGTTAAAGTGAACAGTACCATGAGCTTTTTGTTAAAGTTCCCTTTTATTTTTTATATTTTGAAAATGTTTGAATTGAAAATTAATTAGGAGTTTAATAAGGGTGTGTATTAAAACTCTAAATCAATTACTAATTAATTTTTATTATAAAAATTATGTAACTTACATGTAATTCATTAATATATTAATGCTAGGGACTTTGATCAAAATTTATAAATTGATAAGGTTTTAGTTAATGAACATTAGTACATCGATATTTTTACACTACGGGGAGGGAGAGTTCGACTAAGCCACACAATGGACAACCTAATTTGGTATCGAATTTGCCATGGACGAGATTTGAACCTAAGACTTCTCACTTCCAAGTCAAGAGGAATATCACCTGACTGTAGTACTGAGTGGCTGAACATATATTTAATATAACTTCTCTTTATTTGTTATTCAAAGCAGAATTAGATTGATAAAGGGGTGTGATTGAATCCCAAAATGATTGCCTACATATCTTTGGGATGGAGTATCAAATAACTAGTGTAACTCTAAGGAAAAGATGATATGACGATAAGTCTATGGCGGGGCTTGGGGGGATGAGTTCTCCGTAGACTTCTCTTCGCTCATACGACGACATTGTTATTGGTTTTGGGGAGAATTACCTACATATTTAAGGAAGGGAATCAAACCACGTGTAGTTCGTGTGGTGCATTTACGGATAATATTTTATGAGCTTAGCGATGTTCTGCTTCTTGGTGATTGGGGTTTCATCCATATGTCGCATGTGATAGTTCTGTTGCCTTCCATTTTGTCGATCTTGTATGGCCCTGTTTAGGTAGAGCCCCATGGTATGATGATGTGCAGCGTAGTCCCTTGTGACCTGATTAATTATGAGAATCGAGTCACAATGAATTAGCAGTTCCTTTACGTCGAGTTCTTTCGCGACTCTGAGTCCTGCAAGGATGGCCTCTTACTCTGCTTCATTGTTACTTGTCTTAAACCCGAGTTTCAAAGCTTATTTAAGTATGTATATGTCGAGTGTTTGTAGGATCATCCTCGTGCCAGCCCTGAGTATGTTGGACGACCCATTTACATAAAACTTCCAAAAACAGGGATTTTCTAGAGGGCCTTGGGAACTTGTTGCGCCTGTAGTACTTTGAGCTGATGGTGTGAATTCAGCTACACAGTCCACCAGTGCTTGAACCCTGATTGATGTCTTGGGTCGGTAGATTATTTCATGTTGCCCTAGTTCGATAGCCTATTTGTTAACTTTGGAAGAGGTGTCGAGACTATGCAAGATGGATCTCAGTGGATACTTCATTTTGTAGACTACCCTGAATGACTGGAAACACGATCGTAGTTTTCTAGCTACCGTTACTGGTGCTAGGATGAGTTTTTCCATTTTCTGATACCTCGTCTATGGTTCGAGAAGAGTTTTTGATATGTAGTATACAGGTTTCTGCTCTCCCGTGTATTCTCGATTTAGAGTTGTGCTTACTACAGAGTCAGATAAGGCCAAGTACAATTATAAGTCTTCTCCGTTTACTGGTTTGGATATCAACAGGGTTTGGAAAGGTATTCCTTAAGTTTAGTGAAGGCCTCATCACATTCATCTATCCATAGTAGACCTTGCTTTTCTTTATCGCCGTGAAGAATGGTTTGCACTTATTAGGGGATCGTGAAAGGAATCTGCTAACGGCTGCCTCTCGCCCTATCAGGCTTTGTATTTATTTTATGGTTCTGGATGATCTCAATTCTATAATGGCTCTGATTTGATCTGGGTTACCCTCAATTCCATGCTTAGTAACCATATAACCCAAGAATTTGCTTGACGCTACTCTGAAGATACACTTTTCTGGTTTAGTTTCATATTGTACTTTTGGAGCAGATCAAACGATTCTTGGAGATGTGTTATATGGTCTTTCTTTTCTTTGCTCTTGACAACCATGTCTTCCATGTAGACCTCCATTATGTCTTTGATATTCTCCTTAAAGATTTGATTGACAAGTCGTCGGTATGTTGCCTTGTGTTTTTTAGTCCAAAGGGCATAACTTTATAACAATATGTACCTCAGTCAATGAAAAAGGATGTTGCTTCCATGTTTAACGCGTACATCTTTATCTGGTTGCATCTAGATTAAACATCCATGAAACTTAAGAATTCGTGTTCCGTGGTTGAATATACCAACAGGTTGATTCGTGTGAGTGGATATAGATCCTTTGGGCAAGCCTTGTTCAAGTTTGTAAAGTCTACGCATACTTTCTACTTCCCGTTCTTATTTTGTAATAACACAATGTTCGCGAGCTTATCCAGGTGGTGAGCTTTGAAGATAAACTAGGCGTCCTTAAGTTTGTCTATTTCTGATTCTATGATCTTACTGTGCTCTGTTATGTGGTTCCGTTTGTGCTGGATAACTGGTCTGGCAATTAGGTCCAGGTAGAGACGATGGCAGATCATAGAGAGATCGATTCCGGGCATGTCTTTTGTTGACCATACAAAAACATCCTTGCTAGCTCATAAGAAGTTGGTGAACAATTCGTTTTCTCGGTCGATGAGCTTCGAGTCGATTTTGGCTTTTAGTTCTTATCAGTCAGGATCAAGGCTAATGTACAGGACATCTTAGTCTACCTTTAACTCTAGTGTGCCATCATCTTGGGGGTTAAGATCCAAGTTAAATTCATTAGAACTCATCTGTTGACCCCTTGGTTATGATTGCTATGTTGATTCATCCATGCAGGTGCTAGAGCTTCGTTCTTATCTGCTGATCATGTTCATGCTTTCGAATGAGTAGCAATGCGTCGCCGATTGATATCCTTTTATTTCTTTTTCTCCATCGAGAGTGGGGTAACAGAGCAATTGGTGATAGCTGGATGGGACAACCTTCATCTAATGTAACCAGTTCAGGCTAAGTAGTTATATGACTTTGCTTGGACCACTAGCTTCACTGTTCTCAGAGATCACACTGGTGCCCGTTAAAGGTGTGAAAAATCATTTTTTCTTTGTTGATGCTATCGAGAATTCCCATCTTCTTGACGACGTCCTTGAATATGACACTGGCCCTTAAGCCGTTATCGACCAAGACGCAACTTATAAGAGTGTTGGAGATTCGGATGTCAGATCGATCACATCCGTCTTTCGGGCCACCAATTCTTCGAAATGAGTAACAACTTCTTTGAGATTGTGATGCATGCATTTATGTTAGCAAGTCTACCAGGTTCTCTAGACAGTGGGTTTCGTTAGACCTCTTCTAGAGACAAACAAATTTCCATGACGTCTTCCTACATTTTGTCTATGGATATTGCCCATGATGGATATTGCCTCAGGAGGTGGCAAAATTGACGTGATTAATTAAGATTTCTGACATATTAATTGGCAGAGTGATATGGTCGAGAGGAATATTGGTTCTCCCACAATGAAAGCACCATCTGCTGGAACCATATTTTCGCACCTCCGTGAGAAGTGGTCGAGCACAAATCTGAGTAACCTACAAAATAGTAAAATAATCATGAGCAAGCCTAGGGCTGGGGGGTTTGCTGGCCAAGGGCTCTCCGACAATCAAGTTAGCTGATGATTTTAGACTCAAGCAGTGGGTAAAAGAAGTCAAGTGTTTAGCTTGCGTTATCATAGATGAACCCTTGATAGGTATAGTTATACCGTGGTGGAGAGACCTTTTTTAGGATAGAGTCCTCGTTCTAAGCCGGGAGAATCCTAGAAGATATCTAAAAGAAGATATTGTGACACACCTCGACCCCAATAACACAAGTTACGAGGCCATGATGTGTTGGCCGACACTAAATTGACCATATGACCCTATCTGGAGATGACATCACAAGCCAACTTAATGATGAAGCCATAGTAAGCTTCTACATAGTTTACTTATCAACCTCCTCACTTGGGGACACAAATTATCTCGAGATTTAACTCCTTTTATTATCACATCACACCAGAGCTAGAAATTTCACACAACAGTAAACACATAAACGTGCAGTGCCATGCCTAATCAAAAGTACGATCATACAATTATTACAAAATGGATAAAACTGTAGTAAATAAACCATCACCCTAAGTCCAGAGGATGAAAGCCTCACTGCCAAGCCCACTCGTCACCACCAGTATTCTCCTTACTTTCATTACGTCTTAAAGGGGTCGATAAAACAAAATGTGAGTGGACCATTTTTATGCCAATTAAATTCATTCAACGTAATAACCCCTGTTTTGAAAACATATATAGTGGAAACTACATAATAGTATTTACTATCATAATAGTTGTTGATGCACAAAACCGGAGGTCTTGGAAAAACGTAAATCTGACCATGAATCTGCAAGAAATGTAAATAACACAAGATGTATCGTGGTTCACCCCCATGTTTGGGCTACGTCCACACTGATATTGTATTTCTCTGAGAGGATTGTGAGAGAGAGAGTTTCTGTAATGAGAGTGAGGCCTCTGGAAGTGATGAGGCTCCCTCTAATTGTGAGGGTGAGGGGTCCTTTTATAGAATAAGGGCTTCTCTCTTATTACATATTTACCCATTCCTTTATTACATAATTACATTTAAGTCCCCCGAGTATTTATACGAGATTTAAATACGGAGCCCTAAGTATGGTACAAACAGTAGTCCCCCAAGTCTTCAGTCAAGAGAGTCTTTTGGCTGGAGACTTGAAATTCAGTCCATGTGTGGGTCGAAGTAACTAGATGTCGTCTTGAACTGATACTTGATATGAGGTGGTGCTCAAAGTGAAATGATGCTCAACTAGAAGTAGCACATGTTGCGAGGCTGCTCGGCTTGTGGCTTATGTTGCCTTGGTTGGCTTGGTTTGTGGCGTTGAAGGTGAGGGAGTCCCTTTTATAGAATAAGGGTTCGCTCCTCAATACATAAATGATGGGCTAGAGTTGATGCTCGCGGTGAGGCGGTTGCTTAGTAGGCGGCGATGCTCTCTAATGAGGGTGAGAAAGTCCCTTTTATAAAATAAGGGCTAGCTCCTCAGTACATGAATAATGGGTTAGGAGTGATGCTCGCGCCGAGACGGTTGCTCAGCTGGCGGGGATGCTCTCTAATGAAGGTGAGGGAGTCCCTTTTATTAAATAAGGGCTCGCTCATCAGTACATGAATAATGGGTGCTCTCTAATGAAAGTGAGGGAGTCTCTTTTATAAAATAAGGGCTCGATCCTCAATACATGAATAATGGGTGCTCTCTAATGAAAGTGAGGGAGTCCCTTTTATAAAATAAGGGCTCGCTCCTCAATACATAAATAATGGGCTAAGTTCCCCAAGTATTTTTCATGAGGCCCAGTTGAAGCCCAATATATGGTACATAATGTAGTCCCCCAAGTCTTCGGTCAATAGAGTATGTTGGTCGGAGACTTCAAATTGAATCCATGTATGGTCCGAAGTGGCGGTTGTTCGTAGGTGGTATTTGTATACCCTGCACTGAAGCTTTGTAGGTGAAGCTTTGCAAGTGAAGCTTTTGAAGCTAGAGCTCTGTAAATGAAGCTTTCGAAGCTGGAGATTTTGTAAATAAAGCTTTTGAAGCTGGAGCTCTTGAAGTTGGAGCTCTGTAAATGAAGCTTTTGAAGCTGATTGACATGAGTGATGCTCATGAATGTTTATGTTGATTGACATGAGTGATGCTCATGGATGTTGACATGAGTGATGCTCATGAATGTTTTTGTTGATTGACATGAATGATGCTCATGGATGTTGACATGAGTGATGCTCATGAATGTTTATGTTGATTGACATGAGTGATGGTCATGGATGTTAACATGAGTGATGCTCATGAATGTTGACATGAGTGATATTCATGAATGTTGACATGAATGATGATCATGAATGTTTATGTATGATTGTCATAAGTGATGCTCATGAATGTTTATGTATGAATGACATGAGTGATGCTCATGTATAATTTTGGAGTACTGGACGTCATTTTGATCACCTAGTGGGTGATAATAGCGGTAGGTTGCCGAATAATTTTGGAGTACTAGGTGTACTTTTGATCACCTGGTTGGTGATAATAGCAGCAGGTTGCCGAATAATTTTGGAGTACTGGGCGTACTTTTGATCACCTGGTTGGTGATAATAGCAGCAGGTTGTCGAATAATTTTTTGTAGTACTGGACGTACTTTTGATCACCTTGTTGGTGATAATAGCGGCAGGTTATCGAATAATTTTTTGTAGTAATGGACGTACTTTTAATCACCTGATTGGTGATAATAGAGGGCCTGGCTCTTTTGGGCATATGGGTCTTCGACCTCCACATAACACTCCAGCCCATTATTTTGGGCTTGAGGTTTTTTTTTAACCCTCTGATTAGGTTTATACAGATGTTTTCGAAAGACAAGAAAAATAATTTACATCATTCAAAAATAAATCCGACCCTCTGCTCAATGGGTCACGCCTATAATGCCACCGCAATTATGTTTGCTTATTTTTATCATCTTTTGCTTTCTGTTTTGCTTTTGCTTTTGTAGGAGTGGTTAAGCTGTCTGAGGGATAAATGCATGCTTTTTCTTTTCACCTGCAGACATACTCACATGCTGCCTTTCTTTTTCTTTTTTCTTTTCACTTTCTGCTTTGCTCTTTTCTTTTTCTTGCATGTTCTCCTGTAAAACGTAACAGCTGCCTGCCTTGACACCACCCACTTGCTTTTCTTGCTTTTCTCTAAAATGACAGCTGCCTCGACAGCTCAAAACCACATGGAATACTGTCAGCCTTGTCGAACCCAAATCTGGCACCAAAGTAGAAGGCAACAGAAACTAGCTAGGCATCACTATGAGCAGCAACCAAAGATAGCCAGTCTTTTTCTGCCATGCCATGCCGTCGGGTTTCCCACTGCCTGTAGATACACGGACTTAAAAAACCTGTTTTTTTGTAAACGAATTTGGAAATAAGATCACAACAAAAACTGCGTCCTGTCTAAATCCATTTGGTAGAGTGACACAGTAAGCAGATCAATACCACTATCAGTGAACTCCTCCACAATTTCTTCCATCAATTGGATCTATTCTGCAATTCTCCGAACCAAAGCACTCTCGAACTAAAGAATCTCCAGAGCGGCTTTCTCCTGCCGCCACGCCCTTTTCAGAAGCTCCACGTCCATCTCGTAATCCTCTATTGACCCCGAATCCAAGCCCGAGTCCAAAACCTGAATCCAAGCCTGAGTCAATCTCAAGGAAGCATTTGGAGTTCTTTTCTTAGGAGATTTGCTCCAAGGTCTCTGCCTCTTGGCCTCGGAGGCTTCGAAATCAAAAGTTCTGGACTTTTCGTCTTCTTGCAATGAAAGTACTTCTCCTGGCATTGCTGCTAATCGAATCGGATAACAGCTTGTGCTCGGATTACATTCGTAAGCTGATAAGGTGATTGAATCGGAAGCGGAACGGCAAATTGCAGGCGAAGCGCTTTCGCAGGAATCGAGCGCATGCGTGGCGGAGAATTTCGGAAAGAATGGAATTTGATTGAATTTTTTATGCTGCCTTTCTCTCTATGAAATAACAGGTGATGAAAGAGAGAGGAAGAGAAAGCGAAATTGAGGTTGCTTTTGGATTATGATGGCATTTTATTTTCTTAATTGTTTTTCTCTCTAAGCAGCGAACTGTTGAGTCTGAAGTCAAAGAGCCAAAGGAAGGAGGGAGAGAGAGAGAGAGAGAAAGAGAGAGAGAGAGAAAGAGCTGAGACAACATAAGGAACATAGCGAAAGCGCAGAGGAAGAGAGAGAGAGGTTCTGTGTCTGTGTTTCTGTGTGGGTTTTGCAGATCCATGGTGAAGGTGAAAAAATGAAAGAGAACTGACACAACTTTTCATATCGTTTCCCACAGACGTCGCCAAATGTTGATGCACAAAACCGAAAGCCTTGGAACAACGTAAATCCAACCGTGAATTTGCAAGAAATGTAAATAACACAAGATGTATCGTGGTTCACCCCTACGTCCACACTGATATTGTATTTCTCTGAGATGTTGAAGAGGGAGAGAAAGCTTCTCTGTTATCCCGTGGGATGAGTGCTTTGAGAGGATGAGGGGGGCTTAAGAAATGGCCTCCTCTAATGAGGAGAGTGAGGGGTCTTTTATAGAATAAGGGCTCACTCCTCTATACATGAATAATGGGCTAGAATTAATGCTCTCTAATGATGGTGAAGAAGTCCCTTTTATAAAATAAGGGCTCGTTCCTCAATACATAAATAATGGGCTAGAATCCCCCAAGTATTTTTGTTGATGCACAAAACCGGAGGGGTCTTGGAACAACGTAAATTCGACCGTGAATCTGCAAGAAAGTAAATAACACAAGATGTATCGTGGTTCACCCCAATGTTCAGGCTACGTCTACACTGATTATTGTATTTCTGAGAGGATTATGAAGGAGAGATTGTGAGGATCCTCATGGCTTAGGAATTGGCCTCCCCCAATGAGGAGAGTGATGAGTCATTTTATAGAATAAGGGCTCCTCACTTGTTACATATTTGCCCTTTCATTTATCACATAATTACATTTGAGTCCCCTGAGTATTTATACGAGGTCTAAATACGGAAGCCCTAATTATGGTACAAATAGTAGTCCCCCAAGTCTTCAGTCAAATGAGTCTTTTGGCTGGAGACTTGAAATTCAGTCCATGTGTGGGCTGAAGTAACTACATGTCTTCTAGGACTGATACTCGATATGAGGCGGTGCTCAATGTGAAATGATGCTTAACTAGAAGTAGCACATGTTGCGAGGTTGCTCTGCTTGTGGCTTGGTTGGCTCGGCTTGTGGTGTTAAAAGTGAGGGAGTCCCTTTTATAGAATAAGGGCTCGCTCCTCAATACATGAATGATGGGCTAGAGTTGATGCTCTCTAATGATGGTGAGAGAGTCCCTTTTGTAAAATAAGGGATCGCTCCTCGATACATAAGTGATGGGTTATGAGTGATGCTCGCGGTGATGCGGTTGCTCAGCTGGCAACGATGCTCTCTAATGAAGGTGAGGGAGTCCCTTTTATAAAATAAGGGCTCGCTCCTCAGTACATGAATAATGGGTGCTCTCTAATGAAGGTAAGGGAGTCCCTTTTATAAAATAAGGGCTCGCTCCTCAGTACATAAATAATGAGTGCTCTATAATGAAAGTGAGGGAGTCCCTTTTATAGAATAAGGGCTCGCTCCTCAGTACATAAACAATGGGCTAAGTCCCCCAAGTATTTTTCATGAGGCCTAGTTGAGGCCCAATATATGGTACATAATGTAGTACCCTAAGTCTTCGGTCAATAGAGTCTGTTAGCTGGAGACTTTAAATTGAATCCATGTATGGGTCGAAGTGGCGGTTGTTCGAAGGCGGTATTTGTATACCCTGCACTGAAGCTTTGTAGGTGAAGCTTTGCAAGTGAAGCTCTGAAGCTTTAGCTCTGTAAATGAAGCTTTCGAAGCTGGAGCTTTTGTAAATGAAGCTTTTGAAGCTAGAGCTCTGTAAATGAAGCTTTTGAAGCTAGAGCTCTGTTCATGAAGCTTTCGAAGCTAGAGCTTATGTAAATGAAGCTTTTGAAGCTAGAGCTTTGTAAATGAAGCTTTTGAAGCTAGAGCTTTTGTAAATGAAGCTTTTGAAGCTAGAGCTCTGTAAATGAAGCTGTTGAACCTAGAGCTTTGTAAATGAAGCTTTCGAAGCTAGATTGACATAAGTGATGCTCATGAATATTTATGTTGATTGACATGAGTGATGCTCATGGATGTTGACATGAGTGATGCTCATGAATGTTAACATGAGTGATGCTCATGAATGTTGACATGAATGATGGTCATAAATGTTTATGTATGATTGACATGAGTGATGCTCATGTATAATTTTGGAGTACTGGACGTACTTTTGATCACCTATTTGGTGATAATAGCGGCAGGCTGCCGAATAATTTTGGGAGTACTGGGCGTACTTTTGATTACCTGGTTGGTGATAATAGCGGTAGGGTGCCGAATAATTTTGGAGTACTGGGCGTACTTTTGATCACTTGGTTGGTGATAATAGCGGTAGGTTGCCGAATAATTTTGGATCCACATGGCCTGGCTCTTTTGGGCATATGGGCATTCGCTCTCCACATAACTTTTTAGCCCATTATTTTTGGCTTGCCGTTTTTTTTACTACCCTCTGATGGGGTTATACAGATGTCTCCGAAAGATAAGAAAAAAATAAATCACATCATTCAAAACAAAGGTTTCGACAGTTGCAGATCGTTGGTGCGTACTGCATCTACTGCGTACTGGGTTGTTGTAGATCTTTTTCCATGTGCATATTCCAGTGGCTTCTTCAAAAAAGTGGGAACATGCATGATGAAAGTTTTCTTTTTCAAAAGTTGATGGCATCATCTGCTTTGCTTTTTCTTTTGTTTTTGCTTTTTTGCTTTCTGCAATTATCTCTGAGACTGATTGAGTAATGGGTAGCCATGCTTTCTGCTTTTTTCTTGTGTTTTCTTCTTTCTACAATTATCTTAGTGGGTGGGGTTTTTGTTTGGAGCATAATCTTACCCCCTAGCATATCACTGATCAATTTGTTCATGTTGTTCGCCACCCGATCCATTTGTAAAGTAGGCCATCAGGTCCACCTATAATATTCGCCAACCCGAAACTCGCAGCGATCATCCCCGCCGTGTAGAGTTTCAGATCGAAACTCTGTAATTCGTGATGCTGTGGTAGAACAAGACCGCCCTTAACAAGGTCGATAAGCTTGTTGACACCAGTCTGTAGTTTCTTGATGGCATAGCCATACTTGTTGAAGTGCAATTCCTTGGCCATAGCACATATCCTGGGAAACCGTGTCTTCTTTAAAGCCACATTCTGCCTTCTAGAGACGAAGAATGAAAAGAATGAAGCATGAGACGACAAGTTGTCGAATTTCCTGTCAATGACACGGCCGCTAGTCATCGATCCGACCCGAGAGGACTGAAGGTCGTCGATCCGACCCGAGAGGACCTTGGGACTCTGAACCTGAGTGGGACTGACAGCCGACGAAAATGACTGTTTGGTTGGCTGTGGCTGAGCAGGTGTATCCTTTTATGCTCGGAACTGGTCCCTGCACTGCTACCGTTGTTCAACGTTTCCTCGGAGGCTTGATAATAAAAACCACCCAGTTGCTGATGCTGATGAGCAAAACTGTTGTCGTAAACCTCAAATTCAGTTAGCTGGTTAAAATGATCAGCCTGTAGATTGTTATTCTGATTGTCCAGCCCATGAAATATGGTTGGATTACTTGAACCCTTAGTACCGTTACTAGCATCAAAGTTTGTGCTTGGAAATTGAGAATAGTTATTACTGTTGGCTGCTGAAGTGGAAGCAAGAACATCAATGAAGCTCTGATAGAATTGGTGATCTGATGACGAGGTGGACGAAATATCAACTGGGTACTGAAAACTTGTGGTGCCTATGTCAGAATTATGGGAAAATCTTCCTCCAAGATTGACGAGCATGGGCTTAATGGAAGCCTCATCCTGCATGAGTTGAGGGTCATGTGTTTGATAATTAGCCACTAGCACTACTGGTAGCTCTGGCCAGTTATAAAGGTTTTGGTTGAAAAAACCAGCTGAGATATTAACAAAATTTGCATTATTTTCTGATATGTTGATCATCTCTTGCTTAAAAATGGTAGCGTGGCGATTCTGTTGAGCCTTATGTTGTTTACGTTGCTTGCCCAAGAGTTTTTTCTTCAACCTTGTGTTCCAGTAGTTCTTAATATCATTGTCCGTTCGCCCTGGTAACTGGGCTGCAATGATAGACCACCTGTTTCCAATACTCATGTAGAGGCTGCAAATGATGTTATCTTCTTCCTCTGAGAACCCGCCGTGCTTGATATTCGGCCGTAGATAATTCAACCATCTAAGTCGATAGCTTTTGCCGTACCTTTTAAGGCCTATCTTCTAAGGTAAGGTAATCCAGTTGCCGCCGGTGCCATGCTTCTCGACATCAACTTGCGGCTTAGACCAGGACCGGTACTGGACAGAGCCAGAGGAGGCAGAAGGCTCACGGAGTTAAGAGGAAATGATGAACCATTTGCCAACGCAGATGAGGTTGTGAGGCGGAGAGGCGCAGATTTTGTAGCAGATTTGATCAGCGCCTGTGCGGAGGTCCCCATCAACTTCTCACGGTCGAATTTATATGACCACCGGAAACTAGATCAGATGTGGTGGAGATAGGGGATCCTTTTCCGAATCGGGTTAAGCGGAGCGGGTAGAAGAGTGGATGATTGGAGGGAAAAACCATAGCCTTTTGATCTTGCTGTGAACTTGTCGGCCCAGAGCAAAACGCTTGAAGGAGGCGGAGCCCCACCGATGAGAATGTTAACTGGATTTCGGAGTGGGTTGGATCTCTGGGTGTTGACGAGCATGTTGAGGATGACGGGGGCGGCGCACATGTGGGTGACGCTGTGGGCTTCAATTATTTGGAGGCATCGAGACGGTTGTTGATGTTGTTGAGGATGGCTCCCGTCATGGGGACGGCAAAGCGGTTTGAGCTGCTCCATTTCTAGTTTAACATTACTGACAATGAGAGAGAGAGAGAGAGAGTTGAGGAGTGTTTGAGATTTGGATCTTTTCTGTTTCTAGGTTTTTGTGATTTTGTAGATTCACGACGGAGGTGAAAAAATGAAAGAGAACCAACATAACTTTTCGTATCGATTCCCACAGACGACGCCAAATGTTGATGCATAAAACTGAAGGGGTCTTGGAACAACGTAAATCCGACCGTGAATCTGCAAGAAAGTAAATAACACAAGATGTATCGTGGTTCACCCTAATGTTCGGGCTATGTCCACACTGATTATTGTATTTCTAAGAGGATTGTGAAGGAGAGAGTGTGAGGATCCTCATAGCCTAGGAATTGGCCTCCCCAAATGAGGAGAGTGATGAGTCATTTTATAGAATAAGGGCTCCTCACTTATTACATATTTGCCCTTTCATTTATCACATAATTACATTTGAGTCCCCCTCGAGTATTTATACGAGGTCTAAAAACGGAGGCCCTAAGTATGGTACAAATAAATAGTAAATGAAAAACACAACAGTTTCCATGATTGAATGCATGCGATCAAAAGTTCAGAAATCATACCTCTTCTCAATCAATCAATCATACTAGTGTCTACTAGCATAAGTATAGTATGCAGGGTGTGCTAGTGTCAACTAGCTATACTCACTACCGGTAATCATCAATAATCCTAGCGTATACTAGGATAACATATCACCTACAAATAATCTATGGGCGAAGATAGCTATACGAAATATCACATCAACACCTCGACACCTCAACACCTCATGACCATGTGGTGAAAATAAATCACCAATACTTCTTAAAATATGAACAATTACCATTATAAGTGTCATCAAAGACCAACATAGTAATACGCACTCACATATAACACATCCACATATATATAAGCTAAAAATGTTTAGTTTTTCGAAGGGGTCCACTTATAGGTAAGTAGAGCGTCTTTCACTGATAGGCTCTTTATCCTTTCGATCCTCTAATAAGCCTACGATAATCATAATAAGCTAAGATAAGCTTAAATCGATACTTTATGGAACATTGCCCAAAACTACCATCTAGGTATTGAATTTACATAAACGGAAGGTGCCACGTAATTCAGAACACCAAAAAACCTAGAGGTAGGTCTTAGGTCCTTCACGCACCGCCAAGCGCCACTGTGTTCTAGCCACGCTCCACCAAGCACCATTGTGGTGGTGTCAAGCGCAGTCACGCACCGAGAAACATGCGTTGCAGTGAGCCATCGTCGCCATCGAATGCACCGTTGTATTGGCCGCAGTAGTTCGGCAAGTAGACGTCACACTCTCTTTTGCAGGAGCCACGTGTCGGTACGGTGATGTTTTAAGTTAGTTAACAGAATATACCTTTTTCGTTGACAGATTTGGTCAAAGTTAACGAAATTTCATCTCTTGTCATAAAAGTTAATGGTGATCATCGTTGGTCACCGTAGCCAGACGCCGGAACCTTGTCAAAAACTACAGAGAAGAACCCAGAACGTTGTTAGGGCTTCCCTGCGCTATATTTCAACGATTTCACACTCCAAAACCAACCCAAACACGAATTAAGGTCTAGGACATTACCTAAACCCAAATTGGACCAATGGAGGTTGAATCCACCTTAGATTCGAAGTAAGGTGGCCGGAGTTCCTTGTCGAATTCTGGAAAAATGCATCGAACACATGCATGCATTAAAACAAAGATTTCCAACACGATTTTTATGTTTAAAACCCTCAATATAGGATCAAGAACTTACCTAAGCGAAAGGTAGGAGATTTCATAGAGAATTACACCTCGAACTCATTGGAGTTTGTCTATTTGCCTTTGTTGGAAACTAGAAACATGAAGGCAGTGTGCATGCAGAGGGTAGAACAACAATTTCATTCCCAAAACATCATAAATCTCATCCCCATAAACCCAGAAATGGAAACAAGATGAGGAAGCTCCTTAGCCATCTTCAAACTCGACAGTTTTCACCAGAGTTCGTTGCTAGAGTAACGCAAACATGCACAGAGTTAGCGGGGTTTAAACTCATAGATTTAAGTACGAAAACCACCACATGAACTTGTAGATAGCAGAGAGAATTACAAATTTGGAAAGAAGTTTCACCTGGGTTCTAATTTGAGAGCTTCAAACTTATGGCTTTAATGGCATAGCACCCCTCGGTGCTCCAATGACACATGCAAGGGCATTGCTGGGTTCTTAGAGTCTCAAGGGTTCCAAATATGTAATTTCAAGTTTGATTTGTGGAGGTATGTAGGAGAGCGAGAGCTCTTTTCTCTAGGTGCTAGATATAGTAAGTTCAAGAAAGAGAGAGTTTAGAGAGAGTGAGGGATTTTCATAAATGAGGAAGGAAAGAGAGACCAGAGTGGGTTATAACCCCACTTAAAATCTTTTAAGTGAAACTACAAATTTGCCCCTCCATTTACTTTGAATTACAAATAAGCCCTCGAGGTCTTGATTCGTAATTCCCTTTCGACATAAAATTGATGTACAAAAATAAAGTTATGAAACTTAAGAAAGAATAAAGGTTAAATTCTTGATTTGAAGCTCGATAAATTATTTAAGACACCCACTCAGGGGCAAAATGATCATTAGACATGTCTCGGGAATAAAATACAATGATTTAAGGTACGGGTCGTAACATATTGCATTCTTTTAAGAGTTGTGATTATTTGTGGCGCACGCTAATTCCTAGATTGTAGGAACTCCAAGACTTAGAGAATCTGATTATGCCCATATTCAGACCAGATTACGTGTCTTGTGGAACAAGCATGATCATCCAGCGGAGTCGTTAGGACTCCGCCTAGTGCTAGAAGCAAAATGATGGTGGCACCGCTATTTTGTCTGATACAGCTCTGTTCGAAGCTGGTGAGTCCATGACTAAACTTCTGAGGTAACTGTATTCGGATCAGCCTAACTTCAACCCTGGAAAATCATGGTCCTACACCTGAGATATCTCTTTCCTAGTCGCCATCGACCACCAGGACATCCTTGAACCAATTTTTGTCTAACCAGGGATATCTAAGATGTAAAGCCCCTAAATAAGGTTGGGTCTTCGTGTGAAATAGTAATGGTCATCAACGTTTTTCACGCATTAAGCAAAATCCTAAACTTTTGAAGGTTAAGGCCAACACTATATCATTGATTGAGAAGCTCGAAGTAGATAATGAGCCTGAAGGCAGTTAAGGCTAAGTCGCAGATAGCCATGTTGTAATGATCAAGATACCTTTCAAGCAGTCAGGCAAAGGAAATCTTAGGCCTAAGTCTAGGAACCACAGATGGACCATGATGTAGGGCCGTTGAGGGCCAGACAAAGTGGGGAGGATGGCCTGAACATCGTGCCCGGGTTCCCACCAAACCCTACATTGGTTTAAAAGATCCAGATGACTCTCAACAAAATTTTGGCCCTCTTCTTGGTTGCAAACCCTTGTCAGTGGAAGATTGTATGGTAAAATCTTAGGCAATTTGGGAGTCGAAGACGTCATTAAAGAAGATTGAAGAAATTGGGGAATTTTTTAATGAATAAGTGAAGAAAGTTGAAGCCTTTTTCCTTGAATGATTTGGAGATTTTTGGAAAGGTGAAGAGAAATGTTTGAGATTATATAAATGGCACATAACAGAGTCATCTAGACATTGAATCCATACCAACTTCTCTCGAGATTAAAGAATCTGACTATTAAAATCAGTAAATAATATAAAGGCAATTTCTTGTTGTTTGTGCACAAGCAACAAAAGGAAAATTTCATCATTGTGACCTTTATGACATGATGCTCGAGACCGTACGTTTGAACCAAAACGTCTGCATTACTCCATAAAAAACCACATCACCATTAGAAGATAGAAGACCAAACAGTACGTAGTCTAGCTTACTTCGGAAGGCATGGTCTTTTGGGTAACTATCCATCCCCAAGGTGAACAAGTGCCTTTTAGGTACATAGTTAGGGGAAGTTGTGGGACAATGATTTTTCAGGGCCTGAGTTAGGCTAATTGGAATACAGTTACCTCAAAAGTCTGGTAATAAACTCAACAGCTCCGAGCAAAGTTGGATTAATGGAGCAGTGGTGTCACCATCATCCTGTTCCAGAGCAGTGGACTGAGTGACATTGCTGAGATTGACCATGATTATTTTGTAAGACTCGGGATCTGATTCGCTTTGAAATCAGCCAGATCTTTTGTGAGTCTTGAAGTTCTTACAATTTAGGAATTAGCGTGTGTTGCAAGTAATCACACCCTTAAAGATGATGCAGTGTCTACTTTTAGATATCTTATAAGATTCTCTCAGCTTAGCACGAGGATTCTATCATAAAAAATGTCTCTCTCCCGACTAGTATAAATTCACCATTCTAGTGTTCGTCTCTGGTAACGCAATCATCATGTTCTAATTTTCTTGTCCACTGCTTAAGTCTTCTACTTGCTTACTAACTTGACCGTCGGAGAGCCTTTGGCTGGCACACCCCTCCCCCTTGGCTTAGGCTTGCTCATGATTGTTTGTTGTTTTACAAGTTACTTAGATTTGTGCCTCCACCATCCATGGTGGTGTGCGAATTTCGGTGGGGAGAACATTTTTTGCCATGAATATTGTGAAAACACTACTGCGGTAGCAAAATAAGAGATCAATGGTTGAGTGATAGCCCGATTGTTTACATTGAGAGAGAGATTTTTTCTTTTATTGATAATGAACCTATTATGCGTCATTTTCATGACATGAAACCTTGCCAGTAACAGTTGTAACTTATTTGTACTGATAAATATTATGAATGGCATTAATATTGTCTACTATCTAAAAAAATTGGTTGTCTATATTTTTTTTAAAACCTTTTACCCTTTTAAATTTTACCCATGCTTGATAATTCTTAGTTTCACCACTGGTAACGGTGAACTTGTTCTATATAAGTTTTCTTTCATTGGAAGACTATACTTTGGAAAAGGAGTACTCTCTAACAGAGATAAAGGCTATGTTGGAAAATATTAGGTTTACTTTAATGTTTTGTTTTCTGGGCTTAGCCCGTTAGAATTAGGTTTTGTTAGAGATTAGAGTTAGTTTATTATAAATAGGGTGCTTTGTTATTTATTAGAGAACAAGTCATTCACATTATAACCTCTTGGAGTTTTGTGGCCGTTTCGGCATTCTCGTTAGTTTAATAATATTCTTAATATTTTGTACTCTTGTTCATCACGCATTCTGATATTTAACTTGGTATCAAAGCAAGCTCAATCCGTAGGGATTTGATCTGCTTTGGTTGTTATCAGTTTCATCTTGTATGTTGCTTCTGTCCTGTTGTTGTTTGGGTTTAGTTTGATACTAAAAAAAATAAAAATTGATGAAGCTTTGTCGTGCTTCGCGATTTTCCATCCACATCAGATCACCTTGCGTTTGCAAGCACGCTGTCGCACCACCATCTGCTGCCACTTGAACCCACCTTTAACCTCGATCCATTACTGTCTTCCTCATTGTCCACCATTGGTTTTGACGAAGCCTAGATCCGAGAACCCAAACTCGGATCAAGTTAGTCTTTACCCTGCACTCTACCTACACTTGTACACGCAGTTGACTTCCATGAATCGAATCTGTCAACCCTTGGATCACTGCCGTTGTTTCTAATTTGCAGGCCCGTACACCATGAACCAGACCCATGAACCCAATCTGCATGCTGCCGCTGCAACTAGAAACCCAACACATCTGTCATTCGAATCCACCCCGCCGCCAAGCCTACAACCACACCTCGGAGTCTGAGTTCAGAATGTTGGTCTGCAAATGTTTTGCGCCCAGGTTGTCACCTGATGTTACACCTTTGAACGCTGTTGTTGAAACACGCTCATTTGCAACCTGAGAGTTTGTCTCTACCAGTCTAGAAACAAAAAGAAGGAAAATGAGAGAAAAGAAAAGGAAAAAAAATTGCTTGCTGTTAGTTTTAGGCCCACGTGGGCAAGGAAAAAAAAACATAGTTAAGTTTGTTTTGGGCCACACAAGTTGTTGGCGTTGTTCGTTTGTTGGTACAATTGAGATATGGAAATCTCGTCCGTTTAGTGACAAGTTCTTTCCATACTCTCAATACTAGCCAGTTTGCCAGCCAGAATCAGCTTGGCAGCAAGAATCAGTTTGACAGTTCGCTAGTTGGTCTGTCTGTTCGCGTTGTGGAGCATGCCTATCTGTCAGTCCGCTTAACGGAGTCAGTCCGCATCTGCTTATTTGCAAACCCATGTCGTATACCGCCATGAGTTTGACGGGGGATGTTGGAAAATATTAGTATTTAGGTTTACTTTAATATTTGGTTTTCTAGGCTTAGCCCGTTAGAATTAGGTTTTGTTAGAGATTAGGGTTAATTTATTATAAATAGAGTGCTTTGTTATTCATTAGAGAACAAGTCATTTACAATGTAATATCTTGGAGTTTTGTGGCCGTTTCGGCATTCTCGTTAGTTTAATAATATTCTTAATATTTTGTAGTCTTGTTCATCACGCACTCTGATATTCAACTGGCTAATCCACCCATTCCAAGAATTTGCTTGCTCTCGTATAAAATAACACTTGGCATGGTATTCTTAAGCAGGGAAGGACAAGAAATCCCTCTTAGCTAATAGTAATATAATAAAATTTTGGTAGTTAGGGATCAATAAAAAAGCTTATATCATATTCAAAGCCGACGAGGTCCACACACCTTACACTTTGATAATCGTTGTTTTGGCTGCTTTGGGGGTTTTTCTGTTTAATTTAATTTCCTACTTAAAAAAAGCAAAGAAGGGCCATATGCATGACAGGATATCTTATTACTAGATCTGACTGCCTATCATTAGGAAAAATATAATAAAATTCCAAAGTCTTTTTTTATTCAGTAATTATTGCCTTGTATAATTAGGTCCGTCTAATCAGCGTGAGCTTTTTTCTAGATGGTGATCAAGGGATTTCTGTTTAATTTTCCTACTTGTATAAAAAAAAGAAAAGAAATAGGGTAAATTACATAGTAACCCTTCAGGTTTGAGGTCTATTGCAATCTTATACAACATCTTTAAAACATTTCACTTTCATACCTCAAATACTATTTTATTTCAATTTCATACAACCGTTAGATTTTCCATCCATGGATTTGTTAAATGCTGACGTGGCTGCCACATATATGACACGTGGCTGCCAAATGTCTGCCACGTGGCAAATAAAATAATTTTTTAATTTTTTTTTAAAAAACCTGAAATTGGAAGAAGAAAAAAAAAAAAAAAAAAAAGGACCGAACCTAGAAGAAGGAGGAAGAAGAAGAAAGAGGAGGAGGAGGAGGAGGAAGAAGAAGAAGAAGAAAAAAAGAAGAAGAAAGGGGTCCGAACCCAGAAGAAGGAGGAAGAAGAAGAAAGAGAAGGAGGAGGAGGAGGAAGAAGAAGAAGAAGAAGAAGAAAATAAAAAAAAGGGACCGAACCCAGAAAAAGGAGGAAGAAGAAGAAGAGAAGAAGAAGGAGGAGGAGGATGAGGAAGAAGAAGAAGAAGAAGAAAAAAAAAAAAAAAAAGAAAGGGACCGAACCTAGAAGAAGGAGGAAGAAGAAGAAGAAAAGAAGAAAGAGGAGGGAGGAGAAAGAAGAAGAAGAAGAAAAAAAAGAAAAAAAAAGAAAGGGGTCCGAACCCAGAAGAAGGAGGAAGAAGAAGAAAGAGGAGGAGGAGGAGGAGGAGGAGGAGGAGGAAGAAGAAGAAGAAGAAAAAAAAAAAAGGGACCGAACCCAAGAAAAGAAGGAGGAAGAAGAAGAAGAGAAGAAGAGAAGAAGAAAGAGGGAGAAGAAGAAGAAGAAGAAGAAGAAAAAAAAAAAAGGGGTCCGAATCCAGAAGATGAAGAAAGAGAAAGAGAAGAAGAAGAAAGAGAAAAAAAAAAAAGGGACGGAACCCAGAAGAAGAAGGAGGAAGAAGAAGAAGAGAAGAAGAAAGAGGAGGAGGAGGAGGAAGAAGAAGAAGAAGGAAAAAAAAAAAAAAAGGGTCCGAACCAAGAAAGAGAGAAAAAAAAAAGTAGCAGATATGTTTTTTTTTTTTAAATTAAAAAATTATTTTATTTACCACGTGGCAGACATTTGGCAGCCACGTGTCATATATGTGGCAGCCACGTCAGCATTTAACAGATCCATGGATGGAAAATCTAACGGTTGTATGAAATTGAAATAAAATAGTACTTGAGGTATGAAAGTGAAATGTTTTAAAGATGTTGTATAAGATTGCAATAGACCTCAAACCTGAGGAGCTACTATGTAATTTACCCAAAGAAATAAGGCCTCATGCATGACAACATATTTTATTACTGGATCAGACTGCCTACCAACAGAAAAAATAAAATATAATTGCCAAGGTCTTTTTCTATTCAATAATTATTGCCTTGTATAATTAGGTCAGTCAAACCCGCTTAAGTGTTTCTAGATGGCAATCAAGGAATTTTTGTGTTTAATTTAATTTCCTGCTATTATAATTATAAGGGTAAATTACACTATAACCCTCAGGTTTGAGGTCTTTCACAAACTCATACAACATCTTTAAAACATTTCACTTTCATACCTCACGTACCATTTTATTTCAACATAATACCTCCGTTACATTTTTCATCCATTAATCTGTTAAGTGCTGACATGGCTGTCAAATGTGTGTCACGTGGCAATTTTTTAAAAAAAAACCTAAATCTTCTAAATAAATATTAAAAAAAAAAAAAACCGAAACCTTCCCTCATCCTCCTCTCTTCTCCCCGCAACCCCCAAACCCATATCCTCCATCTTCATCTTCTTCCCTGCAACCCAGAAAGAAAAAACAAAAAAAAGAAAGAAAGAAACCCCTTTAGTTCGTCTTTCCCCCTACTCGTCTCTTCTCCCCCATCTTCATCTTCTTCCCCCTGCAACCCAGAAAAGAAAGGGAAGGAAAAAAATAAAAAGCCAAATCGCGTCTACGCTGCCATCGCCGAGTTCATGAGGTGGAATTGGGTGCGAGGGTGGGTGCGGGTGCGGGGGGAAGACGAATTGGGTTGTTGTTTTTTATTTTTATTTTTATTTTTTTGGGCTACAGGAAGGGGTTTCGGGCGAAGAAGATGAACATAGAGGAAGGAGAACGGGGAGGGAGGGTGAGTGCAGGTGCGGGGAGAAGACGAACTGGTTGCAAGATTGGGGATCTAGGGAGGAAGGGTCGCGGGTTGGGGGGTGTGTTCTGGGTTTCTGGTTTTGGGGTGGGGGAAGCAGGTGGGGTGGGGTGGGGGGGGGGGACGCGGGTGGGGTGGGGTGGGGTGGGGTGGGGGGGTACGGGTAGAAGTGGCAAATCGACCCATTGGGTTGCTAATGGGTACCCATTGAGACCCATTTAGTTTGATTTCACCTTACACTATCACCACCACTACCAATCTCACCTCTATATTAAGGTGATATCAAATTAAACAGGTCTTAACGGGTACCCATTAACAACCCAATGGGTTGATTTGCCACCGCTAGGTACGGGGGTGGTTTATTTCAGTTTTTTTTTTAAATATTTATTTAGAAGATTTAGGTTTTTTTAAATAAAAATTATAAAAAAAATATTTGCCACATGGCACACATTTGGCAGCCATATAGCAGCCACGTCAGCACTTAACGGATTAATAGATGAAAAATGTAACAAATGTATTATTTTGAAATAAAATGATACGTGAGGTATGAAAGTGAAATGTTTTAAAGATGTTGTATGAGTTTGTGCAAGACCTCAAACCTGAGAGATTACTGTGTAATTTACCCTAATTATAAATACAAGGGCCACCTGCTGTTTTCTAGATGATATTATATTTTATTATCTGACTGCCTACCAATAGGAAAAGTAAAATAAAATTGCCAAGGTCTTTTTCTATTCGGTAGTTATTGCATTGTATAACTAGGTTAGTCAAATCCACGCAAGTGTTTTTAGATGCTGATCAAGGAAATTTTTTGTTTAATTCAGTTTCCTACTTTCAAAAACAAAACAAAAAAAAGGGCTACGCGTAACAATATTTTTTATTACTGGATATGACTGCCTACGAATAGGAGTGAGAATTGTTATTGGCATTCCAAAAATCTCATTTTACACTCCAAATTTATATATTTGGAAAGAAAAATATATTTGTGGGGAGTGTAGAATGAGATTTTTAAAATGCCAAGAACACTTACCATAGGAGAAATAAAATAAAATTTCCAGGTCTTTTTCTATTTGATAATTGTTGCCTTGTATAATTTGGTCAGTGAAATTCGGGCAATTGTTTATAGATGGTGATCAAGGCATATTTGTGTTAAGTTAATTTTCTATTTTGATTAAAAAGAAAAAGAAAAAAAGAGCCACATGCATGACAACATATTTTAGTACCGGATCTGCTGACTGCCTACAGATAGGTAAAATACAATAAATTTGTCCAGGTCTTTTTCTATTCGGTAATTGTTGCCTTGATTATTGCCTTGTATAATTAGGTCAGTCAAATCCTGTATAAAAAAACACTTGGCCATGGTATTCGTAAGCAGTGAAGGACAAGAAATCCGTTTTCGCTAATATAGATTCCCTACTCTGTTTGACGAACTAGGGAAAGAAAAAAGGGGAATCAGGGTTAAGTTAATCCTAACCATAACCATAACCATCAACTTTAAATGGATGGGTAACCGCGGTTACCCATACCCATGGGTATTTTGCCCATCCCTAGGGTTAACGCAATTGATTGAATGAGGAATCAAAGTTATTAAATTCGCCAACTTCGTAATATATAAAAATTTGGGTAGTTAGGGATCAATGACAAAAACATATATCATGTTCAAAGCCAACAAGGTCCACATGCCTTACACTTTGATAATTGTTGTACTGATTGGGCAAAGGAGTTTTTGTTGTACTTGTTTGGCAATTATTGTCTTGTATAATTAGGTCAGTTAAATTGGCGTAAGGGTTTTTAGATGGTGGTTAATACATTTTGCGTCTATTTAGAAGTGTTTTTAAATAATTAAATACACATTTTGACAGTATTTGGTAAATTAAATTAAAAAAGTGTTTATGAGTTAAAAAAAAATACTTCATGTGTTCCCTAAAAATTATTTCATGTTGCAGTTATATTTGGAATAGGAATGTGATTGTGTAAATCCTAGTAAATTTAGGCGTATCTCTAGTATTCCTATTAGGAGTTGATTACTTATTAAGAGTTGTAATCCTAATTAGGTAAAGTTTTTACCTATCCTACTACTATAAATAAAGACACAATGAGGTGATACATCACACTCCTCACAATTAAATCTCTCCTCTCTCTTCTCTCCCTACCCCTTAGTATAGTTAAGTTAAATAGGCCTACAACACGTTATCAGCACACTCTTTCAGAAGCTGAGGAACTGACGGATCGTAGGAGGAGGCTATCTTCCACAAAATTCAAAGGCTCTTATTAGTTTTCTGCAATCAGGTACGCTTAAAATAAAGGAAGATATTTGAAATGTCTATAATGCATGAAAACATTTCCCATGATGCATGAACCCCTCTATGTTTATATTTTCCTTCCGATATATATATTGTATATGTTTCATATTTTTGTCAATATATATATATATACACACACACACGTTTCATGCATTACGCAATTAAATTGCTATGTGGAATTGTGAATCAAAGCATATAAATAAATTAGAAGCAATTTAGGGGTTTTCAAACCCTAGGGACGTCGAAAAAAAGAAAAAGAAAAAAAAGGAACAACTTTGGGAAACATGTGACACAACCGCCGTACCACCACCGTGGCTTTGCCGACTCACCACCGCTGGCCTACAGCCTAACCTTATGGAGCATGACATGGCACGATATCGTTTGACACCTTGGACCTCATGGCAGCAGCCCTTTGGGCTTTGTTGCACTGACCCGGACCCTAGGCTTTTCGACTTACTTAGTTTATAGGGCCTGTAGTCCCTAAGCCCAACCGAGAAAACTTGCATATATTTTTTTTTGGCCCATTGTCTCGAGTCCCTTGTGACACGCCCCGATCCCGATATTTCTCAAATACCAAGATAGGCACGTGCTGGCCGACACCCGAGGGTGACGAAAGCCATTTATTGAATGCAAATGCTAAAAACAAGGGATATATAAGACTTATAAATTTAAAAATAATGAATATGCATTTAAGGAACGTGTTCAGAGCATACAACTAACTAGAGCATTAAAAGAAATAATATAAAATTGAATGAATAAGAGAATGGGTTCTACACTAAGAGGACTCGAAGATGCCAATGCGGAAGTGCCTTGACGCTGGAATTGTATGCCTAGATTCCAAGTCCTGAAGGGGGCACAAAACAAACATGAGTAGACCAAGTTAATATATATATATATATATATATATATATATAAATATAATAATAATAATAATAATAAAATAGTTATCAACATACTAATCCCCAGGTTTTATGAAAATTCATATAACATGATTAAAATAGGTTTTCCGAAACCTAGCATGCCGTGCAATGTTTCCAAACATATCTCGTATATATAATAATCACTAGTGAATGTTTGATAACCCCCAGGCCCCATGCCAGCTCCCCGTCTCTGTACCAGTTGTCAGAGGAAAATAACCCTCAGGCTTCGTGCCAGCTCCCCGTCTCTGTGCTAATTGTCAGAGGAAAAACACTTTAGGCCCTATGCCAATACCATAATTGTAGCCCGGGACATACCGGAATCTATCCCTCGCCCCGTAGCGGAATTGGGACCACTAGGTAAATACAAACCATTGAACATACATTTATTTGAAAAACAACTTCATAGTATAAAGTCATTCATCATCTATACTATAAAGAGGTGTTCTAAACGTGTTCTAAATATCATATCATCATCCATAAGATATTCTATAAAGAACACGGGTTGTAGGAAAAATAGTAATAATTCAAACTAGCCTCAGTAAGCATGTTATCTTATAAAACTTTTCATAAAACGTAATCATTAAATCATGATTTTCATGTATGCATTTCTATTATTAAAACATGCATTTTTAGAAGGGGTCCTCTCACAGATACTTCGCTGCCGAGAGCCACGCAAACTAGCAGAGACAGAACGCCACAATAAAATTGCCCCTAAGCACATAAAACGTCTAATTAATAAAACTATATTATAACAATTGAACTTGGGAAAACGGACGTCGGAAACAGATTTAGGACGTCGCATTACCCTAAGAAAGGTCCCAGATAAATTTCTTAAACGTCAATAGAATATTCCTAAGAATATTCCTGACAGAATATTCTCTGATGGAATATTCCCTAACGGAATATTCCACATAAAGGGTTTGGGTCGGTTAGGGTTTAGGGTTTAGGACTTGAGTTAGGGTTAGGTTAGTGGGTTAGGTCCTAGAATAATGGGTTAATGGGTTTAGGCTAAAGGCTACCGGGTTTGGGTTTGAAACTGGGCTGGAATTAAGGGTAGTGGTAGGCCGGCCCAAAGGCCTAGGGTAGAATAGGGTTTTGGGGCTGGGTTAGATAATTAGGTTGGGCTTGGAGTTGGGTTTAGGGCTTAGAGGGTAAAGGGTTGGGCTGCCCAAAAGGGCTGGGTTCCATGGCCCAACGAATTGTGCCGATCTAAACAGGTCGGTCAGGTTTGACCTATTTCTGGGCCAGGTTGGCCAAATTTCGAAGGTAAGAGAAAGCCGGAGCTTCCATGCTCCGTTCAACCTCACGACATGACCAAAGCATGACATATAATATACCAAATTGAAGCCCATAAAACAAGGAAGAGATCTATACCAATTTCATGACGTGTGGTGGCCGCAGTTAGCCAGAAAAGCCTGCACCTGTCGGTCATTTCATCGGAAAACTGGGGAAGATATTCCCGTGCCATTTTTACGTCCAAAATCACCCTAAAACGTCTCGAAAACTACCTAATCACTTATCATAACTCAAATTAAGAAAATTTAGAGGTAAGTTTCGACCTACCTCGTCGAAGAGCCTACGTGCATCGCAATATGCACAGTGTCGAGAAAGAGATCAGAGAGGTAAGGAAGGGAAATAAGGTCCGGGTGATGATGGTGGTGTGGTTGTCATGGTGACTGCCTATGTGTGTGTGTGGGTGTTTGGTGCTCAGGGGAAATGAAAGCACAGAGAGTCGAGAGGGAGAGATAAGGGAGCGTGAGGGAGAAGAGAGAACTGTGAGAGGGATAACACATGGGAGAGCAGAGATGAGAGAGGCCGGGGGACAAAAATAAAAGGGGGCCCCTTGGGCTCACCAATTAAGACCCAAAACAATTTTTTAAAATAAAACGAGGGTGGGGTGTAAAAATCTACCCCCTTAAAAAATTTCGTCCCGAAATTTAAAATAACTTGCTATACTGAAAAACTTGAAAATAGGAAGAATAATACATATATATGTAGCAAAGAAATCAAGTCAGAGTGGTTGCATAAAAGGGAAAATATCACCCCGTCGCGATCAGGTTGCAATGATTCCATCTTTCGTGCCTCTAGGCTCACACATTCTTCCCTTATCAGTGTAATACTAGAAATTATACTTTATAAAGACATAAAGTTGAAAACTTATATTGACATAGGGTCAAAAGTAAGTACGCAAAACACGATAACGTCAAATAGATAGGTACTAACATATAGGTTGAAAATTTGTGTTGAACTTAAAACTAAAAACGAAAATACTTCCCCTAAAACATTTGTAATGACAAAAACAAATAACTAAAGTAAAGGAAGTTAAAATACTTGTACTGAAAACCAAAACTGAAAAAATGAGAGTGGTCTCGCCCAAGAAATCGTAACCTCACGTACTCCGAGAACAGATGTGTCTTTGGGTCGAGTCCCAAGAATAACAATTCTGAATCTGTATTAGCTACCGTAGACGGATCTTCTTGCCTACTTACTTAACGAACCCAACGAATAAGTTATCGATATCATAGTCGGCCGCCTGCGATATCGATCACACATATGTTGTTTCGATAAGCAAGCAGTAATTTCCTGAGGGTGCACAATTTCACACGTTGTAAATTTAATCTTCCAAATACTAGTTAGCAAAACCTCTCTGTCAATTAATGTTGCATGTAGAAACTCTCGTACCATGTCGCAAAAAGCGCCAAACTCAAACCGAACAAAACATAAACTGTCTTCGTAAAACTCTATCCAGTACCAAGCATCATATCCTCCTTAGTTCTTTCAAATGTGACCAACTACTCTAGTGTTTTGCTAACGAAGAAACCACTTGAAAATTGTACTTTGGGATTTAAGAGATGTGGCTACCATGTTAATAGTATACCTAAAAGCTCGAGCCATGCAAGCAAAAAATGAGATGTCATCTTCCTCAACAAGTAGTATCTTTTGGAAACTGTTGTATTGCTCAAACCACCTCTCCATTTTTGCTTAGTTGGAGTCGAGCCCCTGATGTGGTAGAGCCCGGGTCGGGATGTGACAATTTGGTATCAAAGCCACTCTCTGGCTAGAAATGTGCTGGCGATGACATCGGGCCCCTAAAGGAGATGGATTGTTAGATCCCACATCGCCCAAGGGAGTGGATCATCTATACTTTATATGCACATGCTTACCTCCTTTAGCACGAGGCATTTTGGGAACTCACTGGCTTCGGATTCCATCGAAACTCTGAAGTTAAGCGAGTTCGGGCGAGAGCATTCTCATGATGGGTGACCTGCTGGGAAGTTCTACTCGCGTGAGTTCCCAGAAACAAAATCGTGAGGGCGTGGTCAGGGCCCAAAAGCGGACAATATCCTGCTACTGTAGAGTCGAGCCTAGGATGTGGTGGAGCCTCGGTCGGGATGTGACACCTTGGCCCCATGCGCTCACTGGACTTCATCCTAGTCTCAGCCCGTTTGCCAACAGCCTTGGCTACTGGGTTTAATCTGCCCTGAACCCAAACCCAAGGCCAGCGTCTTGTTGGGATTACACCCATGTTCCTCTTTGGCCCGTGGGCTACCTTTCTGCAGCCAACCCAAGCCCAGATTTTTTGGGCTATGTTTTTTCGACCTAAAGTCAGCATCATTGGCTGTTGGGCTCCCCAAACCCTTCCAACAAGCCTGCAGTTGAACCTGCAAGGCCCATTTCCCAAATTTTTTTGCTTCCACAATTAACCTCGTTTGGTCCTGATCTATTGAATTAATTAAAAATGACATGCAGTCCATTAATTTGATAATGAATCCAAAATTATTGACCTGAAGATCATTTATGGACATTAACAATTCAATAATTTATTTTCATACTTTGAACCGTTAATATACTTTCGTAGTAACGAAACTCTCACACTTGAGTTCCCGAAGAAACTCAATTCCACTATACTTAAATCAGCATATTGCATTCTGTGTTTCTTGTAGGAACCTCTCATTCATGAACTAATTGTTCATAAAAACTAAATTGAACCTGTAGTTTCATATTTAGTGCCTTTGAAACTCGAAGTTTTCATTCAAAACTTACCACATGAAACCTATAGCTTTCATGCATAAATTAAACCAATACATGTCTATAGAACCCAAATGTTCTACGATATATGTCTATGGATCACCATATGACTAATCATGTTTTTTGTTGTACCCTCTGTTTAGGGACATGTCAAACTTGAAAAACTCGATTTCACTACTCTAGAAGTATTTGGAAGAAATTACATGAGGTGGGTTCAAGACGTGAAGATCCATTTGATTGCAAAGAGTTTCCTAGCCGTCATCGAGGAACCAACTGACGATGAACCCGTCGATGAAGCTGAGAAAGCTATTGCAATGATCTTTATTCAAAGACATATCCATGATGCACTACAGATTGAGTACCTTGCTGAGAAGGACCCACGCACCCTTTAACCGATCGTTTCGATCATCAGAAAGACATCTACTTACTTGAAGCAAGACACGACTGGCAACATCTTCGCTTCCAAGACTTTAAGTCCGTGAATGAATACAACTTTGAAGTTTGTAGAATCTTATCACTTCTGAATTTTTGTAAAGTGGAACTAACCGAATCATATCTCTTGGATAAGGCCTATCCGACCTTCCATGCCACTAATATTTTCCTACAGCAACAATATAGGGCACAAAAATTCACCAAATTTTTGGATTGGATCTTTGTACTACTTCTCGATGAAAAGCAGAACCAGCTTTTAATGAAGAATCATCAAGCCTGACCGACTGGCTTGAATGCCAAGCCTGAAGCACATGCGACAAATTCTAGCAACCACAAATAACGAAAGAATCATCATGGCAGTGGTAATGGGTGGCAAGCCCAACTACGAGCCCAAGGTCCACAAAGCGCTGGCGCCAATGGAGGAAATTCAACCTAACATCGTCTACCTCTTGCCCCTAAGATCCTAAACATCAAGAACAACGGCAAAACTCCCGTTCAATTCGCTTCAACTAAACTGGACATGTGCTACCACTGTGGATCCACCCGTATGCCGAACTACCCCCGAGGCTATTACCAAGTATCATTCCCGTCATAAGTCTAACTTTGCACATATTTCACATCCAGAAGATGATACTACTTGAATGGAGATATCAGATTTTCAAGAGGCATCAACTCCTATGGAATGAATTTTAGACATGTTTTAGGGTGTTTTAACCCTAGTGGCCGAACCCACTAGGAATGGCCAGACCCTTCCCTTTTATTTTCCTAGGTTTATGGTTTAAGTTTGAACAATTTTTCTAAGTATTTGGAATAATCTATTTGGTTTTGGTTTGTTTTGAATTATGGATTGTTATTAATGTATATTATTTTCTCGAATTTCTTATTTGAATGAATGGACTTATATTTATACATGTAACCAATTCAATCAAATTCTTTCTAGGTATGTCTAGTGGGGAAGTTAGTTATCTGGCTCATAGTGCTACCACGCACACCATTTTGCGTGAGCGACACTATTTTACTAACTTAATACCCAAGAATGCTCATCTGACAACTCTCTCAGGCCTATCCAACCTGATTGAAGAATACGAAAAGGCCGGTATCATGTTGTCTAATGGTACAATCTTAACCATTAAGTAGGCACACTATTCTCCACGTTCCGAAAGAACATTATTGAGCTTTAGAGATATTCAAGATAATCAATATCATATTGAAACCATTGAAGCTAATGGTTCTGAATTTCTTTGTATCACTTCATATGAATATGGCCATAAGCGTATTCACGAGATGTTGGAACGTCTCTCGAGTAGGTTGTACATTACAACCATTCATGGCATAGAAGCCCATCATGCGGCCGGCCCTATGCCTAAGTTCTAAAACACTTTGCTGGTTTGGCATGATCGCTTGGGACATCCTGGATGTGACATGATGCTCCGTATCCTTAAATCATCACATGGGCATCCGTTACCTCCCTATGTTGGATTCCCGCCATGCAAAGCTTGTTCTTTAGAGAAGTTGAATACTCAACCTTCATATACAAAGATCATTCACGCCCCCTCTAAGTTTCTTCAGAGGATTCAAAGGGATATTTGTGGACCTATCCAACCAACCAGTGGACCATTTCAATACTTTATGATATTGGTTTATGCATCGACACGATGGTCACATGTTTGCCTATTGTCCACACATAACGTTGCATTTGCTAAACTCCTAGCATAAATTATTAAGCTAAGGGTTCACCACCCTGATTATCCGATTAAGTTGATTCGACTGGATAATGCTGGAGAGTTTACATCACAGACTTTTGACGATTATTGCATGTCAGTAGGGATTGATGTGGAACATCCTATACCCCATGTTCACACCTAAAATTGCCTGGCAGAAGCTTTCATAAAAAGGCCTTCAATTAATAGCTTTAACTTTGGTTATACTCTGCCGGTATCTGTCTGAGGCTATGCAATATTGCACGCAGCTATGCTGGTCCACCTAAGGCCCACCACTACCTAACCACATTCACCGTTACAATTGGTCACTGGATACGAGCATGACGTCTCGCATTTACGGGTGTTTGGGTGTGCCATTTATGTGCCAATAACGTTGCCACTACGTACCAAAATAGGTCCTAAAAGAAAAATGGGAATTTATGTCGGTTATGATTCGCCATCAATTGTTCGCTATTTAGAACCCTTGACAGGAGATCTCTTTATCGCATATTTTGTGGATTTTCACTTTGATGAAACAGTTTTCCCATCATTAGAAGGAGATAAGCATGTTAACGTTCCTAGAGAACGCCACGAATTGGTGTGGTATGCTCCCATTATATCTCATTTAGATCATTGCACTGCTCAGTCTGAAACTGAGGTGCGTAGAATTATAGATCTTCAGAGCGTTGCTCAGTGCATACCAGATGCTTTTATCAATTTAGCAAAAGTGACAAGATCACATATACCCGCTACAAACATACCTGTAAGGATAGACGTATCCCGCATACGTCACCATCTCACCTAAAAAGGCCAAACCGTTCCTGAAGGTGGGGAAGCCACAGCTTCTACACGGCCCAGTACATTGGCTGCTAGCTAATCATCTGCTCTAACCCTGAAGTGTGGCAGACCCCTTGGTTCAAAGGATTCATAACCCTGGAAGAAGAAATTAGCACCAGCTAGTGACCTTAGTTTAAATTCGACCATCGTTCACTCATCCATTCCAAAGCATGAGGTTATTCTAGATTACAGTGATGCTTTAGACGAGACAAACCGACCTCCCGAGAATAGTGAGATTTCAGTCCACTATGCAGTATTTGATTAGGTTTAGAATAGGAATGAGATAATCGTCGACGATGCATTTGCATACTCAATAACTACTGACATCATGCTTAGTGATGACATTGAACCACTTTCTGTTGATGAATACTGACATAGAACAGATTGGTCAAATTGGAAACAAGCAATCCAGGTCGAACTCAATTCAGTTACAAAACGTAAGGTGTTTGGGCCTGTAGCTCTTACTCTTTCACAAGTGAACCCGTTGGCTACAAGTGGGTTTTTCACGAGGAAGCGTAATGAGAAGAATGAAATAGTGCGATACAAAGCATGCCTCGTAGTGCAAGGCTTCTCTCAGCGCCCTAGGATTGATTACGAGGAGACGTATTCCCCCGTAATGGACGTCATAATGTTCTGCTACCTTATTAGTTTGGTAGTTTCTGAAAAACTGAATATGCAGATTATGGACGTGGTAACTGTGTATCTTTATGGGGATCTAGATACAAAAATATGCATGAACGTTCCAGAAAGACTTCTATTGACTGGTTCAAATAGTTCTAGACCACGAAACACTCTCTCTATTAGATTGAGGAGGTCACTCTATGGATTGAAACAATCCGGGCGGATGTGGTATAACCGTCTGAGTGAATATTTGACAAGTCAGGGTTATATGAATAACAAATTATGCCCATGCGTGTTCATAAAGAAGTCACATTCCAGATTTGCAATCGTTGTAGTTTATGTCAATGACATGAACCTCATTGGAACTCCAGCAAAGCTTGAGGAAATTACCGCGCACTTGAAATCAGAATTTGGGAAAACTCGATATTGTCTCGGCCTGGAGATCGAGCATTGTTCGAATGGAATCCTAGTACATCAATCGAACTACACCCAGAAAGTGTTGCGAGGTTTTAATGAGGATAAAGCGAAGCCTTTGAGTACACCTATGGTCGTTTGGACTCTAAATGCTAAATGAGATCCATTCCGTCCAAAGGAAGATGAGAATGAGATTTTGGAACCCGAAGTTCCATGTAATTGGGACTTTATTGTACTTGGCTCAATGCACTAGACCTGACATGTCCTTCGTTGTTAATCTTTTGGCTAGATACAACAATGCGCCCACACGCAGGCAATGGAATGGTGTTAAAGACATTTTTCGCTACCTCAAAGGTACAACGGATTTGGGCTTGTTCTAGTGTTGTCGCCCCTTTCGTCTCTCGAATTGATTATTGCCTTGTTAGTTATGCAGATGCTGGATATCTGTCTGACCCACATAAGGCACGTTCCCAAACAGTTTATGTCTTTACCGTTGGAGACACCGCTATATCTTGGAGGTCTACCAAGCAAACGCTAGTTACGACTTCTTTGAACCATGTTGAGATTCTCGCCTTGCATGAAGCATCGCATGAGTGCTTTTGGTTTAGAGCAACCATGGAACATATTTGAAACACTAGTGGTCTTACTTCCGTCGTTGACCTTCCTACGATGATCTTTGAAAATAATGCAGCATGTATCAGGTAGTTAAAGAAGGGATATATTAATGGAGACAACACCAAGCACATAGAGCCGAAATTCTTCTACTCTTATCAACAACAACAGCATCAGAACATTGAAGTCAAGCAAATCCGTTCTCAGGACAACCTGGCCGATCTCTTCACCAAGTCATTGCCCAAGTCTACTTTTCAAAAGCTCGTCCAAGGAATCGGTATGCGTAAATTATCTAAGTTGAATTGCTTGTAGTTTACTTATTTAGATGTTATGTCTAACTCAGGAGGAGTATCTAGAACCATACTCACTTGATCTTAATGTACTCTTGTTCCTACGATTATGAGCACTTTTCCCATTGGGTTTTTGCTACCTGACGAGGTTTTAATGAGGCACCCATCCTAGGATGATCATACACCGTTGAGTTCACTACTTATGTCTTGTTTGATGTTTGTTTTAGGCATTATGCATACAGTTTTTTGGGACATTTTTATTTTATTTGGTTTTGACTTGATCAAATGCTATGCAAGCATAAATTTTTTTGGGACATTTTTATCGATACTTCTAAAGTGTTGTGGTGTTCTTCAAGATAGTTATCCATCTTCAAGATTTTTTTAAAGGTTGATTTGATTGAATTTTAAAATTTGATGTATAGGTTATTCACATCTTCATTCCGTAATAGAGAAACCGTTATCCTTTATGCAGAAGGAATGATATATGCATATACAAGTTGAAGCCATTTTCCTCTTTATAAAGTACCTTATTACGTGGCTAAAGAGCCTTAGTAGAAAAGAAAATCTTTAACCACTTGCTCTAATAACGGATAAAATGGCACCATTCACGTGAGTTTATTGTTACTTTCAAGACAAAGGACCCAATGTACCATAGGTTTGATAGAATCACAGCGGGAAGCAATAAACCTTCCTCTTGACATTGTTTCCTCTCCAAATTATGTCGGTACTATGTTGTTGTAAATTGATTCTACTAAAAATATACAAATTGATTCTACTAAAAAAGTATACAAAGATGATTTTACATGTATTTGAAACTGAATCTATAAAAATGGTCGAAGATGGGTTGAACTGATTCTACAAAAAATGGTTAAAAACGGGTTAAACTGATTCTGCAAAAGTGGTCGAGGATTGATTGAACTAATTATGCAAAAATGGAAGTATGGTTGAATTGATTCTACAAAAATGGTCGATGATGGGTTGAACTGATTCTACAAAAACGGTCGAGAATTGATTTTGTAAAAATGGTCGAAGATGGGTTGAACTAATTATGGAAAAATGGTCAAAACCTGATTCTGCAAAAATGGTTGAAGATGAGTTAAACTGATTCTGCAAAATAGTTAATGAGGGGTCGAGAACTGATTCTGCTAAAATGGTCGAAGACGTGTTGAACTGATTCTGCATAAATGGTCGAAGACAAGTTGAACTGATTCTGCAAAAATGGTCGAAGGTGGGTTGAACTGATTTTGCAAAAATGGTCGAAGACGTGTTGAACTGATTCTGCAAAAATGGTCAGGAACTGATTTTGAAAAAATGATTGAAGATGGGTTGAACTGATTCTGCATAAATAATTGAAGACGAGTTGAACTAATTTTGCAAAAATAGTCGATGACAGGGTTGAACTGATTATGCAAAAATGGCCAATGACGGGTTGAACTGATTCTACAAAAATGACTGATGATTGATTGAATTGATTCTAGCAATAAAAGATATAAACTGATTCTACATATAATTTCAAAACTGATTCTGCAGAAATTGTCAAGGATAGATTGAGCTTATGACACATATTAATTTTGTTTGTGAGGATTGGGTTATTAACAGCCCTAAAGTCTTAGGGGTATGACTGATATTTTAAAATATTGTTTTCCATAATTTTTTGGGCTGAACTTTAGTTGTTTTTATGTTTTTGTCTCTCCTTAACATGTTTAAAAACTAATAGAGTTCCTTGAAATATAGTGAAAGTTTTTGTTTCTATATATAAAGCTCTATGTTGTTAATAATAGGAAGAAAAAAGAAAATAAACAGGGGGACTAGGCCAATACCCGCAGAGAAAAACAATTAAAGAACTTGATAAGTAGGGTAAAAAGAAAGATCTTGGCCATGTTTAAAAGCCGCAAACCTTGAAAGTGACGACCACCTGTAATAAGCGTATGATGCGTCTTCGTTATCTAACGAAGACACCATAAACAATTATTCTATGGAAAACTAACCAAAACACCCTTAAAACTTTACTTTTAATCATAAGGACAGATTTTTTCAAAAATGCCAATCCTACCCTTCACACATATGTACAAGATTGGGTCAGTTTTCTGCAAAGTTCAAGTGGATACATCCAAAAGAAGAAAAAGGAGATTGACATTTTCAGAAAACATTTGCATGCAAAAGAATATGTGACAAACATGCAACAACCAAGACAATACAGATTCACATGCAAAAGAAAATGTGGCAAACACTGCAGCAACCAAGACAACATAAATTCACATGACATTCAAGCAAAGACAAGATAGCCAGCTTTCAGAGACAGTGCTGACAATTTTCAGAAACAGTGTGCTGTCACTATTCAGAAAATTGTAAATAGATGAAATGTTATTGAAGAATTAGATTTTGTATATAAGGGAGTCTTTCCTCCCATACAGAACACGTTTTCTCAACATTTGAAAACATCATACTCACTTCATACACTCAAGCATTCGTAGCCTTCATAGCATCCTTGTTAACACTTTTTTGTAATCACTTTCTTGTAAACAACCATCTCTGTAAACATTTCATATATCAATAAAAGTTCAAGTGTCCATATTCAAGCAATCTCCAAGTCTTAAGTAAGTTTTCTTTTCCTTCTTTAGTGTGTTTGTTTAATTAGACTTCTAGTCCAAAACAGGGAAACACTATTGTTGTTATATTAATAACCTGTTAAACTGAAGATCATACTTTGTTCGAGCACTCTGTTATAGTTGAATGTTTATCATACAAATAACTGGACATCAACCAGGGTACCTCTAAGTTCTTCGTACCTCTGAGTTCAGCCGTTAAGGCCTTATACTTGTACTGTGAGTGGCCGTCATGCTGAAACATGTCGAGTTCCATGTGTAAGGTTCTATGTCTAGTTGTTATAATGGTCATCCGACTATTTAACCGAGCATGCATTGCGAATTTGGTATCAGAGCCTAGTTTAACATTTTAATAATATAATTATAATAGTAAAGTACCTTGAGGATAGAAGTCGTAGATACAACTGATATCATATTTGTTTATTGTATGTGAACAACAGATATTATTGTCCCTGTAGACCCTGTCAACCACAATTACCAGGTATTTATTGTCCCAGACATCCAACTATAACTAGTATAAAGAGAAGTTTAGCATATATATCCAAAAGAATTATTAGTACTTTGAAGAAGCAAAAGTTTTATCTTGGATATCTTGAACATCCTTCATTTATTCGTAAATATAATAACACAGAATTGTAGCATAAAGTTTTAGAAGCCAAAAGAATAACAGATCAAGTTTTAGAGACATTGAGAGAAGAAAGAGAGTTTTTAAGAAACCAGTTAGCCGTAACCCTAGAGAAAGGTAGACTATAGTTTATGATAGATTATCTTAATTTAGAAATTAGTGAACCTCAAAAAAGAAAAATAACTTTAGACCAAAATAGTTTAGTTTGTTATTTTCCATCAAGAAAGCATAATCATATTTTGCACAGTGAAGAAAATTCACAAGCCAATACTATTGTAGATCTTATTATTAGTCAAGCAGAAAATAATAAGCATAATCATTTGTTAAATCAGTTGTTAGAACATTTCCAGAAAAACTCCATAAAAATAATTAGACAAAATTTAGACTATATTACATCTCAGTTAGAAGATAATAATAGAAATATTCAAAGGTTTCCTAGCAAAAGAGAGATAAAAGAGCTTGTTGATCTTATAGATAGTAAGCCGAAGCAAGTAGAACTTAGATCATTAGAAATAGTTGAACAGCTAAAATCAGAAGTTCAAAAAATTCAATTAGTACAAAAAGAGTTAAGTGAACAAGTAGATAAGTTGCATAATAAAATAGATAAGTTATTAGCTTAATCACAGATTCTAGAACTAGCAGAAAAAATATTCAAGCTTTGAAAGAAATTAGTAAATTAGATACAGAACCAGTAGGATTAACAGATTTTTCAACACAAGTATCCAGTAGTAATATTCCCATTAGGCAAAATAATTTGATTATCCAATTAGTTTTAAGTTTAGCTGAAAAATTTGATCAAGTTGAAGAACAAATAGCAGAAATAAACCAAGTTCTACGTAACACATCTTCATCACTTCCACCATCTTTGCTAGATAAATTAGAAAATTTAACTTTGAGTGCAAATAATAATAGAAGACCTAAGCTAAATCCTTTTGATAATATAAAATGGAACTCTTTAGGAAAAAAGAAAAAGAAGTAGTTAGAGCGGAAGATATTTATCCAAATGAAGAAGAAGCACAAGAATTCATTCGAAGAGGTTTTGAGAGAACACAGAAAATAAATATAACTTGTATCAATTAGTTTTATTTGAAAACAGAAGTAGAATTGTAAACAGCATCAGTCAACATGAAGTTAGCTGTATTGATAAAGAAGTCACACTTAATCTAATTAGTAAAGAAGCAGTTAATCATTTGAGAAAATCACATTTTAGTCAGACTCATATAGGAACAATATTAATTGGAATAGCAGGATTAGCCAGAGCACAAGTAGGTACAAAAGCTTTAGTATACATATATGATGATAGATGGGATAATCACCAACAAGCAGCAATAGCAACAGCTGAAGTAGACTTAAGTTCAAACTTAGCAGTTATAGGTTGTATTCCAAATTATGTTATGACGATTAATGAATTTAGTAAATATATTAAAGTGAGCATAAGAACAAAAAATTATAATATGAAAGGAGAGTATAAAAATTTGTGTATTAGCCTAATGTATATAGGTAAAGTGTCTGATAGATATAATCATAAGTTTAATTTAGAGTTTCAAAATTTAGTTCAAACATTTGGCAGTAAACATGTAAATATGATAGAAACAAAACCCGTAGATAATAGCTTTTTAGAAGGAACTCAGTGGACATTGCCTAATTTACAAGTAACACCAAATAGACAACCAGATAAAGTACAAATATATGAAACTAGTACAGGTCAAGCAACAATTAGGTTTAGTAATTATAAGCAACTAGAAAAAATAGAAGAGGATGAGAGTGAAATTGAAAATGAAAGTATACATATGGCTTTTGATAATTTAGATATTAATTTGGTTGAACAAAATTTTGACTATATTGTAGATAAACTTATAGAAGATATTGATCATTTAGATGAAGAACAATATTTGGAAAAATATAAGACATATGATTTAGGACTACATAAAATTTAAGACAAAGAAATGAAAATTATAATCTTAGAAATAGGAGTAGAACACATTTTAGGATCAAAAGAATATAATAATTTATTAAAATTGAAAGCAGAATGTAATCCAGCAGAAGAAAGTAGTACATCAGGCATAGAAAATCCAGGACACGCAAGCAGAACCGATCAACAATTTTTAAGACCAACAAATGAACAATATAATGAAAAAGCAAAAGTAGAATATATGGAAGAAAGTATGATAAAACCTAGAAAAAATAGGATTCCATATTTGAGAGGGTTAGAACAAATTAATATAGCTGGTAATATATTAAATTTAGATAATGTAGATCCACAAGATTGGGAAAGAACGATTGAGAGATGGGAAAAAGGCTGCGTACATGCAGCATTAATGTTAAATTTTAGTAATTCACAAAACATGTTAGATTACTTTGAACATACTTTGGATGGTTTAGTTTTTGATTATTTCCAGTCATGGAAAGTTCAAAATCCAGAACAACATCAGGCAGCTAAAACACATTTTAATATTGATGGTTTTGTTACTTTAATTAAACAAGAGTTTTTAGATCATAATAGGTTAGATGGCAGAAGTGAACAAGAACAAATAAGAGCAATCAGAAATTTAGAGCAATTACAAATTTGCGATTTACAGTATATAGCTGAGTATACCACAGATTTCTTTAAATATTTAGGAACAACAGGTAGAATTAGTGATATTAATTTATTAGATACTTATATGACAAAAATAAAAGGACCAATAGGTGAAAAGATTTGGAATGAATGGCAAAAGCATTCGAAGAAAAATGATATTGCTATAGGACCTAGAATTCAACATGTATATGATATACTTAGACAAGAGTGTAGTCAAATAAAGGCTAAGAGACAAATCAGGAAGCAATTTTACATGAGTTGTAAAAATATAGATTTACCACAACAGTATGGTTGCCATAAGAAAAATAAGCATAAGAAAATATACAAAAAGAAATATAAGTCATATAAACCCTACAAACAACATAAGAATTTCAGTATAAGACCTTCAAGAACATATTGGAAGAGAAAATATATTCCAAAACAATTTAGAAAAAGAAGTGTCAGACCTTGGATTAGGAAATATAAAGCACCAAAAGATAAGAGTAGTTGTAAATGTTATTCATGTGGAGAAGCTGGACATATTAGACCTAAATGTCCAAAATTAGGTAAACAGTCGAAAGAAAAAGTACATTTGATGGAGTTGTTTAAGTTAGAAGAAGATAAGGATATTCAGTCAATATACAGTTTAGATAATTTAAGTGATAATGAGAGTATTTATAGTATAGAGAGTATTAACATGATAGATTCAGATTCGGAAGATTCAAGTAGCACAAATAGTGATCTAGAAGAATATATGTGTGCATTCATAGAAGAACAGCATGAAGAAGAATATAAATACATTAATTTAGGTTGGCCAGAAAAATGTCATAAGTGTAATAAATTAGTTGCAAATAAATACTACAATACATACTCAATATTATGTGAAAAATGTTATAGTAATAGGTTATTAGAAGTTAATTCAGCAGAATCTGAAATATTAGGAAATATTGTTGATAGTATAGAAAAACCAAAGTTTAGTTCCTTAATCACTATAAATTGCGAAATAGAATTAGCAAAAGAACATAAGATACAAACCATAACTATGATAGATACAAGAAGTACAAAAAGTGTCATAAGAGAAGAATTAGTACCAGAAAAATATAGACAAAAATTAGCAAAACCAGTAAGAATAACACAATTTGATGAGAGACCAGTTTACTTAACACATTGTATAAATAATGAGTTTATTAAAGTAGAAAAACAACAATTTAATTTACCATTAACATTTGTCTCACCAGTAGGATCATATCCATTTATTTTAGGATTAAACTTTTTGAAAAGTTTGCAAGGTTTTTTATTTATGAACCCTAACATAACATTTTTCAAAAGAGGCATTACAATAACTAATCAAAGTACTACTATAGAAGCATACAAAAACATAAGTATAGAAGAGACTAGTGACTAAGATAGTTATCATTTAGAAAACTCAAAAGAAAATGATGAGCATAATAACGTAGAAGAGTTTGATGAAGACATTTTTGAACATGAATACCCGATTTTAGAAGAAGGAACCTGTATAGAAATATTATAGTTAGACAGACCAAAGAGTTTAAAAGAATTGTTACAATTAGCAGAACAAACTAGGATTATAGGAGAAGACCCACTGTTACATTGGAGCAAAAATAAAATACTAGCAAAATTAGATATAATTAACCCAGATTTAACCATTAAGACAGCTGATATGCCTTGTAATCTAATAGATAAACAAGAGTTTGAGCAGCAAATAAAAGAGTTGTTAAATTTAAAAGTAATTAGACCATTTAAGTATAGACATAGATCATCAGCATTTATTGTAAGGAAACATTCGGAATTAAAAAGAGGTAAGGCTAGAATAGTTTATAATTATAAGAGATTAAATGATAATACATACAAAGATAGTTATAAATTACCAAATAAGGATGAGCTTATAAACAAAATTTAAGAGAGTAAATATTTTAGCAAATTTGATTGTAAATCAGGTTTTTGGCAAATAAGATTAGCAGAAGAATCAATTGAGTGGACAGCCTTTACTTGTCCAGAAGGACATTTTGAGTTGTTTGTTATGCCATTTGGACTTAAAAATGCTACATCGATCTTTCAAAGAAAGATGGCCCAAATTTTCAAGAAATATGATAATTTTTTTAGTGTTTATGTAGATGATATTTTAGTACATAGTAAAAATAAAAATGAACATAGGAAGCATTTAGAGATAGTATTACAAGAATTTATCAATAATGGAATTGTAATTAGCAAAAATAAAATAGCATTAGAAAAGCAAGATATAGAATTTTTAGGAATGTATATCAAGTCAGGTACAATCCAATTACAAGATCATATAGCTAAAAAGGTGTTAGAATTTCCAGATAAATTAGAAGATAAGAAACAGTTACAAGCATTTTTAGGATTGCTAAATTATGCAAGAAATTTTATCCCTGATTTAGGAAGAAAAATAGCAGTATTACATAGTAAAACTAGCAAAACAGGACAAAAATATTTTAATAGTGAAGATATTAAATTAGTTCAAAAAATAAAAGAAGAAATTACTAAACTTAAGCCATTAACATTACCATTAGATGATAGTTACAAGATAGTCGAAACAAATGCTTCATCATTAGGATGGGCAGGTATACTATACCAGAAAAGGCATAGGGAGTCTCCAAAGTCTGACGAACAAGTTTGTAGATATTCCTCAGGAAAGTTTAGTGATGTACAGTCAAGATTACCATCAACAGATTTAGAAATTTTAGGGATAATTAATTCACTTGAAGCATTTTCTTTATTTTTACATAATGAAGTATTTACGATTAGAACATATTGTCAAAATATAGTTTCTCATTATAACAAGATACACGCTAATAAACAGGCAGCCCGAAGATGGGTTAATTTTGTTGATTCAATTACAGGAAATGGTTTTAAACCAATTTTTGAACATATAAAAGGTAATGACAATACATTAGCTGATATCTTATCAAGATTAATTTGTTGAACAGGTATGGAATATCATGGACCATCATCAGCAAATAGCACAAGACCGTAAGACAGAAGAGTTTCTTTCAATGGCATGATGATGCACCATCAACCTCCACCATTCAGTGGATTTCAAAATAGCATGAGCAGACCAGCATCACCACCAGTACCCACGTTCAACTTTAATGGCAATATTGTTGAAGGAATCAGAAATCCAACTATGAGATACAGGTCAAGGGTACCGGGGCTTTCTGATAGGCAGCAGGTTCTCTTAGATAATTTCTGGAATATCCAAATTAAGCAGCCAAGCATGAGGTTAGGTCATGAAAAATTAATTAGAGCCTTGGAACAAGAGTTTGATAGCTTTAATTTTAATTTCCACCAAAACCAGCAGCATATTCATTCTCTTGAGCACAATCTTCAAGCCATTTCTAGGGACCATGAGTCATTACTTGGTAAGTTTACCAAAATGAACCAAGAACTCCAATCTCTTAGAATGCAGCAAAAGGCAAGTGATACCTTGAAAAGAGAATTAAAAATAGGTTTAGAGATTGATCAGCATAAGCATAAAGGAAAAGAGGTTATTGAACCCATAGAACAAGAGGCTAATGAGCCCATAGAAGAAATTAAGATTGAGCTCTTAGAAGAAGACGTTGAAATGGAGCAACATCAAAGTAATGATCAACATCAGGTTCGAAGTGACAAAGAAAAACAAGAAAAATATGAAAGTTTTCTTAGGAATATATCTTCAGACTTAATATTAGACGATGTTTTATTAGAAGAAATTTCAAAAGCAAAACTGAGAATAATGCCAACAGATATGCAAAATGAGATCCTGAGCAGAGCATCACAGTCCATGAAAGAGTTACAATTACAATTACAATGCGCCTTGTATCAGTCCATCTTTGATCCAAAACCAGGGATGGATATTATTACAAAGATGTATCCTCCATGTCTTTGTGATAGTACAGAGAATTGTATTTGTAAACCAGAGGTTTGCGTAGCTGTGGCCAGGATTGACATGAGAGATTTTAAAACATGGCATTTTAGTTATGAGCATCAGAAAAAGCATAATGAGGTAGAAGTTACCCCTGCCCTACTATTAGAGTTTGGTTATCTCAATAAAATATTTATTAACCGTATTTCTCAACTAGAATCATTTCCTGAAAAGCTTATTAAAGTAGCAGAAGACTATCTAGAAAGGTGGAAAGAAATTTGCATAAGTTTTATTAGTAGTTCTCTAGATTGGTATGTACACATGCATAAGGAGAAAGCTAGGCATATAGCCATGATCAATGAAGAGTCCTTTAGACTAAACTCTATCTCCTCACATAGGTAGACTCCTTCATACAAAGATATTTTAAAATTTAGAGGGATCCAAATGTTTGCTTTAGATGAGTTTGAAGATTTTGGGTATGATATGGTACTAGTAGCAGAAGAAGAAGAGATGTATATTTACAGCAAGACAAGAATCAGTCATCAGCCTTATTGGAAGCCCCAAAATTTCAAAGAAGAAACAGCGGAAATATATTACAAGGTGAAAGAAGATAGAGAAAGAGATGCGGAGCTAGTAGAAGGCGATGAACAGTATTGGAATAATTTGTCAGAAGAAGAGCTGCATAACATCGACAACATGATGGAAGCCTGAAGAACTAGCTATAAATTAGCATAAGATGAATAGCATCATAATGTATTTCCAGACAAAAATGTCAACATCGTTATGGTCCGCATGTAATGGCATAAGAGTAAATAAAGAGAAGAGTTTGATCTATTACAGACTTTTCATACATAAAATGTCCTTATGGTTAAGAATGAATAGTACAAAGCCCTTTTCGTTAAAACTCCCATTATTCTAATCAACCAAGAAATTAAAATCAAGGCGCCATATTTGGAGTATTTATAAAAGAAGTGAAGAACCATAGCGAAAATTGTTTCTATCCAAATGTACTTCCAGTCACAAACCCAAGCTACCCGAACCACTTCAATAAAAAGTAAAATTTATGTTGCAACTGAACTCACAAAATTTGTAGAAGCAAAGGCACTGAGAACACCTGACCTTCACTTGTACGGAAGAGCCCTCCAAAACCATCTCATCCATTGTTATGACCCATCAATGCACTACATTTTATAACAAAAAATGGAGAAATGCCTAGCAATGAATAAACAGATAAGGAAGCAAAGATAGATCGAGATTAGAAAAGCATACCAAAACTGATTGACGAAAACGATCAATGAACCAATGTTTAACATACACCAAGATTACCTGAAGCCCTTGGAATCTATATTGATTATAAAAATACCAAATACCCCAAATAAACGTAGAAAGCACCAAAATCCAAAGCTTACGCTTGACCTAAAAAATGGAAAGAAAAGGCTTAAAGAGAAAATGGCAAAAGAGATTTTGAGTCCATGTGGCAAAAAAACAACATGATATTAAAGAAACACTCATGAGCTAAAGAGATGAATTTGTAAGGAGACGAGCGTGTAAAACTTTTTCCTGGGTTGACTAACTGTGACTAAATAATCTTCCCCCACACAACTGGTAAATCAAAATCAAACCAATGCAAATATGCCTCCTTGATTGAGAGAACGATACCAACAAAGAGAATCCACCCAAGGAGATAACGGAAGATTCCAATTATCATCACAAATAAAATCATGTACCTGAGCATTAGTGGAGTGAGCTAAACTGGAGTCTTGCCAAAACCAAAGATCAAACCAAAATTATTATTCAGTTAGATTTTTTTTTATTTTTTCGGTTAGGTTTAGTTCGGTTTGGTTTTTTAGTAAAAAAATTTGTTTTTCTTTTTAACCGAGAATTGGAACAAGATTTGTAACATATATTTGGGTGTAAAGTTAAGTTTAACCTTAGATTGAAATTAGGCTAATAGTTGATTTGGAATCGGGGGGAAGCAAACACCGAACGTAAATAAATAAATAAATATTAAATTATATTCATTTGGTTCAGTTTTTGAACAACAAAAATCAAAACCAAACGAATAGTTTTTGGTTCAGTTTGCTTTTTAGTTTCGGTTTGGTTTTTTTTGTATTTGGTTCGTTTATTTTCAATTTTCTGAGCCCATCCAAAGCCAGGGGCCTTCCGAGCTGATTATCCTTCCAAAAAGAAATTCGAAGTTTATTTCCCACTTTCAAAAGGAGGGTAATATTAATTTTTGGGGTAATGCTAGTGTTTGGGACTAAAATACAGGATTTGGGCTGAGAAACGATAGCTAGCTCATCCTAGAAAACCATGATTTGGCGGCCGACTCATAATGAAAGTAGGATTATTAAGGGATCAAACTTAGACGTGGCTCGGTTGAGTATTGAAATTACTATGGATCAAGTCGAGTTTTGATAAGTTTGAATTATTCCAAGAATCGAAACTTACAGCTAATCAAATAAGAATGAATTAAGTGCATAAAGAGATTGGGTTTAGAATCCTAGTTCAAGTCAAAGAGAGGCCGAGACTAGCTAGAGAATGAGTTTCGGTTAAAAAGAGGATTGAAGAGAATGTCAAGGATATATGGGTGGATGCCGAGAAGGCATAGTCCTATCAGGACTCTACCTCGGCAAGCTTGGTTATCACGAAATCCACCACTATAAATAGAAGTGGTTTGACAACGTGAAAGCCCTTCAACTCAACAACTAACTCAAATGTTCTACGGGAAAACCCTCACTCTACATGAAACATTCTCAAATCCCTCAGAAAAATAATAATTATCATAACGCTCTAGCCAACACACCTTTAGTTTGGATTAACAACACTGTGTTGGGAACCACGACATATTCAGTTTGGATTAACAACACTGAAGTTGCAAAATTAAGTAATTTAGGAGCATCTTCAGTTTGAATTAATAACATGGCTTCTGGTTGGTTGATTATCTATCCAAGTCTCAGCCGGAAAAGAGTTTTCAATTATTTTGCCGAAATATATCACTTCACTAGCTTCTCAATGAAGTGAGGTGTTTTATGATTGCTTACTCACATGTGCATTTTAGAGTTGGGCACTCAGATGGTTGAACGACGTTCACCATAAAGACATTCATCTCCTTGGAATATCTTTGCCCATACAACTTGATACCAATTCAACGCACTTATATTCTCATGAATATAGTTGAAGTTGCCTAACCTAGTGCAGAAGTCATCAGAGCGTTCGACACCACCACCACATCTATTCCCAACCAAGCTTGTTGCGAGTTGGCACGCCAGCATTCACAAAAAGGATGTAGTTAGCTAAACATATACTTAGCTTGCGTACCATGTAGGTCTTGTAATTTTTAAGGTCAACATTTTGGCACGCACGGTGGGACTAAATGTTAAAAGCTACGAAGTTCATAACCATCAAGCTCGCTTTGTTAAGAAGAAAACGACAATGGGGAAAACATCTACAAGTCAGACATCTATAAATCAGACAATTCTACCTTCAAGCGTAGAATTGGCACAGGATCCTCCTGCTTCCGTCACAGCAGATCGTGTAGAACATTGATAAGTGGAAATAAATCACGGCAACTAGAAATTAACGGCGATGGTTATTGCAAAGACTACTAAGGTCATCTCCAATGGAGAAGGTTAAAGTCCAAAAGTAAAAAATAGCCTGATTTGTCCAACAACTCATCTCCAATCGATGGTTGGCCAATAATTATGTGGAGCCACCAGACTGTAATGTGGCCAAAAGGGCATTAGCTTGGCCAAATGTAGCCTCCTCTCTTAGCCCTTTTTAGGGCCTAGCTACTCACTTGCAATAATTTATTCAAATTCAACTACTAGATTCAAAAGCATCCAAAGGTAGTTTAATTAAATTAACCAATAAATTTGAAATATAAACTAAAAACTAATAAATTATTGAGGAGGCTATGTTTAGCTCATTCGGTTGGAGATGGTACATGATATGGCTTGACACTGTTATTTAAAAATAATTTTTTTGCAGGGCTATAATTTTGAACTGGCCTATATTTAGCCCTTTTGATTGGAGATGGCCTAAACCCACTGATTTTAGACCTCCACGACGAGGAGGACGATTAGACCTCAGATGTGCTTCCTAAGACCTTCTTTCAATGTAGGCTGCCGAACACATAAGACATCTTGAGCTTAGTTTGGAACATGAGCACGACCAACTTCGTCTCAAGCAAGATATGGCGAGCTAGTACCATTAGGGAATTCAACGATCTCATGAGGAAACAAAGCGGTTAATGGCATTGTTCATCAAAATTTGGCAATCTAGATTAGATACCATTCGGTGAAGATAAACCTTTGCAGCCGCAATGGTTCGAAGCAATGTATTAAAAGCGTGAGGCATGGGCGAGGCGTCCGAGGCAAAGCCCGGCCTAGGCATGAGGCGTGAGGTGAAGCCTCACGGGATTTAATTATATATATATATATATATATATATATATATATATGTTTTATATATTATACATATAATTGTATAAAAATAATACTATGTAAAATAAACATCCATTCTCAATTTTTCATTCAAATTCATAGTCATTCAAAAGATAATATCATCTAAATTCATCATTCAAAGGTAATATCATCCAAATTCATCATTCAAAAGGTAATACAAACAAAGAAAACAATAAACATTCGATGCATGCATACAGTTAATGAACCAACAATTTATTAATTAATTTATATACCCCCACTAGTAGAAAAACATGTTTGCGCGACGGAGCAAATTTCGCTGCGCAAAGTATGTTTGCGCGACCTAAAACACAAAACTTCGCGCAAACATCCTTTGCATGACGCCACTTTCTGCGACGAAAGTTGGCGTCGCGCAAAACTGCTTTGCGCGACGAAGACTGCCGTCGCACAAAGTTGTTTTGCGCGACGCAGGTGCATCTACGTCGCGCAAAGTTGTTTTTTTTTTTTTTTGGGTTCTTGCATTGCCATTTTCTTTTGTTGTGTAAATGTTTTAAATTGATAATCGAATTAGTTCATTATATTCATAAGGGGTTCAAGAGTGTAGTTGTAAAAAATCATCAAAATCGGAGTTAAGATAACCGTTAAATCATGATTTTTTGTTTATAACCTTCGAAAAGTTTTGTCCCGATACTTGATCTCTGAATGTTTTTTTCTGTGATTTTTGGCGTATGAGATCTTGAAGCATATACAAACAAGTTTTGACCGTTGGATCGTTCAAACTAGTTTCATACAATGCGTTTCCCATCAAAATCAATGGTATATGTATTTACTACGTACATTTTCATTTATTTATTTTGTACTTATAAGCAAAAGGGCCAAAAAAAAAACAATAAAAACAAATAAATAAAACCTTTGCGCGATGCAGTGGTACCTACCTCGCGCAAAGGCTTTTTTTTTTTTTTTTTTTTTGGGTTCTTGCATTGCCTTTTTTTTTGTGGTATACACTTGTGTAAATGTTTTAAATTGATGATCGAATTAGTTCATTGTATTCTTATAGAGTTAAAGAGTGTAGCTGTAAAAAATCATCAAAATCGGAGTTAAAATAACCGTTAAATCATGATTTTTTGTTTATAACAGTCGAAAAGTTTTGTCCCATTACTTGATCTTTGAATGTTTATTTTTTGCAATTTTTGGCATATGCGATCTCGAAGCATTTACAAACAAGTTTAACGGTTGGATTGTTGAAACTAATTTCGTACAATGCATTTCCCATCAAAACGATAGATTCACTAACACTTAGAATTTATTAATACTTTCATCAACTATAACATAAGATTTTGTGGTATCCACTTGTGTAAATATTTTAAATTGAGGATCGAATTAGTTTGTTGTATTCATATAGGGTCAAGGAGTGTAGCTATAAAAAATCATCAAAATCAGAGTTAATATAATTGTTAAATCGTGATTTTTCTTTTATAGCTGTCAACAAGATTTGTCCCTTTACTTGATCTCTGAATGTTTGTTTTTTGAGATTTTTGGCGTATGCGATCTCGAAGCATATACAAACAAGTTTAACGGTTGGATCGTTCAAACTAGTTTCATACAATGCGTTTTCCCATCAAAATCAATGGTATATGTATTTACTAAGTACATTTTCATTTATTTATTTTGTACTTATAAGCACAAGGGCCCAAAAAAAAAACCCTTTGCGCGACGCAGTGGTACCTAATTCGCGCAAAGGCTTTTTTTTTTGTTTTTTTTAGGTTCTTGCATTGCCTTTTTTTTTGTGGTATACACTTGTGTAAATGTTTTAAATTGATGATCAATTAGTTCATTGTATTCTTATAGAGTTAAAGAGTGTGGCTGTAAAAAATCATCAAAATCGGATTTAAAATAACCGTTAAATCATGATTTTTTGTTTATAACATTCGAAAAGTTTTGTCCCATTACTTGATCTCTGAATGTTTATTTTGTTGCGATTTTTGGCATATGCGATCTCGAAGGATTTACAAACAAGTTTGACGGTTGGATCATTGAAACTAGTTTTGTACAATGCATTTCCCATCAAAACAATAGATTCACTAACACTTGGAATTTATTAATACTTTCATCAACTATAACATAAGATTTTGTGGTATACACTTGTGTAAATATTTTAAATTGAGGATCGAATTAATTCGTTGTATTCATATAGGGTCAAGGAGTGTAGCTATAAAAAATTATCAAGGAAATATTTACAAGGAAATATTTACTATGTCTTTGTGGGCAATTTGAAACTTTCTTTTGTCTTTTACAAGGAAATATTTACTATGTCTTTGTGGGCAATTTATAACTTTATTTTGTTCGTCTATGCAATGCTCCCTTACAATATATTAGATTATTCTGAAATATTATTATATTAAGCTTAGTATATTACATTATTTTCTTTATTTTCTCCCCTTTCTGAAGCATTACAATTTATTACATGATTGACACGCATCTATTCAAGGTGTCCTTGCTGAAACATTACAATATATTACATTATTTTGAAACAGAATACAAGACTCAAATTCAAACTACAAGCCTATTATTGAAATAGAATTAACATGGAATATGCATCCCATTTTAATTGAAAGGCCCCGCGTGAGAAAATAAAGTGTCACAGATGCACAAACTTAAGCATTTTCTAAAGTGAGTATTGCTTCAACAATTGGGGAGGTGTCACTGCCAGTTGACATGATTGACACGCATCCATTCCAGGTGTCCTTGCTGTACGGACGAGTTTGACACAAGAAATTATAGATTATGTCCCAAGTTCCTTCCTTTTCAAAGTGGCCAGGTTCGCGAATCTCTGTATAGACCTGCACTTACGTACATATTGTGAGGATTCGAGGGATATCGAATGTGTTTAGTTTTTATATTCGTTAGTGTAAATATAGTGTTATATTAAAAAAGAGTTGTACTACTAACCGTGTTGTCCCATTTAGTCCTTCCCCATGGGTTGCTCCAGGACAACATCCAATCACATTCGGTACCATTCTTATCCGTGCCTCGGTACACAACAGCCGCAGTGGATCCAGAAGACTCACCGGCAGTTTTGACGTGCAGAAACGCACCCCACTGACCATTTGCAATCAGTGCTACGTATGGTGCCTTTCCGATGTGCCCCAACCAATCTTTCTTATCAGAATATGTTATGGTATCCCCAGTTGCATTGTAAACAAGGCAGAGTGTGGACACTCCGTCGCCATACTGCTCCTTCAATTTTTCCACATGTGTTCGAGCGTTGAAGTCCTTTTCCGCGGCATTTTTCATATTAAGTGCCACGAGTGCCCTGTCTAATTTTCCTATTGTCTTGCCGGCATACTCTGGCATCCCCTCCAAAGTTTCATTCGTGATGGGGTTGCCAAAAACGTTATACGCCATCTCTAGACTGAACTCAAATTAATTTTCTCCCTCTCTCTCTCTCTCTTGCGATTTTTCTTGGAGCATTTCTTGGTGAGGCATGCATATTTATATAATCTCATGAGCAGGCATGTTTAGCAAAAGGAAAAGTCTAAAGTGTCCCTTAAGAAAATAAAAACTAAAAAATAAAAAAAGGACACGATATCATGTCCCTGTGGAAACAATCGCATGATGTTTTGGAAGTAAATGAGGGATGCATGAAGCATGCATGGAATCACACTATCACGTGAATAACTATTTTCAAACTTACATCTACCAATTATGATAGTGAAAGTTACTGGGAGGCAGATTGTCTGCCCTCCTGTTTGGGTGTTCTTCCCATCTCCTTTTATTTGTGTGGTCACAGTTAAGCCGCGTCAACATTTTATATTCTTATTGCTTTTTGTCTTATTATCTCTATAAAAAAAATAATATAAAATGTTGACGTAGCTTAACCGTGACCGCACAAAATAGGAGGGATGGGAAGGGTACCCAAATAGGATGGCAGACAATCTGCCTCCAAGTTACTGAGCCATTCTTCAAAAATACAAACTTCTCATTTGACGTGCGTGATGTGACTTTATTTCTCCAAAGTGTAGGTAAATAACATAGGTAAAAATGTATTACAATGGTTGAAGTGGCATGTTGCTTATCCAATTATCTTGCAATAGGCAAACCAAGTAAATTTTATTTTACTTCATCTTTAGTTACGTGAGATCCAATTGGAATGAGGCAATATTGCCTACTTTGTGAGTGTAGGCAAAATTTACCTATCTAATTGACTACACCATCGGAGCATGATTGCTAACTACATTTTGGTTTCACATAAACAACGATTAATTTTGACAATAAAATTGAGGCAAATGTGGCGATTTTGAAGTAAGCAAGAGATGCATGTGAACAAAGTTTTGGTTTCACATAAACAGCTATTGATATTGAATTGAGGAAAAAAAGTTTGTTGATATATGATATTGTCATTGACGTTGAGGCAAACACAGCGATTTTGAAGTAAGTGAGAGATGCATGTGAACAAAATTTGGGTTTCACATTAACAACTGTTGATATTGAAATTCAGGAAGAAAGTTTGCTAATATATAATATTGTCATTGACGTTATGGCAAACATAGTGGTTTTGAAGTAAGTGAGGGATGGGCAAACGCGGGGGTTTGGAAGTAAGTGAGAGATGCATGTGAACAAAGTTTTGGTTTCACATTAACAATCGTTGTTATTGAAATTAAGGAAAGAAAGTTTGTTGACATATAATATTGTTATTGATGTTGAGGCAAACCCGGCCGTTTTGAAGTAAGAAAGGGATTCATGTGAACAAAGTTTTGGTTTCACATTAACAACTGTTGATATTGAAATTGAGGAAAGAGAGTTTGTTGATATATAACATTGTAATTGACGTTGAGGCAAACGCGACAGTTTTGAAGCAAGTGAGGGATGCATGTGAACAAAGTTTGAGTTTTACATTAACAACTGTTGATATTGAAATTGAGGAAGAAAGTTCGTTGATATATAGTATTTTCATTGACGTTGAAGCAAATGTGGCGGTTTTGAAGTAAAGGATGGGAAAACTCGGCGGTTTTGAAGTAAGTGAGGGATACATGTGAACAAAGTTTGGGTTTCAAATTAATAACTGTTGATATTGAAATTGAGGAAGAAAGTTTGCTGATATATAATATTATCATTGACATTTAGGCAAACACGGCGATTTTGAAGTAAGTGAGGGATGCATGTCAACAAAGTTTTGATTTCACATTAATAACTACTGATATTGAAATTGAGGAACGAAACTTTGTTGATATATAATATTGTCATTGACGTTGAGACAAATGCGTCGGTCTTGAAGAAAGTGAGGGATGCAAGCGAACAAAGTTTTGATTTCAGATTACCAACTAATAATATTGAAATTGAGGAAAGAAAGTTTGTTGATATATAATATTGTCATTGACATTAAGGCAAACGCAGCGGTTTTGAAGTAAGCGAGGGATGCATATCAACAAATATTGGGTTTCACATTAACAACTGTTGATATTGAAATTGAGGAAAGAAAGTTTGTTAATACATAATATTGCCATTGACGTTGAGGCAAATGCGGCGATTTTGAACTAAGTGAGGGATCAGGATTAACATTAACAACTGCTGATAATGAAATTGAGGAAGAAAGTTTGCTAATATACAATATTTCATTGACGTTGAAGCAAACGTGACGGTTTTGAAGTAAGCCAGATATACATGCGAACAAAGTTTGAGTTTCACGTTAACAACTACTGATATTGAAATTGAGGAAAGAAAGTTTGTTGATGGATAATATTGTCATTGACGTTGAGGCAAACTCCGCAGTTTTGATGTAAGTAATGGATGTATGTGAAAAAAGTTTCGGTTTCACATTAATAAGAGTTCATATTGAAATTGAGAAGGAAAGTTTGCTGATTTATAATATTGTCATTGATATTGAGACAAACGTGGCGGTTTTGTAGTAAGAGAGGGATGCATGTGAACAAAATTTGGGTCTCACATTAACAACTGTTGATATTGCAACTGAGGACAAAAGTTTGCTGATATATTATATTGTCTTTGATGTTGACGCAATCGCGGCGGTTTTGAAGTAAGTGAAGGATCAGCAAACTTGACTGTTTTGAAGAAAGTGAGATATGTATGTGAACAAAGTTTTGGTTTCATATTAACAACTGTTGATATTAAAATTGAGGAAAGAAAGTTTGTTGATATATAATATTGTCATTGACATTGAGGCAAACGCGGCGGTTTTGAAGCAAGCAAAGGATGCATGTGAACAAAGTTTTGGTTTCACATTAACAATAGTTCAGATTTTAATTAAAGATGAAAGTTTGCTGATATATAATATTGTCATTGACGTTGAGGCAAACGTGGCGGTTTTGAAGTAAGTGAGGGATACAAGCGAACAAATTTTGTGTTTCACATTAACAAATGTTGATATTGAAATTCAGGAAGAAAGTTTGTTGATATATAATGATGTCATTAACGTTGAAGCAAACGTGGCGACTTTGGAAGTAAGTGAGGGATGCATGTGAACAAAATTTGAGTCTCACATTAACAACTGTTGATATTAAAATTGAGGATGAAAGTTTGCTGATATATAATATTGTCTTTGACGTTGGCGCAAGCGCGACGATTTTGAAGTAAGTGAAGCATCAGCAAACTTGGCTGTTTTGAAGAAAGTGAGAGATGCTTGTGAACAAAGTTTTGGTTTCACGTTAACAACTATTGATATTAAAATTGAGGAAAGAAAGTTTGTTGATATATAATATTGTCATTGACATTGAGGTAAATGCGGCGGTTTTGAAGTAAACGAGATATGCATGTGAACAAAGTTTTGGTTTCACATTAACAATAGTTGATATTGAAACTAAAGCAGAAAGTTTACTGATATATAATATTGTCATTGATGTTGAGGCAAACGCAGTGAATTTGAAGTAAGTGAGGGATACAAGCGAACAAATTTTGGTTTTCACATTAACAACAGTTGATATTGAAATTAAAGGAGAAAGTTTGCTGATATAAAATATTGTCATTGACGTATAGGGAAACGCATCGGTTTTGAAGTAAATAAAGCACACATGTGAAAAAAGTTTTGGCTTCACATTAACAACGGTTGATATTGAAATTGAGGAAAGAAAGTTTGTTGATGTATAATATTGTCATTGACGTTGAGGCAAACTCGACGGTTTTGATGTAAGTAAGGGATGTATGTGAAAAAAGTTTCGGTTTCACATTAATAAGAGTTGATATTGAAATTGAGGAGGAAAGTTTGCTGATTTATAATATTGTCATTGATATTGAGACAAATGTGGCGGTTTTGTATTAAGAGAGGGATGCATGTGAACAAAGTTTGGGTCTCACATTAACAAATGTTGATATTTCAATTGAAGATGAAAGTTTGCTAATATATGATATTGTCTTTGACGTTGACGCAATCGCGGCGGTTTTGAAGTAAGTGAAAGATCAGCAAACTTGGTTGTTTTGAAGAAAGTGAGAGATGTATGTGAACAAAGTTTTGGTTTCACAGTAACAACTGTTGATATTAAAATTGAGGAAAGAAGTTTGTTGATATATAATATTGTCATTGACATTGAATCAAACGCGGCGGTTTTGAAGTAAACGAGGGATGCATGTGAATAAAGTTTTGGTTTCACATTAACAATAGTTCAGATTTTAATTAAAGAAGAAAGTTTGCTGATATATAATATTGTCATTGACGTTGAGGCAAACGTGGCGGTTTTGAAGTAAGTGAGTGATACAAGCGAACAAATTTTGTGTTTCACATTAACAAGTGTTGATATTGAAATTCAGGAAGAAAGTTTGCTGATATATAATATTGTCATTAACGTTGAAGCTAACATGGCGACTTTGGAAGTAAGTGAGGGATGCATGTGAACAAAGTTTGAGTCTCACATTAACCACTATTGATATTAAAATTGAGGATGAAAGTTTGCTGATATATAATATTGTCTTTGACGTTGGCGCAAGCGCGGCGGTTTTGAAGTAAGTGAAAGATCAGTAAACTTGGCTGTTTTGAAGAAAGTGAGAGATGCTTGTGAACAAAGTTTTGGTTTCACGTTAACAACTATTGATATTAAAATTGAGGAAATAAAGTTTGTTGATATATAATATTGTCATTGACATTGAGGTAAACGCGGCGGTTTTGAAGTAAACGAGATATGCATGTGAACAAAGTTTTGGTTTCACATTAACAATAGTTGATATTGAAACTAAAGCAGAAAGTTTACTGATATATAATATTGTCATTGATGTTGAGGCAAACGTGGCGATTTTGAAGTAAGTGAGGGATACAAGTGAACAAATTTTGGTTTTCACATTCACAACAGTTGATATTGAAATTAAAGGAGAAAGTTTGCTGATATAAAATATTGTCATTGACGTATAGGGAAACGCAGCGGTTTTGAAGTAAGTAAAGCACACATATGAAAAAAATTTTGGTTTCACATTAACAACGGTTGATATTGAAATTGAGGAAAGAAAGTTTGTTGATGTATAATGTTGTCATTGACGTTGAGGCAAACTCGACGGTTTTGATGTAAGTAAGGGATGTATGTGAAAAAAGTTTTGGTTTCACATTAATAAGAGTTGATATTGAAATTGAGGAGGAAAGTTTGTTGATTTATAATATTGTCATTGATATTGAGACAAACGTGGCGGTTTTGTAGTAAGAGAGGGATGCATGTGAACAAAGTTTGGGTCTCACATTAATAATTGTTGATATTGCAATTGAAGACGAAAGTTTGCTAATATATGATATTGTCTTTGACGTTGACGCAACCGCGGTGGTTTTGAAGTAAGTGAAGGATCAGCAAACTTGGTTGTTTTGAAACAAGTGAGAGATGTATGTGAACAAAGTTTTGGTTTCACATTAACAACTGTTGATATTAAAATTGAGGAAAGAAGTTTGTTGATATATAATATTGTCTCTGACATTGAGGCAAACACGGCTGTTTTGAAGTAAGCGAGGGATGCATGTGAACAAAGTTTTGGTTTCACATTAACAATAGTTCAGATTTTAATTAAAGAAGAAAGTTTGCTGATATATAATATTGTCATTGACGTTGAGGCAAACGTGGCGGTTTTAAAGTAAGTGAGGGATACAAGCGAACAAATTTTGGGTTTCACATTAACAAGTGTTGATATTGAAATCCAGGAAGAAAGTTTGCTGATATATAATATTGTCATTGACGTTGAAGCTAACATGGCAGTTTTGAAGTAAGTGAGTGATACAGGCGAACAAAGTTTTGGTTTCACATTAACAACTATTGATATTGAAATTGAGGAAAGAAAGTTTGTTGATATATAAAATTGTCATTGACGTTGAGGCAAACTCGGCGGTTTTGATATAAGTAGGTGATGCATGTGAACAAAGTTTCATTTTCACATTAACAGCTATTGATATTGAAATTGAGGTGGAAAGTTTGCTGATATATAATATTGTCATTGACGTTGAGACAAACGTGGCGATTTTGGAAGTAAGTGAGGGATGCATGTGAACAAAGTTTGAGTCTCACATTAACAACTGTTGATATTAAAATTGAGGATGAAAGTTTGCTGATATATAATATTGTCTTTGACGTTGACGCAAGCACGACGGTTTTGAAGTAAGTGAAGGATTAGCAAACTTGACTGTTTTGAAGAAAGTGAGAGATGCATGTGAAAAAAGTTTTGGTTTCACATTAACAACTATTGATATTAAAATTGAGGAAAGAAAGTTTGTTGATATATAATATTGTCATTGACATTGAGGCAAATGCGGTGATTTTGAAGTAAGTGAGGGATGCATGCGAACAAAGTTTTGGTTTCATATTAACAATAGTTGATATTGAAATTAAAGAAGAAAGTTTGTTGATGTATAATATTGTCATTGACGTTGAGGCAAACGTGGCGGTTTTGAAGGAAGTGAAGGATACAAGCGAACAAATTTTGGGTTTCACATTAACAAGTGTTAATATTGAAATTCAAGAAGAAAGTTTGCTGATATATAATATTATCATTGACGTTGATGCAAACGTGGCGGTTTTGAAGGAAGTGAGGGATACAAGTGAACAAAGTTTTGATTTCACATTAGCAACGGTTGATATTGAAATTGAGGAAATTTTGTTGATATATAATGTCATTGGCTTTGAGGCAAATGCGGTGGTTTTGAAGTAAGTGAGGAATGCATGTGAACAAAGTTTTGGTTTCACATTAACAACTATTGATATTGATATTAAGGAAAGAAAGTTTGTTGATATATAATATTTTCAATGATTTGCATATTGGGACTCAAGAAGTGAAATTTAACAATATTTTCATCGGAGTTTTATGCTCGCTATTTGGCAGCCGTGATTTAATTTTTATAGAGGCAGCCGTTGTTTCAATGGTCTGCATATTTGGGACTCAAGAAGTCGGACAATCTAATAACCTAACCGAGGCTAACAACGTAGAAAAGTAAGAAATTAAATTAAATTATTTAAATTATATGTTAGTGGATGTCCTATGTTTTAAATCGTAGGATTACTACTTTAGATATGGTAAAATGCGGATAAATGCACGAAAAGAAAATTGTAGATACTCGGAATTTCCATATATAACTAATTAAGCCTCATGAAAGTTGTCATCCACAAAAGATATAAACAGACATTCTTTTTAGTTCTGATCATTAGATCAGATCAATCAAACAAAACAACAAGCATGATTAAACATGAATATACTTGATTTGTAATGGACTGTCTTTTAGTTTGTCTTTGGGTGTTTAAGCTCCTTTTTTCATATAATGCATTCAAAAACATGAATGTACTTGTGAGAGACTTCGCCCACTACTTCACTATATATAAACAGGTTAGGGGCTGGTTTGGTATTGCTGTGCTTTGAAAAAAAACCGGTTCTGCTATGCTGTGAGAATAAGCTCATTTTTGCTGCTTCACGTTTTCAGCTTTTTTTTCATCCAAAACTGTGAAAATAAGCTGTTTTTAAGTGTTTACCAAACATTTTTTTGAGCTCAGTTTTTTTTTATACCCACTTTTTATAAAAGCACCTCAGTATCAAACTAGCACTAGCTCACTTGTCGCGCTTTGAACTAAAGCTATAAATGCATCCACCTAGAAAGACTTACACTACTACCACCACCACCACCGTTATTGTGCGTTGTCTTCTTCCTCCTCCTCCTCCTCGTCCATTATGTCTCAGGCAGACTTTAATCACTTTACCTATCTCGGTCCTGAGCAGCTGCGGAAGCTTGCTCGTATAATTTACTACCAAGAAACTGAGGCCATTAAGAATATCCAGTTTGAATACGAAGCCAAACTCGCGAAATACCTCCGAGATTGCAAAGCTTGTTACGAATCGGCGATAAGGCTTTTGGATAGTGGTAGTAAGTTGGAGCCTTGGTTTAATAATGACGACAACGATCGGGCTTCTATTGCTCACGACATCTACGGTTATGTTGTAAACGCTACCAACCATGCACTCCAGTTCGTGCGCAACTTTCGTGTGCGAATGGATTACGTAAACAAGATTGAAAAGCATGTCGACGGCCTTCGTGCTGAACTGGATGATGATCTGACTAATATGGAAGAGCTGGCAAGAAAAGCTTCCACATTCAGGAACGACATGCTGGAGATCGCCAGGGGTAGTCAAAGTCCAGCATCACGCCAATACTCCAGATGGATCAAGGAAACCGGCAAGTCGTTTGAAGAACTAGTGCAGAAGTATGTATGTTGTGTATATCCTGTATATATTACATACATACAATTGTTTGACCAAAAGAATTGTTCTAATTTTTTTTTTTTCCCTGACAAATTCTACAATTACTTGATATAACATTAATGAGTGTGTCTATTAATGGGTGCACCATTCGTGCAGGTATCAGACAGACCTTGGATACGGGGGACTTCTTTTCGAAGAACTGGAAGATGTAGTAAAGATACGGGTAATACTAATTAAGGATTTGCTATATATCATTATACTGCACAGTTACGACTGTACTTGAATATTTATTTTTATTTTATATTTTTTTGGTAATAGTCGGTGATTTTTTAGGACATCCTCACTTGTAGAGGGGTTTTTATCATTTATAGCCAAAATTTAGCACACAAATTCATTAATGTCAGTTTTTATAAAACAATTCAAATATAGTCAAAAGTTCACTTGAGACCCAAACTACCCTCAAAATTAAAACTTAATTACACCTAAAACCAAAAGCTAATTAAGCATCGTTGTTCCCCAGTAACATTGCTGCCATATTGGGATCCAGAGGCAACAAAATCAATTTTCTTAGACTTTGGATTTGAATCGTCATATATATGATTCTCCTCACAGAAGAAGCCAATTACCATAAAATCGATCTAAAATATTCTCATCTTCCAATGCACTTGTCTGGAGTGATTTGCTACAAAGACCTTCCCCCGCCTCCCTCTTTTTCTTTTGCCTTTTACAGATCCATATTAAAATTGATTCACCGGTTGTGCATAGTATGCTCAATTTCCCTTAATTAAATGCCTAATTTGGGTAACCCTCAACTTAAAGAGATCATATGCAGAATGCATAAGAACATGCAATAGCAGTTTCATAAAAAAAATTACCTGCCGAATACAATTTTAAAAATATCCAGAAGTTAATAGTTCTAACAAAATTTTCTAAGAAATATCAATTAATTATCACACAAGAAAATTCAAAAACTGTAGTTATGTGAAATTTTATGATGATCTTCGTTGTAGGCTTGTAAATTAAGAAATGAAATTTGATAATTTGATTTACTTAATTTTCATTAGAATAAATACCTCTTTATTAAATGTTTAATTTCATCAGGCTCCTTTTTCTATCTTTTTGGATTCGAATTGAGATATGAAAATAATTAAACCCTAAAATGAAAAAAAACACAAAGAGAATCTCTTTGGCGTTGGTTTTCCATTTTGAGGGTAATTTGGTATATTGATGTGAGGTTTTGGCTATAAATGATAGTTTTTATAAAAACTGACAATTTTGAATTTAAGACATAAATTTTGGCTATAAACGATAATTTCTCCTCATAGAGTGACTCATATACATTAGGGGCTTTTTACTTTCTAGTAATTATTCTAAAGCCTAAAACTGGAAACAAAACTGCAGCCATTTGAATGATAAAGAAAAGCAAGAATTGGTATTAGATTGTATATACATGGGAAACATTTGTTCCGTCTCTGGTTGACCTAAATCATAAACTGAAATTTTATTAATTTGAATATTTTGATTGAATGACAAAATGTTAAATTTTAGTATTAATAAAAAAAAAGATTAATAATTCCTCCCTAATCATGGAAAGTTGAACACCAAGTGGGAATTTTTATTTTTTTCCTCAAATTTTGAAATGTGTAAAATTTGATCAGATTTTTTTATTTTTGTCAATTTTTTATTTTGAAATATGGGTACTTTAAAAAAAAAAAACAAGATACATTTTGTTATAAAATAAGGGTAAATTACAGATAAAATTTGACTAGATTTTACATTAAAAAATGGGTACATTTTACATTAAAAATTGGCACATTTTACATATAATAAAGTGGCAACATTTTTTTTTATTATGAAGATAGGTATATTAGAAATAAATTAAGGGTACAAATAAAATGATTTTAAAAAATTATGAGTACATATATAAGTAAAAAAAAAGTGCACAAAAAGAAATTAAATATATGAGTACCAACTAAAACTAAAATGAAAATTGTTGCGGATTAAAAAATGGTTGCAAATTAAAAAATGAGTATAAATTAAAAACAGAAATATGAGAGCAGATCCGTGACATCACTTTTTTACACAACTTTTAACATATATTTTTGTAAGGGCCACTCTGTAATATATTTCAACGATTGAATCGTCTATTTTTTAGGTATTCCCTCAAATATCATGTTTACTAAAATCACTCAAATCTGACACCACATGACCGTTGAATTAAATTAAGTGTTTCTTTGTGGAACTGTATTCGTCCATTCCCTTCACTACAAATGAATGTCCTAATGGTTTTGGATTTGTCTAATTTTTGCAAGGATAATCTATGAACGATGTTCTAAAATGTAGACGGTCTAGATCGTTGAAATACATTACAAAATAAGCCTTACAAAACTTGGGTAAAAAATTGTTTAAAAAAAAAGTGGTGCCACGAATCAGCTCTCTAGAAATATATGATACATATCTTAGCCATAAATATAATTATACCAAATATAATTTTTTTTAAATTAAATAAAGATATTTGAAAATGTTTAAATATTTTTTTAATAAGCGATATTATCAACATTAAGGGAGAGGGGTGGATTTAGCCTCACAATGGGCTAGCAATACTGGGGTTCAAATTCGCCTTTGACGAGAATCGAATAAAAAACCTCTCACGTACAAGTAAAGAGGAATATCATTGTACCATAATATTGATGATTAAATAATTTTTAAATATAAAATTTAAATATGATGACATGTTAATAATTAATTCTTTAAATAATAATGTGAAAAAAAAATCAAAAGACCTTGATTACAAATTGAAAAAGAATAAGGTTCAATCAATAAAATAAAAAGTTAAGGAATAGAAACCTAATTTCTCCGTATATAAAACACATTTGACATACGCTTTTAAAAACACGCATGTTTTACAAACATTTGGATTAATCCACTTCAAAATTTTAGATTGTGCTTGTCATTTAGTATTTGTTCAACAATTAAAAAGTATCTTAATTTTTATCAAAAAGTATATTAATTGATTTTGTATTAGCATGAAACCATTTTGGATTAGCCACGTCAAAATCTTTCCACTTCCGAATACGTCCCAGCCTCAAAGCTCTATCCTCTCCTAAATTATTTTAATAGTTTCAAATTTTTACTCCTTCCCTTAATAATAATAAAGTTCAAAGAAAAAAAGCCACGTCAAAAGACCTCAGTGCACATACGTACATAGAAATGAAACCATCTATTAGTATTGCTATGAAAAACTAATAAAAAGAGTTTCACAAACATTTTTATTTAACAAAAAAGAACATAATAAACTTTTCTTAATGATAAGAACACAAAAATGAAAAAAAAAAGAAAAGAAAAAAAAAAAGCAATGGCATTTTGTAAATAACTTGAACTTTGATGCCACCGAGTACTGTTTATACGCGATTAGATTAAATGTTTATACACTGGTCATAGTTTTTTGGTGACTTGTGTATAAACAGTTGCTCTATTCGTGTATAAACAGTCAGTGCCAAATTTAACTTATTTATGAAAATGTCAGCGCCTCTCAAACTTCAACTTATTTACAAAAATGTCACTGCCTCTTTTTTCAACTTTAACTTATTTACAATACGGCTATCAAAGTTCAATTTATTTAAGAAAATGTCAGTGCTCTTTTTTCTTTTTTCTTTTTTTGTCGTTATTATTATTAAATTTTCATTAATTGTTTTTATTAACTATTTTTCCAAACTTCACTTGTTCCTATGTACGTATAGGTGTTCGGAAAAATAATATTTGCATCGGGGCGGGCAAATATTAATGTAACCGCCTATTCAAAGATGTTTGGGGCTGCTGGCATTGCTGTTCTTATTTTTGCTACAGGATTTATGGTATGGGACATATTTTCAGCAGATAACCCTCTTCAAACGGCAGTGCGTGATGCTGTAATAACTGCAGCATCAATTGGTGGTGCGATGATAGGAGAACTTGTTGGTGTTGCCCTCGCGGCCATGGTCACTGCTAATCCGTTGTTAATACTCATGGCAGGAATAACAGCGAGCATTGCCGGAGCTTTTCTTATTGGAGAATTTGCCACCTGGTTGATTGATGTGGTTTTTGGGTCTGGAGGCCGTGCCTCATTGAGCACGATGGGCCATCGATGTTACGTCGCACATTTGCCCGACGGCTCAGTTCTAGCACGCCGAATTGCGCATCAGCAATCTTAAGAAAGTGAGGATGTACAGATCCTTATCGATTATGAGCACTACTACACCCAAGTCTACATATTATCCGTACTGAATAATTTGAGGCATATTTTATGTCACACTGCTTTTAATTTGTACCGTTTATACGAAAGATGTGGTAATCCAAAAACCAAATCTATAAATAAAGGTAATGCCATGCAATGATAATCAAAACTTAGTTTTTCATGTACGCAAATTATACAGCACCTGTTCATAACAATTGGTTTTGATTGGTTAGGGTCTAATATGGGGCCCAAATCCTATCTTTTTGAAAAGAGAATAAAGAAATAGAATAAAAATCCAAAAACCGGATAAAGGACTCGGAGCTACAAGTTCTGACTTCCGACTTCCGTCGGCAGTGCACTGTGGCTCATATTGTCCCGTAACAACGTATATGTACCTTCCGTCGGTTAAATCATGTAAAAACACTTACAATAGAACATAGTAATCATGGTCTAAACATCTTAAGTAAAGTCGTTTTCCAAATGGAATATATGAACAAAAATATTTAAAACCATTTCTTAGCTAACTATTTAACATAAGATTTATGAAAAGATTGAAATTGTGAATTAAAATAAAAGGACGAAAAGTAAAATAATAGAAATTGATTTTAATGAAAATTGGGCTAAAAAAAAAACAAGCAATTTTGAGAAAATCAAAGGTAAAATCCACTGGGGTTTACAGTTTTACCAATTACTTATGAGTTAGAAAATGCAACTGTTAGGCTTTCCTAATTCATATTCCACTTGTGTCATACAAGCTAGAACGTATTATAACATACAATCTGTTTGTGGCATTCAGATCAATCTAAACATGCAAGAATCATTAAGATTTGTGAAAACCTTTTAAAAATCCATGCAACCTTTAAAACGTGGCATTCACTTTAACACTATGTTTGGATGAGGGAAATAAACTTGGAATTTGGATTAAAAACATAATTTATAAATTAACATGCACCAATTCCCTTGTTTGGACTCATAAATATAGAAATTTAGAATTTCTGCATGGAAAAAAAACTTGGAATTTGGGACTTCCAATTCCCAAGTTTAAATTCTATGTAAATATGTGTTATTTTCCAATTTCTATGAATGAGAGTTTAAAAACAACAAATTCCATATTAAATTCCATTGTTCTTTTAGGTTACCCAAACAAGAAAATTCACAAATTCTATAGAATAAAATTCCATCATTTAAATTTCCGTCATTTTAAAATTCCTTAGTAATCTTAAATTTCTTCATCCAAACATAGTGTAAGTGAAATTACAAATACTAATCACAAAAAAGGCTACTCAATTTCAGTGTGGCATTCCAACAGAAATTGCATCAAATTATTTGTGTAAACATCCAAAGGGCAGCCTATCATCAAAGAATATAGATATTTTAACCACTGTGATTAATAACTGTTGCGTAAATTAGATAACCAAAATTAAACTCATTAAGTCTCAAATTTTAGTGCTTGCAAGTATATGAATCAGATGATTGTATAGCATATAAGCATGGATATCGTCCCACAGAGGTCGAAAAGTCTTACTAATTAAATTGAAACAAATCATAGTGGAGAAGCTTTAATGGAAAAGATATAAAACTTTGAAATTAAACTAAAGCTTGAAAATAAAATGCATGTAAATTATAAATTGAAAACATAAGAAAAGAAGACCTAGGGCATCCGAATTCACCGTAACCAATTCTACTCAATTCCCTTAATATGTTATGCTCAAGTAGTTCCCCAATATTGACGATCGATTTTCCCTAAATTATTCAACGGTCATGGCATTTGGTTGCATCAAAAGTATCCTTACATGTTAACCCTGTATGGCATCTAGATGAATTTAAACAAGTAAGAACCCATTAAGCTCTATGGAAATCATTAAAAAATCACACAAACCCTAATTGCATGGCATCTACAAATAGGTGTTTATGGTACCAATTGCAAGAAGCTAAACCCAAGTTAAGTATGACATCTACTCTAACTTGCATCAAATCAACTTAACTTAAACCTAGATGGTGATCAAGCATCTAAATAAAAGTGTAATGATGTGGAAAAATTGTGAATAAATTTAAACCTAAGAGTGCCTAAATACCAGAGTGCACTGGCGAGCGGGAATAAACCCACTGCATACGTGATGTTAGAGCATAAGTAAGTACAGAAGAGTGAATTGGGAATCGTACCCTCGAAATAATCTCTAGTAATAAGAATCACCACGAACCTTCGATTATAAGAAAGCTCATCTGATAAAATCTGAAGGGTGAAGACAAGACAAAGGTGAGTGGCCCTGTAAGTAAGATTTTTATAGAAGCCATATAGAATATTATAACCCCTCGCTGCAACATCTGTATAATTTCCACAAAATTCATAATATACCACAACACAACATCTCCTCAGTAATATCAACTAATCATGCGATTAATAACTCATACTAGAACGTGAGTCGGAGTCACCTAGGGTGACCTGTACGACTTACCTATATCTCATCAATCAATCTAGCTGAAGTCACCTATAGTGACCTATACGGCATATTCACTGCACATAAGTCGTAACCATTAAAAAGGTATGTACGACAAAACTGGGTGTAATACAATTATGCTCAATACAACGCTCTCATAATAGCGGTGTGATAAATCGCTAGTCACCTACAAGTCGGAACCACCTATGATGGTCTGTACGACAAGACTGTGCACCTAAATTGGATCCAATGTGAGCATATGGTGCGGGAGGTGACATTATAAACAGACATGTGCCATATCTTTGGCTAAATCACAATCACCCCGGGTGCAGGTTTATGAGCTTTAAATGCATCTAATACAACGTATACGATTCATAAGCAACCTGTACGACAATGCTGGAGTTGCTTAAAAACATAATTGTAGTCATATAATAACCCCATCAATTCAACTAATACTGTATACTTATTTGAACTTACCTAAACTTACCTGAACTTACTTGAACTTACATGTGTGTCCTGCATTCACCTTTGCACTTCAGAGCTATCACAGTAATTATGTGCAAGGAATATACGTATGGATATGCCTCACAGTAATCATAGTATTTCCAATTATATAATACGATGTACTAACTATTAATCACCAAAACATAAAGTTTAAATGCACATTTTTCACCAATATCCCTCAATTTGCTCAATTCCTTAAACAAGGCTATTGTTTTGATTATATAATCTCATTTCTTATATGGCTGCATCTAATGTCTCGTTAGATTGCCTACGTACCCTAAACAGGGATCAAGCCACTCGTAGTTTGCATATGGATATATCACAATGAAATCTAAACTCAACCATCTCATAGTATTTTATAACATATAAATACATTTATGTCATGACATAAATTTCTCAGTTTTATTTAAAAGCATTTATAGAATTATCAATCATGAAAAAAATATGATAAGCAAGGAAAGATCCACTCACCTGGAGTCCGCGCTACAACTTCCTAGCACAAACATCGAGGCGTCACAATCGATCGGCGCCTGTGACCAATTATCAAATCATATCTCAGAATTTTTGTTGATACAATACATAACTTACATCGCACATGAGTCTACGTAATTCGGTCTAGAAGATCTATAAATCAGATCTCTAATCCATAACTTCCAAGGATCCACATTATGTTTCTAGAATAACATACTAAAGTTTCGGAACGATCCAACGGTCGGATATCCGCCAATTGCCAAAACCAAGTGGCGGTTAACATTTTATTTTACGAACTTACAAATCCAATTCGAGAAGATCCGTACATCGGATTCCAGATCCGTAAGTTCCTATATTCCTCAAATATTATGAATAATAACCTATTAAAGTTTGATGACAATCCAACGGTCAGATCGTCAATTCATACAATGGCCTATTAACGTATCTTAGAGAATTTTGGTTCTAACGATCAATCTACGTCATTCAATTCTCAAAAATTAATTCAAGGCATCAAATATAGCCTAAAATAGCATTGGCGGTCTTCTGGCCACTTGCTGCCGTGGGTGGCGGTTGGCTGCCCCGACTTGTCGAAAAAATCAACTATCTCTAAAAATTACCAAAATTTTTAGATTTGAAGATCTCAATGAGTAGAACAACTTTCATACCTGTGACCAAGGCCAATTTGTCCTGGAAAGGCTCCAATTTCATCAAAACCCATCGAAACCCTAGAATTGGGTGTGCTTCGATTCGACCTCCAAACGTGTTCCGACGCCTCCACCATTGATTGGGCTTTGTTCCTGGGTTCTAGGGGAGTCTAGTGGTGGTAGAAATTTTCTGGATTACCTTCACGATCGTCGGATTTTGTCATGGCACCCTCGGAACCCATAGTTTCGTTCTACTCGAATTCAAGCTCAAATCCCATAAAATCTGATTGGGAATGGAAGAGGAAAGGACTAGGGGATGATTGGGAATGGTTTCTTGGTCCAAATTTGTGAGAAATCCGGTGGAAAACCACCGGAAAATATGAAGAAATGGGAATGGGTGTACACGGGTCACGAGTTAGGAACCCGTTTCCCCCTTTTTCCCTCGCTCGCCACTCTCCCTCCTTTCCCATCTCGCTTCTGCTTCTGATTGGGCAGTCTCTCTCTTCCTCTCATCTGATTGGGCAGCAGCCCTTCCCTCTGTTCTCTCTCCCGTCCCCTCTTTCTTCTTCCTCTTCTTCTTCCACTAATTTTTAAAACCACTAATTGATAGACCAAATATATCATTATAAAAATGTATAAAATATATAAATAGCGACTAAACAAAAGTACTTCTCGGTTTTATAATTCTGTAACGTCAAGTATTTCAAGAAAACGCTAAGTATTAGTTCATACACCTCGCTATACGTTGGTCAAAGGATGTCAGACCCTCGCCTCTAAAGGCATTTTCGTAAAATCACGCTTTTAAATTTTGTAAAAATGTAAGATTTGGGACGGGTTGTCACACTCTTCAAATGCTCAAAAGGATCCTTCCACAAAAAAAAATGTCATCTTGATCGTCCAAATGCCTAAACGTCCAGAAATGTCAATCTAGGAAAGCTAAGCAGTCAGCACTTATTTCTTCACTCGGTCAAATGACATGGAATAAAAATCTGGAATTTTGACATAATCATCTTGAAAAACTCACAAACCCTCTCCAATTGGAAATACTAAAAAATTCGTCAGTTTCATCACTTTATGCCCAAAGTGAATTCGCATGTCCTACACTTTGAAAATATAGAACAAAACATTTTAATTCTACCAAAATAACAAGTAAATTATAACTAAGATTAAGATAAAATATAAATGAATATCGACTCATCAGTGTGAACTAGCAAAAATGCCCACACGTTGCTGTGGGACTTGAATGCACCAACCTTAACCAAATGAATAAGACATTTAACCTGAAAAAAATTCAACATAATCATGAGTGAACAAAAGGGATAGATGAGTGAAAGGTGTCGGTAAGATAAGCAGTTCGGCTTTTATATACATTCAACCGAGCTGATTATAAAAGATATAGTTGCAAAAAATGCTCTGTTTCCTAAGAAACATAAGCAACATGCATTTAACACTTTATATTGCCCTTCAAGTTAAGATGGCAAAATATATGTCCTACAGGCTAGGCATGTGTTTTAACAGCTAAACAAAAAAGCAAAGAAAGAGTGTTATTCTTATTTTAGCAACTAATCTTTCAAGCACTAATGTATGGATTAATGTATGATATCTGAGATCCTATTTGTTTTTTATTGATTGATGTTGAATCATCCACCTAATTCATATCACACATCCATAGATACCTGAGAACGCTTATTCCCACCACCATTGCGTTGTTACTTTAGTAAGTTTTTTCACTGAGAAGAAAATGAAAGAGCATCACGAAAACACTAACAATTTCAACTCTAAAACGTCACCTTATTCCTATGACCCACCTCAATCAACAACAAAAGAAGAAAAATAATTGATCCCTTCAAAGAGGCTTTCATAAACTAAAAGATGTCCTACCCATCCAAACGAAAGTGGGATATTATTTTCAGTCCCATGTGATATCGGCACAATGGAGGGTGACTCTGGTAATTTCAAATCACAAATAACTCAAAGAATCCAGTTAACCACATCATCCCCACCAACAATCTGAGAAGAAATATATGTTAGAAAGACAGCTACAGCACAACCCAAAGATTAATTAAAGAAAAAAGTATCCAAAATGTATGTCAGAAAGTGTTGAAACTATAATTACAAATCCAAAAACAAAAACAAAAAAAATAAGAAAAAGTGTTGAACAATTGGCTATATGGGATAAATTTAACATGCTACTCACTATAATTCTCATCCTCTTTTGAATATCATCAGCAAACTCATATTTTTTACTCTTATGTAGAGTACCATAAACCTCCTTTAGCACGCCCTCAGGATCCTCTATCTTTATTGGCCTCTTAGAATCAGAGTCCTCTTCCAGCACAGCAAAGACCTAGGAAAGAAATTATAATTTGAAGAGTAAATTGTAGCAATGATCCCTTAATTTTAATCAAATTGGAGCAATGGTCCCTCAACTAAAAATTCATTATCATTGATTCCTCAACTTATCAAAATGTGTAGCTATAGTCATTTTCATCAATTTCGTCAAAATAAGTTATGTTGGAATAACCATTTATATAATGAGGGTCCTTCAACTCATCAAAGTGTGTAATTATGGTCGTTTTCGTCAACTATGTCAAATTTTTTGTCAAAACGAGTTATGTTGGAAGGACCATTGCTACAATTGGGTTAAAGTTAAGTGACCATTTCTCCAGTTGAATTAAAGTTGAGGGACCAATGATAATGAATTTTTAGTTGAGGGACCATAGCTGCACGTTTTGATGAGTTAAGGGACCAATGATAATAGATTTTTAGTCCATGGTAATTGATTTTTAGTTGAGCGACCCTAGCTGCACGTTTTGATGAGTTGAGAGACCAATGATAATGGATTTTTAGTTGAGGGACCATTGCTTCAATTGAGTTAAAATTAAGGGACCATATCTACAATTTACTCTAATTTGAACACTATCAAGTTAAGCATATTTACAATCATGCAGGTCAGATTTCTTTTTTAAAATAATCATTTCAAAATGCCTTTCTCCAAGGAGAGACAATTACAAAGAGAGAAAGAATAATACCTGTTTTTTTATTAAGACGGTAGCAAAATTCGTTATAGAGTCGTCCTCCAAGCTTTTCATCTTTTATATCAACAAACACTAAAACTGGGCAGCTTGGTATATCAACGGAAGGTTTACCATCCAAATCATGTTTAAGCGACGTTTGGACCTACAATTTGATCCGCAGGATTCTTATTGCATGCAAAACTAATTTTGGGGAACCAAATCTTAGCAAATATAAGAATCACCCTATTTAGTTCACTTCTTCATAAGTGGTAATCTTATATAAAAGAACTTTTTTAGACAATCTCACGAATCTGCTCCTCAGTTTCACAGCCGTGAAGATGCCTTCAAAATAGACCCAAATCCCAGACTCAGACACAGAGAGAGACAAATATTTAGAAATTTTTTAGACAACGACTCTCACAGAAAGACAACAACGTTTTGGGACGACCACCCTCACAAAAAGAGAACATCGTTTGACGGCGAGAGAGCACAAAGCAAAACAAAAACAAAAACGAAAGTCAAAACAAAGGAAGATGCAGTCAAACGAAGCGGGAAGCAACAGAGCAAATTTGCGAGAAAACACAAACCCATCACTGATATTAAAATTATTTTTGGGTAAATTGGGTATGAGTGAGCGTACGGACCTTCTCCGGGCATCTCATTGGAAGAGTTTAAGATGTGATTATGGTGGAAAATGGGCAGCACTGCACAGAGAACAAAGTAATTTTTGGCTAAATTACAGAAATCAAACGATGTAGATGAGGCTTTTGAAGATTCTAAATCTAAGAAAGAGAAGAGAAATTTACCTTTGGGGAAGAGTGGTGGCCGCTACTGCTGAAACTGAAAAGATTTTGGCAAATAAGTCGAGAAGGAAGACAGTGGGAGTCGGCAACTCAGAATTTCAGCCAAAGATAAAGAGAATATGAAGAAAGAAGTAGTTTTGTAAGATGCTGAGAAGAAAAACAGGGAACAATAGGGTTTTACCTGAGGACTCGAGCTGGGCTCTGAGATGCAGACCTCTCTCTCCCTTCCTCTCCCTGACATTCCACACCTTCCCCCCTTCTCTGTCTGTAACTAATCCAGCCCAACCAAAATGTAACGTTTACATGTATATCACTAATTGTAACGTTTAAATAAATACACAATCAAACGTTTACTTAATCAAACGTTTATATAAATGGTTGCAAATGACCTGACTATTAAAGAGTAAATTCATAAGAACTTACCATGCACTTGAGCATTTTTCAACATTCCATTAAGCACAAACAAAATGTAATCTACACGTAGATGAGATAAGACAAGTTTAGGTGTTAAGCCAAATGCAAGAAGTCAGATAAGTGAAGAAATAAGAACCTTGACAGCTCATCATTTCTTATACTTTGGACTCAGTATTGGAAACTTGTCTACCATGCATAACATCTGAAACATTATTTATTCATATGAATGTGAGAATGATTACTTTCAATGGCATTCCATCTAGAAATGTCAAGGGAAGCTGTAAGTGAATTCATCTATACTTCACCGTTTTCATGACTTGTTTCTAAACGACACAATAAATAATAGAGATTAGCGAGAGTTGAATAAAAGGAATCAGTAGTGTAAATCTGACAAAATGCTTACAAATTCAACTCCAATTGTGCTGATGTAGCTACCCAAGTATGAATCATCCTGTTCAACGATTCCAAAGCATAAAAATTGCGTGAGAAAATTGAGATTATATGGACTTGTATGTCAAATAACCTGAAATATACCATATATCCAATATTAAGTGCATACACCTATAAACTAATCTTTATATATATTTTAAAATAATACATATCAATGTAATCTAAAACATTGGAAACATTATCATACAATTAATTAAGAATCGCAATGCAGAAAATTTTATTTCCATTTTTTTCAGATAACTTTTCACCTCATAACACTGAGACAGAGAGCATACCCAAACCAATAGTGGCGTTCCAACCACAGCAATTTCACAAACTTCTCAGTGAAGGAAGGGAAACAGAAAATACACTACTTGATCACTTGTGGCTAAGCTTTTATCGCTCAACCTGTCTTTATCTTTGTGTATCTCTCTGACTGAAATATTATTCTTATAAAATTTCATTACAGTATAAAGTATACTTATACATAAAACATAATAACCTTCTAAGAGCAATATCTTTTAAAAACATTCCATCAATTGAACATTACGTCCCTGTCTAAGAAAACTGCTGACAATCGTAAGCTAAACTATGAAATACCAAATTAAATACAGAAATATTACAACCCCAAACCAAACAAAACCCCAAAGCAATTAAAAAACAAATTAGGCCAAAAGAACCTCACACCTAACAAAACCCCAGATTCGCTCAAAAAGAGATTTATCTTATTTTAGCAAAATTAATTCCAACTGGCCACACAAACCAAAGCCTTGACCAAAATGAACTGCACTTAAGTGTCAACCAAATTCGCAAACATTTAAAAGTTCTTCGATTTTCACACACCAAAACAACATATCAAATTAAAAAACCAATGCAATGTTAGTGAAATAAACTCGCACGGTATTTTAAGTTATAAAACAATCACCTTGCAAATGAATAGGCACATCTGATTCTTCCAAATCCTTTCACCTCCGTCCTAGAATTCATCCCCTGTGTCACCACAAAAACATGTAAAAAATCCGAGAAAATTAAATGCTATAAACACCAAATTCCAAACGATGATTGTATGCATATCCGAGCCATAAAGGAACCAAATTTAAAGAATTATTTGGAGATGAAAAGCCTAATGTAAACCCTAATAAATTTTATAAATTTTATAATAATCCCCCGATGTGGGACAACATGAAGATCCTATTGTCGAGTTGTGTTTGTATTCCGTTCCAAGGACTGCGTAACTAGCAAATCAGGGCTCAAAAATTGAGATTTATCTTTCAGAGGAAGAGAGAGAGAGGTGAGAATGGCAGTGAGAGCTAAGAAATAGGAATCCATGACTCTTCCCATGGAAATTTTTCTGGATTGTTGCTCTTGAATAAAAAACTCTCTGCTTTGCTTGCAGATGCTGGGTTATCAAAAGTGGAAAGGAAGCCCTTTGAAAATTCAATACAACAGGAAAAATTTATTTGCTGCAGTTTAACACCATCAAATTCCAAGTAAATCATACTACTTTAACAATTCTCAATTTTAACACAGTCATGTGGATTTGGCAAACTAATTCTGCGCAAAAATAATATTTAGAGGATTCATAAGAATGCGGGATTGAAAGAAGAGTGCAGTGTCTTGAAATAAAAGTAACTGCAAAGGAAATTAACAGTTTGCATCATTGAATCGAACTAAAAACATAGTAATGCCATTAAATCTCTCTCCTCTCAGAATTACATATCATTGTTTATATGGTTTGCTGTAAATAGTAGAATTCAACTAAATACTTTCAATAAGAACAACTGAAGGCATCTAAATGGTAATATTGTTAATTACCAGTCAATTTCTATTAACTAAAAACATTGCGCAGATCAACATTAAATTAAAAGCAATTTTTTTGGAAGCTAAATTTTCCACTTACCACTGATGTCAGTGGCCAGTTTGCCATTGCAAAACCTTCTAGTAGGCTGATGGTTCACAAAGTCCCTTCCATAAGGAGGGTAATCAACCTTTCGGTGTCTGCCAACCACCGCCTTACATCCAAAGCCCCCATCTGCAGCAACCTAAACCAACCAAAATCCAAAATCCTGAAATTCCCAAACACAATAAATCCATTATCAATTCTGAGACTTTCAATTATAAGGAGATGGACCAACACAGAGAGAAAAGACTTAAATTTACAGCAAGATGAAAGCTTTTTCAAATTTGAGGGCCAAATCTAATGAAATTTAGCAAAATGACCAAACATATGTGGAATATTTTGCATCCCTGGGAATTCTGGATTAGGGTCTTACGGAGATGAAAATATAAGCAATGTCTATGGGGATTTTAATTTGGTAATTTTCTTTTATTCTTAAAGAGATGCTAGAGTAAAAATTTCAAAGGCTAATTCTAAAGTTTTCTCAAATAAATAAATGTAGGCTGAATGGTTCGTTGCTATTGAGAAAAGAAAACACGTTAACAAAGGGGAATCAATCTTATTGTTCATGAGCTCTACGTAAAGAAACATTGGAATCGTCATGAGGAAAAATCAATAACCAACCATATGAGTTATGCCCACAATTTAGACCTCGCCTTGCTTGCGAATTGTGGGGTTTTAAAGCTAGAAGCCCATTAAACATTGACAGACACCATGTTGGGGCTTAAAAAGACTTCACTACTTTGGAGATGTTTATCCCACAAAGAAGAATGTAACGCAGCGGAATTGATAGGCAAGAGAAAGAAAGAATACTCAAGGTATTACACAATAATTTTATTCACTCACAAACTAGTACAAGAGGAAACACTCAAATACTCTTAGAAGCTTTGTTGCTTCTTCTCACTTCTCACTACTTGCTCTCTTGGTTGTTACAAATGGTGTGGATGCCTTCTCCTTTTATAGGCATGGATGGAACCTTAGAGAAGCATGGAAACATCATGCTAGATATATCTAGATAATTCCACTACCTTCCTATACTAGAATTATCTACACTAATCTTGTATGTTGGTGGAATCCTCACCATTCTTCTAGATTCTTTCACCAACTTGAACTTTCCTAGAATTCTCTAGCATGTGCATGGATCTTTCTTTGTGCATGGGCTAGATCCATTATCTTTGGGCCAAGACAAGATTACAATTCAACATCCCCCCTTAATCTTGTCTTGTGACGCCGATTGATTCTCAATCTAACAAAGTCTTCTTGTTTGAGTGGTTTGGTGAATATGCTAGCAACTTGGTCTTGAGACTTCATGTATTCAACTTGCACATCCTTTCTTGCAATACACCCTCTTAGGTAATGATAGCGGGTATCTATGTGTTTGCTCCTGTCATGGAATACTGGATTCTTTACTAGAGCTATTGCAGACTTGTTGTTAACATAGATCTATGTTGGCTTTTCTTGTGGCATGCTTAATTCTTTCAGCAAGCTTCTTAGCCAGATTGCATGACAGACACATGAGGTAGCAGCTATGTATTCAACTTCGCAGGTAGAGAGAGTGACAATCGGTTGCTTCTTCGACATCCATGTGAATGCAGTGTCTTCCATGAAGAACACAAATCCAGTAGTGCTTTTTCTATCGTTGGAATCTCCTACCCAATCACTGTCACTATATCCAACAAGTTTCTAGTTACTAGAACTTGAATATAACAAGCCAAAGTTAATAGTACCTTTAAGGTATCGAAGAAGTCTTTTGGTTGTCTTCAAATGTGTAGTTGTGGGATTTTCCATGTAGTGACTGACTAATCTGACGGCATAGAAAATATCTGGTCTTGTGTAAGTCAAGTAGCGCAAGCTTCCAACTAAACTCTTGAAAAATGTTGGATATAAACTTTCTCCTTCGTCATACTTGGTTAGTTTAACTCTGCACTCCACTGGAGTGCTTATGGGCTTGCAATCATTCATTTTGAACTTTTTCAGTATCTCCTTTATGTAGCTTTCTTGGGAGATGAAAATGCCTTCTCCGTTCTACTTGACTTCAATGCCTAGGTAGTATGCCATCAGCCCGATGTCGGTCATCTCGAATTCTTTGGTCATCACTCTCTTGAACTCTTCATACATGCTTGGATTACTTCCGGTGAAGATTAGATCATCCACATATAAGCACACAATTAGAATATCTGCATCCTTGACTTTGACGTAGAGAGCATGTTCATGAGGGCACTTGATGAAGTTGTTTTCTTGGAAGTACTTGTCGATGTGATTATTCCATGCTCTGGGCGCTTGTTTTAACCCATAGAGGGCTTTCTTTAGCTTCAGAACTTTGTCTTCATGCCCTTTGATTTCATAGCCTGACGGTTGCTGAATTTACACTTCTTCTTCAAGGACTCCATTTAGGAAAACGGACTTCACATCCATTTGTTGAATCTTCCACTTGTTTTGAGCTGCTAAAGAAATTAGTAATCGTATAGTTTCCAACCGAGCAACGGGTGCAAACACCAGACTCCCCAATGATGCAAATTTCTATTGCATATCTGACCAAAACAACCTTCACACAGAATGTCCACTTAGAAGCCTACTTCTTACAACCAATTTTAAAACATGCATAGAAAATTTGCATGTTTGATTTCTGAAAAACAATCAGTATCTAAGCTAGTAGAACTTTGGAAATGCTTGACAACATAATACATATAGGGTGGACTAATATATATATATGTGTGTGTGTGTGTGTGTGTTTGTCCAACTGTCCATAAATTCCTTACCACATCAACCTTGACCCATTCGAATCTATAAATTTGAATTTGTTTAAATTCCCATGGCTACACTTCTTTACAAACACTTATCAGCTGCTAATAATTAAACTGACCAACTATGATTACTGTGATGAGCTATAGGATACAAAATGTGTGATATAATTCTGTTTGTTAAGTAAAACTATTACACAGCTAATGTTTCTCTCGCCTCTCTTTTCCTTCTAATAATGATTGATACAAAACAACCATTCTTCATTGGGAATCAAGGATTGCAACATTAATATTATCAATGATCAACAATGTAAATTGACCCAAATAAAAGGATACTCCACATTAAAATATGTTGAGACTTAAAACATTCCTCTACATCCACCAAAATTCTTCACTTTTTAAATCCTCTAAAATTATATCGTGGTCAAATACATTTGAATTTTCATAAGCTTTATGCTGTTAAAAGATTAAAATCACATAATAAAAAATAGGAAAAATTTGTATCCGGTCCCTAGTATTAGTTATCAAATTTTGATTCAAGTCCCTAGCATTAATGTGATATTGCATTTACATGTTTATTATATAATTTTTTAATATAAAAATTAGTAATTAATTTAGGGTTTAATACTCACACCTCTATTAAACTTCTAATTAATTTTCAATTCAAACATTTCCAAAATAATAAATAAATTAAATTAAATTAAGTTTGTACCTATTAGTTTTTTTATATATATATAAAAAGATTCTCAATTTTTTAATCTTACATGTACCCATTCATATAATTTTTCAATTTTTTTAATCTTAAATGTACCCATTCTCAAATATATCAATTTGTTATATGTAAAATGTACCTTTTTTTAATATAAAATCCATTCAAATTTTTTAAACCATGTTTAAACTTATATGGTAGATTCTTTTTCGTTGATTTGAAAATGTATCCATGTTTTGGTACAATAACTTTTTTTTGTTAATTTTGGTTGATGTACCCATACATATATGTACACACACACACACACACACAATATAATAGAGAGTATAATTTATATTTTATTATTTTTAATCCCATAAATTATGGGTTTTATTTAAAATCTCATTAATATAAACAATTACAAATTTCAATTTTTAATATTTAATTAAAAAATATAGTAACTTACATTATTACATTAATGTCAAGGACCTCAATCAAAAACTAAAAACTAACAAGGTTTCAATAAAAAAATATTGATAGCTAGGGACCGCATCCAAAGTGTCCCTAAAAAATAACTAAGCACAGGATAGGAAGTCAATGAAACTTGCAATGTTAAATCCCGAGTCGGCAGCACGTTTCCTGCAATGGTTCACGTGGCTACCTCAAAGCAGGTTGACAATTATGCTTCATTATGAATGGAAAGATTAATAGATGATAATTAAGAAGGATCAAGAGAAACAAAAAAGCCAATGAACTGATGAAAGAGCGAAAAAGAGAAACAAAAAAATCTCAATTAAGCAATTAAATGGAGTTACTTGATAGAGCTGGAAAATTACCCAGTTCCTCAGAGAGAGGATCAAGAGTGACTTATGAGAGTGCAGAGAAATGAATGATTGAGAAATTCAAGCTCTAAACTCAAAGTTGGGGCTTCCACTTTCCAACCGGGGAAGAAATAACAAATAGTATACAGAGAGCCAATCCACCTAAAATATAAATCAAATGGGTTTTCTTCGAATTCAAAATTTGGACCACCCAAATACCGATGAAGCAATAACCGTTCAAAATTCCAACAGATTGAAACCCTCACAGACTACAAATCATCAATACCTAGTAGTAAAAATTTTGAAAACAGTAGTAATGCAGGAAAAAGAAATTAAAGATGTGAGCCATTCTCTAAATCTCAGACACCAATCCAAAGTACCAGTAATTTGCACACCAATCTCAGACACCAGAATGTGTTGAAATATAATCTTGTCTTGGCCCAAGACAATTGATCCGGCCCATACACAAAGAAAAATCCATGCACATGCTAGAGAATTCTAGCAAAGTTCAAAGTTGGTGGAAGAGTCTAGAAGAATGGTGAGGATTCCACCAACATACAAGATTAATGTAGATAATTCTAGCTTAGGAAGGTAGTGGAATTATCTAGATATCTCTAGCATGATGCTTCCATGCTTCTCCAAGGTTTCAGCCATGCCTATAAAAGGAGAAGACATCCACACCATTTGAAACAACCAAAAGAGCAAGAAGTGAGAAAAGAGTGAAGAAGTGTAAAAGTGTTTGAGTGTTTCCTCTTGTACTAGTTTGTGAGTGAATAAAAAGTTTTGTGTAAAAACTTTGAGTGTTCTTTGTTTCTCTTGCCTATCAATTCCGCTACATTACATTCTTCTTTGTGAGATAAACATCTCCAAAGTAGTGAAGTCTTTTTAAGCCCTAACAAAATGGTATCAGAGCTATGGCTAGCAACACTATGGCAGCCTTCCAAGTTCCAGTGCTTGACAACAATAACTTTGATAATTGGAGTATCAAAATGAATGCCCTTTTGGAAGTACACGATGTATGTGAAGTAGTGGAGAAAGGCTACACTGAGCCAAAAGATGAAGCTACTCTGTCCTAACCCCAGAAGGAGAGTTTGAAAGATTCAAGAAAGAGAGACAAGAAGACTCTCTACCTCATCTACCAAGCATTAGATAACAATGGCTTTGAGCAAGGAATAAAATATCGATGATATCAGAAATATCGGTAGTCCAAAAACACGGAAAGTACAATAGAAATATCGGGATATTATTGATATCAATAAAAATTGAATAAAAACCACAGAAATTGTAAGAAAAACTTAGAAATTTTTATTAAAACTTTGCAGGATGTTTATTTAGTCAATTATCTATTAGTTTATCACAAAAATTGGAAGGAAATGCATTGCATGATAGATATAACTGATTTAAGTTGATTATATAGCAAGCTGGCAAACATTGTGAGTGTAGAAAATATGTAGTAATTAATTAAAGAAGTTTAAACACACCATAATCATTTACATATAATGAATTAGTATAATATTTTACACTTTTTACATTGCATGGTAAGATACATAAGTGACTTAGCAAAGTTTAAAATATCGATGATATCGGAAATATCTGTAGTCCAAAAACACGAAAATTTCGATGGAAATATCGGGATATTATGGATATTTTAGACCATGGCTTTGAGAAGGTCTCGAGTGCAACCTCTGCCAAGCAATCATGGGAGAAGCTTCAAACCTCTTACAAAGGAGCCGAACAAGTGAAAAAGGTTCATCTTCAATTATTAAAAGGTGAGTTCGAATCTCTACATATGAAAGGTCTGAATCAATCTCTGATTATTTCTTAAGAGTCTTAACCGTTTCCAATTAATTAAAAAGAAATGGAGAAAAGTTAGAAGATGTTAGAATTATGGAAAAGATACTACGTTCGTTGGACCCCAAGTTCGAGCACATTGTTGTGACGATTGAAGAAACTAAAAACTTGGAAGAAATTAGTATAGAGCAAATTAATGGGTTCGCTACAAGCATATGAAAAGAAACATAAGAAGAGGCAAGGGAATGATGAGCAGCTCCTCAAGATGCATGTTCAGCCAAAGAAGGAAGAAGAAAGCTTCGATAACGAGAGAAGCCAGTATGAAAGAAGTCGTGATCGAGGACGCGGATGTGGACATGGACGTGGACGTGGTTGGAACTTCAACAACCATAGCAACTACGAAAGAAAAGAAAGCTCAAAAAATGGTCGTGGAAGAGGACGCTCAAACTTGAGGTATGAAAAATCTCAAGTTCAATGCTACAATTGTCAAAAGTTTGGGCATTATGCTTGGGAATGTAGAGCTCCAAGCAACAGGCTTGATGAGAAGGTCAATTATGTGAAAGAAGAGAAAGAAGATAATGGCGTTGTGCTACTAGTATGCCAGAACAATGATGGAGATCAAGACTATACATGGTATCTTGACACCGATGCCAGCAACCACATGTGCGGAAGAAAAAGCATGTTCGTAAAGCTCAATGAATCGGTGAGTGGCAACATTTCTTTTGGAGATGAATCCAAAATGCCCGTTAAAGGAAATGACACATCCTGGCTTTGGCATCTTCGTTTTAGACATCTTAACTTTGGGGGATTGGAGTTATTATCTAAGAAAGAGATGGTGAGAGGCTTACTGTGCATAAATCGCCCTGATCAAGTTTGCGAAGGATGTTTACTTGGGAAACAATTCAGGAAAAGCTTTCCAAAGGAGTCAACCATAAGAGCCCAGAACCCACTTAAGCTCATTCATACCGATGTGTACGGTCCAATAAAACCAAGTTCTTTGGGTAAAAATAATTATTTCCTTCTTTTCATTGATGATTTTTCAAGAAAAACCTAGGTATATTTCTTGAAGCAAAAATCAGAAGTCTTTGGAGCATTCAAGAAATTCAAAGCCGCTATAGAAAATGAGAGTGGTTGTAAGATCAAAGCCATGAGATTTGATCGAGGAGGAGAATTCACTTCAAGGGAATTTCAAGAATTCTGTGAAGCCAATGGAATTCGTCGACCTTTGATAGTTCCAAGATCCCCTCAGCAAAATGGTGTGGCGGAAAGAAAAAATCGAACCATCCTCGACATGGCTCGAAGCATGCTTAAAAGTAAGAGATTGCCTAAGGAGTTGTGGGCAGAAGGTGTAGCATGTGCTGTCTACCTATCCAATCGGTCTCCAACAAGAAATGTGTGGGGAAAAACTCCGCAAGAAGCATGAAGTGGAAAAAAACCAGGTATCTCCCATCTAAGAGTTTTTTTAAGCATAGCCCATGTACATGTACCAGACGAGAGAAGAACCAAACTCGACGACAAAAGTGAGAAGTTCATCTTCATCGGCTATGACTCAAATTCAAAAGGCTATAAACTGTATAATCCAAACAATGGGAAGATGGTGATCAGTCGAGACGTGACGTTCGATGAAAAAAAAGAATGGGATTTTTGCTCTCATGCAGGTGATCTTCACTTCTTTCCTCAGTTTGAAGAAGAGAATGAACAAGGGATGATGGAGCAAGCAAGAGAGGTTCAACAAGAATCCACTACTCCACCTGCTTCACTAACATCAACCAATCATGGTAATTCACCAGCATCAGCATCATCAAGTGGGAGTCTAAATGAAAGAGAAATACCATGCATACGAAGTCTACGAGATCTCTATGAGGTAGCTGAAATACTCGATAATCCTACACTTTTCTGTCTCTTTGCTAATTGTGAACCAGTTGACTTCCAAGAAGCAGTGCAAGATACTAAGTGAAGGAAAGCAATGGATGAAGAAATTGAAGCAATCCAGAAGAACGATACATGGGAACTCACTATTCTTCCGAAAGAACACAAAGCCATCAGAGTCAAGTAGGTGCATAAGACAAAGAAGAATGCCAATGGAAAGGTCGAAAGATACAAGGCGAGATTAGTGGCAAATGGCTATAGTCAAATAGCCGGAATAAACTATGATGAGGTACTTGCACCCGTTGCTCGGTTGGAAACTATACGATTACTAATTTCTTTGGCAGCTCCAAATAAATGGAAGTTTCAACAAATGGATGTGAAGTCCGCTTTCCTAAATGGAGTCCTTGAAGAAGAAGTCTACATTCAGCAACCATCAGGCTATGAAATCAAAAGGGCATGAAGACAAAGTTTTGAAGTTGAAGAAAGTCCTCTATGGGTTAAAACAAGTGCCACGAGCATGGAATAGTCGCATCGACAAGTACTTCCAAGAAAACAACTTCATCAAATGCCCTCATGAACATGCTCTTTACGTCAAAGTCAAGGATGAAGATATTCTGATTGTGTGCTTATATGTGGATGATCTAATCTTCACCGGAAGTAATCCAAGCATGTATGAAGAGTTCAAGAGAGTGATGACCAAAGAATTTGAGATGATCGACATCGGGCTGATGGCATACTATCTAGGCATTGAAGTCAAGCAGAACGAAGAAGGCATTTTCATCTCCCAAGAAAGCTACACAAAGGAGATACTAAAAAAGTTCAAAATGGATGACTGCAAGCCCATAAGCACACCAGTGGAGTGCAGAGTTAAACTAACCAAGCATGACGAAGGAGAAAGTGTAGATCCAACATTTTTCAAGAGTTTAGTTGGAAGCTTGCGCTACTTGACTTGCTTAAGACAAGATATTCTCTATGCCGTCGGATTAGTCAGTCGCTACATGGAAAATCCCACAACTACACATTTGAAGACCGCCAAAAGAATTCTTCGATACCTTAAAGTGATTCGGTAGGAGATTCCGACGATAGAAAAAACACTACTGGATTTGTGTTTTTCATGGGAGACACTGCATTCACATGGATGTTGAAAAAGCAACCGATTGTCACTCTCTCTACCTGCGAAGCTGAATACGTAGCTGCTACCTCATGTGTCTGTCATGCAATCTGGCTAAGAAACTTGCTTAAAGTATTAAGCATGCCACAAGAAAAGCCAACAGAGATCTATATCGACAACAAGTCTGCAATAGCTCTAGCAAAAAATTCAGTATTCCATGACAGGAGCAAACACATAGATACCTGCTATCATTACATAAGAGAGTGTATTGCAAGAAAGGATGTGCAAGTGGAATACGTGAAGTCTCAAGACCACGTCGCCGACATATTCACCAAGCACTCAAACAAGAAGACTTTGTTGATTGAGGAAATCAATCGGCGTCACAAGACAAGATTAAGGGGGGATGTTGAAATGTAATCTTGTCTTGGTCCAAGACAATTGATCCGGCCCATACACAAAGAAAGATCCATGCACATGCTAGAGAATTCTAGCAAAGTTCAAAGTTGGTGGAAGAGTCTAGAAGAATGGTGAGGATTTCACCTACATACAAGATTAATGTAGATAATTATAGCTTAAGAAGGTAGTGGAATTATCTAGATATCTCTAGCATGATGCTTCCATGCTTCTCCAAGGTTCCATCCATGCCTATAAAAGGAGAAGGCATCCACACCATTTGAAACAACCAAGAGAGCAAGAAGTGAGAAAAGAGTGAAGAAGTGTAAGAGTGTTTAAGTGTTTCCTCTTGTACTAGTTTATGAGTGAATAAAAAATTTTGTGTAAAAACTTTGAGTGTTCTTTCTCTTGCCTATCAATTCCGCTGCATTACATTCTTCTTTGTGAGATAAAATCTCCAAAGTAGTGAAGTCTTTTTAAGCCCCAACAGAATGTTGGCTGCAGCTAAATAAACAACACATTAGGACCATGTAACTTTCTGTTTTGAGCTATACACACACACACACACACAAAATATGATACAAAACTGTAAAAAGGCAGCAAAAGGCATTTTCAAAATACACAAAAATATAAGATCAGATGAATCCCTACGTATTCGAGTTTCAGAGCACACAAAAATTTACATTCTTCAATAAAAAAACCCACAGAAAAAAGCTGAAATTATATACCTCAAGCACAGACCGCTTGGAAGCCTACCACACAATACAAACAACAACAGCAACAACAATAACAGCAACAACAAAGCCTTTTCCCACTAAGTGAGGTCGGCTATATGAATCTTAGAACGCTATTACGCTCCCCAAAAAATGAAAACCACCGTTTCTTGAAAATAGAAAGAGAACCAAATCATACACCCACACTCAGAATTCCAACATAAAAACAAAACCCCAAATACTTTTTTTTTACGCAACGACTCATTTATATATAAATTCAAGAAGCAGCAAAATCCAAACAACACTTTCGTTTATGAACAACTCAACTTCTGTAGAACAGATGTGAGTACCTGCACAAACATTCGACGCGTAACCCATTGCTCAATCCTTCAACTAAACGTTAAACAAATGCCATTATAGTAGTTTAAGGGAGGCGCATTGCTACCGACGAAGTTGAAGGAAAAGAGAAGCTCTGCAGATAGCAGGCTGGGATCCACAACTATTCAAAAATTGAAGATCCCAGTAGCAGGGCAGTGAAGAAATCCCCAGGAGAGTGCAATTGAAGCTCTAGCCGGCTGGAATCGACAACCATTAAAAATTGAAGATCCCGGAGCAGGGCAGTAGTGAAGCACAAAAATCCCAGAGGCCAATGGAGTGCAGAAGAACAAAACCAATGAAGCAGAAGAACAAAACATATAACATGCCCCAAATCTCACTTAAAAATACACCTAAAAATTGGAATGATTTCATTCTAATCTCAAAAAAAAAGGCCAAACGTTAAGCATTAACTAATGAGAATTAAAATTTGTATAAACTCAAGAATTCGAAGCTTCAAATGTGTCATGCCTTGGAAAAAAGTACAACCAAGAATTGGCAACCTTGGCCTATCAGATACCCCAAAAACAAAAATAATAAAGATCAATCCAAAAAGGAGTTCAAAAGTTTAAAACAGCAAACAACATAAAAAATTACAAAACGCAGCAAATAATATAACTCGTGCAGCACATAGACTACATACTCAAAATAAGTAACAATCTGCCCAACTTCTACTGCTTGCAGCAACTTTTCCTCTGTGAGAAAATCACAATAGCCCTGCAAATAAGATTTTACACCAATGAGTGTGAGTCAGCATAAAGACAATGAACATAGAAAACTTTCATGGAATCACTATATCCACCACTGGAGAAAGAAAATTGTTATTTAATAGTCTTTCATGTCAAATGCATAATGTGTACATAAAGTAATTTAAAAGCCCAAAAGTAAGTAAAAATCTACTTGAAGTGATGTGCACACACACATATAACGACTAAAGATGTGGCTTAGAGTCTAAATAGAACCAGATGTTAGTATTGGCTCTATTGTACCAGATTACTCTCTCAGTATAGAGTCCAACTGCAATTTTAAAATATTATCTTATATATGAGTTTAAAGTTTTTGTTAATTAATTCTTTTTAATCAAATAGTATCTGCATTAATTTCCTTTCTATATTTCTAGTGTTATAGAATTTTTAGTTTGTGTGTAATGTTTGAATTGATTGTATTAAAATTTGTTGTGATTTTTTCTTTCTTTTGTATACAAAAACATAATCTAATCTATAAAGTTGTTTGTTTACATTCTTTGATTAGGAGCTGCTTATCAGTTATTAATACAACTTTATATTGTTGGGTATTTACGGACTTATCATTGCCGTGATCATCAGTACCGATATGGCTATCTAGCTTGCGGCCTTGCTGGTCTCTCTACTAGTATGGCTATCGGCAGTGTTGATGATGTTGGTGTTAGGTAATATCTCTGTTTCTCTTGGAAAGGATTGGTCTTACTCTTGCTAAGGGTGTAGATATCATATCTCTTCAATTGTTTCTTAATTTATTTTTTGCACTTGCTCCTTTGATCAATTATTTAGCTACATATATCAGAGTCATGATATGATGGCCATTTTTTAGGTGACCATTTTCAGTGTCATTTTAGATAGTATACAATATCAAATAATGTATTGAAATTTGATATTCTGAACTGTATTGGTTAGATCGTAAATCAGTTTGAAGTTGCAGGTAGCAACATTTTCAGGCACAAGGAGTTTAATCTTCAAACACTTGGAATTGGTGGCTTAGGTGTTGAGTTTGCAGATATATTTCGAAAAGCTCCCATGTTTTCCCTCCTCACGTGACAAATAAGTAAGATAACTGATTCTTCTAGTTGCGCTGATACCTTTTTGGTATAACTTTATACCACTCTTTACTGGAAAGACTTTGATCTTTCAGATTAGTGATCAAGCATGTAAAGGGTAAAGGGTATGTTGGGGCACCTGGTACTGGAAAAACTCTCATGGCTCATCAAATTGGAAAGATGTTGAACAAGAAAGAACCAAAGGTTTGGAGTTTGATCCACCTTTTTCTTTAATAATTAAATTTCTGAGAGTTGTAAATCTCTTAGGACTAAGATTTGTTCTGTTCATTTGAATGATTACTTTTCTATATTTCAGCTGTAATTTCAAATAAGACTTTACCAATTGATGACACATGAAACTAAGATGAAATTAAGAACTAGGTACTCATTATCACAATCTTGTATGCTTATTTTTCATAACAGGCTTAGGTAATGAATCGAATAAATTTTGCCGGCTGTAAATGTTGAACCATGTCGAATCATGATCAAGGGGCTCGCGGTAAGGGAAATATATATATTTCAAGTGCACTTAGGCTTGTTTTTAAGTTTAAGAAAGAAGGGAATGTGGTTAAATGAGCTTCATTGCATGAAGAACTTGGGTCCAACAGCTCCAGTGCAGTGGGGGAGGATAAGATTCTGAAGAAGGGCTTGGTGGTAAATTATTGTGGGATTTGTTGATTTTATAAAAATTTCAAATTTTTTACATTAATAATTTTCTTTTTAAATAGAACCTATTGGGCATGATTTGAAAAATGTGCGCATATGATTTTGTCACCTGACATGGTTGTCAGAATTAAGATACAAACAAATAATTTTTTGTGTGCACTTGTCATATTTTTTGTAGTGTATTGGCGGATATTATATGTTGAAATAAAACCAAAGAAGTTGGTCTTTGCTAGCCATATATAGTTAAATTGGGAACACAATGACACAATAACACACCTAAAAAATATGACAAATATAGAAGAAGAAATATTTTCAATCAGAATTACGAATTATTAATAGAAAAATAAGACACAAGCTTAGACATATGAAAATGGATGCACTTTATAGAAGGTGCTCCTCCCTCATGAACAGAGAGCCTTAAAGATATTTACAGGTTCAGACACCTTATAAATTTAAGGAAAACTAATAAAAAAAGTTTCAAAACATTGAATTTTAACCAAAAGACATGTACTAACTTTATTTAATGGTTAGGACAAAGCCCACCTTTAAACCAATCCAATTAAAATGGCCCAAAAATTAAGTTTTTAATTTTGCCCCTGACAGCAACACAACATTTCGTCCCTCCCTCCTTCTACCTTTGCTGCATTTCCTCCATTCATATAAAAAGGACAAACATTGATTTTTTAGTTAAGTTTTACATTTCATGGTTACGCATGGTGGAATTGAAGCCGTGCTCCCCGCGGAGAGAGAGATCGAGAGTAGATGAGATAGAAGATGCGCTCCCCGCGGAGAGAGATCAAGAGAAGATGAGATAGAGGATGTGCTCCCTGCGGATAGAGAGACCGAGAAAAGATGAGATAGAAACCTCGCCGCCCGCTGCAATTTCTGAAATTGCAATGAAAGTTTGATTGACACACCCTGACCCAGAATGTCCACTAGGACTCCGAATCGAGCTATGCTGGCGGACACCTAGAAAGTGACGAAGCCATAAAGTGTAGTGATGTGGAAAATGTGAATAAATTTAAACCTAAAAGTGCCTAAGTACATGAGTGTGTGGTGAGCGGGTATGGATCCATTTCACACGAGATGTCCGAGTATAAGTAAAGTACAATAGGGTAAGATAAGGATTATACCATCATAGGAAGCCACCTGTACTGGGATAAGAATCCTCATCGATATAGAAACTTTGCTACTAGAACCTAGAGGGGTGCAAAACAAGAAAACATGAGTGGGCAAAAACAAAACTTTTCAAAAATCCATTTCTCTTTCCAAAAATAATAACTCCTCATCGTAAAAAACGTATAATTTCCCAGAAAATAATACTACGTATGTACGTAAAAACAATGCACAAAGGCAGTAAAAACCAAGTATGCCATGTCATAGCATTTCAACAAGGAAATATGTAAGTCAGGTGAAATAAATCAATGTAAAATAATATGCCAGCAGAAGTCACCTAACGTGACCTGTATGACTAAATCTATAGCTCATTAACCAATTCCTGCACACGAGTTGGAACCACCTAATGTGGTCTGTACGACAGGACTAGGTGTAATAAGTACGCTCAAGTGCTAGGATCACGTGAAGATTGTGCATATAATCGCGGGTCACCTACAAGTCAGAACCACCTATAGTGCCAAAGAATCAACATGAAGGAACCTATCACGAGTTCAGTTTTAATTTCGTTCTCCACAACTCTCCGATGACCTTCTTTGGTTGGGGATTATCTGGTCCTTTGTCTCGTTGTCCGGATGTAAAATACGGCCACCCATTCCAGAAACCAACTAGCGTCGTTTTAACCCCAAACGGAAGTTTCCCAAGAATTGACCACTTCTGCAATTATCGAAAATCAGAAATAAGAGTAGAAAAATTGCCAAGATTTCTATAACAAAAGAAAAATTGCCAATATTTCTATAACAAAAGAAACTTATGATCCGTTATCAGCTATAGCTCGTTTGTAGAAACGTAGTGTCTGCATTTATATCAATTACTACATGCAAGCTACCATCCTATTTGCAAAAGTGGAGCAACTAAAAGAAAAAGGAAGAGGTAGTTGAACTGTTGAACACATTGTGGTAGTATAACCCTCCTCCATACCAACAATGACTGCCTTGCAGTTGATTGGTTTGTGTTCATTTGTGTATGTGTAAAACAATTAAGCATATATAGTCTGTCGTATAAATATAATGAGGAGAACGGAAATACCAGTGTATTCAAGTTGAACTGGAATATTTCACCAACAAAGTTATCTTCTTAGTCACAGGGTGCTTCTCAGTTGTGCCTCCAATAATAACAATAGAGTTGTTGACAACAGCACAAGCAAATTCAAAATGGGAATCTAGCTAAGGCATAGGAGGTAACTCTTTCCACTTCATTTCGCCATCCATCATGTAAACATCACTATATACAACCTGAAACAATCAGAAATAACAAGATGAAACTTATATAAGAGGACAAGTCCAGATTTATCCTTCGGTTGATAGGATTTTGTTCTATGTTTGGGTATGGCCTTCTGAAGCTTCTTGTAAGTAATTGCGTGGTTCCTCGTAAATAGTGCATGGTTCTAACTAGGTGAGTAAAATAGGTGTTCGTGTTGAATATATGGTGCATTGAAACTCAGTAAAGGAGCAATACAATGTTCTCACATAATCAATGGGTACCGTTTCCAGAAAACACAAATAGAAGATTCTTTATCTGTATAGAAGCTCTATCCAAACGAGGTATGGCTGCCTCAGCCATACTTTCCCCTTTTAATTCTGGTCCGGGCAAATCAGCATAGGTTGCTGATGAAACACTCCCAGGAGCAGTATCGTTTTTGTAATTCATGCTCCCCTATAGGTAATCACTAGTAATATGCCCGCGCGATGCTGCGGGACTTGAATACATCAGCCTTAACTACATGAAAAAGACACATTTAACCTGAAAAACATTCAACATAATCATGAACAAACAAAAAGGATAAACAACACAGAGTCTACTGTTGCTGCCTCAGCAGCATCTTGAACGGGTAGAATACCAATTAACCCCTTCTGTTCCTGCTGCCATAACTCATGCTCTACCAATTTGACCAATTTTATCAATTCGATAATCCACCAGTTAGAAAAACCCAACTTACAAACCGCATAACGATCAATTACCTAGAAAAAGGAAAAAGGAAAGTTGGCATTTGAAATTAACTCTGGTCAAATTGAAGAATAAAATATGCAAAATTTTTGCAGTAAAAAGTAATAACGTATGATCCTTCAATGTTTCACCCATAAAATTCCAAATCTATCAATGTTTCACCATATAATTCCAAATCTATAAACACAAAAACGCAGAACAAAGTAAAATTACTTATAAAACCGTGTGCGTGGGAAGCATTTTTATCAAACAGGTAGTGGGCACTAAGCATTCAATTTGACATAATCGAGCTCATCTACACTTGTTTATCCATTGAACAAAAGAGACACTATGAATGTAAATGTTGTTTTTAAACTCAAATCGGACGCGTAAAAGTACTCTTAACATGGTTCGTAAATTTTATTTCATCAAGTGATTTCAAAATTCAACAAATTGAATAAATCAAAACACATAAGAAATATGAAAAATTACATTTAGAAGAACTGGAAGACAAATTTACATTTTTGGGTTTTTTTTTTTTTTTTTTTTTTTGGTACCCTCCACCACCCACACAAACACAAACACACACACCAGGTTTCGAACCTGGGACCTAGAAGGAATAATACCATCCCAGAAAACTCGTGCATCCACTCAACGAAGCTTTGCTGGCTCTCTATTTTTCTCACCTGCAATTAAGAGTCTAGACCCCCTAATTTATCAATAAACAAATAAACATTGTTAAAAACCCAAAATTACCCAATTGGAATAATGATAACAATTGGACAAAGCAGAAGAAACCGTAGAGAATCAACAGTTCAGAGTCCACAACCTGATACTTTTACCGAGTTCATACAGCTAAAGGAGCAATACAATTACTAAATTGTAAAGAAAAATCTTCAAAAAATAGCATCTAATAGCACATCAGATAGTAAACTTGGAATTAACTACAGATTCTGCAAGACAGCATTTAAGATAGATGTGTAAACAATATGGAATCAAATCTCCACCTAAATGGGTTGTTGGAGAACCTGCAATCCTTGAAAATTGTTGTAATTCAAATCCAAGTAATTAAGATGATTCAAATGGAGCAAAAAGGATTTATCTTACCACCCAACCAAGTATTACTGTTGTTGAAATTCCAATCATAGAGGTGGAAATCCTACTGAAAATTGGGATTAGTGAGGCGAAGTTGAAGGATCTTGATATGTCAAACGACAATTTAAATAAAGATATATCCGTTATGTTTGAGAGTTTGTCTATTTGTAGTTCGGAGAGAATAAAGTCATTATCGTTGGGGTTTAATAATCTTTCAAGCCATTTTACAGGACTCTTCCCAGTTCAATATCAAGTCTCATCCCAGTTTAACAGGACTCTTCCAGAAAGTATTGGTCAACTTAAATTGCTAATTAAATTAGATATATCTCATAATTCAATGAAAATTAAACATACCAGGTGAGCAATACCAGACATTCCTGCCTTCAAGCAACTGGATATTGTCTCCATGTTCAACTAAACCTCCACAGAAAACTGCAAAAAAAATGATGAGAATCATTTAGAAACGGGGAAAAACCGATATTAATAAATAAAAAAGAAGTCGGAGAAAAAATAGAGAGAAAACACTTCCTTTTGCAGAGCCATCCTCTTGATTTACATAGCTAAAAGGTAGCGTTTAATGACAATTAAACACGCATTTAGTTCCTCCATGTTTTTTACATAATCTCTTTTTATATTTGCAAATATAACTTTCAAAACCGAAACTCTCTCTAATTTCACACAAAAATGTAAATTTGCACAGTAATTACTACAATTTGAAGCAAAATTCAAGTTACCCAATACTCCAATTCAACAATTAACAAAAAAAACCAATATTCCCAACGAAGAAAACAAAACACAAACAAATGAAACCCAAAATAAAGAATCTACACTTTGTAGAGAAAGATAACTTTACCTCCCTCCATGCACAGTAATTGAAATTCCAGATAATGGGTTTGTTGGGTGGTGGCGGTGATTTTGCTGCAAGAGAAAGTTGGAGAAAATGGACAAAAATGTTAGTAAAATGAAGAACAAAAACCATTAATCAGACAACCCAAATTCAGTTTTCCATTTAGCATTTTTCCAAAAGAAGGCAATCAATTGCTGACACATGTAAAAAATCAGAGTTTGAAAACTAAAAATCAAGCAAGTTGAGGAGCAGAAGCAGGTGACTGTGGACGATACAGAAGTTTTTTAGAGAAGATCAAAATATATAATCTAGAAAAACAAATAAAGCAGCCAATCCAAAGTTAAATAAACAGAAAGAAAAAAGGGGAGAAAAAGACAACCTGAATTCAAAATGTTCCACATGCTGTATTCAAATTGATTACAAAACGATTACATATCTGAAATTGATATCAACTCACCTAAACACTTCATTTTCTATATTCTATTGGGTTTAATTTTTTTTTTCTTTTTTTTTTTCATTTTTACCATACCAATCTGTGCATTTTTTTGTCAGTATGCCTTAACTTTTGAGTCACTATATACACCTACTATATAACCCCCCCCCCCCCCCCCCCGCTCTCTCTCTAGCTATCCTTTTAAATAGCTTTATCATAAACCCATGCTCACTTTCACCCAACAACAAAAGAAACAGAGGAGAAAGGAAGACACCACATTTAATTAATTCATGATTCTGTCTAATTAGCTTTGATTGAACTGGAAAGCATCAAAAGAAGGTCATACATTATCAGCAGATGTTCATGCAGTGCAGCTGAGTTCTTCAAATCATTAAAAACATCCTACTTTATTTCAATTGAAAACTAAATCAAATCAGATAATCCAAAAGCACACAGAAAACCCACAAAATTAGAAAGGCAAAATTTAAACACAACCCCCAAACTTACAAAAGCAAAATTTAAACACAATATTCATCCCTAAATTGAAAACCACCCATCCAAAAAAATAAATTAGATGCACTAACAAAGCTAAAAAATATGGCCAATATCAAACTCACCTTGATGCCCAGTGGATCTGGAACCATGGTTGGAGAAGAAGAGAGAATGAAGCTGCCCTAAAGGTCACCGAGCATCAGGTTCTGAGTGGGAGGTGAAATAAATTAAAAAAAAAAGGAAATTTCAATCTATTTGTAAATCCAAAATCATAAAACCCCATATTTGAGCAAAACAAAACCCCCAAGATACTCGAAAAACTTACAGGATTGACGATTTCCTGAAAACCAAGCTTTTCTAGGTTCAAAATTTCTTCCCGAAGGCAACAGATCTAACATACTTGGAAAGAAAATTCGATCACGAATTGGAAAAGAAAAAAGAAAAAACTGAGAGTGAGAGAGAGACGAACCTTCATACGGATGCTAGCGATCCGGAGCCCGAGAAATCTGTGGAAGCAAATGGAAGAGCCCTGATTTTCCATTTTTCTTCCGTTCTAGGATGAGAGAAACGGAAGAGATGGGAGTTGTGGCCGCTAGGGTTTGAGAAGGACAGAAACAGGAAGAGTGAGAGATGAGAGAGAGAGTCGGGAGAGAGGGGGGGGGGGAAAGAAAAGGCAGTGGTAATTTTGTAAATAAAGTGAAATTCGACTCAAACCTACGGACACAATTACCCTCTTAACTTTTAATAATTACTCTCCAACCCAGACACAGATTTGGTGGCTGTGATGTAAATAAGGCAAAATCAAGGGGGGAAATTTTGACTGTAGCTAAGCTACAGTCAAATCCCTCCTCAATTTTAGAATAGATAATGGTCAATATTCAGAGCTCAAACAAGGATCGATTAGAACTTTAATTGTTATTAAATTCACATATCTTCTCCTTGATTTTCCTACATTTTCAAGTGGAACCCGAAAAGCATTCCATTTCTCATGAACCGAATAATATAGGTAAGAATTCACATCAAGCGGACATAAATCCGCAACAATGTGGGAGTGAATGAACTCGTCGAAATCCAAATCATAGTTTACAATTACCATCAACGAGCTTCAATAATCAACCAACTCTCACATCAGAGAGAGAGAGAGAGAGAGAGAGAGTCAGTCACCGCCAACGGAGGAGGGATGGAGCTGCTGCACATACCGGCACAGATTAGTAATTGTTGCAGTGAGGCTGGAGCTACTTTTGTAATTATTGGTTTTCTCCGGGGTCAGAGAAAATTTACTTATTTTTTCTAGGATTTTAAAGTGAAAATCGGCATAGCCACACAATTAATCGATCTTAGTTGGCGTTGAGCTAGCCTCAAATTGATGTTTTTATTTTTTCCTTTAAGAAAAGCACCAACTTCAAATTATTTCATATTTTTCGGCAAACAATAAGATAAATACATTACATTCATCTAAATTACGGAGAGATAATTTCGAGTACAGAACCTTGATGGATGGATAAATGTTCTTAACCAACAAAGCTAAAGTTCACTTGAAACCTCAAATCAATGTTCACAAAGCATATTAATGCACGAATATCTTATTGAAGAAGTTTACATTAGGTAGCCTCGACCGTGTAAATTATGAACGAAATGAACCATTGCTATCACGAATAATAACAACACTCCCCTGCAGAACCATCCTTCCAAGCACCATCGGCATTCACTTCAACAAATTTCCGCCACTGCTCTGCTCCTGACAAGCGACAAGACAACCGCAACGAGGTCCAGACTCCTTGTAAACAGCCAGACACCTACCTAGCTAGCCTTCCAAGTTTCCCAAACGCAGAAACATATGACACCAAATGCACCAACTCAGACATCTTCTAAAGTGAGTGTTCCCTCAACAACTGCGAAAATAGCACTGTCAGTTGAGATGGTTGAGGTACATCCATGCCATGTATCCTCTTGGGACGAGCGAGTTCTACACAAGTGATCGTAGATTTCATTCCAAGTTGCTCCATTGTCAAAGTGGTTAGTTCTGCGAACCTGCGTACACACCTGCATATACATACGCATTGTAAAGGAACGAGGATGAGCAGGAGATAACCGCGCTCATACCTGATAAATCATTGTGAGAAGACTTAATCTCTACGAGTTTATTCATTGTAAGTAAATATGCCATGAGATATATCAAATGCGTTCAATTTCGAATATGAACATACAGATAAAATCACTACTTACCGTGTTGTCCCATTTAACCCTGTCCGCCGGGTTGCTCCAAGACAGCATATAGTCGCAGTTGTTACCATCGGCGTTCTTGCCGCGATACACAACAGCGGAAGTAGAGCCATAACTATAACTGGGGTTTTTGACGGTCAGAAACCCAGCCCACTGGCCATTTCCAATCAATGGTGGGTACACTATGTCAACGCCAATCCAATCTTTCTGACCAACACATCTGACGGTGTCTCCTGTTGCATTGTAAATAAGGACGAGATTGGCGAGTTTTGTACCCGATTCGTCCTTCAAATGCTCGAGGTGTGCTCGTGCCTTCACGTAGTCCTTTCCCCTGGCTTTTTTCATATCCATTGCCGCGCGTGCCCTGTCGATTCTTGTTATTTTCCCAGATCTATACTCTGGCATACCCTCCAAAGTTGCGGTTGTGATGGGGTTGCCAAACACGTCTCTCCCCATCTCCATCTCTCTCTCTCTCTCTCTCTCTCTCTCTCTCTCTCTCTCTCTCTCTCCCTGCCTCCCTCCCTCAAATTAGCATCTCAATTCCCCCATCTGAGCTGAAAGGAGTTCAAAGGACATAAATCACAGCTACTGGAAAAGGACTAATCAATTCAAATACTTTAATTCCAATCAGGGTATATATCCAACAGCAATTATTTGGAAATTGAAACCGAAAATTAAAACTTAATCCTAAATCAAATTATAACACCAACAGACATGAATTGAAATTGGAAATTAAACTAAACCCTAACTCATCCGTCATACCTATCTGGTTAAGCCTTCAATCTGGACAGTCGGTGCCGCCGTCAGCAGGATCCTGGTTTCAGACGAGGTTAGATTATTGGGAGATTTGGGATTGAACTCCCTTGGGCTGAAAGAAAGTCCTAACTAATCAGCAACTAATAAAACCGTTGACCATGTACATTTGCTCTATTGGTGCTTATATTTAAGGCATATTTGTTGATTTGCCTACAGAATTTGTATACAGCTGACAATTTTTCTCATGAACTTTAATTTTATTCGATTATCCTCTGAACTTTTATAATTAGCTAATTTTCCTCTCAAACTTTGATTTTAGCCGATTACCCCCTGAATTCTTATAAATAGCCAATTCTCCCCCTGACGCTAGATTTTAAAAAGTTTCGTCCAATTTTCCGTCCATTTTGATCACGCAGACAACACATGACAACTGTATGAAGGTAAAAACAATGGAAAATTGGATGGATGGAAATTGGATGAAATTTTTTAAAATCTAACATTACGAGGATTTGGCTATTTATAAAATTTTAGGGAGGTAACCTGCCAAAGTTCAAGTTCACAGGGGGAAATTGGCTAATTATAAAAGTTTAAGTGGTAATTGGCTAAAATTAAAGTTCAGAGAGGAAAATTGGCAACTCTATACAAGTTTGAGAGGCAAACCGACAAATACCTCTATATTAATACAATCACATATAATTCATGTGTGTATATTTATTCGCATTCATGAGTTCGGTAACTATTTGAATAATTAGGTCGGATCAGATTTTTATATAATTTAATTTAAGACATGAAAAAGATTAAAATTGTTACAGTCCTAATTTAGTTAGAAATATGATTGTGTAAATCTTGAGAATCCTTATTGGGATTCTAAAATTGGTACCATTGGAATATGTTGTATATAAAAATTATAATCCGCTGAACTGACTAGTCAAGCCCACTAGTCACCTAAGATAGATTTGCTAGTTGATAAATTTGAGATTCAAATACCAATTTCAATCCCCAAAAAACTATCCTAGTCAGCAAGGCTGTAGATCGTTGCAAGTTATTAATGTGTCAAGTGACCATGACAGTGAGCACATACCAATTAAATGTTCAATAGATATATGTACCATGTATGTGTATGTGGGATGTGTGACACAATAAACATAACTTGAACACAAGATATTTTTTACCCGAAAAACCAACCTCTGGGTTAAAAAAACCTAAGACTCTCCTCTGAGTCCAATCCACTAGTGTAAACAAAGGTTCATACAAAGACCACACAAGCTCAATTCCTAGATCCCTATCTATGGAGTAGCTTTACCTTTGTGCAACCTTGCCTTACACGAGATGGACTTCTTCGGTCTGCACAAAGTGGCAGCTCATCTTGAGCTCATCACGTTGTGGCATCGAAACCAACACGATCAATTATATGATATGATTTTATGATATGCACATGAAATCTGGATTCAAATGACCAGTCAAACAATTGAAGGAAGAATCTAACTTGAATCCAAAAGTTTGGTCTAAAAACGAATTTAAAGCTTAAAACCATACCAAGACATAAATGCAAAACCTTAAAACAATGCAATCCTAATATACAATGATTGGGTGTTTAATGCATGAGGAATGTTTGGCAGTTAGGGTTACATAAATTGAGAAGATGCAAGCTTAAAGCCTTTGAGGCAACTCTCTTTGTCTCTAAAAACTAAGTTCTAAACCCCCAACAACAATTTGAAACCCTAGAAGTTAATATACCCAAGGAAATCAAAATTTCCATTAGCCAACTTGTTCCCAGGACACTTATCAGCTGCAAAAGAGATCTAGGCAAATCAATGGCCAGAAATTTACTACCATCAGAAAGGTCAGCCCCAGTGTTTTAAAAATAGCCCTAGGCGTTGAGCGGTGAAGCCCCGATGTGAAATTGGGAAAATCGTTACAGAAATCAGTCGAAAGTTAGGCGGTCGTCTAGGCGCACTCCCTAGGAGTTCTAGGCAGTGCTAGGCGGCATGTCTTGGCGGATTGAATCTTGTCATCTTTCGTCGCTGGTTTTGCTACTTCCGTTTCGAACTCGCTTCTTCGGCTCTATGCACAGTTCTCGCCATCGTCTTATGCTATGTTCTAAATAATGCTATCTCATTTAAGCAGACTCGCATCTGCAACTTGAACTCTCGCGACGTCAAACTCGAAGAAGAAGGGATTTATAGAGGGAAGATATGAAAGAGGAGGAAGACGAAACATAAAAAAACCTAATAGAAAATAAGATGTGAGAGAGGAAGAGGAAACGGAATAAAAAAAACCCAAAATAAAGGGCACTCTGGTTTCCAAAGCATCAAAATGTGTTGTAGTGTGTGCACCACTCTTCTGTATTTACCATCATTGCCCACCCCAAGCCTTATCATTAAATATTATGACTAATTTTTTCCTTAACCCTTCCCCCTCTTACTAAGACTACAGAATGTTCTTGTAAATTATGGCCAATACCAGGTATATAAGTAGTGATTTCAAATCCAGAGGTTAAGCGTACTCTGACAACTTTACGTAAGACAGAGTTTGGTTTTTTGGGGGTGATAGTGGAAAAGTTGACAGATAAGTCACCTTACTGCCACTCTACAGAACCGTATATTAGATTTTCACCTCATATGGCTCTATTTTCTACACTATTAAATCTTTGATATAGGATTGAGACCTTGGGTAATGTGAAAGAGGTAGAGTGAATCTTTTGATCTGGCTCCATCGATTGCAGTGATATGGAAAAGGTGGAATGAAGGCATTGTGGCTGTTTTTTCTCCTTTGATGTTGTTATTATTTTTTTAAACACAAAATCATATTATATACTTGAAATATTATGTTACAAACTTACACACACACACATATATGTGTGTGTGTGTGTGTGGATTATTCTTTTGAAAAATAGCATATTATTCAATATTTATTTATATATTATATAGTAAAATTTAATTAGTTTATATAATATATAACAAATTTACTAAATCCGTCTAGTCCATCTAGGCTCCCGCCTAGGCGCTAGGCCTCAATATGCCGCCCGACTAGTGCCTAGCGTCTTTTAGAACCTTGGTCAGTCCATGCGGGCTATCTTAATCTGTGTGCCTAGATAGTTGGAAGTTAGTGCGTAAAGTTGACTAGACAATCAGACTAGATAGAATGCAACACAAATAGAGATATGAAATGCACATGCATGAATAAACCTTTGAGTTGAAATGTGCCACTTCTTGAACATTTACTCCAGCAGTAACAACCCATAATCTGAGTATATTCTAAAGTTAGATTGAGCATGTGTGATGGTTCAATTACAATATTTGACAAGGAAAGCCAAACACTTAAAGCTAGACTTTACAGATTCTACAATACCTTATCTTTAGATAGTATCTTTTTTAAGTTATAATTCTTATTGGGTAAGGAATTTACCTTCCCTTCTATGATAAATAACGACACAATAGTTTGAGATCAGACACACCTTAAACTCTCTCACTATTGCCGTTGCACCCCTCTCTTTTCCGCTCTATAATTCTTCACTTAAAAAGGCTTATAACTGTTATCAGCACACTATAACATAATGCTAAGGAAATTGACGCTAAGGAACTAAAGGTTCGTGGAGGAGGTTCTTCTACAAATTCAAATGCTCAATTTCATTTTCTGGCATTCCTCATGATCCATGAACCCCCAATTTTATATTTTTCTATATATATATATGTGTGTGTGTGTGTGTGTGTGTGTGTGTGTGCGCATTCATATGCAACTTATAAAATCACTATGTTACATTTGTGAGTCAAAGAAACCGAAAGAAAACAGAAGCACGAATTTTGGGTTTTGAAAACCCTATAATTGAAAAAATATATTTTTTTTTAGGGAAATAGAAGCTAAGTCTTGGCCTAGAGCCACACCGCAGCCGAGTCGTGAACCTAGCCTAGCCAGCAGCTCAGGCATGGCTCCCTCTCTTAGACATCATCTTTTGGCATCTAGACCCAAGCCGGAACCCTGTCAAAAACTACAAAGAAGAACCCAGAACATTGTCAGGGCTTCCCTGCGCTATATTTCAACGATTTCACACTCCAAAACCAACCCAAAACACGAATTAAGGTCTAGGAAATTACCTAAACCCAAATTTGGACCAATGGAGGTTGAATCCACCTCGATTTCCAACACGATTTTTATGTTTAAAACCCTTAATATAGGATCAAGAACTTACCCAAGTGAAATGTAGGAGATTTCATAGAGAATTACAACTCAAACTCATTAGAGTTTATCTGTTTGCCTTTGTCGGAAATTGGAAACATGAAGGCAGTGTGCATGTAGAGGTTAGAACAACAATTTCACTCTCAAAACATCATAAATCTCGTCCCCATAAACCCAGAAATGGAAACAAGATGAGGAAGCTCCTTAGCCGCCTTCGAACTCGACAGTTTTCACCAGAGTTCGTCGCTGGAGTAGGGCAAACATGCACATAGTTAACGGGGTTTAAACCCACATATTTAAGTGCAAAAACCACCACATGAACATGTAGATAGCAGAAAGATTTACAAATTTAGAAAGAAGTTTCACCTGGGTTCGAGTTTGCCCTTACCTCGACTCGCTGCTTTGCAGCTTGATGGGTCGCTCGTGCATCCTTGTCTCGAAAGCCCAATGCTTACAGCTTTACTGTAGGGCCATGTACACATCAGCCAGCATAACCTTGATAGGCTGCAACCCTTTTTCGACCCAATGCTAATTTTTTGGCCATGTTTCTTTTTAGCTACACCCAATATTTTTGGGTGTCTTAGGCTAAAGCCCTATTAGTCTGTATTTTCAGAATTACTTAACCTGAAGCCAACTAAAGCTATATGACCTGAACATCATTATTATTTTCTTCCATGATTAACATGAATGGTCTCGATCTATTGAATTAATTTAAGTGACTAGCAATCCATTGCAGGGACCCAATGTTCTAACTATATTTCTATATATCTTTGATTTTCCATATAAATAACCATGATCTTGCTCCTTCCATTGCAGGGACATGTCGAACTTGAATAAACTCGAATTTACCGTTCTAGAAGTATCCGGAAGAAACTACCTAAAGTGGGTTCAAGAGTAATGGTTTAATAATGATTAAAGGGGACACTATTTGGATCGAAAATGAACATTGGGTCCAACCACAACCCAATTCTCTCAAATAAGCTCACTTCTTAGTGGGTATTTGATTTTGGGGTGTGCTATCTACACACCCCATTTTACTTCTCACACACCCTTTGATAATTTCTGTCCATTGATCTTCTTCGATTCATCCGATCTGACGGCCGAAAATTAAAAAGGTGTGTGAGAAGTAAAATGAGGTGTGTGGATATCACATCCTTTGATTTTAACTAACACGTTTTGGACAATAACCGCCCATTATATGAAAAGTACTTTTGACATGGCGGGTTTGGGTGGCAAATCCCCCATTGTCCACACTGGAAGAGTTGTTTTGCAAGAAAAAGCACTTTTTAGTGGCAAAATTAGTAAATTTGAAGGAATCAAGGATCGATTACCAAGTGAAGACTCATCTTCTACCAACAATCACATCAACCCCATGGTTGAAAGGGATGTATCAAGCATGAGAGCTTAATTCACAGGGATGAAAGCTCCTATAAAGGTAGCAGGAGAATAAGAAGAAAGGACATTCAACTCAACACTCAGAAAGACTTCTTAAAAGCTCCGTCACATCTTCACAGTCCATTTGTAGTTCAGACATTAGATTTATAATTTTTGCTTTACTACTTTCCCTTTGTAGTATCAATTTCCTTGCTTTCACTTTCCTTTCTCAAGTTTGTACACTGTGAGTGCAACGAGTTTACCCGACAAGCAGCTAACATTGCCCAAATAGGTTGAAACTTTGTTCTAATACTTGTATTTGTTGATTACTTCTCTAGCTATTGTCTTTTCATACAATATATTGTTGCTTTCACTAACACTATGAATTCTTGCAAGCTTTTTACCTTTAATATTTTGTGTGTTATTCTTTCCATTAACGATAATGAATTAATTGGCACCATTGTGGGGTAGTTTATAACAATGTTTTGACATTCAACATAAATCAAAAGTCTTTGTCTTCAAGGCATAGAAGAACTTATTATCTATTTAACCCTTCTTTAACAACCTTTTGATGAAGAGGTTCAATTAACTTGTGGCACAAGTAAATGACACATAAACACTTAAATCAATCTACAATATGTTGGTTGCAATCAACAGTTGCACGCCTAACACTCAAGTAACTTTGCAAGAGAGCCTAAGAGCCTAACAAAGGTGTAGAATTTTTGGTTTAAAGTTTTCATATGTATTTCATGTGTATTGGTACAAGAGGGAGTCCGGATATATATGAGAAGAGGGAGGGAAAACTGCTATATGCAGCCGACAAGAAATCAGGAAATGGGGAGAAAGTAGTATGAAGAAAGTGGAAAATAAAGCTGCTGCAAGCAGCCAACAAGAAAATAAAAAAATAAGGAATAAAGTTGCCAATCTAAACTTAACTTATGCAAGTCTACTCCCTTAAATCAAGGGAAAGGTATTACAATGACACTCAACAACACTCCCCCTCAAGCTGAATCGAGTAGATTAATCGAGCCAAGCTTGCCCAAAAAACGATGAAATGGAGTAGATGTCAGAGCCTTGGTAAAGAGATCTGCCAGTTGATCATGGCTTCGCGTGAAGATGGTCTGAATGACTTGAGTTTGCACTTGAGCTCTAACAAAATGACAGTCCACTTCAATGTGTTTCGTTCTTTCATGGAACACAGGGTTAGCAGCGATGTGCATGGCTGCTTGATTATCGCACATAAGAGACATAGGAGTAGTGCTAGTAAACCCTAAGTCTGAAAGAAGCCCTTTAAGCCATATAAGTTCACATGCAGTGGCTGCCATGACTCGATATTCAGCCTCTGCACTAGAGCAAGCAATGACATGTTGTTTCTTGCTCTTCCAAGTGACAAGATTTCCACTAACAAACGTGCAATAACCCGTGGTAGATTTCCTATCAAGAGCATTCCCTGCCCAATCTGCATCAGTGTAGCCACTGATGGCAGTGGAATTGTTGTTACGCATGATGATTCCCTGCCCTATCGAACCCTTGAGATAACGCAGAACTCTCTTAACCATGTTAAGATGATCAACTGTAGGAGAATGCATAAATTGGCTTACCAGGCTCACTGCATATGTGATATCCGGACGTGTGATGGTGAGATATATAAGTTTGCCCACCAATCGTTGATAGTAACTCACATTATGCATGGCTTCTCCATCTGTGTTGAGCCTTAGTTTAGAATCCACGGGAGTGATGGCAGGTTTGCAATCAAGCATTTTTGCTTCCTGAAGAAGATCTAATACATATTTCCGTTGATGTAGAAATAGCCCCTTTGAAGAGGTTGCCATTTCTATGCCCAAAAAATACTTTAGTTTCCCCAGATCTTTGATAGCAAATGTTTGGCATAGCGAGACTTTTAGTGCCTCAATTTCAGCAACACTATCTCCTGTGATGATGAGATCGTCTACATAGATGAGCACCACCAATTTCCCACTGGTGCCAGTTCTTACAAACAATGAGGAATCAGCATTACTTCGTAGGAATCCAGCCTTCTCTAGAACTGAACTGAGCTTGGCATACCAAGCTTTTGGGGATTGTTTCAATCCATAGATTGCCTTTGTAGCTTACAAACCATGTTGCCTTTAATACCATCAAAACCTGGAGGAGGCTGCATATACACTTCTTCTTGTAACTCTCCTTGAAGGAAAGCATTCTTCACATCCATTTGATAAAGAGTCCACCCACAATTGATTGCAACTGAGAGTAGAACCCTCACTGAATTCATCTTGGCCACAGGAGCAAATGTTTCCTTGTAATCTACCCCAAAGGTTTGGGTGAAACCTCGAGCAACAAGCCTAGCCTTGTGTCTCTCGATAGAACCATCAGCCTTGAATTTAATCTTGTAAATCCAACGACTTCCAACAGCTTTTTTTCCTGGTGGTAGTTGAACCAAGCTCCAAGTTTTATTTTCTTCTAGAGCACTAAGCTCATCTGCCATGGCTTGTTTCCATTGTGGGAGGAGAAAAGCCTCTTGAAAGCTTCTAGGTTCATTGTGTTTATCAATTTCACAGAGAAATGTAGCATGAGATGTTGAGAACTTACCAAGACTGATGTTTTCACTGATAGGATACCGTGAGGCATAAGTAACATAGTCCTGCAGCCTAGTTGGAGGTTTTCTGGTTCGAGGAGGATTTCTTCTAAGCCCTTGAGGCTCTGTAGGAGATTGTGAATTATCAGAATGAGACTCCTCGTCTCTCTCATTGGCCGGGATACTACTATCAGTGATTGAGTCAGTTTGTATTTCTTCAATATCTGGTATCACAGTAACTGAACTCTCTTCCAATACTGGATTATTAATGTTCTGAGGAAGTGGAAAGATTTCAAACAGTTCATCCCCCTGACTTGCAATATTTCCCTTGTGAGTAAAATAAGGACAATCTTCTTCAAACTTCACATCCCTTGACACAACACATTTCTTAGTGGTTGGATTGTAGCACTTGTATCCCTTTTGGGTGGAAGAATACCCCACAAACACACACTTGGTTGCCCTGGCATCTAATTTGTCACGGTTCAAGGCTTGAATGTGAACAAAGCAAACACATCCAAATACCTTGAGGTGTGTCAAATTAATTTTCCTACCCTTGAGTACTTCATAGGGAGATTTAAACCCTAACACACGACTTGGGAGTCGGTTGATGAGGTAGGTGGCAGTGAGGATAGCAAATGACCAAAATTTCTTTGGAACATGCATATGAAGCATGAGGGCACGAGTCTTCTCCAAGATATCTCTATTTTTTCTCTCGGCTACTCCATTTTGTTGGGGAGTCCCTACACAGCTGGTTTGATGTATTATGCCCTGAGAACTTATGTATTGAAGCATGTTGTTGGATAGAAATTCAGTGCCATTATCAGATCTTAACACCTTAATGTCTGATTGAAATTGTGTCTTAACATGCATATGAAAATCTTTGAAAATAGTTTGAACTTCACTCTTTGATTTCATAAGGTACACAAAACTCATTCGAGAGAAGTCATCGATAAATAGAACAAAATACTTGAACCCTTCTATTGATTCAGTTGTTGGTCCCCATACATCGGTGTGCACCATTTCAAAGAGTTTACTTGTCCTAGACATTGAATTACCAAAAGGTAGTCTAGTAAACTTAGAAAGTTGACAAGTATCACAAGTAACATGATTTTTACAAAAATTTGGAAATAATTTAGACAAGATAACTTCAGAGGGATGAGCTAATCTCTTATGCCAAAGTTGGTTTTCATCTACGGACTTTGATTGAGTTTGAAGGGCCTGAGTAAAACAGGTATTCTTGCACAGGTAGTAAAGTCCATTTATAAAGACCCCTTCACCAATCATCTTCATGGTGAGAACATCCTGAAACATCACATTATCTGGTGAGAAAATGGCACGGCAATTTAGGGTGTTTGTGATCTTTCCAATTGACAGAAGTTGGAAAGGAAAGGTTGGTACATATAAGGCAGTGGAAGGTGTTTTGTGTGAGAATAAGTTTATTTCTCCTTTTCCCAAAACTAAGACATTTTTTCCATTTGCAATAGATACATGTGAGGGACTTAAAAAACGTTTAAAATGATTCAAATTTGTGACTTTGTTTGTCATATGATCTGTGGCTCCTAAATCAATTACCCAACAATCATTTTCAGTACTAGTTAATAGGGTAGTAGTGAAAGCTTTGAGTATACCTGGTGCTTCATCCTTTGGGACTTTCTCATTTCCAGCCAGAAAGCCAGCAAACTGTCCCAACATGGCTGTATGACTGCTCTTTTCATTGCCTCGAGCTTGTGAACGTCCTTCGTGTTCCTTACTTTGAAGGTAAGCTGCAAACTCATTGATAAGTGACAATGGGTTGGTAGTGAACTCCATGGATCCTTGTGAGATAGTAGAGGGATGAGCATTGGCAAGTTGAGCCTTGTAGTGAGGTTGAAATTGCTGTGAGGACCTTGGTATCATTTTTCCATCTTTGCTGAACTTAGGCTTGAGTTCAGGATGAAGTTCCCAACACTTGTCTTCCACATGACCAACGTCATTGCAATATTTGCATTTCAGGTGTGTATTTTTACCCTTGTACACTTTTGCCTCTGAGGTCTTGTAGTTTGAGGCATATGCACGAGTCTCAGTCAATCTCGAGTTGTGCTCAGCATTCATCACTTTCTCTCTTGCTTCTTCTCGTTGAATAGTTGCACAGACATTGTTGAACGTGGGAAGCTCCTGACTCATCAAGATGTGACTCCTTAGATCCTCGTACTCGGAGTTCAAACTCCCCAACAGTTGGTAGATTTTGTCTTCCTCGGCTCGTTTAAGGAGAATGATAGGATCTGTGGTATGTGGAAGGTATACATCCAACTCATTCCACATGGCTTTGAGGCTTCCAAGATGTTGAACAAATGCTTTCCCTTCTTGTTGGGCACTGGCTATGTCCTTCTTAAGTTGAAAGACACGTGCATAGTTGTTTTGATTTCCATACATATCTTGCAATGCTTTCCAAAGCTCACATGAAGAATTGTAGTAGCTAAAAATCTCAGCAACATGTTTCTCCATGGTGTTGAGCAGCAAAGACATGACAAGTTGATCCTTGCAAAGCCATGCACCATATGAAGGGGAGGAGATGTCTGGAGCTTCCACACTTCCATTTACAAATCCTAATTTCCCTTTGCCTCCGAGAGCTAGTGACACAGCTCGAGACCAAGGGAGATAATTAAACTCATTCAAGAGAACTGAACACAAACGTTGATTGGTGTTAACCTTGACGTCTGAGAAATTTGAAGGAGAGGCGAGATGTCACCCTCAATGTTTATTGAATCTTCTTCAGCCATGGCTTACGATTGAAAGAAAGATGCAGCGGGAAGAATGGCCAGAGACAGGTTACAAAACCTGCTCTGATACCATGTAGAATTTCTGGTTTAAAGTTTTTATATGTATTTCATGTGTATTGGTACAAGAGGGAGTCCGGATATATATGAGAAGAGGGAGGGAAAGCTGCTATATGCAGCCGACAAGAAATCAGGAAATGGGGAGAAAGTAGTAGGAAGAAAGTGGAAAATAAAGCTGCTGCAAGCAGCCAACAAGAAAATAAAAAAATAAGGAATAAAGCTGCCAACCTATCTGCCAACCTATCTAAACTTAACTTATGCAAGTCTACTCCCTTAAATCAAGGGAAAGGTATTACAATGACACTCAACAACAAAAGGCTTTACTAAGACACCTTTCAAAATTAACACGAGAGTTCACCATCCGTGCAGGGAGAGTTGTGCGAAGATCTTATACACCGAATACGTACCAATTGCGAGTAAAGACCAAAGCAAAAACATATTGTATAATAGACTGCTCCACTATAAAAATCAACCCTTTTATTTGAATGAACACTTTATTTTGGAGCTAGTGTTTTGCATTATGGTTAATCGCCTATGAGAATTCTGGCAACGGGTTAGGAAGTGGGAATTGCAAAGAGTTGGGATGTGCACAAGGAAGAGGAAAGGTAAAGAATGTATTAATAAAAAATTAATATCATCCTCCTTTTGAGTGAGAAATAAACTTTAGAATTTAAGTTAAAATCAGATTAGCTCAAACAATATAACACGTGCATTCTTTTCTTGGGAATGAATTTATTCTTCCACTTGCAAATAACGTATCGTTATCATAGAATTCATAATCAGAACCGTTCAATTCTTTTGCTTCTAGTACAAATTTTGTGAGTTCAGCGGCTTAAAATGGTCTTAACATATACTTTTAAGATATAATCTTTGACATAGATTTAAAAATCATATGCATAAAATAGTCTTAAGATATAGTCTTTGAATAATCTAGGAACTAGGAATATTCATGAATCCGTTCTACGTTTACCAAATAAATTAAGACCTTCGCATTTTTTCTTATTCGCATAAAAATAATCTTAAGATACAGTCTTTGAATAATCAAGGTTCCGTTGTCTTGACTATATTTTTTACAACCTTAACATATAAGAGTTGCTATGCCTCTCACTTTCTTATATTTTTTTAAATACTTTTGCTTAGAAAACACTTTCATTAGAAGCACACCGAAAAACATTTTATAAAAACGTAAGTACTTCCTACAAACAAATTTGACGTGCTTATTAGGGAATTTTTAAACTGCTTTTACCTCATTAACACTTTTTAATTTTCTCTGTCAAATATAGTAAAACTGTGTGTTAATTACCTAAAGGCACTGCTAGATAGACCCTACATAGAAAATGACTTTGGCAATTTTATTTTATTTCTCCTATTGCTAGGCAGTCAGATCCAATAATAAAATATGCTGTCATGCATATGCCCTTGTACTTCATTTTTTTTTTTTTTTGGAAAGTAAGAAATTAAATTAAACACAAAACCCCTTGACCTAATTATACACTAATAATTACCGAATAGAAAATGACCTTGGCAATTTTATTTTATTTTTCCTATTGGTAAGCAGTCAGATCCAGTAATATATGCTGTCATGCATGTGGCCCTTGTAGGAGATTAAATTAAATACAAAAACCCCTTAGAGCAACCAGAACAACAATTATCAAAGTGTAAGGCATGTGGACCTTGTCGGCTTAAGAATACCATGGCCAATTGCATTTTTATACACGAGCAAGCATGTTCTTGGAATGGGTGGGTTAGCCTTCGTCTCCGTTAGAGATTACTTCTTTTAAAGACTAGTCTTTCAATAAGAGAAAACTTACACTGAAAGAGATTATTGCTTCTATAGCATTTCGTTTCAATAATGCAATTTCAACCGAAGCAAAAGAAAAAAGGAAATATATAAAAGGAGATAGAAGTCTTAGTATTTCTTAAGAAAATAGAATTTTTTACGGTTGGCTTAGTTGATACAAATGATAGTCAACTCACTAGTTATACGTAAATATATCTCCACATTAGATATGAACTACGACACTATGTGATGGTAAACCTGATACATATAAGTTGTTCTCCTTACATACCAATCTTCTAATTAATATATAAAATTAATTTATAATGCACCATTAGTAGGGTGTAGTGAGAACACGATTTTAAAAGTAATTAAGTTGACCTAATTGGAGTGGGAACATGAGATTTTGGAAATACGAAGCTCTCTATTTGACTTTGAGAGTATAATATAAAACATGTACATTAAAATCTCTCCAAAGTAATACTCTATAAGGTAATAACCTCCCAACTTAGGACATGTTATGTATAGGAATAAACTTCACATTGTAATAAGTTATAATTTGTCTTGATTCCATCAAGAAAACACACCCTCAAATAGTAATATTTGTCAATGAGTACAACAATATGCAATATCACAAATAAAAGTTTAAGATGAACTAAAGTATTTCTCTAAAGTTGTTTGGTACAATACTTTAGTTTTTAGAGTTGATGTCACGTCTTTGATAGCTCACCACGGTGGGAGAGACGGGTTGTGGAGGAGGACGGGTTACAGGGTGCCCTTTTTCCCATCCGATATTGAATTTTCCATCTATAATGGTTTTTCCCGTTATAAATTTTGAATGGTGATAAACCCACCCCATTGTCCTATCTTCTCACCCCACATTTTAGTAAAAATGTTAATGGCATGTTTATCCTTTTATAAAAAGACTTTTAAACCCTTATTTATTTTATTATAATTAATGTTATTATAATTTGTGTGTAGGTACATTACTGTATCTTGCCAAATGATTAACAACAAAAAAGATGTCAGGTCTAGTGCATTGAGCTAAGTACAATAAAGCGTCTATTGCACTTAGATAAGGAACTTTAGGCTCCAAAATCTCTTCATCATCCTCCTTCGGACAAAAGGGTTCTCGTTTTGCATCTAGCGATCGAACGACCATAGGAATACTCGAAAGTTTCACTTTATCCTCATTAAAGTGGCGCAACACCTTCTGGATGTAGTTCGATTGATGTAGTAGAATTCCATCCGACAATGCTCTATCTCGAGACCAAGACAATATTGAGTCTTACCTAAATCTTTCATCTCAAATTCTGACTTCAGGTGCGCGGCAGTTCTCGCGAGCTGTTCAGAAGTTCTGATAAGGTTCATGTCATCGACATATACGACAACAATCGCAAATCCAGAATGTGACTTCTTAATGAACACACAAGGGCACAGTTCATTGTTCACATATCCCTGACTAGTCAAATACTCACTCAGGCGGTTATACCACATTCTTCCAGATTGTTTCAAACCGTAGAGTGAACGCCGCAGCAAAATTGAGAGCGTGTTCCAGGGTTTGGAAATATTTGAACCAGTTAATGTAAGTCCTTCGGGAACTTTCATATAAATTTCTATATCAAGATCCCCATAGATACGCGGTTATTACGTCCATCAGCTGCATATCCAGTTTTTCGAAAACTAACAAATTGATAAGGTAGCAAAAAGTAATCACATCCATAATGGGTGAATAAGTTTCGTCATAGTCAATCCTGGGGTGTTGTGAGAAGACTTGTGCAATAAGAAGAGCTTTGTAACGCATAATTTCGTTCTTCTCATTACGCTTCCAAACGAAAACCCACTTGTAGCCAACGGGTTTCACATGTGGAGGAGTAGGAGCTACAAGTCCAAACACTTTACATTTCGCAAGCGAATCGAGCAATCATTTATAAACGCTTAATGAAAGCCTTTGCCAAGTTGTTCTAGGTGTGAACATGGGGTACAAGATGTTCAACTTCAACCCCAGTCGACATGCAATAGTCATCAAAAATTTTAGATGTGAATTCTCCAACATTATCCAATCAAATAGGTTTGATCGGATAATCATGGTAGTGAACCTTGAGCTTGATAACCTGAGCCAACAGTTTGGAGAATGCAGCGTTCCTTGCGGACAACAAACACACGCGCGACCAACGTGTGGAAGCGTCAACCAAAACCATAAAGTATGTAAACGGTCAGCAAGGATGATGAATCGGTCCACAGATGTCCCCCTGAATCCGTTGTAGAAAAATGGGAGGATTTGAACGAATCTTGTCATAAGAAGGCTTAGTAATAAGCTTTCCCATTGAACATGTTTGGCATGCAATTCCTTGGATCGAACCTAAACTTTGGGTTAGTGAATGCCCATGTGAAGATTTAAGGATACGGGCATATCGTTATTCATCCAAGATGTCCCAAACGATCATGCCAAAGTGTAATTTAGTGCACGATCCCAATAGTAGGGCCGATCACATAGTGGCATTCAATAGGGCGTATGGTCGTAATATACAGACCACTCGGGGTATGCTTTATCTTCTCTAGAATACGTTTCTGGCCATATTCGTAGGAAGTTATGCACAGAAATTCAACTTCGTTTTCTACATGGGTTTCCGCATGGTAATTGTTATATCTAATGTCCTTCAAACTCAACAACGTTCTTCCGGAACATGGAGAATAGAGTGTCTAAAAAATGGTCAAGATTGTACCATTGGACAACATTATAGGGCCTTACTGTATCCTTCTATCATTTGCCGGAGAGGGTTGTCGAGGGTGCATTCTTAGGTATGAAGTTAGTGAAATAGATGCGTTCACGCAAAACTGTGTGCGTTGATGCATTATCTGCCAAACAACTAACTTTCCCACTAGTCATACCTAGAATGAAAAATTAATTTTGAATCAGTCACATGCATAAAAGTTCATAAAAACAAGTATCAATTCAAAATAATTTCATTTATTCAAGGATGGTAATTAATTATAACTTAATATCCAAAAAACAAATCACCAACAAATAATCCAAATATAAAGGAAAATTGTTCAAAAATCAACCAAAAACAAAGGAGGGGTTCGGCCACTAGGTGGAATTCAGTCCCATTGTCTTATTTCAACTAAAAAATAAGTCTATGTCTAAGATTCTAATCTTCCATAGGGGTGGTATCCTCTTGAAAGTCAGAAACCTCCATTTTTGTAGTCTCCGGTTCATCCACTTGCATAAAATTTGATTCAAACTTCTTACGACGAGAATGATGTTCATCTACAACCTTCTTAGGAGCTCGGCAAACACGGGACCAATGGTCCTTTGAACCACAACGATAGCACATATCTGCGTCCATGGTTTCAGGTGCTTTGGCCTTATTCTTGAAGTTCGGGGCTTTGGGAGCTAGGTTTAGGCACTTCAAGGCCTTGTTTCATCCCTTAGATGGGCCTTGACTCTGTTGACCTTGGTGGGATGGCTTCTGGCCGCCCCTACCACGTCTCTTTTGGCATTTTAGGCATTGGTTGGTGTTATAATGTGCTTCAGGCACAGCAGTCGCCCTAGTAGGTCGAGCTTGATGATTCTTCATCAATAGCTGGTTCTGCTTTTCAGCGAGAAGTAAAATAGAGATCAAATCCGAGAACTTAGTGAACTTTTGAGCTTTATATTGTTGCTGAAGGACAATATTAAAAGCAGAAAAGGTCGAATGGGTCTTCTCGAGGAGATCCTCTTCAGTCAAAGTTTCGTTGCAAAATTTGAGAAGTGATCGGATTCGACAAACTTTAGAATTATATTCATTCATAAACTTAAAGTCTTGGAAGTGCAAGTGCTGCCAGTCGTGTCTTGCTTCAGGCAAGAATATGTCATTTTGGTGAGCAAAACGATCAGCCAAAGCGAACTATAGTGCACATGGATCCTCCTCAGCAAGATACTCAGTTTGCAGAGCGTCATGGATATGTCTTCAGATGAAGATCATAGCAGTGGCTTTTTCAGCTTCGCCAACAGGGTTGTCCATCTCTTCTTCAATAGCTGGACGTAAGTTCTTGGCAGTAAGGTAGAGCTTTACATCTTGAACCCACTTGAGGTAGTTTTTTTCCAGAGACCTCTAAAAAGGTGAAGTCGCGTTTGTTCAAATTCGACATGTTCCTATCACAAAATAGATGGACAAGATGTGGTTAGTGTAATAGAGAAAAATCAATCCATTCACAAAGGAGTAGAACATATAGGTTCTAATAGACATGTATTGGTTTAAGTTTGCATGAAAAAGTTTGGGTTTTCATGGGTGATGTTTTTAAATGAAAAACTTCAGGTTTTCAAACAAGGCATATTTATAAGAAACTTCAGATTTCAAAATAATTATGAAATTCGGGTTCATATATTCCTGCAGGCAATCACAAATATATACAAAAAAAATATGCAACAAGAATATGCAAAGTAGAATCTTTTAGGTCTACAATTATAATTGAATTTTAATTATTTCGACTTCTGGCCAAATTAAAGTGTGGGTGAAAAAATATAAAACCCATTGGACCTAAAATAATTAGGCAAATAAAACTTGGGGCCCAAAAGAGAAATATAAGCCCACAGGGGGCTGTATAAAAATGATGTCGTGTGACCTAGACCCTAAATTGGGCTAGGGTGTCCTGGGTGGGGCTGCAGGCCCATGGGGAGAACTGGGCAGGGGAATGGGCTACAGTAGGTAGACCCAAAAAAAAAATTCTTTTTTTTTTGCGGCTCGCTTCAGGCGAGCCCAAATTTATTTTTTTTCATATTCAAGTCGGGGAAATTCTAGAGCCTAACGGGTTAGAGCAGGATTCCAGTAAAGGGGCCAAGCTAAGTGCCTCGGGTGTCCAGCCGAGGAGCCCATGGCTCCGACTTGCGGTGTGGCACGGCTCAGCCCACAGGCTACAGGCCTGGGCAAGGTCGTGGGTTCAAAAAAAACCATTGTGGCACCAGGTTTTTTTCCCGATTTCAAAAAAAAATTGCTCTTTTTTTTTCAATTCAATTCAATTCATATGTAATTCAATTTGATGCATATACAAATATATTTGATGCAATTCATAACCAATATCAAATTCACATAATTCAACAATTATGATTATGAGGCATACACAATTTATGTAGAATCTAAAATTCGTAAAATGTAAAGTTGGGTCATGCATCATGATGAATATTCATGCTATCAGGGCTGTAAAAATGTCGAGATAAAAACCGTTGTTTTGAAAGAACCTGATTGCGTGATGATATGGATAAACTGGTTTGATGCAGAAAAATTCTTCAACGTTAGATTCCTAAGCGCAACGGTAGGAGCATGCTAATAACGTGTTGTGGTCTATTTTATCTGACAAGTTTAGGGTGGCTGGCGGCAAGGAGAAGAGAGAGATGTGTTTATAAAATTGTAGGGGAATGTGTATGTTGTTATCCCTCCTACATTGTGCCTTTATTTATAGTAGTAAGGGAGAGAAGATATTCTTTCATCCCCAAGGAATACAAGATACAATAGGAAATGATAACTAGAATCAAATCTAATCTAGGATTTACACAATCACACTTAAACTATGAATGTTTACAACAATATTATCAATAAAAATATTATACTACTAATAATTGATAAGCATATAACTTATATTATTAATAATATAATGAATACAATTGCTAGTGTTGACATCCATATTTAATAATGCATGATTACTGATAATTTGTTTCTCTATATAATAAATATTTATATATATTTTTTTAAAATGAAAATGGTATGATTTCGAGAATAGGTTTGGGGTGGATACGGGATACCTCAATAACTATAACCGAATTCGAAATCGAAAAATTTACCCGACGGTTACTCATAACCGTAAAATACTCAAAATTTAATCCCCCAAAACTGAACTGTTCGAATCAGCACCTACAGGAATCGAATTTGGCAAGTTAAATTACTATCCATATCTGTCATCTTAGAACCTAGGCGACGAACGCCTGCTTTCGGAAGCAACTTGTTTTCATCTAGCGAGTGGGTTTTTTGTACTGTAGGTCCACTTACTATTTGTTGGTTTCTAATCGATTTAATTAGAATAATTATGAAAACTAGGAAATGAATGGTAACATTTGATAATTTAACAAGATGACTTATCCTTATTCATTATAATATTTATAATATTTATATTATTTATTTAATAATGAATAATATATTTGTATATGACAGTGCATATATACGTGTGTGTGTCTATATATATATATATGCATGCATGTATATAGGATGAAAATGTACAGACGGAGGGAGGTAGAGAATTAATGAGTTGAGTCGAATGAGTTGAGTCTTGATTCTGAGAGAGATGGCAGATAACGTCTTTGGCGAACCCATCACAAACGCAACTTTGGAAGGCATGCGAGAGTATGCATGTAGGCGGGGGCAAATTGAAAGAATCAACAGGGCACACGTGGCCATGAATATGAAAAACGCGGCCGGGAAGGACGTGAAAGCGCGAACACATGCGGAAAAATTGAAGGCAAAATCCGGTGCCGGAATCGCCACTCTCTGCCTTGTTTACAATGCGACGGGAAGCACTCTAGAATATGTTGGTCAAAAAGATTGGATTGGCCTCATGGGAAAGTCCCCATACCCACCACTTATTGCAAATGACCAGTGGGCTGCGTTTCTGCACGTCAGAGACCCCAAAATTCAATGGGGCTCTTCTGCCGCTGTAGTGTATCGCGGAAAGAACGCTGGTGGTATCAATTGCGACTGGATGCTGAGTTGGGCCAACCCGAAGGACAGGGTTACATGGGACAACAGGGTAAGTAGTGATTTTATCTGTATATACATATTTGAAATCGAACGCATTTCATATATCTCAGAGCATATTTACTTAGAATAAACAAATTTGTTGAGAATTGAGTCATCTCACAACGATTTATCAGGTATGAGCGCGGTTATCTCATGACCATCCTCATTCCTTTACAATGCGTATGTGCGTGTGCAGGTCTACACGGAAGTTCGCAAAATTAACCACTTTAACAATGGAGCAACTTGGGGCGAAGTAAAAAATCGCTTGTGTGCTACTCGGTCTCGGTTCTACCATAAGGACACATGGAACGGATGTGTTTCAATGATCTCAACTGGCAGCGGGATTTTCCCAATTGTTGAAGGAATACTCACTTTAGAAAATGTTTGAGTTGGTGCATTTGTAATAGCTAGGTCTGGCAATTCCTGACACGACCCGATAACCCGACACGACACGACACGAAATTAACAGGTGTTTGGGTCGACACGATAACGAATCGGGTCGTTATCGGGTAACCCGATAAGCACCTGTTAAGATAACGGGTTGATTCGGATATACACGTGGGTAACACGATACACGATAAGCAGAATATTAATTTTATAATTTTATAACCCTAAAAAAATACTATAATAATTATATATATTAATTTAACAATTTTATACCCCTAAAAACTATAATATATAAATATATATATATATATATATTAATTAACTATAATAATTATAATAATTATATATAGTATATACTATAAAATTATACCCCCAAAATATTAACTATAATTATATATATATATATATATAAATTAAATTTTATAAAAACTATATTAATTATTAATTAATATGCATCCATTGATTCTATAATTCCATTCCATTCCTGCCGCACCCTTTGAAGAAAAAGGGAGGGAAAATGAAAATTATAAGAAAAGCTGAAAAGGAAACAAAAAAAGAGAGGGAAAGATGGGTAGGCTAGTGCCCTTTGAAGAAAAAGAAGGAAGGGAAAAATGAAAATTATAAGAAAAGCTGAAAAAGAAACAAAAAAGATAGAGAAAAATGAAAATTAATAAAAGTGGTGAGAAATTTTATTTTTTTTAAGTTATTAACTTTTTATCACACATATGACATATCCCATTATTTTTATAATGACACATAATGTACTACTCCGTGTACCGGTCAATTATACATACAAAATAAATAGATTTAAATCTACTTAATAAATAAATATATATACACACACACACACCATTGAACTTGATGGGATACAAATTATACAAAACTAATTTCAACGATCCAACCGTCAAACTTGTTTGTATATGCTTCGAGATCGTATCAGCAAAAAATCGCAAAAAACAAACATTCAGATATCAAGTGACCAAACAAAACCTTTCGATGGTTATAAAATGAAAAATCACGATTTAATGGTTATTTTAACTCCGATTTTGATTATTTTTTATAACTACACTCCTTAATCCTATATAAATACAATGAATGAATTCGATTTTCAATTTAAAATATTTACACCAGTGGATACCATAAAATCTTATGTTATACTTAATGAAAGTATGAATAAACTCTTAAGTATTAGTGAATCTATTGTTTTGATGGGATACTCATTCTACGAAACTAGTTTCAATGATCCAACCGTCAAACATGTGTGTATATATGTCGAGATCAGATACGCCAAAAATTGCAAAAAACAAACATTCAGAGATAAAGTAAGGGGACAAAACTTTTCAACGGTTATAAATGAAAAATCACGATTTAACGGTTATTTTAACTCTGATTTTGATGATTTTTTACAGCAACACTCCTTGACCATATATGAATACAATGAATGAATTTGATCTTCAATTTAAAATATTTGCACTAGTGGATACCATAAAATCTTATGTTATACTTAATGAAAGTATGAATAAACTCTTAAGTATTAGTGAATCTATTGTTTTGATGGGATACTCATTCTACGAAACTAGTTTCAATGATCCAACAGTCAAACATGTTTGTATATACTTCGAGATCGCATACGCCAAAAATTTCAAAAAACAAACATTCAGAAATAAAGTAACCGGACAAAACTTTTCGACGATTATAAACGAAAAATCACGATTTAACGGTTATTTTAACTCCGATTTTGATGATTTTTTACAGCTACACTCCTTGACCCTATATGAATACAATGAATGAATTCGATCTTCAATTTAAAATATTTACACTAGTGGATACCACAAAATCTTATGTTATACTTAATGAAAGTATGAATAAACTCTTAAATATTAGTGAATCTATTGTTTTGATGGGATACTCATTCTACGAAACTAGTTTCAATGATCAAACCATCAAACATGTTTGTATATACTTCGAGATCGCATACGCCAAAAATTGCAAAAAACAAACATTCAAAGATCAAGTAACGGGACAAAACTTTTCGACGGTTATAAACGAAAAATCACGATTTAACGGTTATTTTAACTCCGATTTTGATGATTTTTTACAGCTACACTCCTTGACCCTATATGAATACAATGAATGAATTCGATCTTCAATTTAAAATATTTATACTACTATATACCACAAAATCTTATGTTATACTTAATGAAAGTATGAATAAACTCTTAAGTATTAGTGAATCTATTGTTTTGATGGGATACTCATTCTACGAAACTAGTTTCAATGATTTAACCGTCAAACATGTTTGTATATACTTCGAGATCGCATACGCCAAAAATTGCAAAAAACAAACATTCAGAGATCAAGGAACGGGACAAAACTTTTCGACGGTTATAAAAAGAAAAATCACAATTTAACGGTCATTTTAACTCCGATTTTGATGATTTTTTACAGCTACACTCATTGACCCTATATGAATACAATGATTGAATTCGATCTTCAATTTAAAATATTTACACTAGTGGATGCCATAAAATCTTATGTTATACTTAATGAAAGTATGAATAAACTTTTAAGTGTTAGTGAATCTATTGTTTTGATGAGATACACGCATTCTACGAAACTAGTTTCAACGGTCAAACATGTTTGTATATACTTCGAGATCGCATACGCCAAAAATTGCAAAAAAACAAAGATTCAGAGATGAAGTAACGGGACAAAACTTTTTGACGGTTATAAAACGAAAAATCACGATTTAACGGTTATTTTAACTCTGATTTTGATGATTTTTTACAGCTACACTCCTTGACCTTATATGAATACAAAGAATGAATTCGATCTTCAATTTAAAATATTTACACTAGTGGATATTATAAAATCTTATGTTATACTTAATAAAAGTATGAATAAACTATAATAATTATATATATTAATTTAACAATTTTATACCCCTAAAAACTATAATAATTATATAATATAATTATATATATATATATATTAAATTAAATTTAAAAATTTGATGACCATTGGATTGGCTGAGATCAAGCCAAAGTTCTAATACAATTTCATGATGATTGATGTAAATCGAGGATTTTGTAAATTGAGGTTTAAACTTTTGAGAAAGACTTCACAACCTTGAAAACAAAAACTTTTTCATTTTGCATATCGTTGCACATTTAATATTTGTAATAGATTAGTAGTGTATGTATTATTTTTTTATTAGGCACTTATTTTCGAGTGTAGATGTAATACTTAAACGACAAATGTGTTTTAATGTTTTGAAGTAATATTTATGTGGCAATGTGTGATATGTGCAAATTTAAGAAAAAAAAATATTTTTCTTAACGGGTCATAACGGGTCGGGTCACTTTACCCGGACATGTTAAGATAACGGGTGTGACACGACACGACCCGTTAAGATAACAGGTGTTACATGAAAACGACACGAACACGACAGACACTACCCGTTTGCCAGGCCTAGTAATAGCCCACGCACTTTAATTTCTCGTATGCATGCATGGGGACTTTTAATAAATTGGTAGTGTGAACCAATAGTATTTCATGTTAATTTTAGTTCAATAATGGGCTTGTATTTTGAATCTTCTTGTATGTTATTCTAATCTTAATAAATTTAAGTAGAATTTCAATACTCAGGATTTTTGGCATAGTCAAATGCAGTCTAATATGAAAGAATCCAAGCTTGTAAACTAAGTCACGATCATTTGTGAACTTGAAGTACCATAAAATACAACGATCGAGAGGAGGTAGGGGACTGCATGAATCTCCATACTTTGTTAACAAATTAATTAAAAAAATATTCGACCATATAACTACTGTCGACGAATTTATACATATCCATAATTAGTACGTTGATCATCAATAATTAAGTACTCCCCAATAAGATATATGTGAACATCGATTTGAGGTGAGTTTAATACTCGGTTATGCTTGGCCATTGGCTTGAGGCACGTACCAATTGTGACTATGATAGACTGCTTCACTATAAAATCAACCCTTTTAATTTAAATGACACTTTCTTTTGGAGCTAGCGTTTTGCATTATGGTTAATCTCTTATGAGAATTCTGGCAACGGGTTAGTTAGTGGGAATTGCAAAGAGTTGGGATGTGCACAAGGAAGACGCAAGATCAAAAATGTATTAATAAATAATTAATATCACCCTCTTTTTGAGTGAGAAATAAACTTAGAATTTAAATAAAAATCGAAATTTTCATTGTAGAATATTCATAATTAGAATTGTTTAATTTTTTCACTTCTAGTACAATTTCGTGAGTTCAGCTGCTTAAAATAGTCTTAAGATATAACCTTTGAAGTTATGACCTTTTTGTCCACATGACCTACATGCATATGGCTTGGTGTAAATCCATCTTTTCAACTTCTTCATGACTTGTAACTTTGAAACTTCACATAATTGCAAGTCTAAAAAATGAAAATGGTATGATTTCGAGAATAGATTTGGGGTGGATACGGGATACCTCAATAACTATAACCGAATTCGAAATCGAAAAATTTACCCGACAGTTACTCATAACCTTAAAATACTCAAAATTTAATCCCCCAAAACTGATCTGTTCGAATCAGCACCTACAGGAATCGAATTTGGCAAGTTAAATTACTATCCATATCTGTCATCTTAGAACCTAGGCGACGAACGCCTGCTTTCGGAAGCAACTTGTTTTCATCTAGCGAGTGGGTTTTTTGTACTGTAGGTCCACTTACTATTTGTTGGTTTCTAATCGATTTAATTAGAATAATTATGAAAACTAGGAAATGAATGATAACATTTGATAATTTAACAAGATGACTTATCCTTATTCATTATAATATTTATAATAATTATATTATTTATTTAATAATGAATAATATATTTGTATATGACAGTGCATGTATACGTGTGTGTGTCTATATATATATATATATGCATGCATGTATATAGGATGAAAATGTACAGACGGAGGGAGGTAGAGAATTAATGAGTTGAATCGAATGAGTTGAGTCTTGATTCTGAGAGAGATGGCAGATAACGTCTTTGGCGAACCCATCACAAACGCAACTTTGGAGGGCATGCGAGAGTATGCAGATAGGCGGGGGCAAATTGAAAGAATCGACAGGGCACGCGTGGCCATGAATATGAAAAACGTGGCCGGGAAGGACGTTAAAGCGCGAACACGTGTGGAAAAATTGAAGGCAGAATCCGGTGCCGGAATCGCCACTCTCTGCCTTGTTTACAATGCGACGGGAAGCACTCTAGAATATGTTGGTCAAAAAGATTGGTTGGCCTCATGGGAAAGTCCCCATACCCACCACTTATTGCAAATGGCCAGTGGGCTGCGTTTCTGCACGTCAGAGACCCCAAAATTCAATGGGGCTCTTCTGCCGCTGTAGTGTATCGCGGAAAGAACGCTGGTGGTATCAATTGCGACTGGATGCTGAGTTGGGCCAACCCGAAGGACAGGGTTACATGGGACAACAGGGTAAGTAGTGATTTTATCTGTATATACATATTTGAAATCGAACGCATTTCATATATCTCAGAGCATGTTTACTTAGAATAAACAAATTTGTAGAGAATTGAGTCATCTCACAATGATTTATCAGGTATGAGCGCGGTTATCTCATGATCATCCTCATTCATTTACAATGCGTATGTACGTGTGCAGGTCTACACGGAGGTTCGCAAAACTAACCACTTTAACAATGAAGCAACTTGGGGCGAAGTCAACAAGCGCTTGTGTGCTACTCGGTCTCAGTTCTACCATAAGGACACATGGAACGGATGTGTTTCAATGATCTCAACTGGCAGCGGCATTTTCCCAATTGTTGAAGGAATACTCACTTTAGAAAATGTCTGAGTTGGTGCATTTGTAATAGCCCACGCACTTTAATTTCTCGTATGCATGCATGGGGACTTTTAATAAATTGGTAGTGTGAACCAATAGTATTTCATGTTAATTTTAGTTCAATAATGGGCTTGTATTTTGAATCTTCTTGTATGTTATTCTAATCTTAATAAATTTAAGTAGAATTTCAATACTCAGGGTTTTTGGCATAGTCAAATGCAGTCTAATATGAAAGAATCCAAGCTTGTAAACTAAGTCACGATCATTTGTGAACTTGAAGTACCATAAAATACAACGATCGAGAGGAGGTAGGGGACTGCATGAATCTCCATACTTTGTTAACAAATTAATTAAAAAAATATTCGACCATATAACTACTGTCGACGAATTTATACATATCCATAATTAGTACGTTGATCATCAATAATTAAGTACTTCCCCAATAAGATATATGTGAACTTCGATTTGAGGTGAGTTTAATACTCGGTTATGCTTGGCCATTGGCTTGAGGCACGTACCAATTGTGACTATGATAGACTGCTTCACTATACAATCAACCGTTTTAATTTAAATGATACTTTCTTTTGGAGCTAGCGTTTTGCATTATGGTTAATCTCTTATGAGAATTCTGGCAACGGGTTAGGTAGTGGGAATTGCAAAGAGTTGGGATGTGCACAAGGAAGACGCAAGGTCAAAAATGTATTAATAAATAATTAATATCACTCTCTTTTTGAGTGAGAAATAAACTTAGAATTTAAATAAAAATCGAAATTTTTAGCTTGACATAGCTCAAACAATATAATACTTGCATTCTTTTCTTAATGATGAGTTCATTCTCCCACTTGCAAATAACGTATTTTCATTGTAGAATATTCATAATCAAAACTGTTTAATTTTTTCACTTCTAGTACAATTTCGTGAGTTCAATTGCTTAAAATAGTCTTAAGATATAACCTTTGAAGTTATGGTCTTTTTGTCCACATGACCTACATGCATATGGCTTGGTGTAAATCCATCTTTTCAACTTCTTCATGACTTGTAACTTTGAAACTTCACATAATTGCAAGTCTAAAAATTCAAAGTGAAAGTGTTAAAGGAGTCTCCTTTAGCCCACTCCGTATTGTTCGGTTAGCATCTTGGAAACTCAAACCGTAATAAGTGGGGTTACAATTGACGGACTACAAGTACGAGAACATGGCCCCCTGACCCGTAAGTCTAGTGTACCATCCGGCTCCCAGAAGATTATGCAACGTGAAGGTTGTGGTTATGACATTCAAACCCAGGCTCTATGTCATTAGAGATATTGATCGAAAGGGCAATCCAGAAATCATATGAAAGGTGGCTTTGAGTCCTAACCTCGAGTACTATCACTTTTATCCCAGACTAGCATACTTAGTCAAGTAAGTTATGCAACCCTATATGTTAAGCAAGTCTGAAGAAGGCATACAGACAAGGAAAATCCTCAAGAGGAATTTTATTCCAATGGAGGAAGTGATTTAGCCAAGTCAGCTAAGTGTAGTTCGGTCAGAGATGCTTAGGTCCAACGCATAGGGTCTGACAAAAGCATTTAAAAAGTGTTTCTAACCCACATGTAGGTGACCAAGTCCATAATGAACTTTCGTTTAAGATTCACTAAGGATGGACCGATAATCCGAATTGAGAAAAAAAAACGCCTCTTCTTAATTACACATTGCAATATCTAAATCATCATACTCGGAATGGAACAAGGTGAACAAACAAACGTGTGAAGAATTGACAATTGGACTAACTCGAAGTAAAAGACCTCAATAACTCGAAGGACATTACATGTATTATCTAACGACTCTTTACCTTTAGTCTGATTGGCTCAAAAGTGAGTCTAGGGCAAGAATGTTTTTCATGGGCCAAAGGCCAGAGGTTGAAATAAGGTGGTACTCCGGCTATTACGATGGAAATATTTATAAACGCTACATATGGGAGGTAGCGTTTTCTTAAATCAAAGCTACATAGGGGAGCATTAAGCTCTGTCCCAGGCACACAAACTTACTAGACTAAAGTGCACCCATTATATGGAAACACATAGTGAAGAATCCTAGAGAATTTTTCCCCTGGACAAGCTCAAGCACTTGGGTATAATCATTTCACCAAAACAAAATATGCAAGAAAAGCAAGCAAGCCTATTTAATAAAATGCAAAAACCCAAGTTCCATGACAGAGGGAAAGATGTTCAAGAAAGTTATGGAAGGGACATTGCCTTTTCCTAGCCGGCTTAGTATCTGAATGCAAGAAAAATCATTCAACTGCATTGCCCCTTGGAGTCAGGCTCCACCATTACCAACTTCCATTTATCGTCAGCTACAGTAGCCTCACCAGTTAGATCATTTGGACTAGAGTCCTCATCGACAGACGTCTCCATGAAGTCACTCCTCAAATGCTCAAAGATGTTAAGGTTAGCTATTTTGATATTCGATAAAATTCGATGAGGATCCCAGTCTTTGTGATGGCTTTGCCCAGTGTAACTTGTTAAGAAACTAAAGCCATATCATTCAAAGTACCGCAAGAATGACACCGCCTTGAACGATGCACGCAACCCTTTGACGTCTGCCTCATTCTCATCTTTGGCTAATTGAAGAGTCGCCAAGTTTGCATCTTCCTTCTGCTCTGTCTCACGATGCAGCTAGTCTACCTTCGAGTGCAGCATTGTTTACTCTGTTTCCCAGGAGATCCGCTTCAAATATAGGACTCGCTACACCTCAGACCTAGCTTCGAGCTTCTACCCTAATTCTCCTTTGACCTTGGTAAATGCAACTTCAAGATTGTTCACCCTTGCCTTTTCACAAGTGGCTCGGTTTAATAGATCCCATGCCACTACTGTGTGCATCTTCGTTAGGGCATGATGTTCTTTCCGTTGTTTCTCCAGTTCTATGTGTACTTTTTCCAGCTATACCAACAACGCATGCAATTACCCCAATCCATACCGCTAAGCAACCTCTAAGTGTCAAATCTACTTCGTTCTGTGCCGGAAAGCCGCCTTTTTCCAAACATGAGTTTGTTCAAATGAAATGTATCAGGAGAATACAACCTGAATTATCCAATCAGGAGGCTAAGGCACGGGAATTACTTACCACATAGCAACCTTCATTACACCTCAAGATGAGGTATTCGAAGGATGTGCAAACTTTTTTGTTGTCTGCTAGGGCAATCATGGCCTTAAGAAGAGTTTGGGCATGATCGACATTATGAAGACTAGAAGCAATCGCCGACAGCACGACACGATCCAAAGACGACCAAGCCACAAGGAGGGTTGAGTCGTTCGCTTAAACTAAGGCAGAGCAACTTATGAAATATCACTGGCTCTGTGACCACCAGTGTAAGACCTAGTGGATTTTGGGACACTAGTGAGATAAAGGCGGAGTGGGAGCAGATACAGAGGAAAAAGTTTAAGCCTTGACTCTGATGTGCTTACAGAGTGGCAGAAACAAAACCTCTAAGACATGAAGAATTGGCTGAGTCTCATCTAAAGATGGATGAGAGGAGGAAAGACGTGGTTGCAATTGTAAGGATAATTGATGAGGGGAAGTATGAGGATTATCAACGACGACTTGAAGAAATGCAGTTCTTTCCATGACGGATGACAGAGTAGAACACAGTATTCTTCTTCGAATAGATAAACCTTCTCCTTTTCCTTTGCCTCTAAGCTTACAAGTGTACTTCGACTTTCCCCTTCCGCCAATACCAACTTCTTCTGGGATGACCCTTCCAAAGGCTTAAAGGGTTTGACGTCGAAACGTTTTCATTTTATCTTATCTAATGATGTTGGGGTGATGGATTTGAACGTATAGATTCTCATGTGTACTTTCTTTTCTTCAATCCAGTCTGCATCTAGAATGGGAAACTTGAAGTAGTGCTTAAAGATCGTGTCTTTTATGCACTCCTTGAAGCGTGCGGGAGAAGTTTGCCACATCCAAGTACAGTTCTCTGTAGGAACTTGGAAGGCTCGCAGTATTAGTACTAGATGACAAAGCCTAATACTTTCTAGGTCATTTTTTTAGTGAAACACCAGCAATGGGCATCCCTGACTCGAATGTCAAATATATCTTCTTCTTGGTCGCCGTCCATAACTAAGGCGTCCCTATACCAATCTTTGTATTACCATGGCACATTGAGAATATAGGACAACCACAGGACACCATGTCTTGGATGAAAAAAGTAATGCTCGTCGGAGCTCATTCGCACACTATATAGCCTACAGAATTTTGGCATATTAAGTTCAGCCTCGTACCATTAATTTAGCAATTTGAAGCAAGTAATGAGCCTAAGAGCAGCATGGGTAAGTTGTTGATGCCATGTCGTAGCTGACTAAGACGCCCTTCAACAGTCTGGAATGAGAAATCTCAGACCTAAATCAAGATATCATGGGTGGATTGTAGTGCAAAGGCAACGAGGGTCGTTAGGCTTGAGGAGAGAGACAAAAGTATTATAGTCTTTCTCCCACCATACTTTACATTTGTTTAGGAGGTCTTGATGGTGCTTCACGAAAACTTGACACTCATCATGGCTGCGCATTCTAGTTAAAGGGACCCTGCTAGAGGATGCCACCATTTGGTTTTGGGTAGAAGGAATTGAGAAGATCAAGTGAAGTGATGTGAAAGTGGTGAAAACCTCAAACTTGGTTTGCAAAAGGAAAGTTCGAAACTTTTTTGCAAAATTTTAGGGTTTTTTTTAGGAGACGAGTCAGAAGGATTCTGAGGTATTTAAAGAGGATATTTTAAAATCACCTAGCCGTTGAATGCGGATCGTCATCGGCAAATATGACGATTGGATTTAGCTAAAGAAAACAATAAATAGAGCTTTGTTTTTCACGCACACGTAATTGTGACAATCCTCATCATTGCGATATTGAAGGCACGATTTACAAAGTAGTGTGCTTGGATACGAAACACTTTGATGTACAAAGGTTCACAAGAAACAAAGTTGAGACGCCGTGCGTATGAAAGGAAGAAAACGGTACGTTTCCAATTTGCTTTGAAAGGCATGGTCTCTGGGTACCTACCTATCCTCAAGGGGAACAAGTCTTTTTCAATGCCTAGTTAGAGGCAATTATGGAACCATTATTTTCTAGGACCAAAGTAAGATGAATCAAAGTACGCGTACCTCAAAAGTTCGGTTATAGACTCAACAGCCTCCATTGCGGAGCTGACTAAACGGATCAACGATGCCACAATCATCCTGTCTGGGAATCAGTGAGTGAAGTCCGTCGACTTCATCATCGACACTAACCCCACGCCAACTCAAACTACACAAACCCCACCTCCATATATCAAAGGTTTGAAGAAAGGCTATTGGGACCATCAAAAGTACATAAAAGTCATTGACAGAAGATAAGTAATACTCACCAAAATTTGGAGGCTTTCCAAATATGCGAAATTTCTCCAACATGCTCACAATTCACCAAAATTTTCTCACAATCCACAAAAGCTCAATGATTCCTCACAGATTTCAGAATTTGCGAGTCCTGATATAAGCAGAACTAAATCTCTTTCGTTAAAATTCCTAATTGTCATGCTCTAGCTTTTTCAAATCTCTCTGACCAAAGAAGGAAGAAGTATCCGTGGAAAAGGTAGAGAAGTGAGCCGAGTAGTAGGTGAGGCGATTTGACAAAAAAAAACCTCCACCAAAGGGTCACGGGGGTCGGCACGTGCCTTCTTAACAAAGAATTTGATGGATTATTGGCAAAAGGATGACATTAATGTGTAGCATTGAATATCAGGACCAAAGTTACCGATTTTGAAACCGAGAGACTAATAAAATGATGAGTTAAGCCAATGTCGCGACCATTTGTGATAAACAGTAACACCAATTTATTTTTTGAAGTAGGATTCTCTCCCTTTATATTCTCATCTCCTTGTCTCTCCACCTATCACATATTATTTTTTGTGTTATTGTCTTTATAAAAAATTAATATAAGATGTTGATGTAATTAAATCGTAACCGATCAAATACGAGAAGAGAGAAGAGGAGAGAGACAGATTAGGAAGGGAAAGAATCCTCCTTATTTTTTTTTTTCCCTCCTCTCGTCCTGCCAGGGGTCCTCTCTCTCTCCCTCATCTCTCTTTTATTTCTATAGAGGCCCTTTGCTCGAACCCTAACCCTCAAATTTCTCGGCAAAACCCCGACTTTATCGGAAAATCAGCGAGGAAATGCAGCACCAGAGGCTGAAGCAGCAACAGCAGCAGCAGCAAGCTCTGATGCAGCAGGCTCTTCTACAGCAGCATTCTCTCTACCATCCTGGCCTCTTAGCTCCCCCTCAGGTTCTATCTTGCTCTAATTCTCGTCCTCTGACATCTATTCTGTTTTCGGGTTCGATTTCCATTTCGATTTTGGTTTTGATTTCCAGCTCCAATTGTCATTGTATGTGATTGCAGTACGGAATGTAGGGTTAGTTGAGTTACTCTTCCTTTGAATTACCCGAATCCGCAAGATGGGATTTTTGGGAAATTTCTGTTGTGGGAAAGTTTTAAATTTAATAGTTTTGTTTTTTGATCGCTTCTCGTTAGTGAAAAAAAGCTTGGGTGTTATATTTTGGGAGGCTCTGTGATTGGTGTTGAATAAGGTTAAATAGTTTTTTGTTTTCGTTTTCGTTTTTCGGATTTCTGAAATGGGGAAGAATTGTTGGCATCTTGGGACGTTTCGTTATCCTTATGTCGTACTGAATGGAAAATAGAAATAGGAGACTCTGTGTGGTTTTTCAAATTGTTTTTTTTCGTGCATTGGTGCCTTGGTTGGTGGTGATTTCGAAACCTCCAGTAAGTTGCTGATAATAGTTTTCAATAAAGAAGTAAACCAAATAACCATTTGGCCCTATCTTAGAAATTTGATAAAGTTCACAGGAGTTGCGCTTTAGGTTCTTTTTAGTTCCCTGCCAACCATGTTTTTGTCTTGCATAATCATTTATTTCCACTACGGACCACTAGTATTTAAGTTTGTCGTTGTTGGGTTCCAGTGAAAGTACTTAAGTGAATTTTGTTGTTAGGTTCTCATCTTGTTGATAACTAAGGGATTTTAGTTTGATTTACGTTTTTATTTTATTTTTTTCTTCTGGCTTTTTAGGTTCCTTTATTTTCTATTCTTTTTCACATTTTTATTTTGCAGATAGAGCCAATCCCAAGTGGAAATCTGCCTCCTGGTTTTGATCCAAGTACTTGCCGCAGTGTGTGAGTATTTGTCTAGACATTTTTTTTTCTTCTTTCCATTGTAAGTTTTTGTTTGTTTCACCTCTATGCTTATGTAACTATTATGTTTCTCTGCATTTTGTACCCTTGGTCGATGACTCGATAATGATTGTCTTCATTGAATAGCTTTATGATAGGTACATTTTTTCCATGGTTGCTTTTCACTTGGCCATGCTATATCTTCCTAAAGTAATTTTCAAGCATCTGAAATTACCCATCCTTCTCACAAAATTACCCTTTCACTTGCTATGCTTTCTGTCCGAAAAAATCCAGACAAAGTTAACTATGTGTAACTAAAATTGTCTTTTTTTTCTTTTTTTGTTTTTCTTTTTTTTTTTGTTTTTTTTTTCCTGGTTCAGAGTGATTACTTAGGGTTTAATTTAGTTTCTTTTTTGTCTTCTGGTTTTAAAGTTTTGTCTACTTTGAAAATTTTCAGGTATGTTGGGAACATCCATACCCAGGTGACAGAACCACTTCTTCAAGAGGTTTTTGCAAGTACTGGTGCTGTTGAAAGTTGCAAACTTATAAGAAAGGAAAAGGTAAGTTTGCAAAGGTGCACATGTTCGTCCTCGCCTTTTTTTTATCTGATCACTGTTCAACAATCCTCTCGTCATATGAAAATTTCTGGACTTGATTAGTTTCCTATGAGCCTAACTCAATTTTACCGTATGGTGATCATATAATTGATAATTTCTGTTTTCTCTGCCTTCTGCAGTCATCCTACGGGTTCATTCACTATTTTGATCGTAGATCAGCTGCTCTTGCAATAGTGTCTCTAAATGGCAGGCATCTGTAAGTACAAATATGACTTATGCTCCTTGTTATTTTGGTTGCTTTTATTTGTACTTTCTCTAAAACCTTTGATATGTGATCTTCAGGTTTGGGCAGCCTATCAAAGTAAATTGGGCTTATGCTAGTGGTCAGAGGGAGGATACATCAGGTTGGTTTTTGTTTTTCTTTCTTTGAACCGATTTTAATGATGCTTTGGCATTTATCATCTAGGTTAGTTATATACTGTCTTTCTGATGTGCAGGTCATTTCAACATTTTTGTTGGTGATCTGAGCCCTGAGGTTACTGATGCTACATTATTTGCATGCTTCTCAGTTTATAACAGTTGTTCGTAAGTGTCTTCTCAGGCACAGGTTTTCTTAATTTTATCATTCTTTAATAAAACTTGTGATGGCCAATAGTTAAGACTTGGAAGTTTTAGGTTCATCTGTTAACATTTGTTAAGGTTACATTGGAATCCATTATTTGTTTTTCAGATGCCTAATTTGATTCTTTTGTTGGTTTTAGAGATGCAAGGGTTATGTGGGATCAAAAGACGGGGCGTTCAAGAGGCTTTGGGTTCGTCTCATTCCGAAACCAACAGGTAGTATTTTTTACGTAACTTTTTACTTTTGTTATCTTTCGGAATGCATGGTGAATTCATTTTTATTAATAATCTATTGTGAGTCTGAATGGTAGTTTCTGATGGACTGGTAACTGAATGCAAGGGATTAGGATGAGAGAACTTAGGTAACGGCTTGATATAGCGATGTCAAATTTCAAATTTTCTTTTAAAGAGTCAATAGTTTAGAGCCCAGCCCCTCTGCCTTAATAAGTCTTTCAATTTGTTACTAAATTGCATCTCATCATACTCTCATTTACTTTTCAGGATGCTCAAAATGCTATCAATGACTTAACTGGTAAGGATGATGTTCTTCCTATTTAAAAACTATTTTGACAAGTTTGTTGAAAAAAAATGCAGGCGGGATAAGTACTGAGGGTTGAAAAAAATTCACCTGTATTCCTTCTCACCATATTCTGAACTATCTTTTTGTCTGTGATATCCAGGTAAGTGGCTTGGCAGCAGACAGATACGTTGCAACTGGGCAACGAAAGGTGCTGGTGCCAATGAAGACAAGCAGAGTTCAGATGCTAAAAGTGTGGTGGAACTAACAAATGGCTCATCAGGTGAGCTCACCGTGATCAAACTTTTTTTCCTTTGCTAACTTACAAAAGAAGTAATGTTCAGTTTGACTGGAAAATGGGAGGAAAATAATTTGGTTTGTAGTAATTTCATATACATTTTGTTCTTTTCACAGTCCTCAGCCTAAGACAGACTCATATTCTGTTTTACTTTTGCAGAAGATGGAAAGGACACAACAAACAGTGAGGCTCCGGAGAACAACCCTCAGTATACTACTGTTTATGTGGGCAATCTTGCTCCAGAGGCAAGAAGTTTTCTCATCTCTCTCTCTTGTGCACCGCGCAAACATGGGCTGTCACACACATTAATTTCTGCCATGCCATGGATATGAATTGATATACAAGTTTTTTTTTTGTGACAGAACTGAGTTTGAATTTTCTACTATGACTGCTTCTTAGCTTGAGTTGGTGGTTTTGAAGTTCTCGAAAGAGGAAAAGATGTGGAGAACAAAATGAATATCTTCGGTACTTGTGGATCACAGAAATTCTAGTATCATTAATTTTTATTGGTCTTATTCCTACAGGTCAGTCAGCTCGATCTGCATCGGCATTTTCATGCTCTTGGTGTTGGAGTGATTGAGGAAGTTCGGCTGCAGCGTGACAAGGGCTTTGGTTTTGTGAGATTCAATACACATGCCGAGGCAACTCTGGCTATTCAAATGGGAAATACTCAGTCCATCTTGTGTGGTAGACAACTAAAGGTGTGCTTCTATGCTTAGTTTAGAGATGTTATAAATTCAAGTATTATCGGCACACAAAAGGTAGTGGACTGGATCGGCCGATCTTACTGGGACATCGTGTAGAGATCCATATACGTACATCTACTGTAAAAGTTTTTATTTTTTCTATGTGTGCATTGACTGTTGATTGTTTATTATGTAGTGCTCATGGGGTAGCAAGCCTACTCCACCTGGAACAGTTTCAAACCCACTCCCACCGCCAGTAGCGGCACCACCTTTGCAGGGCCTCTCTGCAACCGACATTTTGGCCTATGAACGGCAACTGGCAATGAGCAAGATGGCTGGTGTCCATGCCCTCATGCACCCTCAGGGACAGCATCCCCTTAAGCAGGCAGCAATGGGAATGGGCACTGCTGGAGCAAGCCAAGCTATATACGACGGTGGATTCCAGAGTGTTGCTGCTGCCCAGCAGCTCATGTACTACCAGTAATAATACATTAGAGGATCTGTTTCCTGCATTATGCTGTTGTTATCTGAGTTATAATCCCCATTAGGAATCTTTTTTATTATTTCTCCCCCTTAAGTGGCGACGGTGAGGCTGTTACCCTGCCTTACGTGCTTGCTATCTGTATGGATATGTAACATGTATGATCTCCTGTTTTCAGACTGTTATGATGATTGGTTATTTATCAGAGGAAGTTGGCTTTTCCACACTTGTTTTCAGTCTCTTCCTTTATCGTTTTGGCAACGAGCCTACCGTTGATTATAACAGTAGAACCGACCTCCCTTCTTCGGTTGTTTCTTGGCCAAAGGCTATTATGCAATATCGCTAATGGGTTCATCGATCACCTGGTGCGGAAGTTTATGTTCTTGGACAAATTGCAAATCGAACATATATCCTGTGACATACAAAAATCATGATTTTCTACAATCTAAAGTGACGGGCGGAGTTCGACAGTAGGCAGATAAACCAAAGGCATTATGCATCGAACTACTTCTAACACGAAACAAAAACAACAATCCGGGATCTGCAGGCTGGTGCTGTTGACAAGTCTTTTGCACCCTCGCGTGATGTTCCATATTAACTCTTAACTAATAGAGAGAAGCTTTTGGGTTATGAAGCTAATTCAGTCTGACTCCAACCTCGCAATATAATTGTCGTAGAACTTCCCTGCACGCTCAAGATCACCAAGCTCAGTATAACAATCAGCAATTGCACCGTAAGCTTCTGTGTTTCCCGAGTCTTCTCCTTCTCGCTTGGAGATGTCCAGAACCATAGAGTGGTATTTAATGGCGTCTCGGTACTTGCCCAATCTTTGCAGTGAGGCTCCTGACAGATGCAAATGGCAATTAAAGGGCACAAAATCAGAATGGATTTCCAACACACAAGCCAACATAATTAGACAAACACACTTGCAAACTGTTGAACATCGTCGATACTGAAGCTAATAAATAAGGCTCACAGAGACGAAACTAGCAGGGAGGCAAAAGACAGAAGTAGCAGCTGCATAAGATGTGCTCTTGTTCTTGTCTTAGCAAACTAGTATGACAAGTAAAAATAGGACAGTAATGAACAACGGGGATCAGAGACGAACCTAAACCTCTTGCAGCCTTCTTTTCCTCAATTGGGTCCTTCACACTTTGGGCAAGCTCAAGCGCAGTCTTAAACTCATCGAGTGCTTTCTCCGTTTCTTGGTTTCTCAAAAAATTCTTCCCAGATTTCAGTCGAGAAATCAAATCGTGCTTCCTCGGATCAACTATCACCTCACTCTCTTGTAGTACTTTTGCACCAATTGGCGAATAACTCAAACTCGGAGCATATGACTCAATCTTAGCTTGCCTTCTTAGAGATTGATTGATTTGACGCAACTGTTCATTCACTCGCTGTAATTCTCCTTTCCTTTGCCGAGCAACCAAGCCTATCATAGAAGCACTAAACTATTAACAAACTGCTCAACATGGGTATCATATGAAGGTATAGTTAAAACATTCAACAGAACTGCTTAAAACAGTTTCAAAAGCAAAGCACATAAATCCAACACCAGAATTAATGGTAATTAATAACCCTGTAAAATCTTACCACCAACAGTAGCCCCAACAAGGGCAACAAAGAGCAGTACAGGCATGCTGAAACCAGAGTTGTCAGCCTCACATGTTTCTGCCAAAGCATTCAATGGCTTTGTCAACATTAAGGCATTGCCGAGAAGAAGTCCCATTGTTGGGAATCTCAACTTTATGTCTCCCTGCAGAAGTAATAATTTCCAAATGAGAGTCACAAAAAAGCATTTTTGAATACAGATCATCAGATCATAATGGATAGAAAGTAACAACGCAAAAATAGAAATTTGGACACATGCATTTTCAATAACTAGCCAAATCCAAAAACACTGTATATCCCAATCCATTACATCTGACGATGCATTTGTCAATCTATGAAAATCAACCTACAGGGGAATTATACAGATATTACTTGAACGAAGCACGACAATGCATATGCTCACCATGTTTTTGACAAAACCAATCCAACAGAATACGATTAGTGTTGTCATCTCTCACATTATTATATCTATAGAATGCCTTTAAACAAGTTACCAAGTAGGTAAGGTGCGAATGAAAATGAAAAACCCGAATCAACCAAAATTGAACGCACAACCAAATGAGAAACATCTGGTGCAGGAACTCACCATCATACCTGACATTTTGAGTTTGGCAACATATGGTGGATCTCACACACTCCATCAAATTTATTTCCAAACGATGAAACAAGCTTTTCGACTTTAAACGGAAGCGAAGCTAACTTTCCGGGTTCTAACAATGAAAAACACTTCATGTCAATATCCAGATCAGTTTCAATTAAGTAACACCCAACCAATCATTGCAACAAATAAAGTACTAACTGCTAACCAAGAAAATTAACAAAAACAACTTTTTGGATTATTTACATATTCGAATATTTCGCTACGGTAATGCAAGAAAATCCCAAAATCCATAAGCTTTGTCTCCTCACATTCCACTCATACCTTTGATCATGCAAGCTTAGTCATTCATTTCAATTTAGGGAAAACCAAAATTTTCAATTTTCAATTTTTTCTGTTCTTTTCGTTCAACTTTCTCAGTAGCCAAACAAGAAGTAAAATTTCCCAAGTTGAAAACTCAATGTCACTAAATTGCACTAGAAATTCACATTCACATTAGAATTTGAAGGCATTTCGAGCAAGATGCTAAGGAGTGAGCAGAAACAATGGGTGCACGAGGAAGTACTCACCGGAAAGATTGGAGTTGAGGGAGATTTGATCGGACGGCGGAGATCGGCCGGAGTTCTTGGGGTGGGTGAAGAAGCAGCAGGAGAAACGGGCTACCACTGCCATTTGGTTCGGATAAACGTTGGTGTGGTTGTTCCCAGTGGGTTTTTCTCGATATGAGCAGTCAGAATCCGTGCGCGTATAAAAATGGTTTCTTTGCCATCCGACATGAGCACAAAGGATTTTGTTTTGGATAGATTTGATGATGTAATGTCACTTTAATTAATATTTTTTTATTTTTCTTGACATGAAATGTCCATTTTACCCCTTAAATCCATTTTTATTACTATATAAAGATATTTGTCGATTTCCTTCTCAGCTTATAAGGATTGTCAGTTTTCTCTATGAACTTTAATTTTAATCGATCACTAACTTTCCATCCACCTTAGTCATGTGCAAGGCCCATGACAATTGTTTAAGGGTAAAAAGGTAATTTACTCCTAATGTGGACAACATTTTTTTTTCTTCTACTCTTCCGCTAGATCACTTCATAATTTTTTTTTGTTTTAGTTTTATTCATAAAATTAAAGTTTAGATGAGAAATTGGCCAATTGTAAAGTTCAAAATGATCATTGGCTAAAATTAAAATTCGTGGGAGACAATGGCTAATTATAAAGGTTCATGGGGTAATCTATTATAATATATACTAGCAGATATCCACACACACTGTATGAACATTTTCATTTCATTTTGTTTTTTTTTATAAGGAAAACTAAAAAATAGGGCTTCAAATCTTTACATTTTAATTAAAAATCATACACTAACTTTATTTAATGATAAGGACAAAAATAAACATAAAAAAAAATAAAAAACCAACCTCACCCATCTCACCCACCTCAATCTTTCCCACAATTCCCTATTGGGTTCTCTCCCAGATGACTTGCTTTCTTCCCTACCAAATCTTCAGATCATTGACTTGAGCTTCAATCATCTTGTTAGCCCCTTTCCACCATCTTCGAATGGAAGCAGCCACCTTCAAATTATAAACTTGTCCAGCAACTTCTTCAATGGAACAATCCCGTCTTCGGTCCTTGTCCCATCAATATCAATTTTCAATGTCAACAACAACAGCTTTTCCGGGTCAATACCAATGAGCAACCGCAGCAGCCACGCTTCCCTTACATTTTGAATAGCCTCTATGGACCCATTGGCGATGGTATCATGAACCTCAGCAATCTCAATATCCTAGACCTCTTTTCGAATCTGTTCGCTGGTCCAATTCCAACCCATATCGATAGCCTTTTCAAGTTGGAAACACTGCTCCTCCACATCAACAACTTCACAGGTTCTTTGCCTTTTCAAGTTGGAAACGCTGCTCCTCCAACTTCATATCGGTAGCTTTTTAAGTTTTAGTTTCATAAACAGTGTCGTAAATTTTCATAAATAGTGTAATAAGTTTCATAAACAGTGTGTTAAGTTTCATAAACAGTATAGAAAGTTTCATAAACAGTTTGGGTGAGGATTTGCATGGGTCCGCGTGTCAGATTTAAAATTTATTTTTTAATATTAAAATTATATCATTTTCATTAAAATTTAAGTTCTTTTGTCCTTTTTATTAAAATTTAAGGGTTTTTCATTAAAATTTAAGTCTTTTTCATTAAATAAAGTTATAACATGGTTTTTTATTAAAATTGTCACATCCCGGGCCCGCTCCACCACCGTAGCACGATATTGTCCGCTTTGGGCCCCGACCACGCCCTTACGGTTTTGTTTCTGGGAACTCACGAGCAAAGTGACGGAGATCCGACCGTTGGATGGTAAGGAAATTTTAGGATGTTGTTATAGAGAAATATTGTGGACCTCTGGAAGTTATGGATTGGAAATCTGAGTTGCAGATCTTTCGGATCGAACTACGTAGTGACGTGTTTTATATAAGTTATATATTCTATCGATATGATTTCTGAGGTTTGATTTGATGATTGTTCTAGGCGCCGATCGTCATGACGTCTTGATGTGTTGTGCTAGGGAGTTGTAGGGCGAACTCCAAGTGAGTGGGCAGTTATTTTCAGTTTATACCTATATACTACTGATTTTTCCTAGAAATTGAAATGAAAGTATGTTTTAAAATGCTATGCATACATAATATATGAATTATATGAATTAGTATTTGATGCATATATATGAAATGGTGTTGTGGACGCACATGTGAGTATCAGGTGAGTTTTATGTGTTCATGTGAATTATTAATGATATGAATTGTGTTGAGAGCTCATAACCTGCACCCCTGGTGTTAGTGCTTATATTATTCACCCCGCACCACACGCTCACCTTAGATCCAAGTAGGTGCATGTCGTACAGACCACGAGAGGTGGTTCCGACATGTTGTACAGACCATTAAAGGTGGTTCCGACTTGTAGGTGACTTTAGATTATTATACAGTTGTTGATAAGAGAAGCACTAGAGCGTATTCTTACACCATTCTTGTCGTACATACTACTTCAGGTAGTTCCGATTTATGTGCAGAGTAGTGCCGTATATGTCACAGTGGTGACTCCGGTTGGATTGGATATTGAGCTATAGAATTAACCGTACAGGACAGTTGCAGGGTCTCCGGTTGATTCCTCATTTCACCTGTTATATTGATGCATCATTATCATGTTTTGAAGCATAGCATGGTATATTTCTTGAAAAGTGTTAAAGACTTGTGATTTGGGTTATTTGCTGTTATATATGGTTATATATATACTATTTTTCTGGGAAAGTATATGGGTTTTACAGCGAGGGGTTAGCGTTTTGATAATGAGATGATTTCGAAAAACTTTGTTTTACTGAGCCACTCAACTTTGTTTTGCGCCTTTCCAGGTTCAAGATAGCAGAGCTTTGGTGGCTACGAGGAATCCAACGGTGTTCTGACAGAATTCACAAAAGTAGAATTCACCCTCAGGTGTTACATCTTAGTAATTGTATCTTTAAAGCTTCAGAACTGTGTAAATGATTACGTCACTCTCACATGACGGTCAGCATGTCCTTTTTCAGGACGAGGTGTGTCAAAAATAAACTTACTCCAATCCCTTTTCATGAAAGTTCCCTTTTTTTTTTAATTATGAAGTGATTCGTTTTTTAAAATTAAAAAAAAACAGTTATGAAAATTGGGATAATGATGAACATTAAAAAAAAAAATTAAATAGGGCATGCTATACTAACCTGGTTATGAGGTTGCTGTAAAAACTAACAAAATTTATGTTTTGTAATTACTAAATTGCCCATATTATTTTTGTTCATTTTTAACGGAGGGGTTAAAATAATAATTTCATGGAATTTTAGTTAACAACCAGGGTTCTATATATATATATATATATATGCTCTTAGTAAAGAACACGAAACTTGTCAATTATTCACACTAGAACAAATCAGAACTCATAGAAAAGATGGTTACAAGTACATTCACATACGTCTAATCCAAATAGCAGTCAAGCTCTTAAAAAGAAGAGGCCTCAATACCTCTATTTTGTTATGTCTCCGAGATGCAAGATTCGCTGACTTCAATGATAGTATTCTTGGAATGATTGAGTCAAGTCTTTACAATGGACCAATTCATTTTGATTGCTTCCCAGATCTCACAATAAGTCTTTCAGACCCCCACATGCTGAAAGCACTTACATTAAACATAAAAACTTCAGGGTACCAAGTCTTTGAAGGAGTCCAACCATTAGCTTTAATTTTCAGAGTTTACTACAAAGTCACGGGAACAAACATGAACTTCCAAGCCTTAGTTAAAAGTCCTCAAGACCACAAACTCTTGATACAAACCAATCAAGAAAATGCCAACATTAAAATACCCAGAACCATTAGGTGGTCAGATATCAGTCTACCTTCAGATTGGTACTTGATCAATGAAAGCAAACTAGTTAGTATCCAAAATAGTTTAATCAACCTAGACAACATAAAACAATATTTTGATGGAACTGCTAAAATCAACTTTGACCGTCCAGCCAGAAAATCTAGTGTCCACTTACACGAGTTAGCCCAGTCACACAAATATTTAGAACCAAGTAGGAATTCTTTTTTTGGATTCACATCAGCCAATATGGTGGGATGAGATCAAGATTTAATCAATTCCTTAGTCAATAGAAAATTAAAAGTAGTAGAAACTAACTCAGTAGTCACCTGGCAAGAATTAATTAATGATTTCATCAACATAAAATTAAAATCGTTAGAAACAACATCTCAGTTAACTCACCCACGATACCAGCCTAACACTCAAAACCAAAGAGAACAAACCTTTTTAACAGAATCTGACTTTGAAGCAAGTCAAATTAACCACCAATTACTCGTACTGAATAAACCATTCAAAATTCGATGGAAGAAACTCAATGTTGACATTGAAGCAACAAAAAATATTCCCAGAAGAAATATTTTTCAAAATAAATATACAAAAGAACAAAAATTGGACATTTACAATAAATGGACTAATTTCATGAAGAAGCATAGATTTAAAGTATTTTTCTTCGATTTCGTTGAAAAACATTACGAGTCTGAAAATAAGATAGAAGTCATCACCAAAGAAAATTGGGTTAAAGAAGACAAAATCATAGTCTCTTCTAGTCACCCTCCACAAGAAACAATTTTAATTACAACTGCAAAAACACAAGTACCAGCCACTCCCTTCAAACTTCCAAAAGAAGATGCAGGAGTCAGGCTAATCATTGAACAAAACAATTTTACAAACCAAAGTCTACACACCATAGGAAAACAATTAGACAAAATAGAAACCAAAATAGATATACTTTCTCAACCAAAACCAACAATTAGGGAAAAACCCTTAGTCAATTTCCCAAAATTTTCCTCTAGCAGAATAGCTTTAAAAACAATTTCCACAAGTCAAAAAATAGATCAAATGTTACAAGAATTAAAACAAGAAAAAGATGAATCTTAACCAGAAACAATTTCTCCAATATGGGATTCAGAAGACGAGAGTGAAACAAATTCCATCAGAAAAGTAGAAGAAGCTTTTCAAAATCTTGAACTAAAACGAATCATGAACAAACGAGTCGATCCAACAACTCTTACCAAAAATTGGTATCCAAGGCCAACACCTCCGAATATTCAATTTGAAGAAAGAAACATTCAAAATCAATTCTCAGTCTCAGCTAAAAAGCTCTATGAATGGAACATAGATGGATTATCAAAACAAGAACTTTTGAATAAATTACAACACATCTCCAAGGTTGCTAATAATTATATTACCAATCAGAACCTCAGTCAAACACAAGTTGTCGACCTTTTGGTCATTGGATTTACAGGAATGCTCCATTCCTGATGGGAAAAACATCTCATTGAACAATCCAGAAATGAAATTAAAAATGCAGTCAAAAGAGACGAAGATGGAGCACCCAGTAAGCTTGAATCTTACAAGATGCAGTCAACACATTACTTTTCACCATTATAGAACATTTCATAGGGACACCCAGTAATGTCACCTCTAGAATTCATGACCAACTTAGTAACTTAAGATGTCCAACCCTACATGATTTTAGATGGTACAAAGATGTTTTCATGTCTAGAGTCATGCTTAGAAAGGATAGTAATCAACAATTTTAGAAAGAAAAATTCATTAACGGATTACCAAATCTATTTGCCCATAAAATTAAAAATGTTTTAGTTAATGAAGAAGGTATCATACCATATCATACCCTTATGGAAATATTATTAATATTATCTAGAAAGAAGGATTAAAAATGTGTATTGATATGAAAATTACAAAACAAATCAACAAAGACAAGCCAATAGCCAAATATGAATTAGGAACATTTTGTGAACAATATGGATTACCTTCTATTGCTCCATCCAACAAAAAGAAAAAATCAAAAGCCTACAATAGGTACCCAAATATGTACTCAAGTAGGAAACATCTCAAATATAAAAATAAGAATTTTGAAACAAATAAATTTTACAAGAAACCCAAGCCCAGCAAGTGGAAGAGGAAACCCTCAGGAAAATTCCACTCCAAAAACCAAGAATGAAAAGGAAATTGCTATAAGTATGGCAAATTTGGTCATTATGCAAATAAATGTAGAGTCAAGACAACAATCAACTAGTTGAAAATCTCTGAGGAAGAGAAAACTCAGTTAATCTAGGTTTTAGAATTAAGAGACACAGGCCGCAGTCAATCCAAAGATGATTTAAGTTCTAATTCGTCTTCTTCCAATAATTCCTCAAGTAGTCTTTCATCCCCCGACATGAAAATAGGGTGCACTAATACTTGTTGTAAAAAGATTTCAGTCCTCAATAAACAAGAAGAACAAGAAGATCTTCTTATCGAATTAATCAGCAAAGTAGATGACCCTGAATTAAAGTCATTCTATTTAAAGAAACTTAAGAAGTTAGTCTCCCCTGAAGAAGCCAGTACTAGTCAATCCCAAGAGGCCCCAAAAATATGTCTTAGCGCAACCATAGAAAGGTTTAATAGGGCTAAGAAAGAAATTACAGACAAAGATTTACAAAGAGAAGTTAATAAAATTAAGGAAGAAATTAAGTCCTTAAAACCAGAAAATATAGAAATTCGCTCATATCTCAGTAGTATCTAAACATAAGAACTCCTTGGCAATAATGATGAAGAACATAATAGTTCTTCCTCTGACCAAGAGTCAGAATCCAAATCCATAGAAAACCCAACAAAACATCTAGTTTTAGGATTACTACAAAAAATTAGGATCCAAAAATGGTATTCTAAAATAAAAATAATAATTGAAGACTTCCAGTTAGAAACAATTGCCTTAATTGACTCAGGTGCAGACTTGAATTGTATCCAAGAAGGTTTAATTCCCACTATGTATTTTCATAAATCAACATAAATTCTTAGTGCTGCAAATCAGTCACTGATACAATTAAAATATGAAATCCCAAAAGCTCATGTTTGTCAAAACAATGTTTGCTTTAAAACTCCATTTGTTTTGATAAAAAATATTTTAGACCCAGTCATTCTAGGTCTCCCCTTCATAGCTCTCCTATATCATTTTAAGGTACATCATAATCGTATAACCACCAGAATGTTAGGACAAAAAATACATTTGAGTTCTGCACAGAAACAAATCTCAAAAATTAACACAATTACAAAAAGATAGCATCTCAAAAACCATCAATTTAGTTACCAAAAAATCACAACAAATTAATTTCTTAAAAGAAGAAATTAATTACAAAAGAATTGAAGAACAATTAACAAACAAATCTTTGTTACAAAGCATTAACAATTTTCAAAAGAAACTTGTTAATGAAATTTGTTTGGATATTCCCAACGCCTTTTGGCACAGAAAACAACACGTTGTTAAATTTCCTTACAATAAGGAATTTAATGAAAAAGAAAATACCAACAAAAGCCAAACCAATCCAAATGAGTCAAGAAGTTATGGAATTCTGCAAAAAAGAAATCCAAGAACTTCTCAATAAAGGAATCATTAGAAAAAGCAAATCACCATGGTCTTGTTCTACTTTTTATATCCAGAAAAATGCTGAATTAGAAAGCGGAACTTCCAAGTTAGGCATTAATTACAAATCTCTTAATGAAGTCTTGGAATGGATACGGTATCCATTTCCCAACAAAAGATTTAATTAAGAGACTTAGTCAAGCTGTAATTTTCTCAAAATTTGACATGAAGTTTGGATTTTGACAAATTCAAATTCATGAGGATGATAAATACAAAATAGCATTTGTCACTCATTTTGGTCATTATGAATGGAATGTAATGCCATTCAGTCTTAAGAATGCACCCAATGAGTTTCATAATATCATGAACGAAATATTTAATCAATAGTCATTTTTCAATTGTTTATATTGATGATGTTCTCATTTATTCCAAATCAATAGATGAGCATTGGAAACACTTAAACATGTTTGCTAGGATAATTAAGTCATACGGATTAGTTGTCTCAGCAACCAAAATTAAGCTATTTCAAACCAAAATTAGGTTTTTAGGATACAATATTCACCAGTCAACCATTCAACCAATAGATAAAGTAATTCAATTTGCTGATAAGTTTCCAGATGAAATCACTGACAAAACCAAATTATAGAGATTTCTAGAGTCTTTAAATTATGTTGCAAAATTTTACCCACATCTTAGACAACAATGCAAACCCTTGTTTGATCGTCTAAAAGAAAATCCATCATCATGGTCCAATACTCATACTTCCATAGTCAAACAAATCAAATCACATGTTAAGCTTTTGCCCTGTCTTGACATTCCAACTCTCAATTCATTCAAAATTGTTGAAACCGATGCCTCTGAAATTGGTTACGAAGGTATTCTTAAACAATCAATTTCTTCCTGATCTCCTGAATAAATTGTTCGTTTCCATTCAAGAGTATGGAATCTAGCACAAAATAATTATAGTACTATTAAGAAAGAAATATTATCTATAGTATTATGCATTAGCAAATTTCAAGATGATTTATTAAAACAAAAGTTTTTAGTAGCAAATTTCAAGATGATTTATTAAATCAAATGTTTTTAGTCAGAGTCGATTTCAAATCTACAAAACATGTTTTACAAAAAGATGTTCAAAACATTGCATCAGAATAGATTTTTGCACGATGGCAAGCTATATTAAGTACTTTTTTATTTTGAAATCGAATACATCGAAGGTAGTCAAAATTGCATCCCTGATTTCCTAACCAGAGAATTTTTGCAGGGGAAGAATGACAACAAGAAGACCTTATTAGAGGAGGCTTTCAAGAATCAAGCTTAGATTCTTCATTGGCCTTCGCCCAGGTTCCCAAAATGGTGGTCAACTCACGAACCAACAACCAGTCTCCTACCAGAAGAACTTATGCAAGTTCTCTCTGCCAGTTTCCAACAAAAATTTGACAAAAACCGATTCAACTACAGAATTACACTTCTCCCAATATTCATGGCCAAGTACAAAGTCTCATAGATCATGAAGTGGAATTATGAAGTCGAAACAAGTGAAGTTTACAGAGCTAGATCAGTCAAGTGGTGAGATAAATTCAACCATCAGAAGACCATCAGTCAGGTCCTCACCGAATTTCTCATTACTCCACTCCCAGTCATTCCGGCACAACCAGCACAGCTATCATTGCCAGTCATCCCGGAACAATCATTATCAGACATTAGTTCATCTTCGTCCCTCAAAAGAACAGTCAAGTCTACCAAATCGCCAGGCTCAAAGAAAAATAAAGTCACTTAGCTTGAAGATTTAGCACAACAATTACTTGCAGAAGCAGTGATGCTCTATGCTGAAGACGAAGAAGCTGCAGACTCCAAATCTTCAGACGCATCCTCACAACAACCACCCAACATAGCAAGCTAAAAAACACAGTCAGGTAAGTGGGCCGACTACTAGGATTCTCAAGACCCATTTGCTTAAAGCCATCATGTCAAGTCACCATGTGAACAGAGTTATTTGCCATGTGAAACATTCAGAAATTATTCTCACCAATGATTCTGACAAAGTTTGAAGTCATTCATTCATCCATCCATCCCATGCTTCCACAGTAATGGCAGTAAATATTCTTCCACAGTAAAAGCAACAATTATTCCAACAAATTTCACTGTTCATCAATAGTGAAAGCAAGTCTTCCAAGACTTTTTCCAAGTCTTTAAGTGAACTACGGATGCGAAGGTTTCAAGTTTGGAATTTCCACAATTTATCAATCAAAAGTTTCTTTAAGTTCACACTATACCCAAAGAAATCAATAATTGTAAACACTTTTCATTTTAGAATATCAATGATGCCTGCGTGCTCCAATATTATTTTCATCAGTCATTTTCTTATTTGCTGACTCAATTGTTAGTAAATCAATTGTAAGTTCCGGTGTAAGTTTTGGAATAAAATTTATTTTTAAATTATATTTGCATCATTACTTTGAATTCATTATTTTCATAACAACTGATTTTGAATGACATAAAATTATTACTCACAGTCAATTCATCGAATACCTCAAGTTCAAGGTAAACACCGATCAAACATTTGTTCAATTCTTTCTATTTGTTTATAATAGTTGGTGTCATGGCATTTTTAATCCTGATTATTCACCACATCAAGTTCCACATAATTCAATTAACAATTCATTTAACAGTTCATTCAACCCTAATCATCATTGCCCTTGGTATAATTGTCATCATCGTTATTATTATCATTAGTTCCGCCTCAATATATATAGGAAACCTTTCAGGGAAGGGATTCCTATATTTTTATAAAAATGGGGATTCGTTGTGGAGTCCACACCATATCAATCTTTAACGATCTGAACCGTCTAGTTTTCAAGTTGCACCTCATAGATCATCCTTGTAAAATATTAGCCAAATCGGAAATGTTTAAGACATCTAATTAAGTTCAAAGAAATTAACGAAACTTTGTTATATAAGAAACAATGAAATTATATCTTGATCAGTAAATAGGCAAATAGTTTTGGATTGAATTAAATTTATGTAAGAATGATCTATGAATCGAGAATTAAAAAATAGACAGTTTGGATCATTGAAGTTCGATGTGGAGTGGGCTCCACACCTAATCCCCATTTTTTGAAAAAAAAAGGAGATCGATTTGCATAAAGGGCCTACACATACACATACACACACTCTATTAAATTGGTCTAATTTTGGCTTATTAATTGAAATGTCCTTGAAACTGCTATTTAGTCTTAATTTATCCCTTGAAATTGATTTTGTCTCATTTTGCCTCATGAAACTGACATTTTCATCGCTTTTGGTCTCACTTCACCACATTCCATTAAAAACTATTAAATTTAAGGGTATTTTAGAGTTTTCACTTTTTACATATCTATTTACCTCTAGCCTACACCCTAAACTAATCTCATTTACATTTTAGACAACTCTCATTCAAACACCATGAGTTAGGGTCTTTTTAAAAATAAATTACTCAATTAATTGAAATTTTTTTAGCAACAATGGTTGCAAACTGTGCACATTTGCTCTAGATGATTTTTATGGTTTGGGAAGTATTTTGGACATGATAGCTCAATGGTTTTTTTGAAATTATATTTTGTGCAACCGATTAGAGATAATTTTTCTATGGGTGAAACTTGTGGTTAGGCCAATTTTGATTAGAAAGATATCTTGAAATAGGATGATCATATATCCTTCTTGTTGTAATGAGTTTTTCAAGTGCAAAGTTTCGAGCCAATACATGGATGCCTTGTAAATGAAATGATTCTAAGAACAAAAATGTAACCCTTATTTCAGTTGATATAATGATTTTGTTGCTCAGAATTTTTCTATTGATTGAATAATTTAGTTTCAAAAAGGCCCAAAACTTTTGGGTTTGAATTAGAGATGTCAAAAAATAGAATTGAGATTGGTTTAGTGTGTAGCTAGAGGTAAATAGAAGTGTAAAAAATAAAACGTCTAAAATACCCTTGAATTTGATAGTTCTTTAACGGAATGGAGTGAAGTGAGATAAAAAAAAGTTGAAAATGTCAGTTTCATGGGGCAAAATGAGACAAAACCAGTTTCAGGTGTAAATTGAGACTAAATAACAGTTTCAGTGGCATTTCAATTAATAAGCCTAAATTGTTTTATTTTTGCTCTTTTGAATACAATCAATAAAATATTTAATAATGATTTTTTTCTTAATCAAACAGTCACGAAGGAGACAGAAAGGTTATAATTTTGTGTTCCACGAATGTGGAACGAGTCGTTCCAGGGGATGAGGCGGAACGAAAATTCATCCAAAATTCGTCATGTGGAACAGCACGTTCCACCCGTTTTAAGCGTACCAAACGTGGGATGGAATGACTCGTCCCACTCCGTTCCATCTCGTATGGTACCTAAGGTCGCGTTTGGTACTCGAGACAAGACGAAACAGAGTGGGACGAGGCGTTATGTCCCACGTTTGGTACGCCTAAAATGAGTGGAACGGGTTGTTCCACGGGACAAGTTTTGGATGATTTTTTGTACCACCTCCCCCCTGGAACGGGTTGTTCCACGTTCGTGGGGACAGAAATTTACAATATTTTAAGACAAAAATGCCCCTTGTCTTTTTCAAAATTTTCATCATCAAAATCATACAAACCCTAAAAACTATTTTCTCTTCTTCTCAGCTGCTATGAATACCTTCGCAACCTTCCTCCTCATCTTCTTCTGTGTAGCCTCTTCACCTCTGCATCTCCCCTTCGCAACCTTCCTCCTCGCTTTCTTCCTCCTCATCTTCTTCCATGTAGCCTTTTCACCTCTGCATCTCCCCTTCGCAACCTTCATCCTTGTCCTCTTCCGTGTAGCAGCTCTGCATCTCCCATTCGCAACTCTTCCATGTAGCAGCTCTACGAACCTTCTTCCTCATCCTCTTCTGTAGCATCTTCAGCTCTGCATCTCCGTTCCAAATTCGATCTGTTATTGTGTAGCTCTCGGTCTTTCTTTCTTTGTAAAAAAATTTCTTTGTAATTTGATGGCATTATAGTGAAAACCAATTGTTCAAATGTTTTTTATTTGTTAAGGGCTTTATGTGGTTGACATTTCCACTGTCCAGTCGTCTTCTTCTTATTATTATTCTTTATCTCTTTTTTTTTTTTCAATTTGTTTAATTTAGTCATTTCATTTGCAGAAAACTTGGCCAATCATAAGATAGTAAAAATTATAGATTATAAGATTCTACCCATCCACAAGGTGAAAATCTTTAATAGATTGCACATTCTTACATTCTCAGTTCTTCTGAGAGCTCCTCATTTGCTGATGGAACGAGAGCCTGTTGGCGTAGCACCTAATTTTCAGACTCAAGACTTGACAAGTTAAACTATAACCTGATTAAGAAAAAAAAAGTTTGTCAACCACAGTTTATATTGATAGAGACATTCAAGAAATTACTCAGCTATACGACAAAAATAGAAGAGCAAATATACAGGATTACCTTTCAATAGTCTCCTGAATATGCACTGCTTCAGCCGTGCTTCTTCTGCCTCCTTATGCCTTGCTTTCCTTTCTTCTTCAATTTGAGAGTGATTTTCTTCCAATTCTTCAAGTTTCTTCTTCAGGTCTAGCTCACCTTAACATCTGGTATCCAATATCAGTTATATGAATATAATAGATGTGCACGTACCTACATGCAAATGTAGTATTTACATATACACTTCAGTTAGAATCCGACAGCAATCTCTTGTGATCACCTTAACATTCCATGTATCATTATTAATTTTCCTTGTATTGGTCAGGGTTTCAATTCCAGTGCTAGTCCCTCGTACCAACAAGGTTTCTAAAAATGAAAAAATAAAAAAAGGATGGATTTTTCTGTATCCGGATCATTATCGACATACTTACTCTCTCTCTGTTTTTTTTCTTCGAATCTGTTTAATTTAGTCATTCAAATGTGTTCAAAGTATCTATTTTTTTCTTCCTTGTTTGAACTATTTTGATTCTGATTTTTCTTCTTCTTTTTCTTGCTCTTGCTTGCAACATATTGTTCTTGTGATCAAAACCAAGCAAAATCTCATTTCTGTTGTTTCTCATTCTTTTTGCAGCACTCTTAAAGCGTCAAAGGGTTAATGTGAAGGGTCTGTTGAAAGCTGAAAAGAAGAACCTCAACCATACATTTTGCACAGGAAACTTGCAGGTGCTGTATATCTGTATTTATTGCACTTTTTGTTGTTTCTCATATTTTTTTGGTAACCATTCTTATGTAGCAGTGGTAGTGCTTGTTTGTTAGTTCAACTCTTTCTGGAAATGTTTCCTTTGAACCAAGAACCTGTTTTGTTAACACAAACTCCACAAAGCTGGTTGATTGTACTCTTTTTGTCTTTCTTTTCAAAATTGTTAAAAAGGAAGACATAAAAGTTGTCTATGTATATGAGGAAGCTAAAAGAATAAGGCTTCAGAATCAATTCATAAATTGTATGGAAATACCACTAACTTTGTTAGAAAGCCTAATATTTAGTTTTGAATTCTAACCATAAAACTAAGAGGTTGTAACATTCTACAAGAACCATATCTAACTCATCACAAATGAGGTCTCAGGGAAACATGAACATTCATTTGCAAATTTTATGTTTTGCTTTGGCTGTAGTTCCATATTATTGTTGCTATATTTATTCATTATTTAGAAATGCTTTTTAGGTTTTGAGAAGTGCATATTTGATGAATCGTAAAACCTTAACCCCACGCAAAAGGAACTGAGCTAGATATGTGAATATAAATCTCATGTCAACTTTTTTGTTATGCAATCAATATCTTATTTGTTCTCAGAAACTTATGGTTTGTTATCTATAACAGGCTTATCAAAAGTCAACCAAAGAAAATCAGCGTGCCCAAATTGCTCAAGGTTTCACTCCATCTCTCTTCTATTTTCTTCCTTTCCATAAATGGGTACTTTTTATTTGTTATAGATACCAGCACAGTTTGGGTTTGGAATGCTATACATGTTTAAGGGGGTCATGCAGGGTCGTACATATATGAATTGCCCTAGTTATGTTTCCCTCGTTATATACACCCATGAATTGCCCCTTTAACAGTTGCTGGTTTATGTATTCTAATCTGTCTGCTATAGAAGATAGATAAATAGTAGGTTGGATTTACACAGCTTACTATGGCGTTCCCATTTCTTGTTTTGATCAAAATTTTATTATCGGTTTTATTTGTTCATAATTCTTTAGATGGATGGAAAAGTGAATAGAAATTGAAGTTAGAGAAAATTTGATATGTTGTTGAGTAGACCATTACCCTTGCAAAAAGTGTGGGACATTGTTGTCAAATTTCTCACTGAGCATGTGAGTTCATGATGATCATATAGACTAACATTTAGCCTACATGATTGATTCTTTCTTAAAATCACTTTCAAGTTTATATACCTGTTGTGCTTTGCTCTGTGATGGTTTCTAGGGTTTTTTTGTGATGAAGCTCTTGTATGTGTTTGCTTAATTTTACCAAGTCCAAGTATCTAAAATGAATTTAGCGTATGTTGATGCTCTACTCATTCATGTGTTGTTTTTTTGCATGTGAAGGTATGGATGAATATGAGACTCAATTCTTTGTTCTTTTGAACGTTTGGATTATAATATCACAAGTCTTTACTATGAATACACAATAGTTGAGGTATAGACAACAACAAAGGAGACAACGGGAAACAGCTAGTTTAGAGCAGAGGACATTTGTTAGACTTCATGTTACGAGAGAGGAAATAAATCGTATCACGTGATTGAGTGATACTAACTGTTTGTGGGAGTTGCGAATGAATAGGAATGCATTTGCAATTTTATGTGATTTACTACAAACTCGTGGTGGATTGGTAGATGATGGTCATGTTACAATAGAGGAGCAAGTAGCTACTTTTGTTAACATATTAGCCCACCACAATAAAAATAGGTCAATGCAAGTTAGATTCATTAGGTCTGGTGAAACTATTAGCCGGTATGTCCGCAGAGTATTGCGTGCGTTGCTCAGTTTGCAAGATGTGTTGTTTGCAAAACCAACCCCTATCCCAGATGATTGCACGGAATCGAGATGGAAATGCTTTAAGGTAATTATCATAGTAAAATCATTAATAACATAATTATTTGTAGTTGCTAATTAATATAAGTTTTTCTTTTGTCTAGGGTTGCTTAGGAGCACTAGATGGAACCTGCATAGGGGTCACTGTGCCTGACGTCGATAGACCAAGATATAGAACAAGGAAGGGTCATATAGCAACTAATGTGTTAGGCGTATGCATAACGACCTCAAATTCATATATGTGTTATCTGGTTGGGAGGGATCAGCTACTGATTCGAGAGTTCTTGGTGACGCTATTACTAGAGCTAATGGCCTCAAGGTCCCAACTAGTAAGATAGACAAGCACCTACTATTTTTCCTTACCTTTGTTGGCCAACAACTAAAATTTATTATCAACTAATATAGTTACATATTATTTGGTTGATTCCGGATATACGAATGGTGAGGGTTTTCTGGCACCGTATAGACACACTAGATACCATTTGCAAGAGTGGGAAGACAATTCACGTGCACCTAGGAATCATGAAGAATATTTTAATATGAAACACTCACGCGCTAGGAATGTCATTGAGAGATGTTTTGGCCTCCTCAAACGAAGTTGGGTTATCTTACGAAGTCATTCCCACTATCCAATCAAGATTCAGGGACGAATGATCACCGCATGTAGTTTACTTCATAATTTTATCAGAATGTATATGGCGGTTGATCCTGAGGAAAATGCAAGACTTGCATTTGATGAATTACCTATAGGGGAAGATTTACCAGAAGTATTAGCCTACATTGAAACCATTGAGTCAAGCCAGATATGGACTCAATGGAGGGATGATCTTGCAAGAGAAATATATGATGAGTGGAAAGGAATGAGAGCTTGAAAATTGGTTGACATGGTAGTTGTTGTAATTGTCTTTTATTGAGATGTGGACTCAATGTAGTTGTTGTAATTGGCTTGAAAATTCGTAACATCAAGACTATTGGGATGCTTGTTATTGTAATGTGGTAATTGGGAGTTATCTGGATGTTATGGCTTCTTTGATATGTTTATTTGTGTTACTAAATGTTATGGCTTCTTTGATATATTTATTTGTTTATTTATGGCTTCCTGCATTCCTCAGGGTATTGTTGTTTTCTTCCACGTAGTTGTACTCAGTCCTGCAAACCTAGTGCTAAAACCTCTGAGGTTGATAAACCTAAGCTTTGGGCAAACCCTAATTTATATATGTTTTCTATGAAATTGGTTTTCAGTTTTGTGTCTTCAAAACTTTGCACTTCTAGTATTTCACAATTCGTCTCCATAAGTTAGATTTATCAATAAAAATTCAAGTTTAGCGACACAGATCTATGCAATTTTAGGGAAATTTGAGAAAGCTAGAAGCTTTTCTGCAAAACCCCATTCGTTAATTTGGTGGCTTTCAATTTGTATAGCTAATAAATAATTTTGATTTGGTAATTGATTAGTACAACTAATATAAATTTAGTCATTGTCATTTGATTGTGTTTCTAATTTAAAGATTTCAATGGAAACAACACAGGAATGTGGTTTTCTATTCATTATATCTATGTTTATTTGTGTTACTTATGTAATATATGGCTTCTTTGATAGATTATATGGCCACCTCACATAATTGGATTGATTATGAGGAGGATGTACTATTTACCATCCTCGAGGAGGTGGTTGCTGATGGTGTTAGGTGTGAGACCGGCAGTTTTAAGGTTAGTACTTTTGTAATGGTTGCCTCCAAGATGAGGGAACAAATTCCTGGCATTAATATAGAGCCGAAGCATATACAAAACAAATTGAAGCGTCTGAAAGAAAAGTATTCATCTGCATATGACATGATGAATACATCTGGATTTGGTTGGGATGATGAAAAAAAAGTGTTGTTGTGGACAAAGTATAAAATATCGATGATATCAGAAATATCGGTAGTCCAAAAACACGGAAATATCAATGGAAATATCGGAATATTATCGATATCGATAAAAATTGAATAAAAACCACGGAAATTGTAAGAAAAACTTGGAAATTTTTATTGAAACTTTGCAGGATGTTTATTTAGTCAATTATCTATTAGTTTATCACAAAAAATTGGAAGGAAATGCATTGCATGATGGATTTAACTGATTTAAGTTGATTATATAATGAGCTGACAAACATTGTGAGTGTATTTGGAACTATCAAATTAGTCATTTATCCTAATTAAATCTGAACTCTATATCTGGATTTTGGAACCCTCTTAGGCTGCCACGTGGCAGCCCCCAGCACTCCTCACGTTTCTCTCTCTCTCTCTCTCCCTTACCCCGAGACCCTATTTCCTTCTCTTACTCACTTCGACTCTCTCTCTCTTATTTGCACTGTCTCTCTCTCGAAACCCTCTTGCCTCTCTCCCTCTCTTGCCGTGACCACACACACACATGCATCAACACCATCTGCTCGACTCGAGCAGCTCGAGGATACCACCATCATCACACATCATCAATCTTCTCTCTCCTGCCTCTGCGAGAATGGCGGAGCCCATAAACTCTTCAGCGAGTCTTCTTTGATTTTCCGGTTAGGTAAGTCTCGGATCTCTCTCTCCGTGTTAGTGTGAAGCTCAAATTAGTTCAATTTGCTGCACTGCACAGTAGCAGAAGTCCTTCGTTCACCACCGCAGAAAGAATAGACAGGGAGCGAGCGAGCAGAGGGGAGACACACTACACCCACCCCACCGTGACCTCCACCACAGTGGCGCACACTCCGGCGAGCACCATCACCACCTGTGAGAGGCGCAGATCTTGGCAGAGAGAGGCGCATATCTTGGCAGCTGCGACGACGGAGCTCGGTTGCCGTTCCAACAACGGAGAGAGAGAGCGATATTATCGATAATATTGATAATATCGCGATATTATCGATAATATCGCGATATTTTGACGAAAACCAATTGGATAACCATTAAAATATCGGTAACGTGAAAAACCGATAATATCGGCGAAATATCGCCGATATTATCGGCATTTAAGACCTTGGTTGTGGATAGTGACGAAATACTACAAGATTGGGTGAAGGTAAATTTTTTTTCTTATTCTTTATCAATTAGTTGCTTTGAAAGTCTTAACCTTGATTTCTTTGGGTTCTTATTGTAGAAACATCTCAATGCATCTTGCAAACCAAATAAGCCATTCCCGTTGTATCCACAGTTATGTACGGTGTTTGGGAGAGACCGAGCCACGAGTAGTATGGCTGAATCAGCAGCAGATGCAATTGAAAATATGTGTTTGGAAAGTGAGGATTGTGAGACTTCCGAAATGCCTCCGCATTCACCTACCCCATCTCCTTCTGTTGCTACATCTAGTGCATCTCAACCTGTTAGGAAGAGGAAGAGGAGTATGAATGATGGTGATGCAAATATTGTATCTGTTATCAATGAAGGTTGGAATAAAGCTGTTACCGAAATGAAGAAATTAGGTGAAAGTTTTACTTTCAGAGAAGCGAAAGCTAGACTACCTTCCGAGCTTCAAGTCATGGGCCTCCCTTACGATCAGGTGCTAAGAATTTCAATGAAGTTAGTGAAAGATACCGATCTGATGGGTATTTAGACTACCTTGGATGACTCACAGAAGCCAGATTTCATTAAAGTGTTTATGGAGAGCCTTTGAGCATTTGGGGTTTTAGTATTTGTGGTTTTAGTATGATGAACTTTATCAACTTCTAGTGTTTTCATTATTGCTTTAGCAAGACATTATTTGTTTTTTAAGTTGGGACGAATGTTTGATTTCGGATATTTCATGTTTAAGTTCTGCATATTTCATTTTCTTTGTTTAAGTTCTGAATGTTAAAACTCTAAAACATTTACGATATGCATGATCATTAAACTTATATATTTTTCAACATTTCTCATGTGCTCTTGTGTGGTTTGCCACGCAATGCAATGGGGAAAATTTAGAAGGGTGTCCTTCGAAACAAGGCCAATTCTAATGTTTGTAGAACCTGAACTTCCAGAACAACAACCCACAATTGAAAGGACCAAAATTAGGGACTAAAAACTGATTTAGGTTGTGGGTTTTGCAATTTGCATAATAAAATTTGATGGGTTTGTGCTGAAAATTTAGATGGAGCTGTAGCAAAATATCATGGAAGATTCGTAACTGCCAGCAGGTTGTAAGACTGACCACCAAAGCATAACAGTAACAATAGTTTACATACCAAGTAACAAAAGTTTCATTGAGCATGCATATACAAATAGACATGCAAGAGAAAGATACCTATATTAATAAACAAACTGAGAAAGTATTTACAAGCCTCCTCTAGTTTACCTTCATCGATCATAAAGTATTTACAAGCCTCCTCTAGTTTACGTTTCTTCTTGCATAAGCCATGAATCATGATAGAGTATGTTGAAACAGAAGGATAAAATCCTCTCTTCCCCATACTATCCCAAACTTCAGTTGCCCTATTAAATCTTCCTATCCTGATTAGCAACTTAAGCACCATATTGTAAGTGTGTCGATCGGGCATGCAGTTGTCTTTTTCCATTCTAGATGACAGCCTGAGAGACCCATTAACCTCGCAGTGATCACAATGATAAGCCTGGATTGCATTGTAACTCCACATATCCGGTATAACACCCCTCTCAATCATTTCATCCAAAAGTTGGTAAGCCTCTTCCACCTTTTCGTTCTTACACAATTTCTTAATAACACAATTGTAAGTATACACATTTGGCAAAATATTATATCTCCTCATCCTATCAAGCACCCTAAAAACTAAATGAATATCATCCACCTCACAATAAGTACGAATGAAAATCGAATAGGTACAAGCATCCGGTTCAACTCCATTCAACCCTATCTCCCGAAATATCTTATATGCCTCGTCAACTTTCCCACCTTTACACAGAGCCTCCAAATAACTATCATACGCAGGCACATCAACCAAACATCCTCGTTCAGTCATTTCATCAAACAGCTTACGTGCTTCATTCAAATCACCAACGTCCCCCCAACCTCTCATAAAAAAATACTATAAGTTTTAGCATTCAACTGAAACCCATTCTTAACTTTATCAAAAAATTCATGGGCATACTTGACATGCTTTCTTTTACATAATGTGTAAATAAGCTGATCAAGATCATGAACACTGGGCTTAATTCCAAACTCAACCATTCGATTTAAAGCTCGAATGGCGTTGCGAGGCAAATTAGCTATACTATAAACCTGAAAAATAAGCAAGAAAATTTCCAGGCCAATATCACAACACTTGGCCTTTCTCACTTCTATGAGGAAATCCCACAACACAACATATTGCTTGCTACTTCCTAAAATGTCAATTAAAATGAACCTGTGTGCAGAAAATGTGATAGCTTTCAGCACTATGTCGAAAACCCAGAATTGTTTTAGCCCAAAGAATGAACCTGTGTGCAGAAAGCCCGAGATTTTTGCAGCGTTTCAGAACTTGCTCAACCCAAGTATGTGGAGATTTGGGTAGACAGAGCGTTGAGGAAGAGCTCCAAGTCGTGGTGAGGGTTCCTGTGGTCACTGAGGATGCGGGAGAACTCGCTTACCAGGTGCGGTGATGGTGGAGATGGCGGGTTGTGGTGGGTGAGAGAAGAGAAGGGGTGGCGATGAGTGTTGGGTTTGGAGGGTGAGAGAAGAGAGTGGAAGATAAAGAAGAAGAAGCAACAGTGGCGATGTTCTGTGTGTAAGAAGGGTTTTGGGTATTTTAGTCATTTTAATCTTTTGGTTCCATTCCGTCCATGCGCTACCAAACGTAGGACGGAACAACTGTCATGTTTCGTCCCGCGCGTACCAAACATAACATAGAACATATGTTCTGTCCCGTTCCGTTCCGTCCCGTCCCATCCCGTCCCGTCCCGTCCCGTCCCGTCTGCGTACCAAATGCTACCTAAAGTAAGCCCATTTGGTAATAAAGCTCAATCTTTGTCAAGAACAAAACATTTTATCTTCATTTCACCCAAAACTAGATTTTTCACTGCAGCCAAATACTATTTCAAACTAAAACCAAAACCCCATCATGTTTTCAATTTCAAAATTCTCTAGGCATTCAAAATGAAGCTTGTGGAATGAAGAATAAGATTATTACCTTTGTTAGACCCAAGGTGGCCGTAAAGGCCTGAAAATGTACATGGCATTCTACCAAAATCAAATCAACAAACAAAACGAAACCCAATTAAACCCACATTCCAATTTAACCGAAGTTCAACAATTTAAACCCAAATTAAATCAACAGAACAGAGAAAAAGAGGAGAACACTAAAAATATGAATCTTGACATGGGAGTCAGATTGATCTTGCGCTTGAGTTTGTCATGGGAGTCGGATTGATCTTACACTTGAGTTTGTGAGGTCGAAAGGATGAGAAAGGTGGTGTTTTGGGGGTTTATGGGTTCATTGGCGGAGTATGGGCTTCTGAATCGTGATATTGAGTGAGAGAGAAACAACGACCTTTAGCAGGGAGAGAAGAGAGCACACGCCCCAAAGAAATGGACGACCCAGATTTACAATCGTTTATCAATACGGGACAACACTAAAAATACACAATCAAGGCGAGGATATTTTCGGAAGTAGATTGTGCTTATTTATATACAATGTTTGGGTCGATTCCATTGGTTTCAACTTGTGACAATTATTTGAATAGGATATATTCGAGTGGAAATTTGAATATGCTTGTCGGTGATGGTCGGAGCATCGAGCCGACGTAGTCGTCGGAGAATAGCTTGTCCAATTGCTTCCATATCAGAAGATGAACGAGTTGACGACTAGCGGCGCCCTTGTTTGGGCCAAGTCTTTGGAGGCCGATCCCAAAGTAGTGGGTTTAGATTGGAATCATAGGTATTTTTTTAGTAAAGCTTTTTGAAAACAGCCTTACCAAACACGGATTACGTTTTTTGTTTTTCGTTTTTGAGTCTAAAAACTAGGAATCTAGATGGATATCAAACGGGTCCTAAAATATTTGACTCAACTGCCAAACGAGAAAAACAACAAAATCGATGTGGCCAACTCACCGTTCAATATGTTTTTAATAAAACTGCTCAAGATAGCGTTAAAAATGTGGTGTCATCAATCTAACTCCTTGTATTACAAACATTTTTGTGTTATTGGGATTACTTAACCTTACTAGCTATTTAAATCTTCTCTAATTTCCTCTAATGCCCCTACAACACAAAACAAAATTAATGATAAAAATTGTGTAGCACGCAATTAGTTTTGAGTAAATTGTAGTTATGGTCCCTCAACTTTAACTCAATTGGAGCAATGATCTCTCAACTAAAAATCCATTACCATTGGTCCCTCAACTCATCAAAACGTGCAGCTATGATCCCTCAACTAAATATCCATTACCATTGATCCCTCAACTTTATTTCAACTGGAGAAATGGTCCCTTAACTTTAACCTAGTTGTAGCAATGGTTATTCCAACATAACTCGTTTTGACAAATTTTTTGACGTGGTTGAAGAAAATGACTATAATTACACACTTTGATGAGTTGAGGGAACTTAATTATATAAATGGTTATTCCAACATAACTTATTTTGATAAAATTTTGACGAAATTGATGAAAAGGACTATATCTACACATTTTGATAAGTTGAGGGACCAATGATAATGAATTTTTAGTTGAGGGACCATTGCTTCAATTTTATTAAAGTTGAGAGACCATTGCTACAATTTACTCATTAGTTTTTCCTTATTTCATTATCAAAGAGGGAGAGAAAAAAAAAAGTAGCGACTCATTTTGATTATTACTCGCGAGTTTGTGTTGGTCATTCGATTCCAATTATCAAGAGAGTGCATTACAAAAATTGTTTTGCGATCAATTCATAAAACTTTGTGCTATGATCAGAACCATTCGTATTATAAACTTCTATTATTTAAAAAAAATCAATTAAAAATCATCTTTCTTAATCAATCAATGATAACAAATAGATGGTTTGTAATACTTTTACTAATTTTCACCGTACGTTTTCATACAGCTCAGCCGCTACACCATTAAGCCCAAACGACATGCCGTCTTATGCGATGCTCAAACGGCGTTGTTCGCCCTTCGACTTCAGTCTTCCTTCCATGTCTCACTCTCTCTCTCTCTGAAGCAGACGAAGGGTTTTAAACCCTCACCCTCCTTCTGATTCCCGCGCTCTGAGAGCCTCTATGGTTTAAGCGCCAGTCAACCAGAAGCCACTGCAAACCCTAGAGTTTTGAAGGCGACGTGGTTTTGGTGCTGATGGACGTAGAAATGGACGCTTCTCCAAGCTTCTTCGACCCCGAGGACCTCACAATCAGAGAGAAGTTTCGTCGATACGGGTTCGGATCTAAATTTCTCAGTTTATCTGAAATTACTGTTTTTTTTTGTTTTTTTTTATTGGTTTATTTGGGGTTTTCTGGGATGAAGCTTGATTACAAAAATCGAATTTGTAGTCCTATTGTGTTTTTTAATGGAAATTAAGCTACTTTTGATTGGTAAATATCGGTTCAAGGATTAGGGTTTTGATGTCAGAGTGTGAAGGCTTAGAATTAATTTTCAAATTTTGCAACATGTAATGCCACTTCTCATCTATGATAAAAATAGTCCTCTTAGAGAGCCTTGAATTTCCGTGTATTGTTCCGATTGGTTTTACTTTTCGTATGTTTGAAGTGAACCTTTCTGGGTGTTTTTAGAAGTGTCATTGGTATGCATTTTGTGGTTTTTACTTATTGGTTTAATGTAATGCCAGGAAAAGGCACTTGACTTCAAGCATGTCGCCCCACCAAGAGAATTCAGCTTCTAAATACAGTGAATCTAGGCTACTATACGACGGGCAGAATTTACATAGCCCGACCAATGCTGCACTTCTTCTCGAAAATATTAAACAAGAAGTTGAAAGCATTGATGCTGATCACTTGGAAAGAACTTCTTTCTTAAGAAGGAGGTCGCCCATTGATGGCACAGATATGGATGATGGTGCTGGGTCAGTCCACCATTCAATCAAACTTTTCAAGAATGAGGAGCATTCACTGGCTGATGATGGAGATCCAACCTTTAGCCTTTTTGCATCTCTACTTGATTCTGCTCTTCAAGGTGCTTGAGCTAGACATACCTTTTAATATAGTCTCAAAATTTAGATTTCTGTTAGTTATATTTATATCCATTTTCAACATTTCCTTTTGAGAGTGCTTCTGGTATCAAGCTTCTTCTCAGTTTTATAAATTATATCAACCTTTCCTGATGAGCAGTTTGATGTCGCTTCTAATTGACTAACCTGCTTATCTTTTTGGTGGCTTGCAGGGTTGATGCCTTTTCCTGACCTGATACTAAGATTTGAAGAATCCTGCCGAAATGTTTCAGAGTCGATTAGGTATGTTCTGGTATTGAAAGTACTTTTTAAACTGGTATAGAAGCTGGTAGTATTGCTATACACACAAATGCTTATTGGGTTCTTCTACAGGTATGGTTCCAACATAAGGCATCGTGTTGTAGAGGACAAGTTGATGAGGCAGAAGGCTCAACTCCTGCTTGATGAGGCTGCTTCTTGGTCCCTTTTGTGGTACCTTTATGGGAAAGGAAATCTATCTCTAACCTTATGCTATAACTGATTTCCTTCACACATGTACAGATGCATGTTTACACTTCACACAAATGCACGTGGTGTAATTGGGCAATATGGATGTGGTAATCCATTTAACTTTGATAAATAAATGTGCGTGGAATCCAAAAATTTCATGGGAACAGACTGATATATACATTTCATCTAGAATATGTGAGTTTCTGACTGACTTCTGTCTACGGAGCTGTTGGCGTGGGTTGGCAAGTTTTTGCCAAGATGGGTGAGCTTGCTAGCACAAAGTTTTTAAATTTCAAAATCTTGGGCCATAGGCCCATGCCAAGCCTAACCCAGCCCTGGTCTGCCCTTTCCAATCATGTTGTTTTTTATGTTGTATGGATTCAGCGTATGAATGGAAATATCAACACAGTTCTGTAAATGTGAAAAGTCATCTGCGTTAAAGATAAAACTTCTTTCTGTACCAACTTACCATTCTTTATGTTACATTTGTTCTAATAATCTGAAATTGCAGGCAATCCAACAAAAAAAATTATTTGATCTTTGCTTGTTCCAATGCTAATCTATTTTAAAAGATTAGCATTTTCTAGGAATAAACTGTTTGTAGTGAAAACTGAGTAAATTAATGTGTATTTTATAGGTTTATTCAGCTATATACCCTGAGTTGTGTCTATTTTGTGGTTGGTGGAAGAAAAAAATTAATGTCTTTTGTTCCCTTTAGGTTAATAATATTTTCTTTTGGTTGCTAGTCTTACACTTATTAGCTCTAAGTTTAGTGTGACAGTTATTCTTCTTCTTGCAGGGACTGAAGAGATCCCTAAAGAGTTCATCTTGGTAATGCATTTTCCTTGTCATTAGTTGTTTGATTGGAAAAACATGTGAATTGATTTGTAGTAGAAATTTAATATATTAAGAAGTACAGGGAGGTTAGCCAAAAAACCAAAAAAAAAAAAAAAAACTCATTTAAATATATTGACTCATGGCAGTTGCCCTCAACATCACATTTGGAGGCTTGCCAATTTGTCGTAGAGGACCATACAGCACAATTATGTCTACGCATTGTTCAATGGCTAGAAGGCTTAGCCTCCAAAGCACTTGACTTGGAAAGAAAGGTTACCACTTACTGCTATAGTTTTCCCCAGGACATCTTTAATTGTGCAAAATCATTATTCTCTGGTTAATATATACCAATCTGTTGTTATGCAATCTTTTAGTTGTAGTATCACACCATGGCATGTATTGGCCTCTTTACTCAGTAAAGACACTGAGCTTTCACTGCTTATTGTAGACTTTTGTGTACCAGGAAATTTTGAAGTTGGAAAATTTAATACTTGCAGGTGCGGGGGTCTCATGTTGGCGCCTGTCTCCCAAGCTCTGGAATTTGGTATCATACTCAATGCTATCTTAAGAAAGGAGCCTCCAGTACAAATACCGTTCATCACCTGGATTTTGATGCTCCAACACGTGAACATGCTCAACTTCTACCTGATGACAAAGTATTTTTTGTTCTCTTACAAATTTAAGTTTTCTTAGATTTTGAAGTGCCATCGTCGTGCTTCAGGTGTCCATGCTCTTTTATTTGCATATAAAATTTACACATTTCAAATTAATTATCTGTTATAAAATTGAATTTCAAATTAACTAGGTTGTCTAGAGGAATTTTTCTATGACTGCCCCGCGTGCCTTGCTCTCCTTAAGTTACTAGTGGATTAATGCCCTTAGTGGACTTCACTGTCATGATATTTTGGCCCAAAGCTTACGTTTGGTCCAGCCTTTTAGGAAGACACTATAGTACGTAATGGAATATATATCAAGTTGTAAGTAAAAAGTTACTGGCATTATGTATTTTCTTCTAAGAAGAACAAAGAATATCAAGATATAAGCTGTTGTGTGGAAAGATGATAGTCTTTATAACATTATGAACCTTCTTTGTATATTGTCTGGAAATTGCTTTAAAATTATTGAAAGTACTTTAAATCCTGTGGAGTTGTAATTGATATAGTATGTGTGTGTTTGTGCTGCATGACAACACGAGTTGTTCTTTACAATGTAGTGTTTAAGCTCTACATTGTATGTGTTTTGGAGGGGCCAGGTTTTGTTAAGTCAGAAGCTCCAACCCCTCACCCCTTCTTTTTGGCTAGGGATGCATAAATCTACTTTTAACTTAAGTTATCAACTTGTAATTTTTTTAATGTCGAAGTATGTTACCTATTAAATGCGTTTAGGAACGTGGAATATAGGAACCTTAACGGGAAAATCTATGGAAGTAGTGGAAGTTATGGTGAGGAGAAAGATAAATATTATGTGCCTACAAGAAACTAAGTGGGTTGGTAGTAAGGCAAAGGATCTAGAAAACTCAGGGTTTAAACTTTGGTATTCGGGCACAAATAGAACGAGAAACGGTGTTGGCATCATCGTGGACAAGACCTTGGTACAAGATGTTGTAGATGTCAAGAGGGTAGGAGATAGAATCATGGCAATCAAGATTGTAATAGGACAAGAACTTATCAATGTGATTAGTGCGTACGCACCTCAAGTAGGGTTGGATACGAGTTCGAAGGAGAAATTTTGGGAAGATCTTGGAGACTTGGTGCAAGGAATTGCTCAGACGGAGAAGTTATTTATAGGAGGAGATTTAAATGGACACGTGGGCAGGGAGACAGGCAACTATGGAGGTTTTCATGGTGGCCATGGTTTTGGGGAGAGGAACGAGGATGGGGAAGCTATCTTGGATTTTGCAATGGCATATGATCTCTTCTTAGCCAACACCTTCTTTAAGAAGAGAGAAGAACATGTGATCACCTACAAGAGTGGGTCGTCAAAAACACAAATAGATTTTCTTCTAATGAGGAAAGGGGATCGTATAACTTGTAAGGATTGCAAAGTTATACCAGGAGAGAGCGTGGCTAATCAACATCACTTGTTGGTGATGGATGTACATATCAAAAGAGTAAGACAAAAGAACAAGACTTGGAAGTGCCCAAGGACTAGATGGTGGAATCTAAAAGAAGAAAAACAAGCCATTTTCAAAGAGAAGGTAATCACCCAATGTGTGTGGGATAGAGAGGGGGAAGCTAGCCAAATGTGGGATTCCATGGCTAGTTGTATCCGAAAAGTAGCAAAAGAGGTATTAGGAGAGTCCAAGGGCTTTGCCCCACACCAAAAGGAATCTTGGTGGTGGAATGAGGAGGTACAAACAAAGGTGAAGGCTAAGAAGGAATGTTGTAAAGCCTTATACAAGGAGAGGACCGATGAAAATGGTGAAAGGTATAGAAAAGCGAAGCAAGAGGCGAAGAAAGCTGTCAGAGAAGCTAAGTTAGCGGCTTACGACGATATGTATAAACGACTAGATACCAAAGAAGGAGAGTTGGATATCTATAAACTATCTAGAGCAAGGGAAAAGAAGACAAGGGACCTAAACCAAGTGAGGTGCATCAAGGATGAGGATGGAAAGGTTCTTGCTACAGAGAACGCGGTTAAAGACAGATGGAGAGGTTATTTTCATAATCTTTTCAATGAAGGACATGAAATGAGTGCTTCTTTAGGGGAGTTGAGTAACTCAGAAGAGTGTAGAAACTACTCTTTTTATCGTCGAATCCGGAAGGAAGAAGTGGTTGTAGCTTTGAAGAAGATGAAGCATAAAAAAGCAATAGGCCCAGACGATATACCAATCGAAGTGTGGAAACTTTTGGGAGAGACAGGTATAACATGGCTCACTGACCTTTTCAATAGGATTTTGAAAACGAAGAAGATGCCAAATGAGTGGCGAACGAGCACTTTGGTGCCTATCTACAAGAATAAGGGCGACGTACAAAATTGCATGAACTATAGGGGTATTAAGCTAATGAGTCATACAATGAAGCTCTGGGAGAGAGTCATTGAGCATAGATTGAGGCAAGAGACACGGGTTTCGGACAACCAATTCGGGTTCATGCCAGGGCGCTCAACCATGGAGGCAATCTATCTCTTACGAAGATTGATGGAAAGATATAGAGATGGGAAAAAGGATTTACACATGGTCTTTATAGATTTGGAAAAAGCGTATGATAGGGTCCCAAGAGACATTCTTTGGAGGATTTTAGAGAAGAAAGGAGTACGAGTAGCATATATCCAAGCTATAAAGGATATGTATGAAGGAGCAAAGACTGCCGTAAGAACTCATGAAGGACAAACCGAAAGCTTTCCCATAACTGTAGGATTACATCAAGGCTCATCCTTAAGTCCTTACCTTTTTGCGTTGGTAATGGATGAGTTAACAGGACATATTCAAGATGATATTCCTTGGTGTATGCTTTTCGCAGACGATATAGTGTTGATAGATGAAACTCAGGAAGGGGTAAATGCAAAGCTTAACCTTTGGAGAGAAGTGTTGGAATCTAAAGGTCTTCGCCTAAGCCGATCAAAGACAGAATATATGGAGTGCAAGTTCAGTGCAAATGGAGGCCAAAACGAGTTAGGGGTGAGGATCGGAGATCAAGAAATACCAAAGAGCGACCGTTTTCGTTACCTAGGATCTATCTTGCAAAAGAACGGAGAATTAGATGGAGATCTCAACCATAGAATACAAGCTGGATGGATGAAGTGGAAGAGTGCATCCGGCGTGTTATGTGACCGCCGTATGCCACTGAAGCTCAAGGGAAAATTTTATAGGACGGCAATAAGGCCGGCGATGCTGTATGGCACAGAATGTTGGGCGGTGAAACATCAGCACGTACACAAAATGGGTGTAGCGGAGATGAGGATGCTTCGTTGGATGTGTGGGCACACGAGAAAGGATAAGATTAGGAATGAGGATATCCGGGGTAAAGTAGGAGTAGCCGAAATTGAAGGAAAGATGAGAGAAAATCGGTTACGGTGGTTTGGACATGTGCAAAGAAGGCCTACTGACGCTCCGATTAGAAGATGCGACTATGGGACAGAGGTTCAGGGCCGAAGGGGTAGAGGAAGACCTAGGAAAACTTTGGAAGAGACTCTAAGAAAAGACTTAGAGTACTTGGATCTAACGAAGGACATGACACAGGATCGAGCACAATGGCGTTCTAAGATTCATATAGCCGATCCCACCCAGTGACTTGGATTTTCCAAGTCTCCAACCGAGAAGTTTTCCTCACTCGGAAAATTAAAGGAACACTACCCCAACCTACATGCTCCACTCAGAAAGCTTCAACATACAAGCTTCAACAAAAGAAAATTCAAAGAACTTAGTGAATAAGGCTTTGGTGTATTTAACACAATACGTTGAAATGAAGGAAAGCTTATTTATTGATATCCCCGATAAGCTACAAATATGTACATATACATGAGTCAAAATAAACACACAAGAGGGAGCCTTCACAAAGGTTGCTTAGGAGAAGTCTCAGCAGTCGGTAGAGCCCCAGAAAGAGAAGGCACCGGAGGGGGATCATTTGGAGCCTCAGTACTGGACAGAACCCTAGAAGGAGGAGGCATCAGAGGTTGATCATTTGGAGCTTCATTACGCGGTACAGCCCAGAAGACGAAGGCAATAAATGCCTTTGGAACAAACCCACAAATCTCTGATGATCAAGTAAAACCTGACCATCAGTTTCCTTCATCTGGTCAAGCTTCCTCTTCATGTTTGTAGCATAGTCATGTGCGAGCCGGTGCAACTGTTTATTCTCATGCTTGAGCCCTCTAATCTCCTGTTTGAGACTCATCACTTCAGCCGCCAATGATTCAACTTGGCGGGTTCGAGCAAATAGGCGTTGGGCCATATTAGACACAGAACCTGCACACTGAACACTGAGAGCCAACGAATCCTTAACAGCTAACTCATCAGACCGTTTGGAAAGTAGTCTGTTATCTTTGGGAGTGAGAAGGTTCCTGGCCACCACCGCAGCGGTCATATCATTCTTCATCACGGAATCCCCAACGGTAAGAGGACCAGTAGGGGAGACGAAGGATGGGCGCCATATGTTGTCTGGAGAAGGCGGGGCTGCCTCTTCAACAAGGTTCAAGTCAAAACGACGGTCGGAGGGGCCAGACATTTTCAAAGGTGTTGAAGAGAGAAGAGGTCGGACAAATCAAGATCTTAGAAGTGCAAGAATGAAGCTTCTACTGGTGGAGATTCAAGTGTGCTTTGGAACTTAATGCCAGCCCCTATAAAAATCTGCACTCGACGGAGCTTCAGAAATCGAAGAGGCGCCTGCTCAGAAATCGAAGAGGCGTTTGCTTTCTCAAAAGCTGGGCTGCTTAGAGATCACGAGGGTTGATCTCAGAAATCGAAGAGGCGTTTGCTTTCTCAAAAGTTGGGCTGCTCAAAGACCACAAAGGCCGATCTCAGAAATCGAAGAGGCGCTCGCTTTCTCAAAAGCTGGGCTCCCCAGAGACCACGAGGGCCGATCTCAGAAATCGAAGAGGCACCTACTTTTCCAGCCTTGTCAGCACCTGTCACACGCACACTTAGCTTTGCGGAAATTATGGGCATTCTATCGAAGACTTCTGGGGAAGTAGAAAACACATGAATCTTACTGTTCAATCACCCACTTGCCACACGCAACAATAGCTCATGGGTACCACAGAAAACTTTGCCAAAGTTCTCTGCCAAAGTTGAGCACGTGAAGCTTGCAGCTCCCACTACATCGCTCTGACCAAGAAGGGTAAAAGAATAGCAAATAAACAGCACTAACAAAGTTTAAACCCATAAATTTTGAAGGTCTAGCTACCATATTATTACCCACAAGGGTAAAGGAACAGTACCACTGCTGGATAATTGGAAAGTCCCTGTGTGTCAACCTCTGTGCTTCGTGGCAAGGTAGACTAGCAAACATGCCCAACCTTTACTCACATTCGAGAAAACACTCCCAATAAGATTGCTTGCTCCAAAATCGAAGAGGCACCGTCCTCCGAATCTCGAGAGCCAGACTCCCAACATGACTACTTTCTTAAAAATCGAAGAGAAGCTTCGTGGCAAGGTAGACTAGCAAACATGCCCAACCTTTACTCACATTCGAGAAAACACTCCCAACAAGATTGCTTGCTCCAAAATCGAAGAGGCACCGCCCTCCGAATCTCGAGAGCCAGACTCCCAACATGATTACTTTCTCAAAAATCGAAGAGACACTGCTCCCCGAATCTTCGAGAGCCAGACCCCCAGCATGATTGCTTTCTCAAAAATCGATGAGGCATCGTTCTCCGAATCAATCGAAGAGGCGCTCGCTTTCTCAAAAGCTGGGCTGCTCAGAGACCACGAGGGCCAATCTCAGAAATCGAAGAGGCACCTACTTTTCTAGCCTTGTCAGCACCTGTCACACGCACACTCAGCTTTGCAGAAATTATGGGCATTCTGTCGAAGACTTCTGGTGAAGTAGAAAGCACATGAATCTTACTGTTCAATCACCCACTTCCCACACGCAACAATAGCTCATGGGTACCACATATAACTTTGCCAAAGTTGAGCACGTGAAGCTTGCAGCTCCCACTACATCGCTCTGACCAAGAAAGGTAAAAGAATAGCAAAGAAACAGCACTAACAAAGTTTAGACACATAAATTTTGAAGGTCTAGCTACCATATTATTACCCACAAGGGTAAAGGAACAGTACCACTGCTGGATAATTGGAAAGTCCCTGTGTGTCAACCTCTGTGCTTCGTGGCAAGGTAGACTAGCAAACATGCCCAACCTTTACTCACATTCGAGAAAACACTCCCAACAAGATTGCTTGCTCCAAAATCGAAGAGGCACCGTCCTCCGAATCTCGAGAGCCAGACTCCCAACATGACTACTTTCTCAAAATCGAAGAGAGGGTAAAGGAACAGTACCATTGCTGGATAATTGGAAAGTCCCTGTGTGTCAACCTTTGTGCTTCGTGGCAAGGTAGACTAGCAAACATGCCCAACCTTTACTCACATTCGAGACAACACTCCCAACAAGATTGCTTGCTCCAAAATCGAAGAGGCACCGCCCTTCGAATCTCGAGAGACAGACTCCCAACATGATTACTTCCTCAAAAATCGAAGAGACACTGCTCTCCGAATCTCGAGAGTCAGACCCCCAACATGATTGCTTTCTCAAAAATCGAAGAGGCATCGTTCTCCGAATCTCGAGAGCCAGATACCACAGACCACTTTTTCAAAGTGCTCTGACAGAGTTAAAACATGTGAAACTGGCAGCTCCCACTACCGTGCTATGACCAAGCAGGGTAAAGGAATAGCATTACTACTTGTTGTTAGGGAGACTCCTATATATGTCGACCTCCATCCCCAACGGACAGGCAGACCTGCAAAAATGCTCAACCCTTCATCATATCTGAGAGGGCACTCCCAACGAAGCCTTTCGAAATATTCAGCTTTCTTTCCCCCCGATAATACCTCTGCAAACAAGCTATACTAGAGCAAGAATATCTCATATCATCAGGGTTAAAAGCAAGAGTATCCCATATCATGCTTTTTCCCTGTCTTTTCCTTTGGCCTTGTTTTTACCTGCAAGACAAGGAGAAAGAGAGCAATCAGTCAGCACTTGGAATCAAGCTTCCAGCCAGGAACTGACTGCCTGGAACCCCTTACCTGATTACTTACCTGGCATTGCTCTCGAGTACTCATCTTCAACATCTTATGTTTCCAGGAAAGATTCCGCATCTGCTTGAGGAACAGATAGGGCAAGTGCGAAGGATACAAGGAAGCATGTGGAGACAAGCGTAACAGCACACGTGCCGATACATCCATTACTCTGTCAAAAGCAAAAGTATCCCATATCAGCAGGGTGGAACGTACTCTAGATTTGATGGACTTGTTTTGACCCTCAAATTCTTCAGTCGGCCTTATACTCTGGAGGAAACCAGAAAACCCTCCAGCTCAGTTCAAGAATAAGCCTGTGGAAAGTTACTTCTTCAAAAGCAAAAGTATCTCATATCATCTCTTCTCATTTTTCTTCTCTTTATCCTTCATGCTGCTGCAAGATGGGGAGAAGGTGAACAATCAGTCGGAGCTCTGATTGCTTACCTTGTCTGTCACCTCTTTCAGCAGACCCCCTAGCTCGGCGACTTGGGGGACTCCTACTACATGGTTTGTATCGCGCTTGACCAAGCCTGAAACTACAAGTAAGCTTCAAGTGAAATTGATACATTACCTTGTGCTTCTCCACCAGTTAAAGATACCACCCCTGGATGGAGGAAGAGTACTTCCAGAGAAGATGCCACATCTACCTATGAGACAGATAAGGCAAGTCAAGACGACACCACACTCCGATACTTAGAAGTTTCGTGATTACGAGATCATTCTCCCACAATATTTCCTAATGTCATTTGTACTAAATCATTCACTTGTACTCACTAAAGGAGAGCTTGAACCTATGTACTTGTGTAAACCCTTCACAATTAATGAGAACTCTTCTATTCCGTGGACGTAGCCAATCTGGGTGAACCACGTACATCTTGTGTTTGCTTTCCTATCTCTATCCATTTATATACTTATCCACACTAATGACCGGAGCAATCTAGCGAAGATCACAAAAAGCGACCGTTTTCGCTACCTAGGATCTATCTTGCAAGAGAACGGAGAATTAGATGGAGATCTCAACCATAGAATACGAGCTGGATGGATGAAGTGTAAGAATGCATCCGGCGTGTTGTGTGACCGTCGTAAGCCACTGAAGCTCAAGGGAAAATTTTATAGGACAGCAATAAGGCCAGCGATGTTGTATGGCACAGAATGTTGGGCGGTGAAGCATCAACACGTACACAAAATGGGTGTAGCGGAGATGAGGATGCTTCGTGGGATGTGTGGGCACACGAGAAAGGATAAGATTGGGAATGAGGATATCCGAGGTAAAGTAGGAGTAGCCGAAATTGTAGGAAAGATGAGAGAAAATCGGCTCCGGTGATTTGGACATGTGCAAAGAAGGCCGACTGACGCTCCGGTTCGAAGATGTGACTACGGGACAGAGGTTCAGGGCCGAAGGGGTAGAGGAAGACCTAGGAAAACTTTGGAAGAGACTCTAAGAAAAGACTTAGAGTACTTGGATCTAACGGAGGACATGACACAAAACCGAGCGCAATGGCGTTCTAGGATTCATATAGCCGACCCCACTTAGTGGGAAAAGGCTTTGTTGTTGTTGTTGTTGTTGTTGTTGAAGTATGTTACCTATTGGGGTTTGAGGCATTTTAATTTCTTTTAATTTTCGTAGGTTCAGAATATCTGCCATATGTAACTTCTATTTTATCCTGCATGTATGTTTCTATCAGATAAAATTTAACTATTATACGCCTGCAGAAACAAGATGAATCTCTGTTGGAAGATGTCTGGACTCTTTTAAGAGCTGGAAGACGGGAAGAGGCATGTCACCTTTGCCGGTCTGCGGGACAGGTTAGTGAAGTTGTGAAAAATATGAGATAATACTTTATTTTATGTTTGTTGCTCTCTTGACACCTGCTAACATTTCGGTAGCCATGGAGAGCTGCAACTTTGTGCATATTTGGAGGAATTGATGAGTTTCCGTCAGTTGAAGCTGTGGTGAAAAATGGAAAGAAGAGAACTTTGCAAGCCATTGAGTTAGAAAGTGGCATTGGCCACCAATGGCATCTGTGGAAATGGGCATCATATTGTGCATCGGAGGTAGGGTTGAAAGGATTTAGGAACATAAAATTCTGTCCTTTTGTATGGATTTCATACATTGTTAATACTTAATTATATAAATATTTTCTGTTTTGCTCCTTGGTTTTCTCATTGTTCCTAATGTTATAGAATTATCTGTTGCTTTTTATTCCTTTCTTCCCCCCTGAAGTATTTTAACATGCTAAATTTCCTTTCTATTTATTTTGAAGAAAATAGCTGAGCAAGATGCTGGGAAATATGAAGCAGCAGTGTATGCAGCACAATGTAGTAATTTAAGGCGCATGCTTCCAATCTGCACCGACTGGGAGGTATTTGTTCCCTTGCCCCCAAAATTATAAGAATCCTCAAAATCTTTTTTAATTACATCTACTGTTTAATGATTCATATTTTGTGATTTTTTTAATTGTTAGGTAACTTCTATCAAAAAATTAAAGTGCCACTTTGCATAGTGCGAATGTTGCTATTCTTGCTGCACTCTAAAACTAGTTTACACGTGTTGGATTGTTGTACTTGGAGATTCTTGATAGCATTATATTTTTTTTCCATTCCCTTATAACAACACCATTAGTTTTTCATATTTCTTAAATCTAACCAAAATATTTGCAGTCAGCATGCTGGGCTATGGCAAAATCATGGTTACATGTTCAGGTGGATTTGGAATTGGCTCATTTGGAACCAGGAAGAATGGATCAATTTAAAAGCATTGGAGATGCAATTGATGGAAGTCCTGGACATATTGACGGAGCTGTTCAGCCTTCAAATGGACCAGGAATTTGGCCGCTCCAAGTTTTGAACCAACAACCACGACAACTTTCAGATCTACTCCAGAAACTTCAATCAGGGTATATACACAATGCATATGCATTTTTCATTCTGATTTTGAGCTGTCATTTTCTGCAGTATTGCTTAATGTTAATGAAAGAGTAGTTTCTTTGAGATGAAAATTTCTTTTTGTTTGAATTAGGGAATTAGTTCATGAAAGTGTTACTCGAGGATGCAAGGAGCAGCAACGTCAAATTGAGGTATCTTCAAAAACAATTAGTTGATTCTCTGTTTGTTTCTATGGAAAATAGTTCCACCGTTTAGCTTCATGGATTGGAAATTATTTTCTATTGTTTGATTCAATGAGAATTTCTTCTCCTGTGGAAATTTCTTTAGGACACACACATTTCCTTTTTGTTAGAAATGTATTTTATAATTTTTATTAACAAAAAAAAAAGAAAGAATCCCCCTAATATCAACCAAACAGACAAACACACAGTAAAATAAATGTTATAGAAAAGTGTTTCTCAAACACTTGTGCTAGGTTAAAGCCTTGATCAAAATGTATCTCTCAAACACTTGTGTTAGGTTGAACCCTTGACAAAATATAATAAGATATTCATAATTTTTTTTTTCTAAAACATCAGAGAATTTTATGAAGAGTTGTTTTGAAAAAAATTCTTTGGGTGGAAAACCTTTGCTCAAAGAAATTTGATTTCTTCCAAAACAAATTTCTATGAGATTGTGTAAATGTTTTTGCTTGAATCATGTGCGTGTTTCTTTTTCTTGACAAAAGAATTGCAAGGTGTATGAATTGTATATTTATATATGCACCTACTGTCTATTTATCACTTTTCTATAAGTATGTGTGTACTATTCCTTTTATATATAGAGAGATAATATTCACACACCCCACATTACTTCCACCACACCCTTTTATTTGTTTTATATTTTTTTGATATTCTACACACCACTAGCACTTGATAGAAAAATATTAAAAAATTAAAAGGGTGTGGGGGAAGTAATTTGGGGTGTGTGAATATAATCTCTCTATATATAAGTCCTCACTCCTTGTATACCATACTTGGGGGCCTGCTTTTCATTTCTTTTCTTGTTTTCCTTCTGTACTTATAACAACAAATTGTTTGACAGATGAAACTAATGCTAGGAGATATCTCACAATTGCTGGACCTTATATGGTCATGGATAGCCCCTTCAGAAGATGATCAGAGTTGCTTCAGGTAATGTTGGAGTTGCATGCACCTCAGTTCTCTGACCTCATGTGTTAGAGATGACTATGTTTCATAGGGACCAATGAATTCTTTGTTCCTGGGCCTTTCAGCATTTGATAATTTTGTGTGACCAAATACCAAACTCATACAAACCAGTGTACAGTTTATGTTCTGCCCCCTGGAAAGTCTCAGTGATTGGGATGGCTGAAAAATGTAGCAGTTCAATGCAATATGCAAGTTCTTGAATGGATGATCACTATGTAATGATTCTCCATGTTACTTTGTTTGGTGATTACTTTCGTACATGAATACCTCGGTTTCAAGATATTTTTGTAAAATCAGTTTCGATATTTTTTGTAAACAAATTTATTGCAGTCTTCCATGTTCCGCTGAAACAAACAAATTAGGTAGTTGTCTAATGTTTTAGGATTGGTTTAATGACTAATGGATGTCGTTTTTTTCTTTATTAGGCCCCATGGAGATCCTCAGATGATTCGATTTGGTGCTCATCTAGTGCTTGTGCTTAGATATTTACTTGATGATGAAAATAAGGATACTTTGAGAGAGAAGATTATGAATGTTGGTGATCTCATTGTACACATGTGAGTAGCTTCATATCATGTCTAGTGCAAATGTTATGTGATACGGTACGAACTATTGTTGAATAACAAAAAAGAGAACTTGGGGTAACAATATGAGACAAAGTTGGACCCCTTGAATGAGCTCAGTGTGGATAAGGGGTGTTTCTCATGTCTTTGGAGACGGCTTGAATTTTGTGTCACGGAGATTTCTATTCTATTATAAGAGGATTACGTGTGTGTAGGTATTTGGGTGGATGCGGCTAATTGGTTTATTGTTCATTAATGGTTGGTGAATCTAATTCTAGGTATGCCATGTTTCTGTTTTCCAAGCAACACGAGGAGTTGGTGGGTATATATGCTTCTCAACTTGCACGCCACCGTTGCATTGACCTCTTTGTGCACATGATGGAACTGAGGCTAAACAGCAGGTTAATGTTTCTGTACAATGTTCTCCTGTTACTGTTTTTAACAAAATATATGTAGGGTATTCAAATTTGAAAATGTATCGTAATTTATGATAGCAGGATATCAAAAAATTGCAGGGTATTCTATGCAGGTCGTATAATTTTTTTTTCTTGGATGGAGATGGGGGAGACATGCAGATTTATTTATTACCCCGTATGTATTATTTATATTTATATGTTGTCTCTAAACAGTGTGCATGTCAAATATAAGATCTTCCTTTCTGCTATGGGGTATTTACAATTTTCTCCCGTGGACAACTCAAAAGGAAGTTTTGAAGAAATTGTTGAGAGGTATTTCTTGTTTTTTTATCCTACTTTACTTTTGGGATAGGAAGAAAGCAATTTGATTGTTCTATATGTTATTCTACTTCTAACAAGCTGTTTAAACAGGGTTCTGTCAAGATCTCGGGAAATGAAAGTTGGCAAGTATGATAAGTTATCAGATGTTGCAGAGCAGCACCGGCTGCAGAGCCTTCCGAAAGCTATGGTTGTCCAGTGGCTATGCTTTACACCCCCCTCAACAGTTACCAATGTTGAGGATGTCAGTACAAAACTTCTTCTACGAGCTTTGATACACAGGTAATGGTTGTACCATGTTGTATAGCTCCGTCTAGGTTTCTGGAACATCAAGCTGGTTTCTGGTCAGTATATAATTCGGAAATCAAACAAAAATGATTAAACAGCATGAAAGTTAGTTCTTTTCTTTTTGTGATGTGTTAAGATGATGTATGCTTTCTTGTTAGAGAAAAAAAGGTAATTTATATCTTAAGGTTGTAGTTCTCGTCTTGGTGAGAACTACAACCTCTAATTGTTGTACTAGCTCCATGAGATTCTTTAGGTGATATTTGTTGTTGATGCATTCTCATTGCATCTTCCTTGCCTGCTCTATTTTGTTTCGGTCCTTCAATTTGTCTATTTTAACCTCTTATTTTCTCCCTTTAGCAACATATTGTTCCGGGAGTTTGCCCTGGTTTCAATGTGGAGAGTTCCTGCAATGCCCATTGGTGCTCACACATTACTTAGTTTCCTTGCTGAACCTTTAAAACAACTTTCAGAATCTTCTGATACCTTGGAGACTTACAACGTGTCTCAGAATCTCAAAGAGTTCCACGATTGGGTATGCTTTGTTTTTATGTCCCCCCTCCTCGCTTTATTTATCTCTCTCTAACCTTGTCAACTTACTAGTAATTTAGTATGTTATCAAATCCTTGTGAAATTTTATATCATTTATATATGTCTATAATAATTTGTTATTTATTTTGAACAGAGTGAGTATTATTCTTGTGATGCAAAATATCGCAACTGGCTCAAAATTGAATTAGAGAATGCAGAGGTTTCTCCTCTTGAACTCTCAATGGAGGAAAAACAAAGGACCGTTTCAGCAGCCAATGAGACTCTGAATTCATCTCTGTCATTGTTACTGAGTAAGCTGATTATTTCTCTTATTAAATGTGAAAACAAGCTTAGAAAGATATCTTTGTTTGGCTTGTATTTGTTTAAACAACAAAGATATTCCCGAGGACAATGGGTTTAGATCCATTATGTGTCCCTTTTTTTTCTATCTAATTTTCACTTTTTTCAGATTTAATTTTAGTTGCTTGACATATAAATAAGTTGTCCTTGTATTGTAGGAACTGAAAATCCTTGTTTAGCTTCAGCTCAAGATCATTTGTACGAATCTGTGGAACCTATATTTCTTGAATTGCACGCCACCGCAATGCTTTGCTTGCCATCTGGTGAATGTCTGCCTCCAGATGCAACCGTGTGCACTACATTGATGAGTGCTCTGTACTCTTCAGTGAGCGAGGAAGATGTGTTGCATAGGCAACTAATGGTATGTTTGTTTGTGGAAGCTGATAGGAAGAAAGGATAAAATAAATGTGTATTGATAGATTCTCCAAACTTACATCTAAGTTTCTCTTGGTGTGGGTTCTCATTGGTGAGAACAATAAGAGGCTGACACTGTCCAGAATATTGTCCCTTTACCTACCTAATCTTTTATGCATTAACCTTTCTGTTTCTTTCTTCACTTTTCTTCTGCTCACTAACAGGAATCTTTTTGTTCCTCCACAGATAAATGTCACCGTACCCTCAAAGGACAATTACTGTGTAGAGGTTGTGCTTCGCTGCTTGGCAGTGGCAGGTGATGGTCTTGGGCCACAGGAACACACTGATGGGGGTCTTCTTGGTACTGTTATGGCTGCTGGCTTCAAAGGTAAGTAATATTATTGATACTGCAGTTCTATTGTGCTTTGCTCGATGCCCTCTCTGGTTTTCTTTGATCTTCAAGTAAATTTTTAGGGCTCGGGCTTTTCGGCTTTGCTTGATGTGAGATGAATTTTATATTGGAATTTCTAGAAAAAGCAAAGGTTAATAAATGGATTGTTCGGCAGCTCTCTATGTTCAACCTACCATAATCTTCAGAAATTGATCAAAGTGTGGTCGCGCTGCTATAGAATCAAAATTGAATGAACTGTACTCTTTGTATGCTGAATGAAAGAAATAGTAGGAGACAAGGCGATTAAGCTGATTAATTTTCGTTGCAGGTGAGTTGCTTCGTTTTCAAGCTGGAGTTACCATTGAGATTTCCCGATTAGATGCTTGGTATTCGAGCAAAGAAGGTTCCCTAGAGAGCCCAGCAACGTACATTGTGCGGGGCCTTTGTCGTAGGTGCTGTATTCCAGAAGTCATTCTTCGATGCATGCAGGTAACCTTCTTCCCAAGTAGCCTTCTACTAGAAATTTATCAATGAATGATTACAGAGTAACAAGAACTGTGCACACCTTTTAATGGTATAATGTATGTCACAATATGCAGGTCTCTCTTTCGCTTATAGAGTTGGGTGTTCCACCTGAAAGCCATGATCAGTTGATCGAATTAGTTGCTAGCTCTGAAGCTGGGGTCCTTCATTTGTTTAGTCACCAACAATTGCAAGTAAGCTAATAGATACTTCTCATTTATTCACCACTGGCGGGTAGAAAGTTTATAACTCGAGGCTTTGAGCATATTGACCCTTTATCTACGAGCAGTCTCCCACCTTTTGACAATCAGATGAAAATGGCTATTCCTCCTTTTAGGGTCACTTTTGTAGTGTAAATTAAAACCCTTGCCATCAAGATTTCAACCGAGAGCCATTGCCTTCCCCGTACCATTGCCTTCACTTGGGAAACTGCTGTGGAGCTCCCTCTTATACTTTCTCGTTTTTGCATCCGTTGATTAACATGACCCGACTTACTGAACTGCTGTGTCATCTGCAGGAATTTTTGTTGTTTGAGAGGGAATACTCCATAAGCCAAATGGAGCTTGAAGAGGAGCTTTCTTCTTGACTTGTTGGTCAAGAAAAGGTCTCTTGGTGCTTACTGCAAGGCTGATAGGGTTGTAAAATGGTATGCTTCGTAGTTTTACGGTCGGAGGTATTCCGAATCGCTATCCAACGACAGCGGTGCCGTCCGCAATGTTTTTTTGAATGCGTTTACCCCGCTGAAACTCATATCAAGATTTTCTTGTTTGTATAGGTTTTTGTAAGACTTGTCTTGGTAGGTGGTTGAATGATTAAGGAATATCGATGTTTTATTAATTTATTTTTGTCGAGAAAGATGGTTGTTTTTCATATTTTATTTTTTCTAAACATATTATTATTGCTACTGTTCTTAGTTTTTCGATAAATGATTTTCACAGGCATTTTATTTTATTTTATTTTTGATAGAAAAGAAATTCATTAAAGAGAAAAATCCATAGGACAACCCGTTTGAGTACAATCAAAGAGAAAAGCCTAACGAGCGGCCAAAGGCAAAGTTCTATCGCAAACATGAAAAGCCTAGCACTAGTTACAGCATTCGCCAGACAGCTTGTCTCCAACAGATGTTTTCAAAATACCCATCAAGCCAATGAACATCATCCAGAATGGACTTTAGCCTCTAGGGGTTATAACTTATAAGAGCCACGAATAGACTCAATCACCAGCTTCGAGTCACCTTCAACAACAATACGACTAAAACCTCTTGATTTCGACATTGAATTGAAAAAATTAAATGGGTATTCGAAGATAAAAGTAATTAGTGGTGCGTAAAAGAAAAAAAATACTGTAGGAAAAAAGTGATAACTGCGTTAAAATAATAATAAAGTAGAAACTATTTTTACTAAATAAATATTTTTTTGGTTAAGGAAAAAAGACTCAAGGTTAAGGAGTTATCAATTGGTATGAGATAAAAAGGTTACTATAACGGCAGTGTTTTGCTTAATCCAAAATGCAAACAAATTAAACACAAAATAGACAGTACTACCACCACTTCGCACCAATGTTCCAAGTTTCTTCAATATGGTCGATGTTTTCATAAATATTGAAAAAATAAGAGAGATTTGAAATCTTAATCCAATATTGAAGAAACTCTTATATTTTGTTTAAATGTTTGGCATTCTCTAAAGTTTATGTTGATCCTAAAAATACAATGTCTAAGCGGCATGCAGACCGAGTAATTATGAGCTAACTACGGACTAGTTTGATATTGTTGTACTTTAAAAAAAAAACTGTTTTATGCCCTAAAAATAATCAATTGTAAAATAAAGCAGTTTCATTGTTTGATAAATTTTTATTGTAAAAAAAAAAAATTTACAATAAAAGTACTTTTGACAACAAAAAAAAAACAATGTTCAAATGTTCGGTAAACTTTTATGTAAAACTCTTATGATTATGTTAAATGACTAAAAATGTATAATGTTAAATGTGATATAATAATTTTTTCAATTTTTTTAATTTATAATTTCATCTTCAATCTTCAATCTTCAATCTTCATCATTTATCTTTATTTTATTTTATTTATTTATAATTTTAGCTTCCATCTCCCTCGTTTTATCTTTAATTTATAGTTTTATCTTCCATCTCCCTCATTTATCTTCTGATTCTTCTACATCTCCCGATTCTTGTGCACCACTGGCAACCCTAAAATTCCAACCCAGCCCTTACCACAGTTGTGGCATCTACTACCGGGATCTAAAGCCGAAGAACGACGGCAACCTAAAGGTCACCTATATCGGACTCAACGTACTTAAAGCAGATTCTCACCCCTGTCGCCAACACCATCGAGGCTTCCGGTGAAGTTCCAAAACCTTTAGTACCTCTGGATCGCAAGCATTTCGTCCCTGGAACAGTTCCCGTAAAGCCGAAATCTCCAAAAGATCATCCTCCCCAATAACAGAATCGTCGGCGGCCTTGAATTCCTCGTCGAAGCCGGACTCGACTCGCTGAGGGACCTTGTGCTCTCAAACAATCGGAGTCAAAGATCTGATACGATGAGGGAAACGAGAAGGAGAAACGTAGAGGGTATAATTGGGTTTAAGAAAGTTTCATTAAACTCTACTATTCATCTGCCTACTTTGAAAAGAAACAAAAAGTTTTGAGAAGCAGCAAATCCTGCTTCCATTTTTCTGCTTATTTTGGTTGGAACTTTGGAAAGAAGCATTTATTTTTACATTTAAAAAACACATTTTACACCCCAACCATTTTTCATAGTTGTTTTTTTTTTTTTAATTTCAACTATACCAAACTGGTACTACATCATTTTTGTGAATGTGGAAAAAGTATGGTGGTGGTGACAAATGAGCTGTTGATTTATCCCTTAGCGCAGGCCGGCCCTGAGGGTAGTCCATGTAGTCGCCTGCCTAGAACCTCCACTTCGGAAGAGCCCTAAAAAAATTTATATTCTATAATTAACATATAAATACAAAAAAGTAAAAAAAAAACATCATAATTCATTTGTTAGTGCAGTGGAAAATGTTGGCTTCATTTTTCTTTAGGGTGTTGAGTTCGAAATACGAAGCTGCCTTTCAGTCACTAGATTTTTCTTGTTTTTCAAATTTACTGTCAATCCATCTGTCCAAATGCATATAAAGTTATAAAACTCAAGTCTCTTTGCAATCATTTTTCTTTCAACTTCTCATTCTCTCTATTTATATTGAATGTCTAAACCAACTTCCCATTCTCTCCATTTCTATCGAATGTTTAAACCAACTATCGTATGGTCTTAAAGATTGAACTTTAAGGTAATCAAAACTTTGAATTTTATATTTTTCTTTTCAATAACTTTTTATTCAATGAATTATTTTAATATTCAATTCGTTAGTGTAATGTTGATTTTAGAAGAAAAAAAACACAAGAGAAACAATTGGCGTTGAATTAATTATACTCCTCAATCAAGTTTTATTGTTATTTACTCTATTAATCATCAAGTTTTATTGTTCTTCTCTTGACTACAAACATTAGTACATTTGTATCTAAAAATGTGAATCGTGTAATGTTTAAATAATGTTTGTATATTTATTTTCTTTTGATATTAATTTTTAATAATATTTGATGTGAAAATAGAACCTTTTATATATTTAGCGAATTCTTTTTTATACAAATCAATATACAAAGAACCGGAGATCAAAGAATTTTAGGGCCTCACTTCGAAGCCTCGCCTAGGGCCCCTAAATTCTCAGGACCGGCCCTGGCCCAATGAGCTGCTGATTTATGCATCTGGAGGATTACACCCGAGAAAGGAATACAACTCGACCTTGGGTTTTAGAACTTGAAAACAAGTTTACTAGATCATCGTGAAGTTCAATAACTGACTTGACTTTCACTATGTCGAACACGTCGCTTCACCGAGAAGTTAATGAGATGACCTCTTTAGGCAAAAGAATGAGTAACTCTTCGCCCGCCAAGTCTTAGATAGGTAACCAAACAAGCAAAAGTAATGGTGTTCAGGGTTAGGATAGTTAGTGTTTGTCTTAGTAGTGTAAGAAGGGTTTCATGTAGAACGAGGGTTTTCACATAAAGCGTTTGAGTTGTTTGTTGAATTGAATGGGCTTTCTACGTTGCTTAGTGTCTTGTATTTATAGAGACTAGCCGATGAGCACGCACTCTTTGTGTGTGAATAATTTTATTTTATTTTTTGTTTTTTTTTATTAAGAAGTATGATTAGTTTTAAATTTTTTAAGAAGAGTGAAAAAATGACGATGGGATAATTTCTCATAATAAGACTATTTTTATTTCACAATTACTTACTCTCACAACACAATAAAAACAGTTTTTTTTTTTTTTTTTCAAAACACAGCAATACCAGACCAAAACCTTACCGGCACTTTGGCTTGGCAGCGCAGCCAATGAGAGGTTTTTCATCTTCCTCCCAAATCCTAATAAAAATCAAATCAGACAACAATAACAGCAGTAAAAACACTAACTTTGTACAACGACTTCCACAACTCCCCTCCTGTCTCTCTTCCTCTGCCCTATTTTCTGTCAAATTCAACACTAACTAAATTACAGACGCACAGATTTCAATTAGGGTTTTTGTTCCTCTGCCCAATTTTTTTGTTTGTAAAATTTATCGTTCTCCAATTAATTTCCCATGATCCGAGCTCTCCTGCATCCCAATAACGACCCCCGGGTTGAAATTCTGAGAAATTCAAGGCTATAGATTCCCGACCCAGTCATGGGTGTTTCGTTTAAGGTTTCCAAGACCGGTACTAGGTTCCGTCCGAAGCCGCCTCTGCAGTGCGAGGCCGACGTTGGCGGCGATGACGTGTCCGAGACTACCAATGACAGCAGCTCCCGAGCTGTCCCCAGAATGCTCGAGGTAAAGTTTTGAGATTGGTGAATTTCTCGCTGTTTGGTTGCTGAGAAAATGTGGGAAAATGAGTGGCAATGTGAGAAAAAGTAATTGAATCTCTGATAGTAAGCAAATTAAGTTTGAAGACTGATAATTGAAGTGAATTAATTATTATAATTAAGCGGAGGGTTAACTTGTGTGATTGCTTGGGCTGTTTTTGGTTGCTTAAAATATACAAGGAAATAATTGATATAAAGGTTTGCAGCTATTTTCGATCTTTCGGCATTTGGGTTTTGCTCAGAAAGTGTGTCCAGGCTTTTTACTGAGCCTGAATTTGAATATTTGGGTCAATTCTGCTGAATGTTAATAATATTTGGGTGGAAAATGGATGTTGAAATTAAAATGTTTAGATCCAGCACTTTGTTTTCAAAATGGGTACTTTTAAGTAATTGTTGAAATTAGAAGTTTCTGATGCAGCTCCTCGAATTGAATATTTGGGTCATATTATGATTTCTCAATTTTGAAGCTAAATCCGTATCCGTTAATTTTTAATTCCCCAAGGGTTATGGAACTGTTCTTTTGCTGCTCTTGAACGGACTTAAAAGGTGCAGGAAAGAAGATACAGAACAGAATCTTTATTATTTTCCTGTTTCTTCCAACTGAAACAGAATTGAGCATTATTTTTTACTTATTCTGAAATGGAATATGTAAGCGGAAGGCTTTAATTGTAGTTTGATTGAGAACCCCTGGATAAGGAGAATGAGTAGAGGGTTTGATGTACTGTTTGCGGTCTATTTTTGTTTTTTGGACTAATTGGATTCACTTATGGTATGTACAGGGTGAGAGTGGGGCCGGGGTTTCTGGTCCATCAATGTCTTCTGAAGGGCTTCTTGTATCTGCAGGTTTGTCACAATTTTTTAGGGGGTTGGGGATTACCCTTAGTTTTATCTTGATTTTTCTTCCCTTTGTTATGACAGAAAACGAAGTTTCCTTCATTTTGAATCTCTTCCCAGATGGATATTCTTTTGCAAAACCATCAGAGGTTTGTTGAAGAGAAATATAATTTTGGATGAGAAGGAAACATGGCTCTTTTAAATCTTGTTTCTTATTCTTAAGGTCTTCTGTATTTATAAATTTTCAGAATGACACTGTGCATCAAGCTACACATCAAGATGTTCCAAAGTTGTTACACCCATATGATAGGACGTCAGAAACTCTTTTTTCGGTAAATGTCTAGTCATTTGAATTTCCCCCCTTATTTCTTTCGAGTCTCCAGTTATGGTTAGAATGTTGCAATTTTTGTTTGGAAGATCAATGGTTGCATGCAATATAGTATGGCATAAAACTCTTCCATTTAAAATTTCAATATAAAGTTTTTGCTGATTCAGTTAACTCCAGAAAACTGACTTATAATAATGGACTTGACCCATTGACGAGCATGCATTACATGCAATGAGTGTGTAAAATCAAAAAGGAAAAAGGAGAAATCATGGTTATTTTTCAAAAGGCGCTTCATCATTTTGTTGATTTAAATAGTTTAGAAGACACTTCATGTCACCTACAACACCTTGTCATCTGCATCAAAATTAATATCTGGGATTTCTTGCTCTGCAGCTTTTTTTATGCTAAGATTTTGTTCCTTTTTTATTTGCAAACATATTTAAAGGCAATTGAATCTGGCCGGTTGCCTGGAGATATTCTAGATGATATACCTTGCAAGTATGTCGATGGAACACTTGTGTGTGAGGTGAGTTATCTTGTTTGTTAAGATAGTACAGTCAAATATTCCAATGAAAAAGTATTTCGAAATGTGAATACGACAACAGTTACAAATTTTACATTATTTGGTTATACTCCGTGTTTTAAAATTGGTACATGCGATTTCTTGCAGATTCGTGATTATCGCAAATGTGCTTTTGAACAAGGGCCCGGTAGTACCCCTACCCATGGATCCGTTATTGTAAATAAAGTATGCCTTAAAATGTCATTGGAAAATGTAGTGAAGGATATCCCACTGATCTCAGATAATTCTTGGGCTTATGGTGACCTGATGGTTAGTAAATTGATGTCTCCCATTCTTTCCAAATAGTTTTCTGTTATATGTTCAAGTTGTGATGTCAATATTCACTTCAAATTGCAGGAAATGGAGTCCCGAATATTGAAAGCTTTGCAGCCACAACTTTATTTAGATCCAACTCCCAAGTTGGACAGGCTCTGTAAGAATCCAGTTCCCACAAAGGTAATTACGTTTTAGGTTTGTTTGATGTACTTCACCTGGATGAACTGATGCATTTTAATCATATCAAAATTTTGTGTTTGCAGCTCGATTTGGCATTGACTGGAATCCGGAGAAAGAGGTTGAGAGAGATGCCAGAAGTTACTGTCACATCTAATAGCAAGACACATGGGAAGAAAGTTTACATTGATGGAGTTCCAGAAAGCTCTAACTGTAGGTTGGGAGATTCTGGAACCCTTCCAGGCAATATGATGCCACAGCATGCCCATGAAAATTTGACCGTTCAAAATATGAGTACAAATAACTTGTTGGCCCTAAGATCCAAGAGTTTTATGACTGATGCTTCTGTTCCAGCACCACATTTAGTACCCAACCAATTGAGGTATCAAATGGGTGTTGGAACCCCAAGAAGTGTGCAGGACCCTGGATCAGGAAGTGTTGTCAATGCATCACCTTCCCCAGTTGGGCAAGACATGATGATCTCGTATACTGACAATGTGAACGGTAATGTCCCTCTTCATGGAAAGAGAGAGCATCCGGATGGACAAATGTCACCCTTATCTAGTTTTAATAAGAGACAAAGGCCCACACCAGTTGGCCACGATGGAATGCAACATCAGCAAATAGGGCCACATATGGATAGCTTCCATGGATCAGATATGAACTGGAAGAATAACTATTTGCAGCAGCAAGCAATGGCTAAAGGAATTCAGTTTTCAAATACAGGCATTCAGAAGTTTTCCCAGCAGATGTTTGACGGGGCAATGAGTCAGGACCCTGGGACAATGCCATTTGCTGTAGGACAGCCAAACATGAGATTTGGTGCCAAGGAAGAGCCGTTGGAGACAGGTAAGATAGATGGGTCAGAGCTCGGTGGGATTAAGAACGATATGCAGATCATGGAAGGAGACACAAGCCATCTCGATCCATCGAGGCTTCACCAAAGATTACCACAGCATGCATTCATGAGATCTAATTTTTCTCAGCCATCCTGGAGTAATCTTGGTCAGAATATGGAGAAAGATGCAAGAAAGGATGACCAATTCCCAAAAAGAAAATCATCTCAAAGTCCTCGGTTTTCTTCTGGGGCTTTGGTTCAATCCCCATTATCATCAAAGTCGGGGGAGTTTTCTACTGGTTCCGTAGGACCCCACTTTGGAGCAGCTGCAGTAACTTCTGCTGTAGGGGCATCACAGAAAGAGAAGGCATTAATGACCTCAGTTCCTACTATTGCAGCCTCATGTTTGACTTCCAGTGCTAATGAGTCTATGCAACGGCAACACCAGTCTCAAGCTGCTGCTAAACGGAAAACAAATTCGCTCCCTAAGACCTCAGCAATGACTGGTGTTGGATCTCCTGCCAGTGTTAGTAATATAAGTGTTCCACTAAATGCAGGCAGTCCTTCTGTTGGAACTCCATCTTCCGCTGATCAAACCATGCTTGAAAAATTCTCAAAAATTGAAGCGGTGACCATGAGGTATAACCCAACTTTTTACCTTTTGATTATATGTTAATAATGGTACTAGTTTTGAATTTATGTGATTTATTTGCACTATATCACCGGCACTTTATTTTCCCTCTCCCTGACCTACAGGCGGATAGAAAGTTGAAATTTTTTAAATGTGTGTGTTCCTTAATTGTGTAAGCATTTATCAGGAAATAGTTTCGACTCAAGGAGATAATGGTAGATTCTAAAGTCTGGCTACATGATTTTCTCTCCCAGTTTTTGTTTACTTTCCCTTCACATAGTTTTTCTAACTTGCAAAAATTCCAGACAAATTTCTTAGATCTTATCTTCTTTGGTGGTGAAAGACGGCTAGTTAATTATATAGCAATAACAGTTTAATTATTTTCAACTGGGTGTTGTTTTAGGTATCATCTCAACAAAAGAAAGAATAAGGTTGATGACCACCCCGTCAAGAAGCCAAATGCATTCCCAGATCAACATCTGCGAGCCTGCCTGTCAAATGGTTCCAATAATGAGGATTTCAAAGATGATTCATGTGAGAGACCTTTGTCGAAGTCACTTGTTGGTGGAAGCATGAATATCTGCAAAATTAGAATTTTGAATTTTGTGAAGGAAGAGCATATTGTTCAAGGTGCAGTATATCCTATCAATCAGTTATGCCTTTTGTTTTAATATATTTATTCAAATCTGGGCCAGATGTTTCAGTTTGGTTACAAACTTATATATCTAGTAGAATTTCTGTCTTGCTTATGATTCAAAAATCTACTTTTGACTCTGCAGGAAATGTTGTTTATCTTCCCAAGCAGCGAACTAGGTTGATCATGTCAGAGAGACCAAATGATGGTACTGTAGCAATGTACTACGGCGAAGTAGATGATGGTGATTTTCTGTCTGCCGAGGAACATCTTCCTACATTGCCCAATACTGTAAGTGTTATTCTACAAGCTACACTTTGCTGTCTGAGGTGATTGTTTGAACACAGCATTACCAGAATTAGTTGAGGCTATCAACAAATTATTTTGTCATCCCATCTTACTGAAGATTTATTTTCTCAAAATATAAATTTACAGAAATACTTGTCTTTTGTGGTTTGATATTTTTAGCATTTTTGCTCTTTATTTGTTATCATTTTCACATCCCTGTTCCAGACTTCCTTTTGCCCCTTCAAATCATGCTGTTGGCTCGTGGAATTTTCCTGCATGTATATTCTCCATATTCTGCCATTGGTTGCACAATGTTTGTATGATATTTGTCCTAAAATATTCTGCTTTATGGAGCTTGGTGGCATTCACAATAATTTGTTATCATATGGTTGATCGTAACGTATTACACAATTTTTAGAAGAGTCAATCGTAACTTTGTTTCTGTAAAAGAGCTTGACTGGATCTAAGTCGGGATAACCTTCACTGTATATCATTCATTGTGTTTTCTGTTGTACTGACGTTTATATCTATACTTATTCTACAACAGCACACAGCGGATTTGCTTGCAGCACAGTTCTGTTCACTGGTATGTTTTAAATGTTCTTGAAGTTAACTAAGAGTTTAAATTACACACTTCGTTTGTGATTTATGTTATATTCTTTTTCAGATGGTAAAGGATGGTTATGATTCAGAGAATCACATCCAACCAAAGCCAACCCGCATGACTATTGCCCCAAGCATTCAACCAAATGCTTCTGGGCTCCCCCGTAGCAACTCCGCAACTGAGATGCAACAATATGCAGAGTCAGTTTCAGGCCAGCCGTCCAATGAGGTTGCAAAGTCAATTAGTGGCAATAATTCATCCTTAACTTCATCCCAGAATCTTCTACCAAGCACAAGGATGCTGCCCCCTGGAAACCCTCAGGCCTTACAGATGTCTCAAGGGCTCATGACAGTGAATTCGATGCCTCAACGCCAACAACAGATCGAGTCACAACCATCATTCCAGCAGCAGCAGCAACAACACCAGCAGCACCAACAACTACAGCAGCAACAGCAACACCAACCACCACCTCCACAGCAGCAGCAGCAAAGCCAACACTCTTTGATTCAACAACAGAATCCCCAGCTCCAGAGATCAATGATGCTGGCAGCAAATTCGCTTTCACAGTTTGGGAAGAATTCCAACATGCAGTTACCCATGGCGAATAATAAGCTTACCACCCTGCAATATCACCTATTACAGCAACAACAGCAACAGAGTCCGCAGATGCAGAGAAAAATGATGATGGGACTTGGAACAGCTATGGGAAGCTTAGGCAATAACATGGTTGGACTTTCTGGTGTTGGAAACACGGTGGGCATGGGAGCTGCAAGGGGAATGGGATCTGCGCCCATGACGCCCATTTCCGGAATGGGCAATGTGGGTCAGAATCCAATGAATTTAACCCAGGGTTCAAATATTAGCAATTTAACCCAGCAATTTCAAACTGGAAGATTAACACAAGCTCTCATGGCATCAAAATTGAGGATGCAACCGAACCGAGGGGGCATGTCAGGCAGTCCTCAGTCGGGCACAGTTGGGCTGCCGGGAGGCAGACAGATGCATCCTGGATCTGCTGGTTTCGCAATGTTGGGTCAGACTCTGAATCGAGGCAATATGAGTGCAATGCAACACAGGCCAGGAATGGGGCCTATGGGTCCACCAAAGCTGACGGCGGGGATGGCAGGGACAAATATGTACATGAACCCGCAGCAGCAGCAACAATTTCAGCAACAACAAATGCAGCAGCAGTTACAGCAACAGCAATTGCAGCAGCAGCAATTGCAACAGCAGCAATTGCAACAGCAGCAGCAAGAAACGACTTCACCACTACAGGCTGTTGTTCCGCCACAGCAGGTGGGCTCTCCCTCGGGAATTTCACAACTGACCCACCAAAGCCAGCAGCAGCAGCAGCAGCAGGAGGCTAGCCCACAGCAAATGAGCCAAAGAACTCCAATGAGTCCACAGCTGAGCTCAGGGGCAATGCATACCATGAGTGCTGGTAATCCAGAGGCTTGTCCCGCGAGCCCACAGCTAAGCTCTCAAACGCACGGCTCAGTTGGTAGTATGGCAAATTCTCCTATGGACCTTCAAGGTATGAATAAGAGTAACTCCGTGGGTAACCCGTAGCAAAACTATCAGATCTTTGGGGGTGTTCTGGGGAGGAAATAGTTCAGCCTCCCCCTCAAATCCCACAGTTAAGTCTGACATGTAGAATTATTAGTCATTTTAACACAGTAACATTTACATAAATTTTGGCAGAAGAAGTATTAGCTTAGACTTAGTACATGATATCACCCTTTTTTCCAGGGTAAAAAGGTGAATATATATATATATATATATATATATATATATATATATATATATATATATATCTACTGGAGTGTAATGATTTATGCTAGAAGGGGCTGAGAAATGAGATCCATCCTAGTGTAAATTCTTGGGGAATGGTTAATGTTTATAAGTGAAGATTGATTGTGAAAGTATTTTCAATTATTATTTTTTTTTTTTTTTTTTTGTGGCCAAATTATTTCCTTGTTTATTTCAATATCCAATGGAGAAGGCAGGTCGTGTGCGTATACTTGTGTCCTTTCCATGAGAGAACCTACTACTTCTTCCACTTAACATTAACGTATTTTTATTGTACAGACATCATAATCTTAACCACTCAAAATTTTTATTATCATCAAAGATCACCTGTGCAAAAAATCATTTCAATTTCTTGCACCAAGTTCGAATCACCCTTCTCGTGAGAAAACAACTTGAATTACAATGGCTAGTTTAAAATTTGCATTTTGCCCCAAAAGTTAGATAACTGAAGCATGGAGTGGAGTTTATGTTCACTCTTGTGTTCTCACATGGCTCCTGGTAATATCCTTGACACTAGACAGCCAGAAAGGGCCAATATCAGCTCAAACTCATCCTTCAGCATTTCGATCACCCGCCGCCTCACTCGGCCTTCCAACCTGCACCGACATTGAGAACAAGTCCAGGCACAACCAAAATAGACCAAGTTTTAAGAGTTAAAGTGGTGGTGGATATGATTCTTACAAGAACAGCTTGTGCACCGAGAGCTAACTCCTTGAACGTCTGTCCCTCGGTGTACTCCTCCATCGAAAAGAAGAGGAACTTTTCCTACAACAGCACGAACCACCTGAACACTTTATCATACAACTTTCCAATTGAATTCGTCACAGGATAAAAAGAAATGATGAAGTAGCAGCAGACAGATTGCACCTCTTCCAGGACAGAAATATTGGAAGGAGTGTTATCGAGTTGGCGGCCTCCATGGTTCGAGACAACCACCCCAGCAACTCCTACTTCCACGGCCGTTCTTGCTGAAATATGGTAAAACGACAGACATTGATCAGAAGGGCTAATCTGGACGCACGTCGACTTAAAGAGTCAGTTGATCTTACCACTTCACGAGTAAGAACCCCCTTGATTAGGATTGGCATGTTTGTGACAGATTTCAGCCATCCTGTGTCCTGCATACTCGATCAATCACTGCAATAACTAGGCATTCAAGACGAAAGAAACCAGCTTTCGGGTTTCGAGCAATCTAGCCGTCTTAAACACTAGAAAAATTATATCAATTGGGCCCCTCTTGATATTTTAAGGATAAAATTTCTCGTGTAAAGAGTCATTCCTCTTTATATGACGCTTAACATCATCGTACTGTATAAACATTATATTCGGAATTAATGACTTTCTTTATCACTCTAAAGATCATCTATAGAAGAATAAACAATTTGGATTATGGCGTTTGTATGTGAAATGATATCATGCCATTATGTAAGGTAGATTGTCTTTTTTTATTTTTTATTTTTTGGCTACATCCAAAGATAATGACTGTTGAGATGCAATGAATGGTGAAATCAACTTAGATAGAAAATTGACCAAAATGCTCTATTATGCATGACATCATGGCTTAAATTGAAAAAAATTTACCCCGATTATATTCAATTTTTCTTCTAATTAGATTGATCTCATTTATTGACATGATTGATTATTTAGGCATATAGTGCTCCTTAGAGCTTTGGTTGCCCACGATATGAGACTTGAAATCTAAAATCGAAGCGATTAACCAATATGAGACCAGAAACCAAAAGACTAAGCTGAAATGATGATTCTACTACCCTAAAGCAATCAATCACATAAACAAATGAGACCAAAGCTGAAGAAAATCGAGTAGAAGCTACGAGTCTCGTCTTTAAAAAAGTTGGATTACAACAGCTAGTTTTAGAATCTACAGTTCCATCCACGTCTCTGCAGAATATTATCTTAATTGATGTTTTTACAATAGAAAAATGATTCCTTCTCCTTTTGCGCACCTCTGTTTGTTTATGTCCGTGGTTCTCCTCTAATTTATTCAATCCAGAGACCGGAAAATACAGAGAGTGTTGCGGGGAGAAAGAGATGTGCGAAATCACATCACTTAAATAAATTAGAGCATCGAATGGAGTTTATCACTTTCTGTTCTGACATGGCTCCTGGTAATATCCCTAATACGAGGACAGCCAGAAAGGGCCATTGTGAGCTCAAACTCATCCTTCAACATTTCGATCACCCTCTTAACTCCCTGTTTTCCGTTTGCTGCTAGGCCATAGACAACGGGCCTTCCAACCTGCAGCAACATTGTATCAATAAGAAAGGCCACACAAATAGTACAAGTAGTTTAGGGGTTCAAATATGCAGTGTTGTGGATATGATTCTTACAAGGACAGCTTGTGCACCGAGGGCCAGCGCCTTGAACACATCTGTTCCTCGCCGTATTCCTCCATCAAAAAGAACAGGAATTTTTCCTCCAACAGCATGAACCACCTGAATACATTGTGGATATAAATGTTATGCCGTTTTTGTGTCTCACAAGTTACACCAGTAAAAGTGATGAAGTGAGAGAGAGTAGCACCTCTTCCAGGACAGAAATAGTGGCAGGAGTATAATCGAGTTGACGCGCTCCATGGTTGGAGACAACAATCCCAGCAACACCTACCTCCATAGCCTTTCTTGCTGAAATGTAAAACAACCACCATTCAGAATCAGACAGTCCAATGTATCTCAACGCTGAATATTATGACTTGGCTGTAACACAGAACTTGAGAATTTTGCTGCAGATTTTACTAAATGTTCAAGAATTTTGCTTTAAATTCCTGGAGAAGTTAGCATTTTCTAGACCTGTTGCCAAATTGATTTCCGTTTATGAGTATAATATTTACACATAGTAAGATTAGAAGATCTCAAGATATGAAGCCTTTATCAGTTGATATGTTACCATCTTCATGAGTGAGAACCCCCTTGATTAGAATTGGCAAGTTTGTAATAGATTTCAGCCACCCTATGTCCTGCACACACGATCAATGCGATAACTAAGCATTCAAGAATTAAGAAACCACCTAGCACGCTGGGAAATAAAAAGATCTCTAACAGATTGTCTACAAGCATATGAAAACGCAATCAGACGAGTCTACTGAGTTACACCTCCCAGCACAGAGAAGCATCAAAGGTCCCTTTAGCATAAGCTTCCAAGTTTGACCCTTCATCCTGCAGAGAAAGTGTCATGTGTATGGATAAAACGAACCTTTCACTTGGATTATACAGCTGACAAACATTGCACATTTGGACTAAAGTTTTCAGAAATAAACTATTCCACTCACACTGTCTACTTCAGTTGATATAAGGCCTTCGAAATTCCTCAACTGAGGCGCTACCATTCTGTGGCAGTTATCACAGTCATGCTTCAATCAAGAGGAGTACTATACAGTTAACAAAACAACATTCGACATGATGTTACACAGAAGAGTTTCTTTCCTATTATACTTCAAAGAACAAATTGCAAAACATGGAGAAACAACCACAGAAAAATAGGGGATGAGATTAACTTATTCTTTATGTCTGCCTCTCTTCGACCAAGTCTGGGAGTATCAGCGGTTAGGACAATAGCCTTGTATCCATTTTTTTCAGCTCTGCGAACCATCTGAGCTGAGATATCTCGTCTTTTGTAAACCTGTTCGAACAAGGGTACATTTGATAGGTTGAGCCCTCTTAGGCAGGACAAGAGTTGAAAACTGGAAGTAAGAGGGAATATTGCTGTCAAGAAAAAATTGACTTGGAAAATTAAAATGAACTCAAGAGAGGGTAAATACATATATTTGAAAGAACCGAACAGCATTGCAGCTCGAAGCAACCTCCTCCACAGTGCAGGTGGACATGTAGGACAAAATCTACAAAGAAAAATACCACAACTCAAATACCAAACAACGCATGCTGCTTTAGCAGTTGCAATGCATGTCATAACTTATACGGATACCATTATGGTGTTACACGCAGCTGCTGCTCTAGCAGTTGCAACCTCTCCTACATTGAATATAAAGAGCAGGTAAAAATTAGCGTCTTATAGACTTAAACCAATCTCAGCGGAGAAATCTTGGAAGACTATTCAGATTTTAGACCTTCGGGGTGGGCCAATTGATGCATGGCAGTAGGAGCAAGCATTATAGGTGCTGAGATTTTGTAACCCAATACGGTGGTTGACATATCTACTCTGCTAACATCGACAAGAATTCTAGGCCGCAACCTGGAACAAAGACACAGGACTCACTCATGTAATTACACCATATGTTGGAGCATTCAGCAGTAGAATTAAACATTTACGTGATTCTGCGAAATGCTTCAACGTTCTCTTTTAGTGTGTGCTGGTCCTCAGCTCCCCCAGTGTAGTAATCATAGTACATTTTCGGAAGGGCTTGCCTAGCCAATTCTTGGTACTCATTCACATTGACGGGTTCGGATGCCATTTATCCTGAAAACATAAACATTAACCACTCCTAGCTTTCGAGTTTTCGAGCAATCTATCCTAGATCAGACCGTATAATCACTGGCAATCTATCCTAGATGATACTGTATAATCACTTGGAATCTCAAAGTTTGATGAAACATATGAATATGATGGCAATACAATCTCAAATTCATAAACTCATGAATTTTATATTTTCCTGCCTGAAATTTGAAAAATATTTGCAGAACAACATGAAATTTCACAAGTAGCACTAAAACAATTAAGGGAGTTGCTTCAAATCCATTAGAAAAAGAAAGCATGATGATCCGTCCACTAAAAAAAAAAACAAAAAACAAAAGAGCTACAGACTTACCTGTGAGTTGAAACTTGCAAAACCCTAATTTGTCGCTGACCAAGTTCTTTGTTGAATTTTGGATGAGAGAAATGGAGAATCGTGCTCGATTGAGTAGTTCTGCGCTTGGGACTGAGTGAAAAATTGATCTATATTTTTATTTGATGTTTTTGTCCGTTTCTGGGAATATTATTACTCATGATATATGTGGGGCCCAGAAATTTGGCTTGGAGCTTTGGCAGTACTTAGGTTTTTATTTATTTTTATTTTTATTATAATAATTAAAAGCGCTTACGACAATGTTTAATAGAAGAACAACAACAACAAAGCCTTTTCCCACTAAGTGGGGTCGGCTATATGAATCCTAGAACGCCATTGCGCTCATTTGTGTCATGTCCTCCGTTAGATCCAAGTACTCAAGTCTTTTCTTAGAGTCTCTTCCAAAGTTTTCCTAGGTCTTCCTCTACTCCTTCGGCCCCGAACCTCTGTCCCGTAGTCACATTTTCGAACCGGAGCGTCAGTAGACCTTCTTTGCACATGTCCAAACCACCGGAACCGATTTTCTCTCATATTTCCTTCAATTTTGTCTACTCCTACTTTACCTCGGATATCCTAATTCCCAATCTTATCCTTTCTCGTGTGCCCATACATCCCACGAAGCATCCTCATCTCCGCTACACCCATTTTGTGTACGTTGATGCTTCACCGCCCAACATTCTGTGCCATACAACATCGCTGGCCTTATTGCCGTCCTATAAAATTTTCCTTGAGCTTCAGTGGCCTACGACGGTCACACAACACGCCGGATGCACTCTTACACTTCATCCATCCAGCTTGTATTCTATGGTTGAGATCTCCATCTAATTCTCCGTTCTCTTGCAAGATAGATCCTAGGTAGCGAAAACGGTCACTTTTTGTGATCTTCGCTAGATTGCTCCGGTCATTAGTGTGGATAAGTATATAAATGGATAGAGATAGGAAAGCAAACACAAGATGTACGTGGTTCACCCAGATTGGCTACGTCCACGGAATAGAGGAGTTCTCATTAATTGTGAAGGGTTTACACAAGTACATAGGTTCAAGCTCTCCTTGAGTGAGTACAAGTGAATGATTTAGTACAAATGACATTAGGAAATATTGTGGGAGAATGATCTCGTAGCCACGAAACTTCTAAGTACCGGAGTGTGGTATCGTCTTGACTTGCCTTATCTGTCTCATAGGTAGATGTGGCATCTTCTCTGGAAGTACTCTTCCTCCATCCAGGGGTGGTATCTGTAACTGGTGGAGATGCACAAGGTAATGTATCAATTTCACTTGAAGCTTACTTGTAGTTTCATGCTTGGTCAAGCGAGATACAAACCATGTAGTAGGAGTCCCCCAAGTCGCCGAGCTGGGGGATCTGCTGAAAGAGGTGACAGACAAGGTAAGCAATCAGAGCTCCGGCTGATTGTTCACATTCTCCCTATCTTGCAGGCAGCATGAAGGATAAAGAGAAGAAAAATGAGGAGAGATGATATGGGATACTTTTGCTTTTGAAGAAGTAACTTTCCACAGGCTTATTCTTGAACTGGGCTGGAGGGTTTTCTGGTTTCCTCCAGAGTATAAGGCCGACTGAAGAATTTGAGGGTCAAAACAAGTCCATCAAATCTAGAGTACGTTCGACCCTGCTGATATGGGATACTTTTGCTTTTGATAGAGTAGTGGATGTATCGGCACGTGTGCTGTTACGCTTGTCTCCACATGCTTCCTTGTATCCTTGTCACTTGCCCTATCTGTTCCTCAGGCAGATGCGGTATCTTCCCTGGAAGCATAAGATGTTGAAGATGAGTACTCGAGAGCAATGCCAGGTAAGTAATCAGGTAAGGGGTTCCAGGCAGTCAGTTCCTGGCTGGAAGCTTGATTCCAAGTGCTGACTGATTGCTCTCTTTCTCATTGTCTTGCAGGTAAGAACAAGGCCAAAGGAAAAGACAGGGAAAAAGCATGATATGGGATACTCTTGCTTTTAACCCTGATGATATGAGATATTCTTGCTCTACTATAGCTTGTTTACAGAGGTATTATCGGGGGGAAAGAAAGCTGAATATTTCGAAAGGCTTTGTTGGGAGTGCCCTCTCAGATAAGAGAAAGGGTTGAGCATTTTTGCAGGTCTGCCTGTCCGTTAGGGATGGAAGTCGACATATATATGAGTCTTCCTAACATCAAGTAATAATGCTATTCCTTTACCCTGCTTGGTTATAGCACGGTAGTGGGAGCTGCCAGCTTCACATGTTTTAACTCTGTCAGAGCACTTTGAAAAAGTGGTTTGTGGTATCTGGAAAGCTGATGTTGCGTGTGAAGATTACAGACCTGTCGGGGGTCTGGCTCTCGAGATTCGGAGAACGATGCCTCTTCGATTTTTGAGAAAGCAATCCTGCTGGGGGTCTGGCTCTCGAGATTCGGAGAGTGGTGTCTCTTCAATTTTTGAGAAAGTAATCATGTTGGGAGTCTGGCTCTCGAGATTCGGAGGGCCGTGCCTCTTCGATTTTGGAGCAAGCAATCTTGTTGGGAGTGTTTTCTCGAATGTGAGTAAAGGTTGGGCATGTTTGCTAGTCTACCTTGCCACGAAGCACAGAGGTTGACACACAGGGACTTTCCAATTATCCAGCAGTGGTACTGTTCCTTTACCCTCTCTTCGATTTTGAGAAAGTAATCATGTTGGGAGTCTGGCTCTCGAGATTCGGAGGGCGGTGCCTCATCGATTTTGGAGCAAGCAATCTTGTTGGGAGTGTTTTCTCGAATGTGAGTAAAGGTTGGGCATGTTTGCTAGTCTACCTTGCCACGAAGCACAAAGGTTGACACACAGGGACTTTCCAATTATCCAGCAGTGGTACTGTTCCTTTACCCTCTCTTCGATTTTTGAGAAAGTAATCATATTGGGAGTCTGGCTCTCGAGATTCGGAGGGCGGTGCCTCTTCGATTTTGGAGCAAGCAATCTTGTTAGGAGTGTTTTCTCGAATGTGAGTAAAGGTTGGGCATGTTTGCTAGTCTACCTTGCCACGAAGCACAGAGGTTGACACACCGGGACTTTCCAATTATCCAGCAGTGGTACTGTTCCTTTACCCTTGTGGGTAATAATATGGTAGCTAGACCTTCAAAATTTATGTGTCTAAACTTTGTTAGTGTTGTTTCTTTGCAATTCTTTTACCCTTCTTGGTCAGAGCGATGTAGTGGGAGCTGCAAGCTTCACGTGTCTCAACTTTGTCAGAGAACTTTGGCAAAGTTATCTGTGGTACCCATGAGCTACTGTTGCGTGTGGGAAGTGGGTGATTGAACAGTACGATTCATGTGCTTTCTACTTCGCCAGAAATCTTCAACAGAATGCCCATAATTTCCGCAAAGCTGAGTGTGCGTGTGACAGGTGCTGACAAGGCTGGAAAAGTAGGTGCCTCTTCGATTTCTGAAATCGGCCCTCGTGGTCTCTGAGCAGCCCAGCTTTTGAGAAAGCAAGCCTCTTCGATTTCTGAGATCGGCCTTTGTGGTCTTTGAGCATCCCAGCTTTTGAGAAAGCAAACACCTCTTCGATTTCTGAGATCGACCCTCGTGGTCTCTGAGCAGCCCAGCTTTTGAGAAAGCAAACGCCTCTTCGATTTCTGAGCAGGCGCCTCTTCGATTTCTGAAGCTTCGTCGAGTGCAGATTTTTATAGGGGCTGACATTAAGTTCCAAAGCACACTTGAATATCCACCAGTAGAAGCTCCATTCTTGCACTTCTAAGATCTTGATTTTTCCGACCTCTTCTCTCTTCAACACCTTTGAAAATGTCTGGCCCCTCCGACCGTCGTTTTGACTTGAACCTTGTTGAAGAGGCAGCCCCGCCTTCTCCAGACAACATATGGCGCCCATCCTTCGTCTCCCCTACTGGTCCTCTTACCGTTGGGGATTCCGTGATGAAGAATGATATGACCGCTGCGGTAGTGGCCAGGAACCTTCTCACTCCCAAAGATAACAGACTACTTTCCAAACGGTCTGATGAGTTGTCTGTTAAGGATTCTCTGGCTCTCAGTGTTCAATGTGCAGGTTCTGTGTCTAATATGGCCCAACGCCTATTTGCTCGAACCCGCCAAGTTGAATCATTGGCGGCTGAAGTGATGAGTCTCAAACAGGAGATTAGAGGGCTCAAGCATGAGAATAAACAGTTGCACCGGCTCGCGCATGACTATGCTACAAACATGAAGAGGAAGCTTGACCAGATGAAGGAATCTGATGGTCAGGTTTTACTTGATCATCAGAGATTTGTGGGTTTGTTCCAAAGGCATTTATTGCCTTCGCCTTTTGGGGCTGTACCGCGTAATGAGGCTCCAAATGATCAATCTCTGATGCCTCCTCCTTCTAGGGTTTTGTCCAGTACTGAGGCTCCGAATGATCCCCCTCCGATGCCTTCTCTTTCTGGGGCTCTACCGACTGCTGAGACTTCTCCTAAGCAACCTTTGTGAAGGCTCCCTCTTGTTTGTTTATTTTGACTCAAGTATATGTACATATTTGTAACTTATCGGGAATATCAATAAATAAGCTTTCCTTCATTTCAACGTATTGTGTTAAATACACCAAAGCCTTCTTCGCTAAGTTCTTTGAATTTTCTTTTGTTGAAGCTTGTATGTTGAAGCTTTGTGAGTGGAGCATATAGGTTGAGGTAGTGTTCCCTTAATTTCTCGAGTGAGGAAAACTTCTCGGTTGGAGACTTGGAAAATCCAAGTCACTGAGTGGGATCGGCTATATGAATCTTAGAACGCCATTGTGTTCTGTCCTGTGTCATGTCCTCCGTTAGATCCAAGTACTCTAAGTCTTTTCTTAGGGTCTCTTCCAAAGTTTTCCTAGGTCTTCCTCTGCCCCTTCGGCCCTGAACCTCTGTCCCATAGTCGCATCTTCTAATCGGAGCGTCAGTAGGCCTTCTTTGCACATGTCCAAACCACCGTAACCGATTTTCTCTCATCTTTCCTTCAATTTCGGCTACTCCTACTTTACCCCGGATATCCTCATTCCTAATCTTATCCTTTCTCGTGTGCCCACACATCCAACGAAGCATCCTCATCTCCGCTACACCCATTTTGTGTACGTGTTGATGCTTCACCGCCCAACATTCTGTGCCATACAGCATCGCCGGCCTTATTGCCGTCCTATAAAATTTTCCCTTGAGCTTCAGTGGCATACGGCGGTCACACAACACGCCAGATGCACTCTTCCACTTCATCCATCCAGCTTGTATTCTATGGTTGAGATCTCCATCTAATTCTCCGTTCTTTTGCAAGATAGATCCTAGGTAACGAAAACGGTCGCTCTTTGGTATTTCTTGATCTCCGATCCTCACCCCTAACTCGTTTTGGCCTCCATTTGCACTGAACTTGCACTCCATATATTCTGTCTTTGATCGGCTTAGGCGAAGACCTTTAGATTCCAACACTTCTCTCCAAAGGTTAAGCTTTGCATTTACCCCTTCCTGAGTTTCATCTATCAACACTATATCGTCTGCGAAAAGCATACACCAAGGAATATCACCTTGAATATGTCCTGTTAACTCATCCATTACCAACGCAAAAAGGTAAGGACTTAAGGATGAGCCTTGATGTAATCCTACAGTTATGGGAAAGCTTTCGGTTTGTCCTTCATGAGTTCTTACGGCAGTCTTTGCTCCTTCATACATATCCTGTATAGCTTGGATATATGCTACTCGTACTCCTTTCTTCTCTAAAATCCTCCAAAGAATGTCTCTTGGGACCCTATCATACGCTTTTTCCAAATCTATAAAGACCATGTGTAAATCCTTTTTCCCATCTCTATATCTTTCCATCAATCTTCGTAAGAGATAGATTGCCTCCATGGTTGAGCGCCCTGGCATGAACCCGAATTGGTTGTCCGAAACTCGTGTCTCTTGCCTCAATCTATGCTCAATGACTCTCTCCCAGAGCTTCATTGTATGACTCATTAGCTTAATTCCCCTATAGTTCATGCAATTTTGTACATCGCCCTTATTCTTGTAGATAGGCACCAAAGTGCTCATTCGCCACTCATTCGGCATCTTCTTCGTTTTCAAAATCCTATTGAAAAGGTCAGTGAGCCATGTTATACCTGTCTCTCCCAAAACTTTCCACACTTCGATTGGTATATCGTCTGGGCCTATTGCTTTTCTAAGCTTCATCTTCTTCAAAGCTACACCCACTTCTTCCTTCCGGATTCTACGATAAAAAGAGTAGTTTCTACACTCTTCTGAGTTACTCAACTCCCCTAAAGAAGCACTCCTTTCATGTCCTTCATTGAAAAGATTATGAAAATAACCTTTCCATCTGTCTTTAACCGCGTTCTCTGTAGCAATAACCTTTCCATCTTCATCCTTGATGCACCTCACTTGGTTTAGGTCCTTTGTCTTCTTTTCCCTTACTCTAGCTAGTTTATAGATATCCAACTCTCCTTCTTTGGTATCTAGTCGCTTATACATATCGTCATAAGCCGCTAACTTAGCTTCTCTCACAGCTTTCTTCGCCTCTTGCTTCGCCTTTCTATACCTTTCACCATTTTCATCGGTCCTATCCTTGTATAAGGCTTTACAACATTCCTTCTTAGCCTTCACCTTTGCTTGTACCTCCTCATTCCACCACCAAGATTCCTTTTGGTGTGGGGCAAAGCCCTTGGACTCTCCTAATACCTCTTTTGCTACTTTTCGGATACAACTAGCCATGGAATCCCACATTTAGTTAGCTTCCCCCTCTCTATCCCACACACACTGGGTGATTACTTTCTCTTTGAAAATGACTTGTTTTTCTTCTTTTAGATTCCACCATCTAGTCCTTGGGCACTTCCAAGTCTTGTTCTTTTTTCTCACTCTTTTGATATGTACATCCATCACCAACAAGCGATGTTGATTAGTCACGCTCTCTCCTGGTATAACTTTGCAATCCTTACAAGTTATACGATCCTCTTTCCTCATTAGAAGAAAATCTATTTGTGTTTTTGACGACCCACTCTTGTAGGTGATCACATGTTCTTCTCTCTTCTTAAAGAAGGTGTTGGCTAAGAAGAGATCATATGTCATTGCAAAATCCAAGATAGCTTCCCCATCCTCGTTTCTCTCCCCAAAACCATGGCCACCATGAAAACCTCCATAGTTGCCTGTCTCCCTGCCCACGTGTCCATTTAAATCTCCTCCTATAAATAACTTCTCCGTCTGAGCAATTCCTTGCACCAAGTCTCCAAGGTCTTCCCAAAATTTCTCATTCGAACTCGTATCCAACCCTACTTGAGGTGCGTACGCACTAATCACATTGATAAGTTCTTGTCCTATTACAATCTTGATTGCCATGATTCTGTCTCCTACCCTCTTGACATCTACAACATCTTGTGTCAAGGTCTTGTCCACGATGATGCCAACACCGTTTCTCGTTCTATTTGTGCCCGAATACCATAGTTTAAACCCTGAGTTTTCTAGATCCTTTGCCTTACGACCAACCCACTTAGTTTCTTGTAGGCACATAATATTTATCCTTCTCCTCACCATAACTTCTACTACTTCCATAGATTTTCCCGTCAAGGTTCCTATATTCCACGTTCCTAAACGCATTTTGCTCTCTTGAACTCTACCCTTCTGTCCTAGCTTCTTCACTCTTCCCCGTCTAATAGGATCAAAGTACTTCTTTTGTGTGTCCCGTGTAAAGTTGATAGGAGCATATGCTCCCAAACAACTTTGAGTGGAGTCGTTCGAAAAGAAGTTTCTATAGCCCCCTTGCTCATTTAACACTGTATCCGGGTGCCGATGGAGATACAGCGACCCTTGCTCACTTATCACTGTGCTCAGGCCACACAGCGCGCCACTTACGGGTGACGCCCTAACTTTAGCGCGATTTCGTTCTGGATTCATATTCATAAGGATTCGACGTGATCATGGAGTGCCGGCTGTCGACTACCTGACGCCCTCCCCCTCCTCCTTTATCCGGGCTTGGGACCGGCAATGTAAGATAAACTTACACGGCGGAGTTACAATGTTTAATAGAAGAAAAAAAAAAAAAATCTTTTGCACAAAATTTTTGTACTCGTAGCAAAATTACCTGCAGCAAAAACGCTTACGAGCAGAAGTGATTCCTACTCGACAGACCGTTAATGGACTTGAGCAATAGAGAGGTTTGAGTTGTTATTAGGTGCAGCAGCTCCAGCAAGCAGACTTTGAGTTGTTGCAGTAGGCAGTAGAATCACTTGGGATATTTTGATGCTTATGGTGCACAACTAAAAGCTTCAACGGGAGACTTCACGGTTAGTATAACAAGTAAAAGAGCTGCTTCAAGTGCAGATAAAAAACATGGGGAACCACGTATCTCGGAAACTACTGAGCTTTCGTCAAAAACGTTGATCACCAGTCATAGAGAAACAAAATAATTTCAACAAAATTGTACTAGTTGAGCTAGATTTCTCATGTTCATTCAATCACTACGTTTATCCAGAACCGCCTTTGCGCGAGGCCACCTGTTCCCCTGTAATTTTCTCTCGTTTTATTGGAAAATTTGCCGCTGTCTCCATGATAACCCAAAATTCCTTTGCTACTGAGCCACTTCTCTTCCCTCACTTTCATTTCATGAGAAAACTTGCATTTGTCTCCATAGTAACATCGACCCTGAGCATAATGTTGGCACATCTGCTTTTGCCCCGGTGGTTGTGATAATGCGATAGTGCCACAAGTAACGTTTGTAGACTGAATGCTGCATATCATATTTCGCGAGGTGAAACCGTAAGTTTTCACCAACTCTTAATCAGATAAGACATAATTTTCACTTTGGGTCAATTAGCCAAATGCTCTCATCAAAACCTGTTAAAATTTTCAGGACATGATGCTTTATGGTGGATGGAATCTACATGGAATTTCTAGGTGGAAGCTTCACTGGTTATGCATATCACATGACTGCGGTTCATCCTGATAGCATATATTTCAACCACCAGAGTTTATCCGTGCAGGAGGTGAGAAAGGACGTGCATCCGTATTGTATTGATATGTTGTCGAAAATGTCTTGATGGTGTGCTCATCAACCTTCGCTTTATGTATAAAAAATCAGGGACAGTAGTTGCTCTTGGCTCAGTCTGGTGTCAGCAGAGAAGATGTAAACTACATAAACGCATATGCTACATCAACACCGACGGGTGATCTGAAAGAATATTGCACTCTAATCCGCTGTCTTGGGAAGAATCCGGAGGTAAACAAAAACGTCTTCCCAGTCACTTAAATTATGAGATGACTCTATGCTGAAAAACTATGATCTGATTATTGCAGCTTAGAGTGAACTCCACAAAATCCATGATTGATCACCTTTTGGGAGCCTCAGGTGCTGTGGAGGCTGTTGGAACAATCAAGTTTTAATTTAGTGAGTCTCCACTTTGTTGGACAAGGTCACGAGTTCAATTATCATGGACGACAATTGATGAATACAAAAAAAAAGTACAACTTGTTTTTTTTGGCTTGCAAAAAAGATTTAAAGAGGAGATTAAAAAGGTCGTACCCAGTGCACAAGGCTCCCGCTTTACGCAGGGTCTGGGAGAGGTGAATGTAGGCTATGCAGACGGGATGTATCCATCCGAACATCAATCTCGAAAATCCAAACGAAAGTGTGGTATGCATCTCTAGTCGTTTACAAGCAAATTTTACGTTTTCATTGAATATTTTCAATGCATTTTCTTTTTCTGATATATGCATATACTGAATATGATGAGCAATACATGAATGTGTTTGTTGGACCAAACAAGGAGAAGCTGGACATGAAAGTTGTATCTCTATCTCATTTAGTCAAAAAATCCATCATCCCATATAATTTTACAAGATATTGGCCAAAATCCACTAATGTGAAGGTAGATGTGTGTTTCCGACTGTTATACCATTTTTATTAAAAATAAAATCCTTGTAATTTATTTACTTTTAGTAAAAGTTTGTTGATTGTGAACGAGGTTTTCTTACTTTTCTTTGTTAATTCAAGTGATACTGGAGGAGCGAGAAATTATACTCAAGGCATTGTGTGCACGGGTGAATGCTTTTAACCGAGCTACAACACCCCACCCCTTCGTGGAGCAATAGAGCCGTCTGAGCTGATTTGGTCTTACAAATTGGTTTTCTGCATCAAGTTTGATTGGTTTGTAGCAATTTATGGTTCGACACGATTCGAGTCGTCACCAAAGCACTTACCAGTTTTGTGCAAGCTCATTTACCCATGGCTGACCAGTGAAAAGTGGCAACTAAAATCGCTATTACACAACGGAATGCATTGATCTCGTAGATCTTGTAGTGCAAGAATCATAAACAGTAAGACCGATTGACAGAATACACCGAACAAATGCGCTCCTGTCGATAGGAACTGACGGACCCTTCTCTTAAAACGCCACAAATAATGTTAGTCAGTAAGTGAACTTGACAAAATCTATTCCTTTTACTTAGTAGTATGACGACTGATAAGATCCCACGACTCAATTTGTTCTTTTGAGGGGTCTCTTTCATAAGGGTGGATATGTCCCCATAAGCAGAGGTTCTTACAGAATTAATTTTCCCAATCAAACTCCGCGTGACCAACAAAAGTAACCCCAAAACATCATTTAAATCTTTCATGAGGATAAGGCAGCCAATCTGAAGTTCCCAAGTCTGGAATGGAATGGAAGCAGTCCACCGCAACAAACAGAAGCCCGTCAAAATCGTCACAAATTCAGAACATAGATGAGGCAGTTTGATCACCAGAGCTTTGTTTTGACCCAGAAAAGGAGGAAAACCACTCCAAGCACAATGGCAATAGGTGCATACTTTCGGATCAGAGCCTACATTTAAGAAGTGAAATGATAAAGTAGTAAGTTTCAGCTACATACTACTCGAGAAAATAAAGGCCTGTTTGGTACTCTACTTGAATCCAACTTTTTAAACTCAAAAACAATTTTCAAGTTTTAGGCCTTAAAAACTTGTTTGGTGGGCCTATTTTCAAAAACTAAACTCAAGATTAACTAAAAAATACAGTCTATTCTCTAAAAAAACAGAAAGTGAGTTTTTAAAGTTTTTAAACTTAAACGCACTTATTTCTTTTCTCTCCCTCCTCCCCTCTCACTCCAAATCTATCTCTCTTTTCTTCTTTCCATCTCCCCTTTTTTTATCTTCTTTTTTTACCTTTTTCGTCTCTCCTCCAATCCACTCTCTTCATTCTCTCGGTTCTTTCTCTCACTCCTCTTCCTCTCTATCTCCTCTGATCCTCTCTCTTCTTTCTCTTTTCTCCAATCATGTCTTACTTTCTTTTCTTCTCTCTCCTCTTTCTCCCTTCACCCTCTCTTTTGGGATCTCTTTGTCCAGTCTCTATCTCCTCTGATCCTCTCTCTTCTTTCTCTTTTCTCCAATCATGTCTTACTTTCTTTTCTTCTCTCTCCTCTTTCTCCCTTCACCCTCTCTTTTGGGATCTCTTTGTCCAGTTTAAGTTGTAAGATTTAACATTTTTAAATCGCATACCAAATAAGTTTGAGTCCTAAAAAAAATTGCTTTCAAGAAAAGTTCTTAAGAAATGTTTTGAGAAATGATAAAAAAATTTCAAATAGGATATCAAACAAGTCCTAAAAGTTCACATATGATCTAATTCTTTGACAAAAACAGCTTCAATCAAGAGAACTCATGGCAGATTGGAGAAGGCAACATAATTGTATTATTCCTAATTCAAACAAATGTGGCTATTCAGACCTATTTCGTACAAAGAAAACAAAAAACCCCAATTATTAGGGCTTAGTAATAGCACCAGCATACAGCACCATCAGCAACAGCTAACTGAATTTTACAAGCCCAGCAGCTTGAATAAATAACAGCTTTTGAACGAGCATTCAAGTAAACAAAAGAAAGGTGTCATGTAAATGCCGCCACCACAGCTGCATTCATACCCAACACAAGACACTACAACTTTATTGAATTTGAGACATACAGAAGATGTCCCATCCAAGGGAATGATAATGGAAATGATTAGACGCTACATTATTCAAACAAGTATCAAGGACAGGGTGTGCAGGGAAATCATATGATATGTAATGTTTGGGAAGTCCACCTAGTATTAGTTTAGACTATTGCCCATCACAGCTAGTCAGATAAGACTAACCTGTCGATTCAAATCTCTCGCTTTATCAGCATACACACGAGATTCTGATGTTAAACGGCTGGACATTTGACTAACCTCTGTAAAATGAAATTCGGGAGGAAAATTATCACCCATCCACACACACACACACACACACACACACAAAAAAAAAGAAAAAAGAAAAAAAAAAAGGACACCCCTTCCATCTAGAAGCAAAAAGAGACTTACGGTCCAACTTTTCACCAACACCAAGCACTTCCTGAACATTGCGAGTCATTATTTGGTGGACTTCATAGAGCTCATCATTCAACTTTGCAATATTCCTCTGAGTGCGAGTGTCCTGGTACAATTTCTTTGTTTTCTGTATGAATGTATCTTTTAAACACAAAAAGTGGAAGGAAATCAAACACAGCTAAAGAAGAACCAAAATGTAGACAATAAGTACAAAATTCTACTTAACATATGAGGGACAACAATTTCTGGCAATAGACCTACCAAATTTAATGAATGCATAAGGCCTTGCAGCAGTTTCAATTTGGGTCCCGTTAACACGCTCAAATTCATTCTTGAGATCTTCAAGGTATTGGAAGGCAAGTTTCTTTGGATAGGCACGGTCGCACATTGTTAAGTAACACACACGTCCTTCGATGATATAGCTAAGAATAAGGGTCAAGGCAGTAACAGCTGTATGTTCGTCCTCTAACAAGAACAATGAATACATAGCATTCAGTTTAATTCATTGATAAGACAATTACTGAATGAGCAACTTAAATTTAATGACAACAGCAGTTAAGTGAAACTAACATATTATCTGCCAATATTAGATTAAGTCAACAGATGTGCAACAAACCGCACACAGTTTATAAACACCATAAATCATAAAGACAAAAGTGACAAGGATACTGGAAAACAAAAGGACCAGTTTCAACTGACATCCTTGAAGGCTCATTTTGGCCTCTTGACAAGTTCTTGAATAAAGCCTTGACTTGTTGTTTGTAGAATTCCGAGTCTTTTACATCACGGCCATCATCCAGTCCCTCTGCTAGTGGAAGACCATCAGTAACACGAGCAATCATTGTCAGCTTCACCATCTTCACTTCACAACTTCCCAGCAATGCGAAAACTGCCCCATGTCAAAATCATCAAATCCCAGATCCAGAATAACTTGAAAAATCCAAAAACTACCAAGAAATACAGCAATAATATACTCACATTGCCAGACAGCCTTATACGATATGCATTATCTTCCTACGAAAAGATCTACACCGTTAAATAACTAGTCCACCCGATTTTCTGATAAGGTTAAACATGAAGACTTAGAAATTGGGTTCTATGCCAATACAGTTAAAACCCAAATCCCATGTTCAATATCTAACAAAATTAAACCTTAAAAGAGAGCCAAGTTTTGTTTTATAATTAATTGTGCTTTTAGCTAACAAAAATGATCCACGGGCTACCCAATTCTGTAATTCCAGCTGATCGATCACAAGGCATCAAAGATCAAACCCAAACCCTTCAACCATCTAAACCCATTTGCCCCAAAACATCCCTAAACTACAAATTTTACACAATTTTCTACAAGATCATAAAAGAAAATGCTGAAATCCAAAAATTTACGATAAATCTGAGAAATTGAAAACAAAGAAAAAAGAAACTTGATAGAGAATTTGGAAAATACAGAGCAAATACCCGTTTATAGCATTGATCTGAGGAACGGTGAGGACGATGGTGCAATCTGAGCGAGAAGAATTGAGAGAAGATGTGGAAGGGGAGTTTCGGGGACCAAACGGAGTAAATGAGGGTTGATTTTCGAGTTTAATCTACGATCCCTCTCTCTCTGCGTGCTATGGGGTTATACCTTGAAAGAGCCAAGCCAAAGCCCGAAATTTCAAAGGTACAACATCTTACTGCAGTCGGCCAAACGGGCAAACGGGCAAACGGGCAAACGGGCAAAAAGGGTGGTGTCTCCCACTTACTTATTTTTACTTTTCACACGCATTCTTAATTTTTGGCACTCGGATTGAATGAATTGAAGAAATACCAAAAAAATTAACAAGGGTATGTGAGAAAAAAATTGGTGTGTGAACAGCATTACCTGCACAAAAAATGCCCAAAATAAGGGAAAATGGCTTTAGCCCGTGACCCAAAGTCAGGCAACTGAGTGGGCCCAAGCCCACACAACAGGTCCATCAGGCGATTCTAGCCCAACCTCTTCCTTGATTTGTATCTAACATCAACATGGAGTCAGCCACGCTATATATTTTTTTGCGTTAGGTGTAGGGACTACACTCGCAGCTGAGAAATGTGTGGGTGGACAAAAAAGCAGGGTGAAGGCTGCATTTCCAAGTGCATTCATAATGGGGTAGCGTAGACCATTGGATTCTAACGGAACAAAATTTGAACCATTGGATTTCAACAGTAAAAAATTTTAAATTTAAACTCAACTGCTTGGACACATGGCGTGATATGGGCTGTTAGATTTGTAAAGGCTATATCATCCAATGGTCCAAATTAGCCGACATATTTAGGTTACAAATTCAAAAAGAAAAATTCGAAAAAAGTGAATCTATCAGTTATGCCCACGTGGCACAATCTGAGCTTTTGGATTGCCAAAAAAATATAATCCAACGGCCCTTATAATTCAAGTAGACAAAAAAATTTAAAAATTATAAATAAAAAAAATTCTATAAATACCAAACCATCCTCTTCCATCCTATAAACATCTTAATATTTCCAAGTTTTTTCCCTACAGAATCTATGAAAATCCATTGAAATTTGTCACTAAATGTTTTTTTATTTATTAAAATCCTCTAAATCTAAATTTACTACACCCCGTTCATTTCTTCCAAATTTAACTGTAATCTTCTTGCCGTCACTTAGTACTTCGGTCTAGTGACATTCCTCTTCACTTTGTGAGTGAGAGGTCTTAGGTGGTTCTGATAGTCAATGATTTAAAAGTGGATACTTGAGCAACATAGGTGCTTAAACAAATCATAATTGGTTTGTATTTTGATTTTGTAAAGCACAAAGGTCTACGAATTCAAGGTTGAGATGGAAAACGATTATTAATCCAAGGCTGGGTTTGTAGTTTGGATGCCTTAACTTCACCTCCATTCCTTTGTTCATTTGGTGACATTTCATTTGTTTAGTTGTCTCTTTTAGAATGGCGTTTGATCTTCTTGTAGCATGCCTGAAAAAGTGATTGACAAACCCATGATCAGTGGATTTGAGTTGATTGACTGATTTTTGTACATGCTGATCATGCAAACAGCAGGCTAGAGGTGGAACTCGTGGAAAATTTTCTAGTGACTCTTCTGGAAACGATGAGTTTTGGTCCAACAGTGAAATGGAAAGTTCCCATCAAGTGCCACCAAGTACCTTATGATATCATTCTGAGCATAAGCCAGACACCAGTTCTATACATTGGCAGGAATGGCATTCGTTTGGAAGAAAAGATACGCGTCTTTATGCTCAGAGTTTGAAGAAAGGGGACGTAGGTCAGTTAAGTCCAGGGGTGTTAACTCAAAAGATTCAAAGTGCTTAGTTGCCTCAGATTCAAGCTACGGTAGACATTCTCCTTCAGTTTGTAATCTGGAGTCATTCTGGGAATTTGCATATGGGGGTAGAGATAATGCAGATAGAATAACCCCGAGTGAGATGATAGGAGAGAGTGTGACTCTGTCCTACAAGTTTGAGGCACACCGTGTGCCTTTCCCTACTAACTGTCCTATAAATGCAACCAATGATGGGAAGGTAAAGCTTTAGCTTTCTGAACACTCAACTTTTGATTTATGCCCTACTAAAGAAAGGGCTTTTGTTACTCTAAAGGCTCCTCTGCTAACACAAAATAGAGAAATGAAAGATGAAATGAAGTGCTCCATGGAACAGAAAAGTGGAAATGTATTGCAGGCTGGAATGGTTCCGGTTAAAAATTTCCTTTCCCTCAGTGACTAGGTACTTCTTTATGTTCTTTAATAACTAGATTCTGTGATTAATTTTCGTTTTAAAATCATTTTCTGTGATAGTTTTGTTGACCTTGAGCTTTCATTATTGAAGCAATGAAGCTTTAGGAGGAGCTTTCTTTTCCATGTGGATTACCAATACAACAAAACTATTGCTATCTTCATATTTTACCTATCTGAAATATGTGAATGGTATATGAAATCGTAGAGTAAGTTGATTAATTATGAGATTTTCAGTTTTTTATTTTTTCTAGATCAATATAGTCAAGCTATGCCGAGACTTGGGTTTGGGTCCTAGAGGTTTCTACCAACCTGGTTACCACAATGAAGCAAAGCTGAATTTGGAGATGATGTGCCTTGGTAAGAATGGGGACCTTGAGATGAGTTAATATGGAGATTATCGACTTGTTGATGGTGCTAAACCGCCAAAGATTCCTGTTAAATTCTTTCAATTGGTCGAAAGTGCAATCAACGAGTCTCATTCCCTTATTAGGAAAGCCTCTAAAGCTAGCAATGCTTAAGGCTTAGTTCCATGGATGACCCCAAACATATGTCTTGTGAACTTTCATAAAACTTTGTTAAGCATTACATATGTGATCGCCATCCATCGAACTATCCATTAACCATTTTGGATGAACAATCGCCACTTTTATGTGTGCGATAAAAACAGTGGTCTTCACACTTTGTTTTATGCACTGAACTGCATGACATTCATCTGTTGTAGCTGCACCATCTTATCTTTCAAATCATCTATAACCCAAATGCAACTATTCTCCAATTAGTCATTTTTGGATCGTTCAGAAGACTAAAGCAAACTTTCCTGTATTATTTTGTGAATCTTAAAATAAGTAAACCTTATGTTGAGTTCCACATTGGCTATACAAAAAGAGAAATAATAGTTTAAATATTCTAGCTCCACTCTAACTAACACTGAGGGTTTTTGTGATAAAACCCCACACATAACGGATTGTGCAGGTAGTAATTACCGAGTTGAGGATAATATCAGTGTTGTTAGAAGTGGGTATAGAAAACTTAGCTTGTAAGAAAAGAAAAATGTAAGAAAATATCTCAATTTCATTTTAATGAATAATTTCAGTGTACATGTTGGTACATATACAGATACAAATCTGATGACATTTCTACCCTTAGCTAACTTAGTTCATTACAATCAATTCCCTAACTAACAAATATAGTTTGTTACAACTGTAACAAACTATTTTATAGAAGTACAAGTAATATTTGGGTTATTACACCCCTTCAAGCTGAGCTTGGATGCATGAAATGTGCCAAGAGGAACCTTGGACTGAAGAAAACTAAATCTATGTTTAGAGATGAATTTTGTATAAATGTTAGCTACTTGATCTTGACTGCAGTCAAAGACAACTTTGACAAGATTAACTAGGACAAGTTCCCAGATGTGTTGGTAATCAATCTCAACATGCTTGGTCCTGGCATGAAAAACAGGGTTGGAAGCATGTGAAGTTGCCGAGATGTTATCACATGATAGAGTTGGGACCTGAGATAAGGGAAAACCAGTATCACAAAATACTTTGCAGATCCATATGATTTTAACAGCTGTGTGAGCCAAAGATCTATACTCAACTTTTGTGGATGATTGAGCAACAATGGATTGCTTTTTGGCATTCCAACTAATGCGATTTGGACCCAGAAAAACACAATAGCCATTGGTGGATCGCCTATCAAATATGTTGTTTGCCCAATCTACATCTGAGTATGCAGAAAGATGTAAGGATCCCTTTTTAAACCATAAACCATGAGTAAGAGTCCCTTTAAGAAATCTGAGAATTCTCTTTGCTGCTTGCATATGTTGTTCTCTTGGAGAATGCATGAATTAGCACACTTGGATGACAGCAAAAGAGAGATTAGGTATTGTCCAAGTAAGATACTGAAGACCCTTAACAATTGATTGATATTAAGTAGGTTTAGAAAGAAAATGACCATTGTGATCAAGCTTAGTGGTACCAAGAGGAGTAGAGCAAGGTTTAGCACATTCTATGTTTGTTTTGCCAAGAAGATCGAGTAAGTACTTGTTTTGATGTAAGAAGAGGCCAGTAGAAGATCTTTGAACTTCTAAACCCAAAAAGTAGTGAAGTGCACCCAAATCCTTAACTGGAAACACTTGACTGAGTTGAGTGATGAATTTTTGACAGAGATTTGTATATGGTCCTGTGACTAGAATATCATCCTCATAGACCAATACTATTACAAGAACTTGTGGTTTTAAAACAAAAAAAAAAGCATATGAAGTTGACTGTTGAAATCCAAAACTATGCAAGGCTTGAAACAATTTGTCAAACCAAGCCCTTTGGGCTTGTTTTAAGCCATACAATGACTTTCTCAACTTGCAGACATGATTGGGTAAGGTTTCAACAAAGCCAAAAGGCTGGTGCATAAAGACATCTTCCTTTAAGTCTCCGAAGAAAAACATTACTAACATCTAATTGATTGAGAAACCAATTAAATTGAACAGCTAAGGATAATAGAATTCAAATTGTGATTGGCTTTGCAACGGGCTGAAAGTCTCTTGATAATCAATACCTTTTTGTTGGTGAAACCCCTTAGCTACTAAACAAGCTTTATATTTATCCATTGTGCCATCATGCTTTCTTTTGATTCGAAAGACCCATTTACACTTAACCACATTTTGAGAGGAAGAACATGGTACCAAAGACCAAGTGCCTGTAAGTTGAAGTGCATTGAACTCCTCTTGCATAACTAATCTCTAATGTTCATATTTTGCAGCTTGTAAATAAGTAGTAGGAACATAATCAATAGAATCAGGTAATGGATGCTTTGTTGCAAAATAAGCTTTAGGCTTGAAAGTACCTGCCTTGGACCTTGTAACCATATAATGAGTATTGGTAACTGAAATGGGATCTGTGATTGGCAGTTGAGATGGCACTGAAGATTGCACTTGAGATAGTACTGGAGAATGTACTTGAGATTACACTGCAGATTGCATTTGGCATTGCACTTGAGATTGCACTGGAGAGTGCTCTTGAGATTGCATTGAAGATGGTACTATGGTTGATGAAAAATGTGACAGTCTTGTAGTTGACATTCTTGGAGATGTCACAGAGAATGCATATAAGAGGAAGTTGCATTGTAAGGATTGAATGAAGAGGCTGCTTCTATTGGAGCTATAGAAGTATGAAACAGATAAGTAAACTCATCAAACTTCACATGTCTTGGAATATAAACTCTATGAGTGACAGGATCAAGGCATCGATATCCTTTGTGTTGTAGAATGTATCCCAAGAAAACACAACATTTACTTTTACCATCTAGCCTGGATGAAACATATAGTTTCAAACATGGAAAACAGCAACAACCAAAAGTCTTGAGCTTTGAATATCTGGAAAGGTTTTGAAGAGAAGTTCTCATAGAGAAGTAGTCAATCCAGAAATAGCTAGTCTGTTGATGAGATAAGTGGTAGTAGAGAATGCTTCAACCCCGTATACATGTGGAACATGAGAAGAAACCAATAAAGTTCTTGTAGTTTTAACCAAATGTCCGTGCTTTCTCTCAGGACAACCATTTTGCTCAGGGGTATGTGGGCAACTAAGTTGATGAGAGATGCCATTTGACTTAAGAAAGAAAGTAAACAAAGTACTTGTAAATTCACCCCTTAAGTCGGATCTCAAACATTTTATTTTATTTCAAATATAAGTTTCTACATGGGTTATGAATACAACAAATGTAGAGTACACATCATATTTGACTTTTAGAGGAAAGAACCAAGTGTACTTACTAAAATCATCCACAATTATCAAATAGTATGTGTAACCAAACATAGAAACAATTGGAGCTAGGCCCCATACATCACAATATAACAGACTCAAACTACTAGTCGAAGAAGAGCTAGAAACAGAAAATGGCAACTTGTGATTCTTGGCAATAACACAGTCTGAGCAAAAGAAGTCAATCGAATGCTTGCCTAGTAATGCAAGTTTATTACTAGATATAAGTCTATGAAAAATAGAAGATGAAGGATGTCGCAACTAACTATGCCATACTTTGACAAGAGCTGTTATACTAACAAGAGCATGATTGAGCATCTGAGGAGGACTTTAAGTACCAGAAATACCTTGGATTTTTAGAAGCCATCTCTAACTGGGCCATACAAAAGCATCTTCCCTGTAGAATGATCTTTTATACACATGATCCATTGGAAGTTAAAGTTAATGAACAGTAATCGTCCTTGAGGAATTGATAGGCAAATAATAAATTGTGTTTCATTTAAGGAACATGTGAAACATTATTCAACTTTAATGAAGAAGAATCAGTGTTTAAGGAAGAAGAACTAGTGTGATGAATTGACAAACCTTTACCATCGCCATTGTAGACTTTATCTTAACCAGTGTATGAAGTAGGAAAGGATATATGAGAAATATCACTAGTGATATGCGATGTTGCTCTAGAGTCAAGAATCCATGAGGGAGGTGGCTTCGAGTGTACATAGCAGCAAGTTTGGTTAGTGGAACTCTGCCAAAGATGTTAGGATTCATGCGATCATAACAGTCAATGGCTTCATAACTAGTAGAGCCACATATTTGACAAGTAATTCAAGAGCCAGATGAGCCTTGAGAACGAAAGCCCTGAGAATTAGATTTGTTGAAACCAGAGTTGTATTGGTTGCCTCGATTATTGCCATTAAAATTCCGATTGCCACGATTGCCATGATTGTTGGCAAATCGATTGTTACCACGCCCACGATTAGAGTTGTAGCGAAAAGATTGTTGCAGTGGCTGATTTTGAGCTGCATAGGCCTGAGATGGATGTGGGGAAGGAAGCAAAGGTAGCTAAGATTGAACATTGAAGGCTTGAAAAGGTTCAATGACAGTTGATGAAATTGTCTTTTGACAACGAGCCATTGAAAGTTCTTTGGTGATGCGAAGGCCATGAAGTTCATCTAAAGTCATAGATGAGAGACAAAGATTGATCAAATCAATGAATGACTCAAATTCCTTAGGCAATCCATGAAGCGTTGCTGCAATTAGGTCACGATCGGACACAGAAGCTCCAGATGCAGTCAAAGAATAAGAAATCTCTTTGATTTGATGCAGATAGTTAGAAATTGAGAGAGATCATTTCTAAAGAGATTGAAGGTGAGCACAAAGCTGATGAATATGTGCATCAGAGACTCCTCTAAAATGTTGTTCTAGCTTGAGTCACAGTTCGCGAGACGACGAAACCCCAACCGTAAAGGGAATAATTTCTTCAGAAAGTGTTGGATTTAACTAGATCAAGAGGTTTTGATCATTCTCATACCACAATTTAAACTCGGATTAAGAGAACAATCAGGAAGCAAAGGTTGCAGACATGGCTCAGATCTGTCAATAATTCCGATGAGTTTGTAGTGCCTAAAGATTGGAGCGAACAATGCTCGTCATAGAAGGTAATTAGATCTTTTCAGCTTGATCGGAACCATGCTTCCAATATTCTGAATTGTAAGAAAGAAATAATTGTTCATTGAGTTCATTGAGTTAGGGTTTGAAGCAAAAGAATTTGGGAGAGAAGGAGATGAATCTGACTGAGATTCCATGAAATTGAGTAATCAGAGTGAAGAAATACTTACAATCAATGAGAAAATATGAATTCAAAGATGAATTCCAGCAAGAATTTGATGAACAACGAAGTAGAAAGAGGATCGAGATGTCAACGAGCCATGGGGCGGTTGGTGAGTGATATCATATAGAAAACTTAGCTTGTAAGAAAACACAAATGTAAGAAAATATCTTGATATCATTTTAAGAAATAATTTTAGTGTACATGTTAGTATATATACAGATACAAATCTGATGACCTTTCCACCCTTAGCTAACTTAGCTAATTACAATCAAGTTCTTAACTAACACAGATAGTTTGTTACAACTGTAACAAACTATTTTATAGCCGTACAAGTAATATTTGGCTTATTAGTGGACCATTCGGCCCGTCTCTCTAATAATTCTACATGGTATCCGAGCCAGGGAGCGTACGTGATGGGTGTGTCCCTAGGGATGACAATGGTTCGGTTTGTGGACGGAAATGCTATATCCATCCCCATAACCACGAAAATTAACCATATCCATAACCGCAAATTAACTATCGAGTATTATCCATAACCATACCCACTGGGTAACAGATTTCTCATCGGTTAATGAGTATATCCATCTTCGTCAATATAAAAAATATATTCGTTTAGTTGAGACATTATAAGTTAGTAGATATTAATTTCGTCATTAAACATTTGATTTATAAAATGATCCAATGAATGAACTTGTTGAGTATAAAAATTAAAACACTGATGATGTTAGCTTGTCTTTGATATCTTTCATAAGCATCATTGAGTTCGCATTGATTTTGATTCAAAACTTTACTTTCCTACAAAATGCAATTTTTATATTCTCAAGGTAATGGTTCGGTAAATAATGGATATACAAATACATATATACATATATACATATATACATATATACATATATACATAAATATATATATATATATATTATATATACATATATAAATTATATTATTTACTAATTGGGTCGGATTCGGTTATGGATACAGTTTGGGGACCTCTATAACCATATCCAAAATCATAACCGAATAATATAAACGATTTTTCTCCATATCCAGAATATACCCAAACTTCCATACCCAAATCTGTTTCATTAGGGCGGTTATCCACGGTTATCAGGTTTAACGGTTAGAATTGCCGTCCCTATGTGTCCCCTTGGCCCTGCGTGATGATAGTGGGTCCCTTAGCCCCACGTGTAGGATGAGTCCCCTTGACTCCACGTGGTTGCCGATGTGTGGACCTTCGACATGTGACCCACTAATTGGGTTCCATGTGAGGGGGCGTGTTGAATCCCACATTGGCTATACAAAAAGAGAAATAATAGTTTAAATATCATAACCTCAGTTCAACTAACATTGAGACCTTATGTGATAAAACCTCACACCTAACGGAGTGTGCAGGTGGTAAACCTGACGAATTGTGCACTTGGTAATTACCAAGTTAGGGATAGTATCAGTATTGTTGGAAAATGTTCAACCGATCTTTGGTCGAAAATGTTTAACCGAAACTTATTAAGAAATTGGGTCAAATGAATAAAAAAGGGTGCCAACAGAAACATCCATACATATATTGTAACTTGTTGGTTGGAGAGTAGTTCTAATTGGTTTTTAAACCACTCTTAAAGTAAAACTCATAAGGTCAACTCTTTTTTCTGCACTAAAATGCAACCCTATTTTCTCTTTTGGCAGCCAAACTTCAACGGTTGCTCGAGCAAAGTTTTGTTTGGTTCAACATTCCTCTTGCTTCACTTCAAGAACAATAAAAAAAAATGCTTATTTTATAAGCAGAAGCAGAAGAGCAAACAACAACCCTACCACCACCAAAAGTGCTTGTCAACCTAGTAGGTGGGATCCATTGTAAGCTCATCAGCTTTGAGCAGCATTAGGTATATCCATACAGGTACGTTTTTCTGGATATAAAATCCTTTTTAATCACCCATTATTTCCACGCTTCTTATTAGATATTTATTAATAAACCCTAAAACAAATTCTGTAGGGAGGTGCTCAGACGGACGTTTGTGATCGTTCGGCCGGAAGTTAAGGGTGGATATAGGGAGAATGAGCCATGCTGGAGAAGCAGGGCACATGCCAGATATATCAGCATTGTCTGAGAATTTTGCATGTGCTCTACCTCTCCAGCTTGGACTCTCTCCCTTTCAGGCACAAGGTTGGCTGCAATGAAATAGGTCTGTTTTTTCGGAGCTCACGTTTTAACTCATTTCACCGATGATTGTATCGAGTGTTTGTTATCGAACAGATTCTAGTTCTGCAATGCTGCAACGTCCTTAACATCCCCGATTGTAAGTGCCACACATCCTTGACTCTTTTTTTCTTTAACTCCTATGCATTTCTTCAAAGGTTATGTACCAAATATCATCATTTATTGGTATTAATTTAAATTTATACATACGTAGCATCCATAAATTATTTCATCACCCACAAGTTCAGTAACAATGCCTGGCTCAAATCGCCTTGTTTGGCACAAAAACCATCTCATATGTAATAATTTATTCGTATATTTCGCTGAATGAGTTGCGATCGGATCTGTTTTCTAGAGCTGTAGCAGCAGATTCAACATGAGCAAGTAAACAAATATACACTTTCTGTTTCAACCTGTCAACAGTCTCAACCGGTATATTGTTCTCTGAGCTCAGACTCTTTTTCAGTTTATCCAACCACTCATTTGCTTTCTTAAGCTGTGATAGCGTCGCAGCGATTTGATTCTCTGGCTCATTGCGCCGCCCACCACTGTCCTTACCTTTCTTTTCTTGGGTTTTCAGACGAAAGCCAGAATCCAATGCTTCCTCCAAGAAATTCAAGAACCAAGATCTTATTTCATTTACGAGAGCTTCTCTGAGTTCTGCTCTCTCCTTCGCACTATCTCCTTTCGCCCACTCTAGTTTCTCTGCTCCACTTAACTCAGCGGGGACTTTCGAAGACTTCAATGTACCTTTACCATGAATTAGGCCCGTCGTTTTGCTCAACCTTTCGACATCTGGAGGTAACTGCTTTGTAGTTAAAGGAATTAAACCATCCTTTAACGGAGCTGCAATATTCGGTTGGTCAATGAGCTGGTGGAGTATGAAAAATTTGTTGAGTGAGATGTGGGGATTGTCCGGGGAGGCAGATGAGCATAGATCGGAGAACATACTTGAAAAAAAAAAACACAAAGATTTCACTGTGAGACAATTTTTAAGGTGATTCACACATGTAAGATTATAGTCTACCTAAGGCATTTGACAAGAGATGCTGCTGTAGATGCTTCTTTCTGAGCTTCTGCTGCAACCAAAGAAGCTAGATTTCTCCTTCTAAGCATTCCCTTGTAAAATTTTAACAAAACATACGAAGTAAGTGTCAAATTGCAACTTCAATGGATTCGATATATTGTTGACTAGCTCACATCAATGAAATTCAATGAATACGTCATTGTTGCCTTGGTTACCTTTCCGAGCTTCATAAAATTAGCAGGAAGAGAAGGCCACAAAACTGACTCTGCTGAATTACTTTTATCTTTTCGGTTTGACAAGCAGTTAGAGTTCATGGTTTCCTGTTTGCTTGAAGTGCGTTTTGCAGAAGTGCTTCTTGAAGGCACAGCAGTCTTCTTGGTGTTAGATGCATCTACCTCTGCCTTTAATGCAAGCGCACCAGGTCGATTGTGGGGAGGAGCTATTGAGCATTCCTGTAACATTACTAAAAATGATCATACTACATAACTGGTCTAAACATTCAACAGAAATGTGTTTCCTACACTAGAACTTTGTTACATTTGAGAAAAACAGTTATCCTTAAAAACGGTTGCAGTTTGCACGCAAATTGTACCTGACCATTAAGCTTCTGCACCATTGCAACCTTCTTAGCACCACTCTCATTGTCATTGTTCTTCCCACCACCATTAGAATCTACCGCGCTAGGCTTTGAATTTGATGTCGAAACACCATGCATATACCTAGATGCAACAGCCACCTTTTCCTCTTTGATAACAAACGTCTGTCTTGGGTTTTCATCGAAGGAATCCCTCGATTTCAAACTACTAGTTCCTTCGGGATCAGCTTGGACCAGACTCTCTGATAGCTCCAACATTTGCATCAAATCCTTTGGATTCCCCATGAAAGGGTGTCGTCCTGGAACTGGTCTGACCCCAACAAGAATAGGAACCGGCGTTCCTGCCTCCATTCTATCGACATAGAAAAACTGGCCAAGCTGCAACTTGTTATTCAATATAATCTCATTGTCTTCCCTCGACAGCAAGACATAAGTGGAATGAGAAGAATCAGAGACTTTTATGAAGAACCCTTGGTTAGGCCAGAGTTCCGAGCCACTTAAGACGGGCACGATGCTGATCACTTGAAGCAGGACTGATCGATATTCTCCTCGAACCTTCACGTTGGAGTTTATGCTCTGAAGAAGCTTTATCAAAACTCCTGGTGTGAGGGAAGCCATTTCTTTTCTCCTCTTGTTCTGCTAAATCCAAACTAATTAATGAACACCACGCATTGGGAAACAACTCGAACAACACAAATCAAGAAAACGAAATTTCTAATATCAGTTAGTTCATCCGGAAAGTAAATTAGCATTAGTTACAAATTCACTAGAAATACTAAGGAAAACAAAAATCTGAACGACAAAAACCAAGATAACGAAAACTTGAATTACAATCAAGATTTGTTCATAATTTCTGAATACCTGAGGAGGAGATGCAGTGAAATCAAGGGAAGATTCCTGCATAGAGATGATGAGGCAGAGAACTATGGCAGCAATATTGGCTTGTCCAAAAGCACTTCTGTCGGCTTTAGCTTTGCATGCCAGGCACGTAAACATCAGCTTCTCTTGGCTTCAAAGCCAAGTTACATTTAATACACATAAAATTTTATGGACTTTTTTCTTTATTAGTTGTGATTGATCACCCTTTTTTTATATATTTGGTTTGTGGATTAGGTCGTGGGTCTCTTTGTGGTTGCATTTCTCCTTTTGGGAAGAGTTTGAGATGGAAGGACTTGATCTTGGTCACAAATTATGCTTCTATACAAAGTAGCCTCATAAAGTATTTCACTAGAATTGGTACAAGTGGTCATATACACATTAGGCATCACCTACTTTGGGTACACCATGAGGCATCTCTTAATCAAGGATAATAACAAGGTATAATTCCGTTTAATGACATTGATATAGACTTCGTTAGAGTATATTTTGGTACCTAATTGATGGTTTAGTTGTGGAAATCATAGGTTTAGGACCTGGAATATCAGCCTATCAGTGATGAAATTAACTAGGGGAAATTGTTGATCTCATACACAATCTTTCTTTCTCTTCTCAACTTCAAGACTATTTCATTCCAAGTAAGTAAACATGTAGATATAAAAATGATATTTCATTCCGGTCAAAATTAAAATATTACCTAAAAAAATGGCTACAATACATCCATGCACATAATACATTCACCTATTAAGTACTTCAATATATCCTACACAGTCCCTCATTTAGGTTTACCAACTAGCCTAACCAAGCATAAAACAAAACGATGCACAAGTTTAAACCCCACCCATTTTGGTCATTGGGTGTCCGTTGGTACATCAATTACAAACCCTAACATCACAAAAGGTAGAGTGTGGACCAAATGATATTAAAATGGACTCTACTTCTCTATAACTGCAAGCAACTGCTAATCAATATTCCCCATAAGAAAATTTCCAATGGCAACTTTACAAGTTACCCATTATGGTCAAAATGCATTGACTTCAGTTTCTGCACGCACCAAACTAGCATACACACCATTAAGGTGAGAGGCCATAAGTGTCTCATGGCTCCCATATTCAGTGATGGCACCGTTGCTCATAACCGCTATCATATCAGCCTCTCGGATCGTCAAAAGCCGGTGAGCCACTATGATGGTTGTAGCCCGTTTGCTGATCTTCCTAAGTGCATATTGTATGTGTCTCTCCGATTCCAAATCCAGTGCACTACTTGCTTCGTCTAGAAGCAGTACCTTTGATTTCTTCAGTATTGCCCTTGCTATGGCAATCCTTTGCTTCTGCCCCCCGGATATCTGGGCTCCACTCTCACCAACCTATAGATGAAAGGAAAGAGAAAGCAATTATGGTGATATATATGCATCGTACGATCTAGAAATTCTATGTGCATAACGTCTATTCTTTAATACGTTTTGTTCAAAATATATGGATAATATGCCTGTAAACATTTTGTTGGCGATAATGATATCAACACGTTATCAATGACATATTGACAGTTTGTTCTTAGATAAAGAACGAACGTTTGTTCTTTGATAAAGAACGAACGTTTGTTCTATATCCAGACTATAGAGTATAAAGTATATACCTGAGTTTCATAGCCTTGAGGGAGGCTACTAATGAACTCGTGAATATAAGCTTCCCTTGCAGCTTCTTCAATTTCACCCCGTGAAGCACTAGGGTTTCCAAAAGCAATATTTTCTCTTATAGTGCCTGCAAACAATGTAAGCTCTTGACCCACTAGAGCTATTTGCCCTCTCAGCCATTTCAGATTTATCTCCCTCAAATCCACCCCTCCCATCATCACCTTCCCTTGAATTGGATCATAAAACCTCTGTATTAACCATATCACCGTAGATTTCCCGGATCCGCTTCCACCCACCAGTGCCACTGTGCTACCGCCTTTGACCTTCAAGCAAAAGTTACTCAACACGTTCACATCTGGCCTAGAAGGGTATGCAAATGTCACCATTTTGAACTGAATGTCCAATGGTTTCGACCGGTCAAGCTTCATTTCTTTTTCTCTGCTGCTGCTGATTAATGGCTTGCGAGTAATGATATCGAAAACTGCTGGAATTGCTGTTGCAGCCATGGATGTGTCTGGTGCAAGACCGGCTAATTGTCCAACAGAAAACGAACTCAAAACAAGGATGAGAAAAATTTTGTACACATTGCCGAAGCTTGCTTTGCCTTCTTTCACAAGGTAACCACCAAACCAAAGAGTTAAGGTGTATGCTCCATACAAAGCACCTTCCGAAAAGCCTAGTGTTAGGCCCATGATTTGTGACCTTTTAACCGATTTCCTCTTCGGCCCCAATAAAGCTCTTTCAAAGGACTTAACCAACTGTTGCTGAGCAGAAAATGTTGTGACTGTCCTTATGTTTGAAACTGCACCGGCAGCAATGTTGCTCGCTTTAGCATAAGCATCGTTGTCGAGTTTTGGCCCTAAATTTATGATCAAGCTGAAGTAACTTGCACCAAGGGTCAAAGGAGCGAGAGCAGCAGCCAGAAGAGTTAGCCACTTATCAAGCCAAAAGCACAAACAAAGTCCCACGATACCTGAACTCAAGCCCATCAACAGTACTGATAATCGATCGACATGGACCGAACGAAAACTGACAGAATCAATCGAGAGCATCGAGACCAGAACTGCTTTCGAATTTTTTTCGGAGTCAAACCAACCAGGCTCTTGTTTTAATATCGAACGAAACAGGAGGTTTCGCACTCTCATTGTAAGTTTTGTTCCCGCCCAGCCACACAAGCCTTGTTGTCCTGTCATGAAGAGTATGTTCCCAATGCCAAGCCCAACAAGTGCTAAACAAAGAGGCTCAACTTTTTTCTTGATTTTCGATGGGTCTTTATCGAAATATATTTCGAGGGCTAGACCTAGAACAAAAGGAAAGAGAGACAAAATTGCACCTACATTCATACCAAAAAGAAACCCTACTAAGAGCGTTGGCACCTCTGGTCTTTGCAACAACCATATATCCGAAAGTTGAACCTTTTTTGGTTTTAGGCCCGGATAAAGGAGGAGGGGGAGGGCGTCAGGTAGTCGACAGCCGGCACTCCATGATCACGTCGAATCCTTATGAAAATGAATCCAGAACAAAATCGCGCTAAAGCTAGGGCGTCACCCGTAAGTGGCGCGCTGTGTGGCCTGAGCACAGTGATAAGTGAGCAAGGGTCGCTGTATCTCCATCGGCACCCGGATGCAGTGTTAAATGAGCAAGGGGGCCATAGAAACTTCTTTTCGAACGACTCCACTCAAAGTTGTTTGGGAGCATATGCTCCTATCAACTTTACCCGGGACACACAAAAGAAGTACTTTGATCCTATTAGACGGGGGAGGGTGAAGAAGCTAGGACAGAAGGGTAGAGTTCAAGAGAGCAAAATGCGTTTAGGAACGTGGAATATAGGAACCTTAACGGGAAAATCTATGGAAGTAGTGGAAGTTATGGTGAGGAGAAGGATAAATATTATGTGCCTACAAGAAACTAAGTGGGTTGGTAGTAAGGCAAAGGATCTAGAAAACTCAGGGTTTAAACTTTGGTATTCGGGCACAAATAGAACGAGAAACGGTGTTGGCATCATCGTGGACAAGACCTTGGTACAAGATGTTGTAGATGTCAAGAGGGTAGGAGATAGAATCATGGCAATCAAGATTGTAATAGGACAAGAACTTATCAATGTGATTAGTGCGTACGCACCTCAAGTAGGGTTGGATACGAGTTCGAAGGAGAAATTTTGGGAAGATCTTGGAGACTTGGTGCAAGGAATTGCTCAGACGGAGAAGTTATTTATAGGAGGAGATTTAAATGGACACGTGGGCAGGGAGACAGGCAACTATGGAGGTTTTCATGGTGGCCATGGTTTTGGGGAGAGAAATGAGGATGGGGAAGCTATCTTGGATTTTGCAATGGCATATGATCTCTTCTTAGCCAACACCTTCTTTAAGAAGAGAGAAGAACATGTGATCACCTACAAGAGTGGGTCGTCAAAAACACAAATAGATTTTCTTCTAATGAGGAAAGGGGATCGTATAACTTGTAAGGATTGCAAAGTTATACCAGGAGAGAGCGTGGCTAATCAACATCGCTTGTTGGTGATGGATGTACATATCAAAAGAGTAAGACAAAAGAATAAGACTTGGAAGTGCCCAAGGACTAGATGGTGGAATCTAAAAGAAGAAAAACAAGCAATTTTCAAAGAGAAGGTAATCACCCAATGTGTGTGGGATAGAGAGGGGGAAGCTAGCCAAATGTGGGATTCCATGGCTAGTTGTATCCGAAAAGTAGCAAAAGAGGTATTAGGAGAGTCCAAGGGCTTTGCCCCACACCAAAAGGAATCTTGGTGGTGGAATGAGGAGGTACAAACAAAGGTGAAGGCTAAGAAGGAATGTTGTAAAGCCTTATACAAGGAGAGGACTGATGAAAATGGTGAAAGGTATAGAAAAGCGAAGCAAGAGGCGAAGAAAGCTGTCAGAGAAGCTAAGTTAGCGGCTTACGACGATATGTATAAACGACTAGATACCAAAGAAGGAGAGTTGGATATCTATAAACTATCTAGAGCAAGGGAAAAGAAGACAAGGGACCTAAACCAAGTGAGGTGCATCAAGGATGAGGATGGAAAGGTTCTTGCTACAGAGAACGCGGTTAAAGACAGATGGAGAGGTTATTTTCATAATCTTTTCAATGAAGGACATGAAATGAGTGCTTCTTTAGGGGAGTTGAGTAACTCAGAAGAGTGTAGAAACTACTCCTTTTATCGTCGAATCCGGAAGGAAGAAGTGGTTGTAGCTTTGAAGAAGATGAAGCATAAAAAAGCAATAGGCCCAGACGATATACCAATCGAAGTGTGGAAACTTTTGGGAGAGACAGGTATAACATGGCTCACTGACCTTTTCAATAGGATTTTGAAAACGAAGAAGATGCCAAATGAGTGGCGAATGAGCACTTTGGTGCCTATCTACAAGAATAAGGGCGACGTACAAAATTGCATGAACTATAGGGGTATTAAGCTAATGAGTCATACAATGAAGCTCTGGGAGAGAGTCATTGAGCATAGATTGAGGCAAGAGACACGGGTTTCGGACAACCAATTCGGGTTCATGCCAGGGCGCTCAACCATGGAGGCAATCTATCTCTTACGAAGATTGATGGAAAGATATAGAGATGGGAAAAAGGATTTACACATGGTCTTTATAGATTTGGAAAAAGCGTATGATAGGGTCCCAAGAGACATTCTTTGGAGGATTTTAGAGAAGAAAGGAGTACGAGTAGCATATATCCAAGCTATAAAGGATATGTATGAAGGAGCAAAGACTGCCGTAAGAACTCATGAAGGACAAACCGAAAGCTTTCCCATAACTGTAGGATTACATCAAGGCTCATCCTTAAGTCCTTACCTTTTTGCGTTGGTAATGGATGAGTTAACACGACATATTCAAGATGATATTCCTTGGTGTATGCTTTTCGCAGACGATATAGTGTTGATAGATGAAACTCAGGAAGGGGTAAATGCAAAGCTTAACCTTTGGAGAGAAGTGTTGGAATCTAAAGGTCTTCGCCTAAGCCGATCAAAGACAGAATATATGGAGTGCAAGTTCAGTGCAAATGGAGGCCAAAACGAGTTAGGGGTGAGGATCGGAGATCAAGAAATACCAAAGAGCGACCGTTTTCGTTACCTAGGATCTATCTTGCAAAAGAACGGAGAATTAGATGGAGATCTCAACCATAGAATACAAGCTGGATGGATGAAGTGGAAGAGTGCATCCGGCGTGTTGTGTGACCGCCGTATGCCACTGAAGCTCAAGGGAAAATTTTATAGGACGGCAATAAGGCCGGCGATGCTGTATGGCACAGAATGTTGGGCGGTGAAACATCAACACGTACACAAAATGGGTGTAGCGGAGATGAGGATGCTTCGTTGGATGTGTGGGCACACGAGAAAGGATAAGATTAGGAATGAGGATATCCGGGGTAAAGTAGGAGTAGCCGAAATTGAAGGAAAGATGAGAGAAAATCGGTTACGGTGGTTTGGACATGTGCAAAGAAGGCCTACTGACGTTCCGATTAGAAGATGCGACTATGGGACAGAGGTTCAGGGCCGAAGGGGTAGAGGAAGACCTAGGAAAACTTTGGAAGAGACTCTAAGAAAAGACTTAGAGTACTTGGATCTAACGAAGGACATGACACAGGATCGAGCACAATGGCGTTCTAAGATTCATATAGCCGATCCCACTCAGTGACTTGGATTTTCCAAGTCTCCAACCGAGAAGTTTTCCTCATTCGGGAAATTAAGAGAACACTACCCCAACCTACATGCTCCACTCAGAAAGCTTCAACATACAAGCTTTAACAAAAGAAAATTCAAAGAACTTAGCGAAGAAGGCTTTGGTGTATTTAACACAATACGTTGAAATGAAGGAAAGCTTATTTATTGATATCCCCGATAAGCTACAAATATGTACATATACATGAGTCAAAATAAGCACACAAGAGGGAGCCTTCACAAAGGTTGCTTAGGAGAAGTCTCAGCAGTCGGTAGAACCCCAGAAAGAGAAGGCACCGGAGGGGTATCATTTGGAGCCTCAGTACTGGACAGAACCCTAGAAGGAGGAGGCATCAGAGGTTGATCATTTGGAGCTTCATTACGCGGTACAGCCCCAGAAGACGAAGGCAATAAATGCCTTTGGAACAAACCCACAAATCTCTGATGATCAAGTAAAACCTGACCATCAGTTTCCTTCATCTGGTCAAGCTTCCTCTTCATGTTTGTAGCATAGTCATGTGCGAGCCGGTGCAACTGTTTATTCTCATGCTTGAGCCCTCTAATCTCCTGTTTGAGACTCATCACTTCAGCCGCCAATGATTCAACTTGGCGGGTTCGAGCAAATAGGCGTTGGGCCATATTAGACACAGAACCTGCACACTGAACACTGAGAGCCAGCGAATCCTTAACAGCTAACTCATCAGACCGTTTGGAAAGTAGTCTGTTATCTTTGGGAGTGAGAAGGTTCCTGGCCACCACCGCAGCGGTCATATCATTCTTCATCACGGAATCCCCAACGGTAAGAGGACCAGTAGGGGAGACGAAGGATGGGCGCCATATGTTGTCTGGAGAAGGTGGGGCTGCCTCTTCAACAAGGTTCAAGTCAAAACGACGGTCGGAGGGGCCAGACATTTTCAAAGGTGTTGAAGAGAGAAGAGGTCGGACAAATCAAGATCTTAGAAGTGCAAGAATGAAGCTTCTACTGGTGGAGATTTAAGTGTGCTTTGGAACTTAATGCCAGCCCCTATAAAAATCTGCACTCGACGAAGCTTCAGAAATCGAAGAGGCGCCTGCTCAGAAATCGAAGAGGCGTTTGCTTTCTCAAAAGCTGGGCTGCTTAGAGATCACGAGGGTTGATCTCAGAAATCGAAGAGGCGTTTGCTTTCTCAAAAGTTGGGCTGCTCAAAGACCACGAAGGCCAATCTCAAAAATCGAAGAGGCGCTCGCTTTCTCAAAAGCTGGGCTCCCTAGAGACCACGAGGGCCGATATCAGAAATCGAAGAGGCACCTACTTTTCCAACCTTTTCCAGCCTTGTCAGCACCTGTCACACGCACACTCAGTTTTGCGGAAATTATGGGCATTCTGTCAAAGACTTCTGGGGAAGTAGAAAACACATGAATCTTACTGTTCAATCACCCACTTCCTACACGCAACAATAGCTCATGGGTACCACAGATAACTTTGCCAAAGTTCTCTGCCAAAGTTGAGCACGTGAAGCTTGCAGCTCCCACTACATCGCTCTGACCAAGAAGGGTAAAAGAATAGCAAAGAAACAGCACTAACAAAGTTTAGACCCATAAATTTTGAAGGTCTAGCTACCATATTATTACCCACAAGGGTAAAGGAACAGTACCACTGCTGGATAATTGGAAAGTCCCTGTGTGTCAACCTCTGTGCTTCGTGGCAAGGTAGACTAGCAAACATGCCCAACCTTTACTCACATTCGAGAAAACACTCCCAATAAGATTGCTTGCTCCAAAATCGAAGAGGCACCGTCCTCCGAATCTCGAGAGCCAGACTCCCAACATGACTACTTTCTTAAAAATCGAAGAGAGGGTAAAGGAACAGTACCATTGCTGGATAATTGGAAAGTCCCTGTGTGTCAACCTCTGTGCTTCGTGGCAAGGTAGACTAGCAAACATGCCCAACCTTTACTCACATTCGAGAAAACACTCCCAACAAGATTGCTTGCTCCAAAATCGAAGAGGCACCGCCCTCCGAATCTCGAGAGCCAGACTCCCAACATGATTACTTTCTCAAAAATCGAAGAGACACTGCTCCCCGAATCTCGAGAGCCAGACCCCCAGCATGATTGCTTTCTCAAAAATCGATGAGGCATCGTTCTCCGAATCAATCGAAGAGGCGCTCGCTTTCTCAAAAGCTGGGCTGCTCAGAGACCACGAGGGCCGATCTCAGAAATCGAAGAGGCACCTACTTTTCTAGCCTTGTCAACACCTGTCACACGCACACTCAGCTTTGCAGAAATTATGGGCATTCTGTCGAAGACTTCTGTTGAAGTAGAAAGCACATGAATCTTACTGTTCAATCACCCACTTCCCACACGCAACAATAGCTCATGGGTACCACAAATAACTTTGCCAAAGTTCTCTGCCAAAGTTGAGCACGTGAAGCTTGCAGCTCCCACTACATCGCTCTGACCAAGAAAGGTAAAAGAATAGCAAAGAAACAGCACTAACAAAAGTTTAGACACATAAATTTTGAAGGTCTAGCTACCATATTATTACCCACAACTGTAAAGGAACAGTACCACTGCTGGATAATTGGAAAGTCCCGGTGTGTCAACCTCTGTGCTTCGTGGCAAGGTAGACTAGCAAACATGCCCAACCTTTACTCACATTCGAGAAAACACTCCCAATAAGATTGCTTGCTCCAAAATCGAAGAGGCACCGTCCTCCGAATCTCGAGAGCCAGACTCCCAACATGACTACTTTCTCAAAATCGAAGAGAGGGTAAAGGAACAGTACCATTGCTGGATAATTGGAAAGTCCCTGTGTGTCAACCTTTGTGCTTCGTGGCAAGGTAGACTAGCAAACATGCCCAACCTTTACTCACATTCGAGACAACACTCCCAACAAGATTGCTTGCTCCAAAATCGAAGAGGCACCACCCTCCGAATCTCGAGAGCCAGACTCCCAACATGATTACTTCCTCAAAAATCGAAGAGACACTGCTCTCCGAATCTCGAGAGTCATACCCCCAGCATGATTGCTTTCTCAAAAATCGAAGAGGCATCGTTCTCCGAATCTCGAGAGCCAGATACCACAGACCACTTTTTCAAAGTGCTCTGACAGAGTTAAAACATGTGAAACTGGCAGCTCCCACTACCGTGCTATGACCAAGCAGGGTAAAGGAATAGCATTACTACTTGTTGTTAGGGAGACTCCTATATATGTCGACCTCCATCCCCAACGGACAGGCAGACCTGCAAAAATGCTCAACCCTTCATCATATCTGAGAGGGCACTCCCAACGAAGCCTTTCGAAATATTCAGCTTTCTTTCCCCCCGATAATACCTCTGCAAACAAGCTATACTAGAGCAAGAATATCTCATATCATCAGGGTTAAAAGCAAGAGTATCCCATATCATGCTTTTTCCCTGTCTTTTCTTTTGGCCTTGTTTTTACCTGCAAGACAAGGAGAAAGAGAGCAATTAGTCAGCACTTGGAATCAAGCTTCCAGCCAGGAACTGACTGCCTGGAACCCCTTACCTGATTACTTACCTGGCATTGCTCTCGAGTACTCATCTTCAACATCTTATGTTTCCAGGGAAGATTCCGCATCTGCTTGAGGAACAGATAGGGCAAGTGCGAAGGATACAAGGAAGCATGTGGAGACAAGCGTAACAGCACACGTGCCGATACATTCATTACTCTGTCAAAAGCAAAAGTATCCCATATCAGCAGGGTGGAACGTACTCTAGATTTGATGGACTTGTTTTGACCCTCAAATTCTTCAGTCGGCCTTATACTCTGGAGGAAACCAGAAAACCCTCCAGCTCAGTTCAAGAATAAGCCTGTGGAAAGTTACTTCTTCAAAAGCAAAAGTATCTCATATCATCTCTTCTCATTTTTCTTCTCTTTATCCTTCATGCTGCTGCAAGATGGGGAGAAGGTGAACAATCAGTCGGAGCTCTGATTGCTTACCTTGTCTGTCACCTCTTTCAGCAGACCCCCTAGCTCGGCGACTTGGGGGACTCCTACTACATGGTTTGTATCGCGCTTGACCAAGCCTGAAACTACAAGTAAGCTTCAAGTGAAATTGATACATTACCTTGTGCATCTCCACCAGTTAAAGATACCACCCCTGGATGGAGGAAGAGTACTTCCAGAGAAGATGCCACATCTACCTATGAGACAGATAAGGCAAGTCAAGACGACACCACACTCCGATACTTAGAAGTTTCGTGATTACGAGATCATTCTCCCACAATATTTCCTAATGTCATTTGTACTAAATCATTCACTTGTACTCACTAAATGAGAGCTTGAACCTATGTACTTGTGTAAACCCTTCACAATTAATGAGAACTCTTCTATTCCGTGGACGTAGCCAATCTGGGTGAACCACGTACATCTTGTGTTTGCTTTCCTATCTCTATCCATTTATATACTTATCCACACTAATGACTGGAGCAATCTAGCGAAGATCACAAAAAGCGATCGTTTTCGCTACCTAGGATCTATCTTGCAAGAGAACGGAGAATTAGATGGAGATCTCAACCATAGAATACGAGCTGGATGGAAAGAGTGCATCCGGCGTGTTGTGTGACCGTCGTAGGCCACTGAAGCTCAAGGGAAAATTTTATAGGACGGCAATAAGGCTAGCGATGTTGTATGGCACAGAATGTTGGGTGGTGAAGCATCAACACGTACACAAAATGGGTGTAGCGGAGATGAGGATGCTTCGTGGGATGTGTGGGCACACGAGAAAGGATAAGATTGGGAATGAGGATATCCGAGGTAAAGTAGGAGTAGCCGAAATTGTAGGAAAGATGAGAGAAAATCGGCTCCGGTGATTTTGAACATGTGCAAAGAAGGCCGACTGACGCTCCGGTTAGAAGATGTGACTACGGGACAGAGGTTCAGGGCCGAAGGGGTAGAGGAAGACCTAGGACAACTTTGGAAGAGACTCTAAGAAAAGACTTAGAGTACTTGGATCTAACGGAGGACATGACACAAAACCGAGCGCAATGGCGTTCTAGGATTCATATAGCCGACCCCACTTAGTGGGAAAAGGCTTTGTTGTTGTTGTTGTTGTTGTTGTAGTGAATTGCGATCTTGACAAATCATGCATATCCACCACTGAAAACTGAGTGACTTTCTGAGTTTCATTTTGTTTCAACAAAGGTTTTGTTACTCCATCAGCAGCAAGCTCAACAAGGCTATAGTAGGCACCGGCTTTTTCCATGAGCTGGCGGTGATTACCAATCTCAACGACAGAGCCAGAGTCAAGAACAACTATGGTGTGAGAATTTCTTACTGTTGATAGCCTGTGAGCAATTACAATCGCTGTTCGGCCAGAGGAGATCTTGTCAATAGCCTTTTGGACTGCAGCCTCGGATTCAGAGTCTAAGGCACTGGTAGGTTCATCCAAGAGAAGGATTCTAGGGTCTTTGATCATCGCTCGAGCCAATGCGATTCTTTGCTTTTGACCTCCTGACAGCAGTGTTCCTTTGTCTCCAACCTGCCGAATATGACAATGAAATAAGCACTGGACCATGAATACCTAAGCATCTATGTATTTACATATGTGTATGTGCACGTGCGCGTTGTGTAAATGTTCTCTTGCCAGAGAAGCGAGGATATGTGCTTCCAACTCTCAATCTGGCTAACAGATTAGGTGAATTCTTGTTTAATTGCATGGTCCAGATTCACAGTTGAAAACATACATGCTAGATACCTCACAAAAGAACATTTCCGTGCATATGCTAACACTAGCAAGAGAACATTAAGAATATTTTTGTTGTTGAACCTGAGTGTCATAGCCTTGTGGAAGGTCAGAAATGAAGCTGTTGGCATTAGCAGCAATGCAGGCAGAAATTGCTTCCTTCTTGGTGGCATTCTCCTTCCCCATTAACACATTTTCTAGTATGCTTGTGGCAAAGAGCACCGGCTCCTGGCCGACCATACCTATCTGATCTCTCAGCCACTTCACCTGCAGCGTCCTTAAATCATAACCGTCCAATGTGATTGTACCTATCGAAACAAACATTCAAAAACCAAATCAGAGAAGGAACTAGAGTTAGTCCATTTTATAATAAGTTGTTTTTTTTAACATCGTTAAACGGTAAGATTATGATACCTTGGTTAGGGTCATAGAACCTCTCTATAAGAGCGAAAATGGTGGACTTTCCACCTCCGCTAGCGCCAACGAGTGCTAGTGTCTTTGAAGATGGGATAACCAGATTAAGGGAATAAAGAATCGGAGCATTCAAACGGGACGGGTATGAAAAAGAAACGTCTTTAAATTCAATCCTTCCTCGAGCACTCGGCAGGGTCCTACCTACTGAGCTGTAGGGGTCTATCTCTGGAACTCTATCTATAATTTCAAACACCCGGCCTGCTGCTACTGTGCCTTGTGCAAACTGAGCAAAGTATGAAAGAGACAACGCCAAGGCCCTGCGATAATTTAGCCACACGTAAAATGTGTCATTCAAATTGAAAAGAAAAGACGTCCTACAGACAGAATCTCTCCCCCAAAATTTTAGAAATTCTTTATACCTTCCCCCAACATTGACACCAAAGAAACAAGCAATGGCGGCGCCTCCAGTGATCTCTCCCTCAGCAACCAAAACAGCACCATACCAGAAAGCCAACGCCCATGTTGAATACGAAACCAGATAGATAACTCCCACTCCAGCACCCTTAGCGAAGCCGATCGTTGCTCCAAAAGGCACCAACTTGTTCAATAAATCCGCGTATTTTTCAGCTAGGTGATCCTCCGCAACAAAGGAAAACACAGTTCTGATTGAGCTGATTGCTTGCTCAGCTACACTACCAGTTTTCCGGTAAGAAACCTGTGACAAATGCACCAGAAAAGATTCAGAAAAATGCTTATGTGCTGAGCAAATTTAAGATTGAGGCCAACATAAACCGCACTGTAAGGGATACCTCTTCTTTCGTTGTGAGGCCAACATAAACTGCCTTGTAAGCGATACTACAGAACATCATCAACGGTATGACTGAAAAGACTACTAGAGAGATCTTCCATGACCTCAGAAATCCAACTGTGTATCCACATATGAAGGTACATATGTGGTGAATGAAATGCGCCATCTGAAATTATATACAAAGTTCAAAAATCCCAAAATTTATTAGCTTCTAATTGTGGCCTAATCATACAAATTAGTTAAAGGGAAACTTATACAAAGCAAACCTTCTCCCCCATAACTTCTTGGATTTGAGCAACATCACTAGAAATTCCATGCATAATGTCCCCCGCTGTGATTTCTGTATCGAAAAAGCTAATGTCCTGCCGTAGAACTGCTCTTAGATATTCTCTTCTTATTCTTTGAGCAGATCTCTCCCCCACCATTCTCCAGCAAGTAATCTCTGCATTTAGTGACACAAAATACTTTTGGTGTCAAATATTTGTACCACAATAAAGAAGAAAATATATAATTCAAAAGGACAAAGAGGAACATCCTGATGTATGTACATCTTACCCATGTATGCTCCAACTACAACTATTGATGCTAGTCCAGCCATATACAGGCATATCTGAAATCAAATTGAAAAGAAAATAAGCTTCCATTGTTAATCTAACCAAAAAAACTTCATCGGAAGTTCTGTGTTCGAATTCCAATATCGCTAGTATGAGGCAAAAAAGTATAAAAATACCCAGTTGCTCAAAATGTTTCTTTTTCTTTCCAAAAGACTAGCTAATAAGAAATTTTTTACTAAACATAGAAATTAAAACATGTAGGAGTGGCATACCGTTTCGATATCATTCATCATCTGATTCTTGTCAGCGTACGTTGATTCAATAGCAATCTTGTTCACAAACTGTCCAAAAAGATAAGAGTACCAAGGAAGAGACCCTCCATTAATAAGAGCACCAATGCATCCCAAAAACACAAGAACCATATCCCACTTTGTTGAATACTTGAACAAGCTAAGCAACCCTACTTGCTTTGGTGGCACCTCATCTTCTTCATCCTCCTCTTCCTCATCGTAACCCGAACCTTGATCACTATCGGCATACCCATCAACGCTACCGTAATGGCGGCTAGAGACTGTTGATTGCCTGGCATGATCATCATAACTGTGACGATGATGATCATGTCCCACATGTGACAACTCGTGACCATGGTCATCATGTCCTATAATTTTCGCTGTACCACGATGGCCATGATTGTAAAAATGACCATCGGGGTCTTGACCAAAATTATTTGACATCCCATGACCCGAAACTTCGGATGGGTCATCTTCATTCCGGTATGGTGTTTGATCATAGTTGATCAGACTGAGCACATCTGTTCTAGCCAATGGACCACTTCCACTGTAATTTCCACTTCCCAACTCCTTTATTTTTTCCAATCTTGGGGACTTATTATTTTGTGTACCATAGCTACTCTTTACAAAAACTAAAGAACTCTCACTACTATTACTCAAATTAATGTTGCTATTCCCATTATTATCCCTTGGAGAAGCAACATAGCTTTGAAGCTCAAGCCTGCCATCAAGGACAGAATTGTAATTTGGGTTATTAATGGCAGCGCTTCTACTGGTTCTTGAGAGGTAGTAGTAATTGGCGGAGCGGTGAACTATGTGGGCTTCGGAGGTTGTGCTGGTCGTGGCCCACGGGCTCAAAGCTGAACCCAAATTGCGAGTGTCGCTCCACCCTCTAGGCTCAAACTGCCACGAAATCTCCCCTTGCCATGACACGTCATTGTCCGCTGCAAATGGGGTTGTGGGGGGCGTGGTGTGGCGGGACCTCCGGCTGCCGGGGGTTCGGTTTTGGGTGGACCGGGAGTTGGTGCTGATCGGGGTGAGGGAGCGGGAGCCATAGCGAGAGCTGACGGGCGTGGGGTGGCGTGGCAGGGGGCTAGAGGAGGATTTTTCGAATTCGAAGGTGTCTATGCCGTCCATGATTAGTGGAGTGTTTGGCGAGAGGGAAAAATTATGTGAGAAAGTGAGGGAAAATGGGAGGAAAAAGAGTTGCCAATTGGAGGAGTTGGAGAGGAGGTATCTCCCTTCTCAATTGCACTTGTAAATAAAAGTGCACATTGTCTTGTGCATTGAAGGTCACATGTTTGAGACTCCTTTAATATTGCTTTTCTCAAAAACTTAGGACCATCAAGTTGGCTAATTAAATTATATGATGAGAGATGAAATCAAATCCTCCTCCCTTCTCTCTCTAATCGTTTCTGATTTCTGTAGTTTTAATTTATTGAAGTAATAATTTAGGAAGTTGAACAATTTGTGTGTTACATATGCAGAAATAAAGTTGTGGAAATTAAATCGAACAAGCAATGTTGTCGTACTTAGTATCTACTATGTAGCTAAAATAACACGCATCATCTATTGTGTCATCAAGCATGCAGGCCAGAAGAAAATACAGGCCGGCTAATATGTTGAGGACAATTATGTATTGACCAAAATATTCAAACAAATAAAAAAATCACAAACAAGTTTATTATAACTTCTTTTTAATAAAAAATTTAGTTTTAAAGGCATGAGATTTGTAGTTCAGTTGTTTAAGTGCATTCATTTTTTGTTGACGAGAGACTTTATGAAACGAGTTCATCGTGACCCCAACGTCCCAAGCCACTAGTACAAGGCTATTTCTAAGGCTCTCTCCGTGTGGCCTTGTATTGTATATGTGTTTCAAAATATCATGATGGCGGTGAATACGTTCCAAATAAGTTATTTTACAAGTGATGTATTGGGTTTAATTCACCATCCTCCATATGTCTTGAAGTATTGTTTTGAAGAACAAAACACATATAAAACAATTGTTAAAGCACGCGATTGTTGTTTCGCTATCGTATCTAATTTGTTTCCTTGTAAGTGTTTTTTACAGACATTCAATTGTTTGAGAAGTAGTAAACTAATAAAGTATAAAATGGAAGAATGGATTTTGTATCATTCTATGCATTCTAAGAAAGAGAAAGAGAAATGGTAAACCCTAATGACAAATGGTATTTCTTCTTTCCCACGTAATCTCACCCTATTTGTAACAAGGTTTCTCCAAATGTCATTAGCTCATGATTTACAATTTTTTATTTCCATTAATCGTCCTTTTCTGATTAAAGTTCACAACTTTTTTTTATTTTTTTTATAATAATTTTATACTAATAATTATTAGTCAAAGTATCTAGCTTTCCAAATTAAGTTTATTCCATACTAAAAACTCCAAAGTTTACTTCACAATAATTAAGTCATGTATACCTTTTTTTTTTAAATAGAAACAAAAAGAAACTTTAAAAAGTAGAGAAATGATAACCTCACCCTTTTTTTTTTTTGGCCCTACACCGTAGCAGTCCTAATTAATCTCGTTTGTGGTTTTCCTTTAATTTATTCGATGTAATGACTAGAAATTATGAAGAGCCTGCAAAATAAGAAAAATGAAGGCCCGTTATAATTTTCTTAAAGTCGTTTAAATAACTAAAACTTGTTGCAGTAGCCAATAGTCTCCCAGCAGAGAAAGTGGCCATTTACCACAATGATGGCAAAGATTTAAGACTTTGTATGACGATATGAATTCAAACTCCGTCGGTGGCTACAAAACAAAAAAAAAAAAAAAAAAAAATTGTCTCCCTGCATGGTCAAAAATTGACGGGAGAGATGAGAACACAAAAATTGTGGTATTTAGAAGCTATTATTCCGCCTGATCACAACACTCCTTAAAACTGTCAACAATGTAATGTTGATTCTAACACAAGTTGAAACATACATCATCACACAAAGGCTAACCACATGAACAAGAAAAAGAATGCCTCTTGACTACCAAAATCACGATTACATTACGCCAATCATCGATCTGACTCATTGTTCAATAGAATATAGTCATATACAACCATATTTCCAATACAACTACGTATATAGCTAACTAAATGACCAAGCCTCCGTGAATTGAATCCAACATATACATAATCCCACTGTAGACTTTATATGGACGGCTGAGTCGCACCTACTCACTCGTTCGTATCATATAATGCGATCATCCCTTTAATCTACCTTGAAAATGAGACAAGCACTTGCTATGTGGTTTTGTCCAAGTGGTAATTACCTCAGCTTTGAGTCGCTTCCCTTGCTTCGGAATGATGAGAGTGAGAAGAATGACCGTGGAGCTGTAACATAGAACCGTGAGTATACCACTATCAGAAAGATTCAAGGGAAATGCCATATACAATCATAAGCGTGCAATCCTAAATGACACACAAAATTTGATAACCTACTCCAACTAGTGAACTGAAGCTGTCAATGATTAAACGATTTAGTTGAGACAACAAAGTTCAGTGTACAACCGGAGATATACAGGGATGAACCTCGAACTGAGTAAACTAATTGTTGCCTTACTACCAAGAAAAGTCAAAGAAATGAGAAAATAAGTTCATAGAGAATCACCTTTCAAGGAGCTTCCTGATAAATGATCCTCCCCCCTCAGTTTAAAGTTCATTGGAGGTGCCGGGATAGAGGTTCGTAATGCTTCAACTGCATAGAGTAGTCAATTTGAAAATCAGCTCTACTTCTTTTCTAAAAGGATATAAATGAAATAAGAAAACTTATTTTAAAAGAAAACAATTCACCAAGTTTCGAAAAAAAAAAAAAAAAAAATCAAACAGGATAATTTGTTTGAATTGATGCCCTAAGATTTGCAAACTACTAGCTGTTTCATATGACTCTAAGGTTAACTTTTCAATCCAAACATTTTTAAGCTGAAATGGTTATTGAAAATTTCAGTGGGCTTTCTGTTTAACCAGTACAATCCAAAGAAGGCCCTTCCAATAATTACGCATACACGTGAAACACATATTATATGTGTGCGTGTTTGCTGATCTGGGATAATACCCAAAATACCAGCTGGTCAAGAATACAAGAAACAGCCATATAGAAAGTTAGCTGGGAATGGAAGGGCAGTTGTTGGGTCCCTTAAGGGTTCCTAGAGCTGTTCAAGGATCATTAGGAAACCATGGCAGCTTTCAGCCACTCTGGCTTTATAAACCTAAGAAAATGGTTGGGACTCAAATACTCCGGCATAAAACAAGCTCTAAGTCGTGGGAGTTACATGAAGAGAACCTCAATTGGGAACATATATAGGTTATATAATGAAAATCATTTGAAAATATCCGGTAGTTACCCTGTTCATTGAACTCGCTTTCATTGAAGCAGTCATCAGGACCCTGCGTGAATCCCATTCTTGACTTCCTAAAATCTTCTGATAATCGGTTCGCAGGATCTCGTCCATCTTCTGTATCATCATCTCCTTCAGAAGTCGTAGCAGAGATCCAGTCACTCGTATTATCTGTCCCACGACTTCTTCTTCCAAACTTCAATAACCGTTTAAATCCTTTTGTCGTATCCTTCCGTGACTGGTTTTGAGATGAATTGGTAGCAAGGATGGGTTTCTGAGCACTTCCCCATTTCTTTCTCATCCGAGCTGCATCAACATCTATTTGGGTAAGACCATGAGGATTCCACGAAGCAGGGCTCCCGATTGGGGAGTCTACAGAGGCATCAATATCTGAGGCCTCATGAGGGTAAGAAAAGGGATGATGCATGTGCAAGTTCCATGACATGGGGCTTTCCCCAGGTGAGTCTGGTAGAGACCCCAAAGTATGAAATGTTGAGGGCACAGCCGCAGGCAACTCAGCCACTGAAGCAGGGTCCACTTGAGAAAGAGATCTTACAGAATCGACATTATCAGACCTTTCAGAATCCTGGCTCGGTCTTGGTTTCCCATTATCCATATCCATATCAACACCATCTTCAACTGCCATATCCACATCAACACCATTTTCAAGCTCTTCCTCTTCTTCTTCTTCCTTGGCCGTGTCAACTGAATCTTCTCCCTCAACTTCTTCATTTGTTAAAGTCTCAGAAGAAATGAATCCTTTCAGCTTGAAGAAACCAACTCCAGAACCCCCGCCTATGCCATTACCCTTCCTAAGAAATGACTTCGACTCCATGTATTTTGCAAACTTGTCTAAGGGATCCTGCTCGGTTTGCTCTTCATCAAATGGCAACAAGACAATCCCATCAGAGTTTAGAGAAGATAAGTTGTTCTGTTCTACAGGATTTGCGGAGCTTTTCCTCAAGGAATGAGAATGTCGTGGCTTCTCTTCCTTGGCCATTGTCTCTTCATTAATGCTCTTGCTGCGGGAATAGCTTTTGACCTGTGAACGAGCAGGTATTTTGCTAACAGCTGGTTTGCTAACTCCAGAAGAGGGCTTTGTGTTTTCTTTCCTGAGATCAGAAAAGTTGGGAACTGACTGTGCTAGAGGATTTTCTAACTCTGGTCTTCGCCTCCCTGAACTAAGGTTGGAAACTTTGCCTGATGACCGTGGAGCTGGTGCAATTGGTGTCCAGGGGGTGGACGAGGGCAAATTTCTATTGGGAAAAAGCTTTTTATTTTGAATGCTTCTAGAAGCACCGTCTCCTAAAGATGCCTCGTTAGAGAACCTATCTTCTCCGTACAATTTTTGGCCTGGAAATTCAGAGAGATCCTCATCCTTCTCCCAACGAATTGAATCTATTGGCTGTAGTCAAAACAGAAAACTATCATCCTAAGATACAAATACCAATCAGCAGCAAAAATATCTTCAACGATTTGGGCAGAAAAATGAAAATGGGGAAAATCGAACTTTCCAGTCATCAATTTTACAGCTCAATTCATAATAACTAAAACTGAATCAGTACCTGCTCCCACTTCATAGTAGATCGAAAATTGAATGATCTCAGTTTGTCGGCGCGCCTACGAGCACTAGATACTGAATCTTGTCTGTCTGCTGACCCTGAAAACTTGGCTTTTAACTCCGCCTTACTTTTCTCAAGGCTATCTTCCATGGCCTTCAACTTGGCTTCCTTCTCTTCTCTTTTAGAACCCCATTCTTCTCTCAGTTTAGCATCTCTTTTTTGCATGTACCTCTCATAGAATTTTCCTTTAGAATCAAGAGAGAAACCAGGCTCTGAAAAATTCTGCCTCAGAGTATCACCGTAATCTTGGATACCCGCTGTCTTCATTGGTGGAGTGGTGTTGAAATTTGCCACATCACCAGAACTACCCATTGGTTCCAACACTGTGTTAGCCTCAGAAAATTCTGCAGGAGCAATCTCCTCTGCTGCTGGTTTTCTGTTTTGTGAATTTACTGCCTGTTCCTTCTTTGCATCCATGGGTTTGCTTCTTCGAGCAGAACTAGACTGATCCCCAGGAATCCGAAGCTTGTGCTCTGCAAAAAGCTTTTCAAGCTCATTCGCCTTCATTTTGAGCTCATCATTGAGCTCTTGATTTCCCTTGGTCTGTCTTACTCTCTGAACCTGCTCGACTGGCATTGTTGGTATTGCATCAAAGCTCTCTTGATTCATTGAAACTTTGTCACCTGTAAAATCCAAATTTCTTTCTTGACCACTATTGCTTTCATCTCTCCTTCCCTGTGGCTTCTTAATTTGTTCTCGACTGGCAGAAACCGGTTTCTGGAATCTCATTTTCTGAGCTCCAGAATCTTCCACTCTAATGTGTTGCTTATCAGATGATGTGCGGTCAACTTTACCCACCTCCTCAATTTCTCCAGAAAAAGATCTAAACAGAGACTGAGGAGGAAGTTGATCACCCTCAACAACTTTGAGCTGTGCTGAAGAAGCTTCTTCAAATTTTCGTCCAACACCACCCTCAAACTGTCCTGAGAAAGATCGGGAATGACCCTGGTAACCCCTAGGACGTAACTGAGTCATTGGCTGAACACTCGGTCTAGAATCCTCTACCCTATTCCCAAATCCACCACCAGAGATTGCACCCCCAACCAGGTTCTTCCCTCCAACAACCTCTGTCCGACCTGAAAAACCTTTGGACTGTGTCTCAGAACCTGATTGATCCTTAAACCCACCGCTTCTTTCTTCGCTACCCGAAGAAATCCCTTGATCACTTAACCCAACCCGCTCCGTTCTTCCACTAGAAGTCCTGGATTGACTCTGAGAACCCACCTGCTCCTTCTTCGCCTTTGAACCCACCTCCTCCTTTCCTACAACCACCCCAACCAGTGTCTGTCCCTCAGCTTCATCTTTCTGCTCAACATCACCAACTCTACCACAAGCACTCCTTCCTTCAACCTTACAAAAATCTGTCGAGCCAGTTGACCCCTTCTGGTCCTTATTCTCGGTCACACCAGATATTGTACTCGTCACCGCCTTTGTCTGAGAAAATGAACGAGAAACAGAGGAAGCGGACGATGGTGTGCACAAGGGGTTCTCTGTTTCTTTCTTCTCCCCGCTCAAATCGATGCTCATATCACTGGCACCACTCCATCTTCGTAACACGGCCTTCTCTGCAACAGCAGGCACAGACGACACGTCAGAGGAGAGCCTTTTGAGATCCCCTGGTTTGGGAGATGGCACGTCAGAGGATAGCCTTCTGAGCTCCCCAGGTTTGGCAACAACCGGCTTTCCACCACTGCCACCGCCGGAACTCTCCTTCTGTTTATTCTCAAAGAGGCTAATACGATCCTGGACGCTCAGCCGCCTCCCGGGTTGACTCACGCCCAAAGGAGTCGCTGACTCAGTCTGGGATTCATCCTTCTTCTCCACCTTGGCCTTGCCTTCCTCTTTGTCTTTCTCAATTACGTTGTTACGTTGCTGTGCAGGGAAGTTGGCGTTGAGGGACTTGGGTTGTTGACACGTGGAGGGCTTTGATGGCTCTTCTAGTTGCTCCTGCCTATTTTGGGGTTGGTTGTTGGGCCCAGATGTGTCTTCAGTGGGATCATCAATGGACATGTCAGACTCGCATGAGGATCTGACAGCTATGTCATCCACACTTGGCTTCCATGGGGAGATCACGTCGGATCTTCTTTGGCATAGTGAGATAAATTTGCTGCAAGCTTCGCTGCACAGATTTCATAAAATAAATAACTTATAATTATATAGAACAATGTATTTTTATATACAGATATAAAATTACAGAATTTAAATTATAATATTTTTATTTAGGTGAGAAGTACAAGGCAGTTAAGATTTAACAAAAATGGAAAAGACCATTGCACCTGCCATATTGTGACAGGCTGCTTTACTATTTTCCTAAGTTCTATCAACCTTTTTTTCCTTAATATGTGGGCCATTTGGCAACTACTATAACACATATGGGTTTAATAAGCATTTCAAAGTGGGCCCCAAACGGCCCGCTAAATGTAGCTGGGCCCCACTCAATGTGCTTCACATGAAAAACAAACACTGCAAGAAACCTGAGTCTTTGATTATTAAATGCAAATCAAGTTGGCACTAAAGAATTAAAAATTGAACAACAAATAATAAATAAATAAAACAATTGTTCAACGAAAATCCTTGTCATACAATGAAAGATGTGAAGGAATTTCCTGTTCCACAAGCAATTTCCTATCTTAATCATTTAAAAAGTCAGGTGGCATGCTTCAATCAAAACACTCAGTTAAACCTTTTCCATTGAGGGTTGCTATTTTCAAGTTTCTTGAAACTCCCAAGGGTTGTGATAGCATATTGCTTTCAGAACAATGCATCCGCATATGATTGCGGAACCTGGATTTAACTATCGACATTGACAGAAGTTAGTCCTATAGTACTAGTGGAAAAAGTAGACTAAAAATCCACACATTAGAAAATAAGAGAACGGTCATATAACATAAGGAACTTCACGGTCAAACCATCTTATTCATTTTTAAGTTTCAAGACAACTTCCTCCAGATTTATACTCCGGTTTTGCGTTCGTCACCAATTAAATCAGATGAACTCATCACTAGTACCAAGATGCAGCAACAGTTCACACCACAAAGGCGAGGTTTGATGATGCACACATGCAGACATGGTGGTAAGAGCATATGCAGTGAGAGCATGCACACACACACTCACGGAGGAAGAGATATGGAAGGGGAATGGGCAATTAAATAGGACCCTTTTTTTCACCTTTGGAGAGGGTGCGTTTGAGATAATAATTAGAAGAAACTTGAGGAAGCAGCAAACAGAGAGGATTTCGAGAATCTTACTTTAAGCGATGGGCACCAAATTGATCTGCAAAGTGTTGTAGTTCATAGACTGTATCTGGGTTGAAACCAGCAGCAGATGCACGAGCACAAGCTGTGGTTAAATCATGCCTAACTGCAACAAGTCGTACATCAATAGCCCTCAAAAGCTCCTTCCTGTTCAAATTGCATTGAGAGAATTCAAAATGAGACATCAGTATTGGGAGGGGGAAGGGGGTAGGATGCTTTAAAATGAAAATGATATTAGATTATTTACTGCCATCGGTAATGATCATGGCAGAGCTATGGCGAACTGTTCAAATTAACATGTGCAATCAACTCCGGTCTTTATCTTTAACTGCTAATTTCACCTAGTAATTTGGGCTTTAATACAGATATTATGACTCTTTTCCATTTTAATTTTTTCCAAACAACAATTCGATATTTCGCATCAAATATACATTCCTAAGCATCTCAAACCACAATAACCTCATATAAAAGAGGTTCCATAGACACATCTCATGGTAATGACAAAATTGTTCCCACCAACAGATCAACGTCTTAAATAAACTACAACCAAAAAGCATTCCCACTTCTGGTTTCAGAGTTCCAATACAAAGAAAAGTGCAAAATGAGGACAGCCTAATGAGTTCAAATATTCTCCTGTTGCTGCAACTTCATTATAGTTCTTCCATAACTTAACTCTGACCAAATTAATGAACACAAAATTAACAGAGCTTACTTAATGTTGCAATTTAAGGCAACATTAAGTAAATTATTAAAGAAATTAAAAATTAACAGAGCTTACTTTGTTGCATCTGCCACTGCTTTGGTACCTGTTCCATCCCCACCTGAGCAAGTAATCCAAAAGCTAGGTCAGCATTGTGATAAAATTCATGTTTTGATCAATATCTAGATTTGAATGAAACCTCACTACTAAAAATAAAAGATTCAGATGTACGACGGCACAGGAAAAAAGATTATAACATTCAGGGAAAATGAAACTAATCTTTTCAGCTCTTCCTTCATTACCAAGTTAATGAATTTAAATTGCAAAGTCAGATTAGCTGTACATGACCATTGTGAAAAGTTATATAATAACAATCATGATAACAGACTGAGTCCTTTAAACTGTTTCAGAAGATTATATTATCCCGTGTCTAATTGCTTAGTCACCTGAGTTCTGTCACATGGTAGAGGTACAATTACAGTTGTTGCAATGACACGGGGTTTTGAAAGAAATGTCTTCCTCTACATACATTCTAATTACATCTCAAATAAATTGTTCAGACAACCTATAAACATGCACCTTGCATTTCATTGATCACCCACTGTACCCGTGCTATCCATAAGCCAGGCATAATCTCATCTCACTTCCTGCTATGCCAGGCAAGCTAGGAAAGATCCTGCTGGGCCAAGTTAACAGCACTCACATCCTAAAATTCCTGGTACACTAGCAGACACCCAACCATTTTTCTTAATGAGAACAAACACCTAAGCGTTTCCATCAGCAGATCTGTCTCTGCACTTCCCAACTTCACGTTGGAAAATGTCTTCAACACAACAAAAATGATACTTCCTCACTGCATACCCCAATTTTAAGGATTACATGCCAACTTACAGGAATGGGACATTGAAACTTCCTGGAGAGAAAGGGACATCAAATCCATCTTACTCATAACACTCCCCTATTTCGAGTTTGGAACTTGAGCCAGACCATGAGTGACACAGAATGAATGCAAGAACAAGATAGGGTGGTGGCAATCTTCAAAGCCAAAAGAGATAAAAACTCTGGAATTCACCATGGGGCTCTCTGAATTCATAACAAATAAATGGAAGAGATAACTATATGAATTTTATATAGAAGAAACTGATTACAAAGGTTCCCATAAGCCCTATTTATAGTAAACTAGTAATCCTGATTAGGAAGAAAATCAATAACAAACCCAGAATGGCATGGATGATTTGCTTATCTTGGTTCTGCTGACTTCGGACCTAGTACCTAGTTTGTTAATCACAAATTCAAGGGCCACCATATTTGGTTTATCATTTTCAAATAAAAGTTGGATTTCATCATGCATGGCAAGGCCATGCTAAAAGTCTATATCCCCACTATCAAAGGGTGGGATTAACGCTAAGTCCATATCCCACCCTAAGAAAAAAGAATATTGTAATAGCATAAAAACCCAAGGACACTAATTTCTTAGCAACCATGTAACAGAAATTAAGGAACACATAACTTACACAGCATCTTAATCCTTTATAGGCCCTGCTTCTCATAACAAGGCCATGCTGTACAAACACATTAAAGAGTTGGGGCGAGGATAATATTACTAAAAATGACAATTAATCCACTAATAAAATATAAAAGCAAGTTACTGCAACTACATTCAAGCTACTAACAAAGGTTCAAGGCAGACAGCAATGAGACATCAAAGCCTAAAAAAAGTGAGAGAACAAGGGTTTCTTTGGTTGGTTTCTGTTCAGTAAAGTTGCATTGAAGCATAAATCAGTGTCAGCTGCATTCCTTGGAATGAGGACCAGAAAATTCCATAGTGTGATTATACGATGGAAAAAAAAGTTAAATAGTATGTGTACGTGTGTGTGCATTTCGGTTCCTTTTCCTATCTGGCTTGTAGAGATTGTGGAAGACAGTGTATAAGGATATGGATATCGAGCCTGATCTTGAAAATTATGAAGGCATGATATATAAGTGCTTGTCGCTCTCCCTTTACACAGTTACTAATCTAAAGTACTTCTTTAATCTGACATATTCATAGCAAACAACACATCTGACTAAAATCATTTTCCATGAAAAATAACCACAAACGAGTTCAGTGTGGTAGCAAATTTTTCATATATTTATTGCTTTAGACATCAGGCAGGAACTCCAGATAAAGTATGAAATAACATAGCATTTATCTTAATGAACTTTCCTAGATGAAGAAACTAAGACAAACAAATGGTGAGCCACTTCTGCATCATCAATCCTAAATTCTCTCCCGTTTCAACCACTTATATAGATATATACACACATTTCCCAAAAAAATATAGATACACACACACACACACACACACACACATATATATACACAGAGACAGTTATAACAAAGAAAGTTCAATACGGTCAAAGTCCTCCGGTACTGAAGCAGATAAAATTAATTCCAAATTAGACAAGATGCCAAAAAATTAAGTTCTGTTGCATTTAAACCAATTCAAGTTGAAGTACAATCAACAATGGAAAGTGATGTTAGTAGCGATGAACATACCTAATGCACCATCATGTTGACCTCCCATCCCCTGATTTGGAAAAGTTCACAAGTTCAGTGAAAACAGAAAATGTGGTTTCATTTACCATCACAGTTATTTAACAGATAAATGGCTATACCTGAGAGTATATTCTCCGTGCCGCCTCCAACTGGGACATCTCAGCATCAAATGTATTGACCAGTTCCAGCACCTCAGGTGTGCTAACGAACCGCACAAACCTGTTAACAATATCAGCTAATCAACTTAAAGAAGCCTAAAGTATTACACATAAAAGGCCAACATGCTTTAAATAGCTTTAAAAAATCCCACTGGCAACCCAAATGACCTTTCAAGCGTTCCTTTTGTGAACCATGTCTCAGCATATCTACGTTTGTCAACCTCAAGTTTAATCGACTGAACTGCAAGTGCAACCTGCTCTTCTGCAACTTTTAAATGAGTCACAAATGGCTTGACTGAACCAGACGCAAGCTTCTCAGTGTTCCCATCACTATAAACAAACAATTCACATCTGCCAAAAAAAAAAAGAAAAAAAAAGAAATTGAAAAGTAATAATCTAAGTGGAATTATTAAAAGGCCATGAAAACATAAAGAGTCCATAGACGCGCGACACTCACCGTGAGTGCTTTGGTGACAATTGGAATACTGCATAATCAAGAGGAGTATCAGATTTCATTTTCCCCTTCACTCTAGTTCCTTTATCTGAAATGACCTTTCATATAACAGATGTAATTTTCAAGCCCCAATGGCCCAAGATCCTCACAGTTCTGATTAATTCATTCACAATGCATAATCTGAACCAAAAGAAGAACACAAAAGTTTTAGAAACGAACTACATCAGTTCTTGCAAGTCAGCATGATTGTGCAAGCTCATAAGCAACAAAAATTTGAAATTATTGACTTGACAATGAAACTTCCAATAATAGAATCAACTATGAGAACTCCACAGTTCACTAATCCGCATTCATAATCAACACGGGGTATTCCATACAAGGATATGCCCAAAGAAAGAAAGCACAACCCCAGTAGCTAAAACCTACTACTTTTAGACCAAAACACTTACCAATTATACACTACCAGATCTCAATCCAGAAACTCTTGCCAAAAGCAAAATGCACCTAAAGTCTACCTCTTCGCACCAAATAGGGAAACCCCAAAACTTCAAATACAGAATCCAAACACTTCCCAGATCTGATTTCGGCAAATACCAAATTCAAATGCAAAACCAAAATACAAAAATGCCCAATTCACCCACAAAAACAAATTCAAATGCGAAACCAAAACCGACGCAGCCCCATACAGATAAACCGACTTACCCACATTTAAATGCAGCTCAAAAGTGCATGCAACAAATGCAAAATCCGAACCAATCGCACCCAAAATTTACACCCAAATGCGAAATCGATCGTCCGTACAAGAAGCTTACCCGGGCTAGCTCAATCTCCGGGGAGATCTCCAATTGCCGCAATCGGATCCTCTGATTTGCTCAAGCCGGTACCGGCATTTCTCTGCCTCTCTCTCTCTCTCTCTCTCTCTCTCTCTACAAGTTTATATGCGTCCTACTCCTTCTGGGTATCTGGGATAGCTTTTCTTTTTTCAAATTTTCCAATTGGGTTTTCCGATTTCAAATTAATATTTGGGCTTTTGAGAAAACCCTAATAAGCAGCAATGACAATGTGGTTTTTGCTTTTACTCATTCCTCTCAAATGTGCCTTTTCTTTGCCCCCCTTTTCTTTTTTCTTTTCCAATAGCTTTGCCTTGTGTTTGCTCTCTCTCTACACTCTCCTGTTTAAAAATACACAGTAGAGAGAGAGAGGAAGGAGAGAGAGTGTGTGTGTCTGTGTTTGTTAAAAAAAAAAAAAAAAAAAAAAAAATCTTAACTAGGATTGAAAGACAGAGACTCGTTGGTGGTGCTGATGTAAATTTACCGAAATGGACTTGACTGTGGTTTGACTCCAAATTACCTCGTTTGCCATTCTTCTATATATTTTATTTCAAATTTAAACTTGAACTCGATTTTTAGCTACACTTTCTTAACTCGATTTTGATTCCGTTTTGCTTCTTTAAATTCAAAAGTCACTATTTTGGCTCCATAGAACTCGATTTAATTCAATTTTACTTCCTAAAACTCAATATTCACTCCACATTTGTCTTGGTTCTATGTATGTATTCTGTTAAATAACTGTTAAGTTTACTTATGTGGCATAATTAAGTCCCACTTAGACCATTTTCAATAGTTGGGCCCAAAACTTAACTTTTAGCCCATAAAATTTAGGTTATAATTCAGAAACAGTTTTTCTCCTTCAATATTTATGGTTTAAAATTTTAACCCTGAAATTATTATAGAATGATTTTAATGATTTTAGACTAAAGGATTTAAGCAATTCTTTAACAAGATCTTGAATGAGCTCAAACTGGAAGCAACTAGTTTTGACCTCGAATGCAAAGCTAAACCGCTTGCTAACATGGTTGTTAGCTCAAGAATCAGCTCCTAATCATTGGCACTTAGTATGAACAACTACCTTAGCACTACGTTCCGACTTTCTGATTAGAGTTTTAACTCAAGTAGATCGCTAACCATGCAAATTGCTTATCGGAACTTAGCTTACTCTAATCTACGAACATCTTTCTCTCCCTGAAGGCCTATTAAAGCTTAAGACCAGGACTAACGTTTTCAAAAATAAAATTTATATAGATTATCCTAATTTATTTATATTAACATTTTAACCTAAAAATATTTAAATTCGGACAAATAATGAAAATTCATTAAACCTACCTCATTCTTACACATATGCACTACATGAAAAAACATAGAAAACCACACAACCTACCCTGTTCTTTAACAAAAATACATAGGTGGGTAGAAAGAAAAAAAAAACAAAAAAGGAAGAATTGTTTGATGAAAATGAAATTTGTGTGGATGTTTGAACAAATGCATAAATATTTATAGAGTTTTTGGGTGAATTTGATTTAAATAATTTTTTTAATTGTTTTAGCCATTGAATTTAATTTTAGGTTGTTAGATCTTTTTTTTAACAGTTAGATTTGCTCATGTTCAACCTCAACCGTTGGATTTAATGTACTTATAAATAAAAAAAAAAGAATCTAGACCGTTAGTTCAACAATGGTCCAACCACGTGGGTCATCCGATAAAAAAAATAGTCGTTGGTGTTTCTGCAAGTGGTCGACAAAGTCAACAATTGGTTCTTGCGTTGGGTCTCGGCCATTAACCTTGGCTAATTTCTGGACTAAATTTGGACAAAATTAAGTTTTAACCCAAAACTTTTTTTAGCCCAATGACTAGAAAAGCTTTGGGCGAGTTTAAAACTTAAAATTTGAGTTTTAATCCAACCATTGGAGTTGGTCTTATGACTATGGCACAAATATAAAGCACACATATCCAATCAAATGGTGCCACATAAATTGAAACAAAAACAATTTAATTCTCAAACATTGTATAACATATTTATAAATTAAAAAAAAAGGTAAGATAAATAGCAAAAACAATTCATGAGTTTCATATTTATGATCCCTTTCTCTCCCGCTTCTCTCTCTCTCTCTCTCTAACCGTTGTTCATACATTCATCCCTTCTCCCTCTATCTTCAGCCACCTTATCATTAGTTTCATTGATTTTGTCATTTCTTATGTTCTTAATAGAGGTGGCGGGTGAAGAGAGAAGATGGTTATTTTTGTTATTTTTTAGTATTCATTTATTTTAGGGGAATTTGGCATATTACCAATTATGAATATTGAATGGATGAACTTATTCTAAAAAAAAAAAAATATAAACATGGCAATGTAAAGCGACTTTTGATTTTTAATGAGTAAAGTGGCGAGTTTTATTTTTTAGGGAGCAAAGTAATGTGGCAACTTTGAGTTTCAGATGGCAAAGTGGGATCAAAATCGAGTTCCAAAACGTGAATTGGGGATTTTTGAGTTTTAAGGGGCATAATGACATTAAAATTGAGTTCTAGAGAGCATAGCTAAAAATAAACCGATAACTAATCAAGAGTGCTTGACAAAAATCTTAACTTACCAACAATTTTGAAATTTTGAGCACATTAGATAAATTTTATATCAACAGGTAGGTTGCTTAAAGAGAGGGATCCATTATTATTTTTACGAGAACTAAGAACTAGTTGTCAGACCCATTCTATATCCTTCTAAAATGGTTCAAACCGTCTACATCAGGTTTATATCTGTACATTATTCTTGCAAAAAATAATTCATTCTGAAATCACATTTTTTACTCCTTTAATTCTCATAATGAAATTTTAAGGTTTCTTAGAACACTGCGTAGTCTGCATTCGTCAATTTCTTCCATCGCAGTTAGAAGGCTCAATCTATTTTCAATTTGGCTAATGCCTTACAAGGATGAGTTATAAATGAAGACTTTACAATTAAACGGTTATGATCACTGTAGAAAAATGTTTGATGGGCCTCGCAACTAGTTTTGTCTCATTTCTTGTGAAAAATGGGAATCTATTCCCTACATTTTAATTTTTCTTCTTAGTATTTCCGTTAATCAGTGCCTCTTTGGTGAGGGAAATTTGGAAAAGTAACCATATTTTAGACCCCATATAGAATTATAACCATCATTTTAGTTTTATGATAATTCTAACCAAAACTTGATGTAAAAGTATTAATATACCCTTAATGACAAAAAGATTCCTCATTGCTCTTAGCCATAAAAAAACAACAATTAGTTGAGATCTTGAAGCATAAAAGAGGTAGCCTCCTCAATACTACCCAATACCCCTATTCTTGAACCCCTCCATTTCCTACACTATTTTTTTTAATCAATATATACATATACATATATATATATATAGAGAGAGAGAGAGAGAGAGAGAGAGAGAGAGAACGTGAAAATTGAAGATAACCTAGTAAACTAAACATAAAAATTAATCAGGAACTAAATCTCCAAAGCAAAATTTGAATCTAAAAATAGAGGAGCAAAAACTCTTTTAAGCTAAAATCTGTGTGAGGTTTTTCTGCTAAACTAGTGATTGAAAATATAAAAGCCAATAATGTGATAAATCCCGAATAATATAAAACCCAATAATGTAATAAATCCCAAAGAAAAACATTCACATCATTGCTTTCACTTGACCATCTGTGTATTGGCTATCAACCCTCCTCCATCCGTAGTGGACCACAGTCACAAATTGAGTCATATTCTGAAGGGAAAAAAAATTTAATTAGCACATCTAACTAACCTGCAAATATATTAAAATTAGGAAAAAAATTTAGAAAAAAATTAATTAGCACATATAATTAACCTGCTAGGGTTTTGGGTTTCGGGTTTCGATGGTGAAAGACACCTCCCTGCAGCGATGCCAAAAACTTTAAAAATCCACGCCAAGCAAAAGCTCCCGCTTGATTCCAAAACCCACCTGCATCCTCTCTTCTCGTAATTTTCTTCAATTTTTAATCTCTCCCTGTTTTTTTTTTTTTTGTCAAAATATCTTCCTGTTTTTCGTTCTTGGTTGACTGATGTTGATTGCCATGAAGGTTTTGTTTTTGTTATGAGAAACCCTAATATTAAGAGTATATTAGTAGTTTTACATCAAGTTTTGGTTAGAATTATCATAAAATTAAAATGATGGCTATAATTCTATATGGGGTCTAAAATATGGTTACTTTTCCAAATTTCCCCTTTGGTGAGGTGTTTGTGAGTCTTTCCTAATGAGTATTTATTTTTGTGTTGGCGATTTATGGATTCCTCTCATATCTATTTTGTAGCAATCTGTATCTTCGCAGATGGTGTAAAGCACAAAATCCATGTTAATACGGACACTAGTGGGTTCGTTGTCAGATTCACTTTCCGCGTTGCTCATTATCAAAGAGTATCTTCTTGTTCGTCATATTTCAAGTTTTGTAAGTAGAACTCTTAGATATCAATTTGCGCAGTGTTTGACCTTCATCAAGAATGTAGTTTTTTTGGCATTGGAGTGTCATCTCAACCCTCCAAGTTTGGGTGTAGATGATTTTAAAACTTGGATGTTTCTCTTTGGTTATTCTCGGCATGTCTCAACCTTAATACAGTGGCAATTAGTTTGGCCAAATTGACCTTTTATGTTTTGTTAAATTTCTATCAATTTAGGACCTCTCGGATATTATCTCGAATATCATCTTTAATATTTGTATAAGTCATTAACATTATTTCTAGTTTTAATTATTTAGATATTATTTCTTCACGATCGTAATTCATTCACTGTTAATTTATCTAGGTTATTAACTTAGCTTATCAATAAGAAGCTTGTGCAGATTCTTTCATTCTTTCAGCATACTTTGCTAATAAGACACTGAAATAACTTAATTTACATTACTCAAATAATGATATTTAATTCTTGAAAATTTAAGGTCAGAGCCTTAAACAAGGACAGGGCTAAAATACTTTGTTAACTAAAAACAAAAATTATAGCTACCGGATAACATGGTTTTTGTTATGGCTTATTTTAATCTACAAGGAGAGAGGGAGGCACGGCAGCGGAGAGAGAGTAGGGAGAGAGATGTGTTTGTAGGGTTGTGTAGAGGATGCGTTATTCTCCCTACGCAGTGCCTTTATTTATAGTAACAAGGGAGGGAAGAATCCTTCTCCTCCAAGGAATACAAGTCCTAATAGGAAAGAATAACTAGTATTAAATCTAATCTAAAATTTACACAATCACACTTAAATACAATGTTTATAACACTCCCCCTTGAGTGTGTAAATACTCAAGTAGATTTGGCATCATGTAGAGTTGAGGAAGTCGACTCGTCGAACTGGTTCTGGGTACACGCTAGTCTCAAAGTAAAGTATGAACTTGCATATGGAACTAAGTCTCACAAAAAAAAAAAACTCAATGCTATGGTAAAACCCAAGTAAGGACAAAACCCATAGTCTAAGAAAAAATGCATGAGAGATGCAAAGTCAAATGAAACGTCTACAGGATGTAATCAGGGATATGATCAACCCAAGGTGGGTGTCTCATCAAAACCTCGTTAGGTAGCAAAAACCCAAAGGGAAAAATGCTCATAATCGTAGGGAAAAAGAGTACATTAAGATCAAGTAAGTATACTTTAGGATACTCCCTCTGAGTTTGACATAATTCCAAAAATAACTAACAAGGCTACAACTCAGAAAGTTTATGCATACCTATTTCTTGAACAAGCTTCTGAAACGTCACTTTCAGTAGTGATTTGGTGAAGAGGTCGGCCAAATTGACTTGTGAACATATTTGCGTGACTTCAATCTTCTGATGCTCTTGCTGTTGATATGATAAGAAGAAATTTGATGCAAGTGTCTAGTGTTGTCTCATTTGATGTAACCCTTCTTAAGCTGTTCGATGCATGCTACATTATCTTCATAGATCATCGTTGGGACGTCAACGACGGGGTAAAGATCGTAGAAGCTTTAAATATGTCCCACAATTGTTCTCAACCAGAAGCATTCCCGAGTAGCTTCCTTTAAGGCGAGAATTTCAGCATGGTTAGACAAAGTGGCAACTAAGGTCTATTTAGTTGACCTATAAGATATTGTGGTGCCTCCAACGGTAAAGACGTAACCTGTTTAAGAGCACGCCTTGTGCGGGTCAAATAAGTAACATGCGTTGGCATAACCAACAAGGCGAGAATCGACTCGAGATAGGGGTGTGGCATCACTCGAGGATCCGTAGGGATAGAACAAGCCCATATCTATATTACCTAACACCATTCTAGTGTCTGCGTGTTAGTGCATTGTGGTATCTTTCCAAAAGATTAACTACGAATGAGATGTCAGGTCTAGTGCATTGAGCTAAGTACAATAAAGCATATATCGCACTTAGATAAGGAACTTTAGGATCCAAAATCTCTTCATCATCCTTCTTCGGATGAAAGAGATCTTGTTTTGCGTCTAGCGATCGTACAACTATAAAAGTACTTGAAGGCTTCACTTTATCCTTATTAAACCAGCGCAACTTTTTGGGTATAGTTCGACTAATGTACTAAAATTTCATCCGAACGGTGCTCTATCTCAAGACCGAGATAGTATCGAGTATTTCTTAGTTCTTTCATCTCAAATTTTGACTTCAAATGCGCAACAGTTCTCTCAAGCTCTTCAGGAGTTCTGATGAGGTTCATGTCGTCGACATAAACTGTAACAATCATAAAATCAGAATGTGGCTTCTTAATGAACACACAAGGGCATAATTTGTTGTTCACATATCCCTGACTAGTCAAATACTCAAATGGTTATACCACATTCTTCCATATTGCTTCAAACCGTAGAGTGAACGCCTTAGTCGAATTGAAAGCGTGTCCCAGGGTTTGGAAATATTTGATCCAATCAATGTAAGTCATTTGGGAACTTTCATATAAATTTCTATATCAAGATCCCCATAGATATATGCAGTTACTATATCCATCAGCTGCATACTCAGTTTTTCGAAGACTACCAAATTGATAAGGTAGTGAAAAGTAATCACATCCATAACGGGTGAATAAGTTCGTCATAGTCAATCCTGGGCATTGTGAGAAACCTTGTGCATCAAGTTGAGCTTTGTAATGCATAATTTCGTTCTTCTCATTATGCTTCTGAACAAAAACCGACTTAGCCAATGGGCTTCACATGTGGAAGAATAGAAGCTATGAGTCTAAACGCCTTACATTTTGCAAGTAAATCGAGTTCGACTTGGATTGCTTGTTTCCAGTTAGACCAATTATTTCTACGTCGACTTTCATTAATGGAAAATGGTTCAATATCATCGCTCAACATGTCTCAGTAGCTATTGCATATGTTAATGAATCGTTGATAATCATCTCATTTCTACACCAAATATCATCCAAGCTAGCATAATGGACCAAAATCTCTTGATTCTCGGAAGGTGGATTCGTCTCTTCAATGACGCTTCCGTAATCTAGAATTTCTTTATGAGTTGGATAGAATGAGTAGGTGATAGTCGAATTCATGGTAGGCTCAACAGCCTATGTTGTGATTTCCTCTTCCAAGGGTGTGAATCCTTTAAACCAAAAGTTCTACCATGCTTTTGTGTAGGGGTAGAGGATTAGCTAGCCGTTAATGTACATGGATCGGTCAAAATGGCATCCCGGGCCTCCAGCGGGAAGTCCGTCATACATTTGGTACATCCATCTTTGCAGGCACATTTGCAGCTAGAATATGTGATCTTTCACTCACGTTAAATCCGTGAAAGCACCTGGCATGCTCTAAGCTACGCTTTGAAGATCTAATATGTGTTGCACTTCAGTTTCAAATTGAGTGGTGCGGAGATCTAAATGAGATAAAGTGGGAGTTATCCACGATAATTCACGTCGTTATTCAAGAACGGTGACGTTCTTATCTCCCTCTAACGACGGGAAGACTGTCTCATAGAAGTGACAATCCGTGAAACGAGTGGTAAAAATATCATTTGTCTAAGGTTCTAAGTAACGAATAATTGAAAGAGAATCATATCCGACATAGATTCTCATCCTTTGTCTAAGGTTCTAAGTGATGAACAAAAATTCAACTTCGTTTTCTACATAGGTTTTAGCGTGGTAATTATTATCTCGAATGTCCTTGAAACTCCACAACTCCATAACATGGAGAATAAAGTGCCTCATCAATGGTCAAGATGGTACCACTGGACAACATTATATATGCCTTGCCTTATCTTTCAATCAGGTTGGATGAGCCTAAAAGGGTAGTCAAAGGTGCATTCTTAGGTATGAAGTTAGTGAAATGGATGCGTTCACGCAAAACTGTGTGCATGGTTGCACTATTTGCCAGACAACTAACTTTCCCACTAGTCATCCCTAGAAATAAAAATTAATTTGAATCGGTCACATACATAAAAGTTCTAAAAAAAAAAAGAAATATTCATTCAAAATAATTTAAGTATTCAAGGATGGTGATTAAAAAAAAACTTAATATTCAAAAACAAATCACCAACAAATGATCCAAACATAAAGGAAAATTGTTCAAACTTAAACAAAAAATGATTTGAAATATTCTAACACTCAAATTAAAACCCTATGATTGTATTATATGTAAGTAGGGATTGTTCTAGGCTGGAGATTAGAAGGGTTGCTAATCTACACAATTAAACTCTAAAACACTAAACTAGACTCAAAAACACAAAACTAGACAATTAAGATTTAAAACTGACTCTAATTACTCAAAACAGCACAACTAAGTGAAATTGACTCAAAACTGACTCTAGGGAGTTAATTGGACGAATTTCAGACTACTAAGACTCAAAACACTAAATTGGACATATTTGAACACTTTTCTAACTAATCTAACACACCTAAGTAAAGGGTGGATTGAATTGAACGAAATTAATTAAATTGAACAAATTGCAAAAATAAATCAAACTAGGCACGAAATTAGGTGAATTGAATGGTGAAAAGCTAGCTAGAGGATTCTTCTCCACACATGAAACATATGCAACATAAATTGATTTCCAGTATTGTTTCTTTAAACCATGAATGACATTGCCCCAAATTAATCGTGAAAATCACAAATTAACTTTCAAATTTTACTAAGTTCATTGAATTGAATGGAATGCGCATCGGCAACCAAATTATTCTTCTCAAGTTCCCTATATGAACAACATGATAGAGATACAATCAAATATCATTAAGTTTCATGGAAATCATAAGCATTGACAAGGCTATTGTAACTATGAACTGCATGATACTCCAACCAAGAATCTACTTAACACGATTGTGACTAGCAATCTTCACTACTTTTAATTATAAGTTCCTAACAATTAGGTGAAAGTCCCTTATAATTTAGCATCATATTCATGTATGTAAACTAAGTGTGCACCCTTAATCAACAAACAAGAATAAGTTCTCAATCAAATAGATAAGTAAATCACATTCATGTTTTACGAAACAAAAACTGAAGGTAATCAATTCATATCAAACATATGTCCATGGCTTCGAATTCACCTCTAACTAATAAGAAAATTAATTACAAATGTTCATAACAATTGAAAAGCAATCTGAAATAAACATGGAAACAAAACAAGGGAAGAAAGAACTATAGAAACTCCAAAGGATGCAGGTAGGCGTACAGCACACTCCTCTACGGCAAGGACTTGTCTTCTCTCCTCTGCGGAAAAATATGAATTTCTGAATGGGTGGTGGTGTAGAACGAATTACGGTGTGGTGGGTGGTGTTTTTGTAGCTGAAAGGGGTGTAGAATTATATAGGGGGTGGTGGTGCGAAATTATGGCTAAAAACACATATTTATAGCCTAGGGTTTTGACAAATTCTGATAGGAAAAGGCTTAGGATTTTTGGCAAAGGCTTGGGCCTCAATCCAAGGGGGAAAAGAACTAAGGTTTATGCAGATTTTAGGGCTTCTAGAAAGAGTGTGTTGTGGCTGATTTCTGACCTTCTAGAAGGGTTTTAGGCACCACCTTTCTAGGGCTTCTAGAAAGGGTGGTGCGGCATGTGTTTAAGTGAAGGAATAGGCCTTCTAGAAGGGATTTAGGTGCCCTTGCAACTAATTATTCATCTTTCAAGCCTTGAATTGATTTCTCCATCTCTTTAGCACGTTCCTAGCTTCACCTGATCTTCAAAAACGTCCATTCCTTGTGCTCCACATGCATGCAATCCAATTCAGCCCAAAAGTGCTATAAAATGCTTCAAAATGAACTTTCTTGCCAACTTTGCCAATTAGACCTACAAACACACGAATATAGCTTAAATCACTCTAACAAGCATAAACTAACTAAGTAAATGCAAGAAAAATGCTAACTAAGTCGCATATATATGCTCCTATAAAAAACAATAGGGGTTCGACCACTAGGTGGAATTCGGCCCCTAGGGTTCTAAAATTCAACTAAAAATTGTTCATGTCTAAGATTCTAATCTTCTATAAGGGTAATGGCCACTTAAAAGTCAGAAACATCTATGTTAGTACTCTCCGGTTCATCTACTTGCACAAAGTTTGATTCAAACTTCTTACGACAAGAATGATATTTAGCTACACTTTTCGGAAGAGCACAGAAAACATGGGACCAATGGTCATTTGAACCACAGCAGTAGCACATGTCTGCATCCATGGTGTCAGGTACTTTGCCCTTGTTTTTTAAGTTTGGACCTTAGGAGCGAAGTTGGGACACTTCTGGGCTCGATTTCCTCTCTTAGATGGGCCTTGGCTCTATTGACCTTTACAGGGTGGCTGCTAGCCGCCCCTATGCTTATGTTGGCGTTTTGGGCGTTGGTTTGTTCTGCTTTTCAGCGATAAGTAAAACATAGATTAAATATGAAAACTTAGTGAACTTCTAAGCCCTATGTTGTTACTACATAACAATATTGGTGGCAAAGAATGTCGAATAGGTCTTCTCCAGGAGATCATCTTTGGTCAAGTTCTCGTTACAGAACTTGAAAAGTGATCAAATTCAACAAACTTCATAATTATATTCATTCACAGACTTAAAGTCTTGCAAGCGCAGATGTTGCCAGTCATGTCTTGCTTTAGGCAAGAAGATATCATTTTGGTGATCGAAGTGATCAGCTAAAGCGACTTAAAGTGCTCGTGGATCTTCCTCAGCAATGTACTCGGTTTGCAGTGCATTATGAATATGTCTTCGGATGAAGATCACTGTAATGGCTTTCTCAACTTCGCCAATCAGGTTGTCCGTCTCATCTTCAATTGCGGGACACAAATTCTTTTGCGGTGAGGTGAAGCTTCACATCTTGGACCCACTAAAGGTAGTTTCTTCCAGAGGCCTTAAAAGCAGTGAAGTCAAGTTTATGCAAATTCGACATGTCCCTATCATAAAACAAATGGACAAGAATGTGGTTAGTGTAATGGAGAAAAAATCAATCCATTCATATAGGAGTAGAACATTTAGGTTCTAATAGACATATATTGATTTAAAGTTACATAAAAAAGCTTCTGGTTTTTCATGGGTGATGTTTTTAAGGAAAACTTCAGGTTTTCAAACAAGACATGTTTCTAGAAACTTCGGGTTTTGAAGGAATTGTGAACTTTAGGTTCATATGTTCCTGCAAACAAATACAAATATATATATACAGAAATATGTAACAAGAAAATATACAAATAGATCTTCAGGTCTAGAATTGTAATTTAATTAATTATTTGGACTTCGGGCCAAAACTTAAAGTGTGGGTGAAAAATTATAAAACTCAAGTTGTCTAAAAAAAATAGGCAATTAAACTCGGGGCCTAAAAACAATGGATCAAAGCTCACGGGTGGGCTGAGTAATTATGGCCGTGTGGCCCAAGGCCAAGAATTGGGCTGGGATGGGTATGGTAGCAAGCCTAAGAATAGAGGCCCAAAAATGAGCTCTAATCTGGTGTGGCGAGGAGCAGGTGAGGGTTGCAGACCTTATACGGAGGTGTGATCCGATGCTTCGCAGCATACGTATACCCGAGGGACGTAAACATAAGCATCACGACATATAAGAACACCACAGCCATGGAAGGCTACGATCAGGGGCAGGTGCACCGAGTTACCAGTTGCGAGCTAAGATCTGGTGTGGTTCCGTGCACAGGGACACCATTGTTGTATAGGTTGGTGTCACATTGGGTTAAGCCAATCCAGTGGATAACTGTAGGCGAGCCAATAATGAGAGAAAAAAACTCTTTTTTTTTTTTTTTAGGTTTGCATTGTTGGGCCGAGGTTATGGGTTGGCCCAAGGGGCCATAGCTGTCCAAAAAACATCCTAGTCGCTACTGGTTTATTCGTCGGGGAAGATGACCGCCATCACAGCTTTAGGCGACCATGTTTTGGGACAAAAACCTCGGGGGCGAGTTCGTAAATCAACAGGGATCACAAATATGAACAAAGATAGAGAAATCTCAACGTTTTAACCAAAACCCTAGAAATTAAAATCGGAATTTCAAAAAATCTGATGAGATTCGACATATTCTCGTTCAAGCGACGTCGGGGACAAGCTGCAGGGCGTTGGGACTAGGGGTAGGTTCAAAAAATCGAAAATAGAAAAAAACCGAAAACCAAACCGAATCGAAACCGAAAAAATCGAACCGAACGAAAAACAGAACCAAATTGAAAAAACCAAACCGAACCGAATTCTTTTGGTTCGGTTCAGTTTTAGTGATCTAGAAATTGAACCGAACCGAACCGAACCGAATTAATTAAATTAATTTTTTTTATTTAATTATTTGTTTTGGGTATTATTTTCTAAACCCAATTTGTAAGTTAAAATGTGCTAAACCTAATGTGTCGCCAAACTTTAAGCTCTAATATTAAAAAAATGCATATAAAAACTCTAAACCCTAACCTATTATTTCTCCCCCATATAAGGTTCCGGAACCAAACTTCCTCCTGAAGTACCTACATCCATCTCCATAGCACTGTCTATTTCTGCCCAGCTTTCTTTTCCAAATCTACTCTCATATAACATGTAACAGAATCCATAAACATTTATTTCGAGTAGATTACTTGCGTAATTTGTGATGGAAAAGAATCCAACACACACTAAATAAATCGACTCACACATTACTTTTACTAATCAAGTTGTCAACATGTAGTTACAAGCAAACAACCCTGATCTTTGAACAACATACAATTTAACTTTTCTAAGTCATTTGTACGATTTTTGTGTTGTGAGGTTGTTAGTTTGGACTTTGGAAGACTTGATTGATGATTTTAGTTCAACTTTCAATGTTTATTTTCATTGTCTTTGATTCTAGTTAGAATGTTTATGTTATGATTGTGTTGGAGATGTTAAAATTTTAAATTTCAATGTCTTTCATTTTTTGAAAAAAAAATTGAAACCAAACCGGAAAAAACCGAACGGAAAAAAAACTGAACCGAAAAAAACAGAAAAAAAAATGAACCGAACCGAAGTTTCGGTTTGGTTTCGGTTTTGGCAAAAAACCGAACCGATTTGAACTGAACCCACCCCTAGTTGGGACGGTGATCCGTGGGCAAGGATTGGCTGCAGGCCAACCTGTTATAGTGGGGACGCCATGGAAGGTGTCGAAGTTTCTAGGTTTGAACCTAGAGCTCGTGGCTCCGGTTTGGTCTTGCGGCTCGGCGCAGCCACACGTGATGCAGGCCTGGTGCTGGTGGCTCAAAACAGCATGACTAGTAGCCAACGGCTCGCGACATGGTGGTGACATGATAGGTTTCTTGAAAAACCTTGATTTTAATTTTTTTTTTACTTAATTCCATATTATAATTAATTGAGATTTCATGCATATTCAACATATAATTTAATGCATGAGTATTATGCAATTCATGGCAATATCAATTCACATAATTCAACAATTATGGATATAATGCATACATAATTTATGTAGAATCTAAAATTCGAAAAACGTAAAGTTGGGTCATGCGTTATGGTGAATGTTCATGCTATCAAGGCTGCAAAAATATAGAGATAAAAATCGTTGTTTTGGAAGAACTTGATTGTGTGATGATATTGATGAACTGGTTTGATGCAGAAAACTTCTTCGTCAGATTCCTAAGTGCAACGGTAAAAGCGTGCTGATAACTTGTTGTGGCTTATTTTAATCTGACAAGGAGAGAGGGAGGCACGGCAACATAGAGAGTAGGGCGAGAGATGTGTTTATAGGGTTGTGTAGAAGATGTGTTACTCTTCTACGCAGTGCCTTTATTTATCTTTTATATATAAAGCCAACACAAAAAGTGAACAGTGATTTTGGTGTCACCAAGCTTCAACAAAATATTTGGACAAAAAAACTTCAAAGGCATTCCAAAATAATGCATCAAATAAGGTAGGGGCATTTTCATCATTTTAATAGTACTTTTTTTAATAATTTATTTTTTGGTACAATTTTATTTATTTTTTATTTTTATAATTAGTGTCTCACAATAGGCTAACAATAATATGATTCAATAAGTTGTTTATTAAATATTATTTTCTCTATTCTTAATGTAAATTCTATCGAAACCGATTTTATTATGTGAATTCAGCTGCTTTAATTGGTTTATGAGGGGTTTTTTTCTAGCATGATCTAAAATTATTCATTTACTTCAAATATTTGACTTTCCTTTTGTTAATTTACGCATATAAATACATTTAAAACGTATAAGTCACGCGTAGCACGCCGTGATTCAAAAGATACCTTATGCACGAGCGTGAGCGTGTGCATGAAGGCTAGTAGTAATAAGGGAGGGTGTAATCCTTCTCCTCTAAGAAATACAAGTCCTAATAGGGAAGAATAACTAGTATCAAATCTAATATAAGAGTTACACAATCAAAATTAAATACAATGTTTACAACAGTTTTTATTTTTTAATCATTTTTGTAAGCATAAGTACCAATACAAAACACATATGAAGTTCCACAAAGTATTATTTGTAAATTGATGAAGATTGTTAGCATTACAACCAAATTAAAACGACATCGTAGTAATTATAATTTTCTGAAATAAACATGATTACTATTAGTAAGGCCCAAATATACAAAACTTGGATGTATCCACATTACTTCTTAGAGCACATATTGCTATATACGCATCTGAGTTTGAATACATCTTACAATTCAAATGTGTTCAAAATATAATATCGTTTATAGGTTTTGAAATTAGTCTAAGTGGTTAAGTAAAGTGGAGTGATGAGTTAAGATTATAATACACACAGGTTTCAAAACTTTAAATATATCAAAAAATTTAGGGTAAATTACACAAAACTACCTCAACTATTGGGTCATTAATAGTTTCATACCACATCTTTAAAAAGTTTCAATGTCATACCTCATCTATGAATTTGTTACAATTTCATACATTCTGTCAGTTGTCTGTCAATTCCTACGTTAAAATGCTGACGTGGTTTGAGGCGGGACCCATTTTCTATTAAAAAATAAAAATAAAAATAAAACCCAAAAATCCCAAACCCAGACCCCCTTCTCCCCGAAACCCCCTGTTCCCTTCCCATCTTCCCCGTCGGTCCCCCCTCCCAAAACCTTCATTCCAAGTCCAGAACCCTTCCCCCACCTCCCCTGCAACCTTCCCTACCCCTCGTCTCCCTCCCGAGCCTCCCAACCACCTCATTTTCCTCCATTCTCTTCACCTCCCCTCCCATTCAAAACTTAAAAAAAAAAAAAAAACCAGTTGAGGTGGTCCGACTTTGATGGGAAGGAAGGGTTGGGTGGGGTGCGACAATCTGGACAATCTGGGTTCAGATTTGTTGTTTTTTTTTTCCTTTAAAGTTTTGAATGGGAGGGGAGGTGAAGAGAGTTGGGGAGAGGGAAGTGGTTATGAGGCTCAGGAGGGAGAAGATGGGGGGTTGCAAGGGAGGTGGGGGAGGGGTTTTGGGCTTAGAAGGAAGGTTTTGAGGGGCGCGAGGGGGGGGATCGACGGGGAAGATGGGAAGGGAATGGGGGTCTCCAGGGGAAGGGGATTTGGGTTTGGGATTTTTTGGATATATTTTTTATAATTTTTTAATATTTAATTAATTTTTTAATAGAAAATGGGTTTCATCTCAAGTCACGTCAGCATTTTAACGGAGGAATTGACAGACAACTGACAGAAGGTATGAAATTGTAACAAATTCGTAGATGAGGTATGACATTGAAATTTTTTAAAGATAAGGTATGAAACTGTTAATAACTCAATAGTTGAGGTAGTTCTGTGTAATTTACCAAAAAATTTAAGGCATGAACTTTTGGGTTAAAGTAGTTTTCACAAAATTATTTTTCCATTGTATATTTTCAATTGCATCAACGTTTGGCCTCATAATTTTGCAAATTTCTCCAAATTACGGGTAATAGTGAAACTAATGTAACAATGTTGAACGTGACTTTCCACCAATTGTCCCCTTTTTAAGAAAAAAAAAATAACAATATTGAAGAATGTAAATACTGTTGGAAAATATTATTATTTAGTTTATTTTAATGTTTGGTATTTTGGGCTTAGCCCGTTAGAATTAGGTTTTGTTAGAGATTAGGGTTAGTTTATTATAAATAGGTTGCTTTGTTATTCATTAGAATACAAGTCAGTCAAGATGTAGCCTCTTCAGTTTATGTAGCCTTCTTAGCAATTCAATTTAATAAAGTTTATATTTAGTTTGTTCGTTTATTCGTTGCGCACTCTGATATTCAACTTGGTATCAGAGCAGGTTTGATCCTTCGAAATTTAATCTGCTTGTTTGATATTCATTTGTCTATCGCCGTCTGAATACGCACGTTGAATCTGCATCTCCCACCAGCATCGACACCACCTGCATATGCACCGCACCGTCTCATCAGCACCCTACCCGTTTTCTGCACCCTTCAGCAGTCGCACTGTATCCGCACCAACTCGGTCTGCAATTTGGAATGGAATTGCTGCATTGTTTTACGTGATCAGGAGAACACCCCATGTAAAAAAAAAGGAAAGGAAAAGCAAAGCAAAGAAAAGGAAAAAAACAAGAGAAAAAAGAGGAAAAAGTTTTTGAAAAAATTGTTTGAGGTTTAGGTTCATGCGGGCAAAGGCAAATAAAAAATAAAAAATTTGGTTGGATTTTTTTTTTTGTTTGTTTGTTCGGAAATTGGCATCGGCAACGGCATTGGCATTGGAATTTGGAGTTTTGCATCCACATCTACTTTGGCAAACCCATGTTGTGAACCACCATGAGTTTGACGGGGGGTGTTGGAAAATATTATTATTTAGTTTATTTTAATGTTTGGTATTTTGGGCTTAGCCCGTTAGAATTAGGTTTTGTTAGAGATTAGGGTTAGTTTATTATAAATAGGTTGCTTTGTTATTCATTAGAATACAAGTCAGTCAAGATGTAGCCTGTTCAGTTTATGTAGCCTTCTTAGCAATTCAATTTAATAAAGTTTTATATTCAGTTTGTTCGTTTATTCGTTGCGCACTCTGATATTCAACTAATACTACATTGGAAAACTTGACAAATGTATTATACGTTCATATATAGCATAATTGACATGTATTAAAATAGTGATAACAAATATTATTTTGATCAATCAACATTACTTTTTGACTTGGTTTTGATGTGAAACTTTAACTTATTTAATACTTTTAATAAAGAAAGTATTTTATAAGACAATATTTCTGTTGTACTTAGAATTATAACACATTTGCAATTGCGTAAAATAAAGGCACAAAACATAAAGAATATTATTACATAATTCTTGAAGTTCCTTTTCTTCCCCTCTTCAATTTGTCGATTCCTTCTTTTCTCTCTCTTTAAATTTATGCCACAATAATTTCAAACACTTGTCTAATATATGATGATAATGAATCTAACATAGATGTAAAAACATTATTTTAATCAACTAGCATAACGCGTATATGCAAACTAAATAGCATATATGCTAGCTTTGTAGATGTTAGCAAATATGGGAAATTCAATTTTATTTTAGCATAGTGTGTAAAAACAACAACAATCCAAGTTTTGCTAACTTCTTCTTGGGTAATGCTATGAAGTCTCATTTTCAAGCCTGGCACTATTTTTTCTTAATAAAAAAGACATTTTGTGTATGAAAAGTCCATAATGGATCAAGCTCTTTTCTTTATTTACTCTTATGTCATTATTTTATTATTGCAGCGGGGTCCACAATGATGTTGACATTTCTGTCTAGAAATATATTATTTTACATGAAGCTATTTAACTTATGCTAATTTGCTGCCAGCTCTTCGTGCTTCCATCATGTTGTCAATGTTATGCAGCTCTTCTTCTGTCAAATTGTTCCAGTACTGTTCATCACATTCTACCAACTTTGCATCTATTTCTCTATCTTCTTTTACCTTGTAGTACATTTCTGTTGTTTCTTCTTTGAAATTTTGAGGCTTCTAATAAGACTGATGACTGATCCTTGTCTTGCTGTAAATATACATTTCTTCTTCTTCTACTACTAATATCATATCATACCTAAAATCTTCAAACTCATCTAAGTCTAGCATTTGGATCCCTTGAAATTTTAGAATATTTTTGTATGAAGGAGTCCACCTATGTGAGGAGATAGGGGATAGTCTAAAGGACTCTTCATTAATCATGGCTATATGTCTAGTTTTCTCCTTATGCATATGTACATACCAATCTGGAGGACTACTAATAAAGCGTATGCAAATTTCTTTCCACCTTTCCAAATAATCTTTTGTTACTTTTATAAGTTTTTCAGGAAATGATTCTAGTTGGGAAATACAGTTAATGAATATTTTATCAAGATAGCCAAACTCTAATAGTAAGGCAGGGGTAACTTCTACCACATTATGCTTGTTCTGATGCTCATAACTAAAATGTCATGGTCTAAAATTTCTCATGTTAATCTTGGCCGCAGCTACGCTAACCTCTGGTTTACAAATACAATTTTCTGTATTTTCACGAAGACATGGTGGATACATCTTTGTAACAATATCCATCCTCGGTTTTGGATCAAAGATGGACTGATACAAAGCATATTGTAATTGTAATTATAACCCTTTCATGTATTGTGATGATTTGCTCAGGATCTCATTTTGCATCTCTGGTGGAATTATCTTTAATTTTGCTTTTGAAATTTCTTCTAATAGGAAATCATCTATTATTAAGTCTAAAGATATATTCCTAAGAAAACTTTCAAATTTTTACTTACTTAGATGCTGATGTTGTTCATTATTTTGATGTTGCTCCATTTCAATGTCTTTTTCTAAGAGCTCAATCTTAATCTCTTTTATGGGCTCATTAGCCTCTTGTTTTATAGGTTCAATAACCTCTTTTCATTTATTCTTATGCTGATCAGTTTCCAAACCTATTTTCAATTCTCTTTTCAGGGTGTCACTTGCCTTCTGCTGCATTATAAGATATTGGAGTTCTTGGTTCATTTTGGTAAACTTACTAAGTAAAGACTCATGGTCCCTAGAAATGACTTGAAGGTTGCGCTCAAGAGAATGAATATGATGTTGGCTTTGATAGATACTAAAATTAAAACTATCAAACTCTTGTTCTAAGGCTTTAATTAATTTTTCATGACCTAACTTCATGTTTGGCTATTTGATTTGGATATTCCAAAAATTATCTAAGAGAACTTGTTGCCTATCAGAGAGTCATGGTACTCTTGACCTATATCTCAGAGTTGGATTTTTGATTCCTTCAACAATATTGCCATTCAAGTTGAAAGTTGGTACTGGTGGTGATGCTGGTCTGCTTATACTATTTTGGAATACATTGAATGGTGGAAGTCCATGGTGCATCATTATGCTATTGAAATGTGCTCTTCTGCCTTGTGGTCTTGTGCTATTTGAGGATGATGGTCCACGATATTTCATTCATGTTCAACAAATTAATCTTGATAAAATATCAGCTAATGTATTGTCATTACCTTATATGTTCAAAAATTGGTTTAAAACCATTTCATGTTATTGAATCAACAAAATTAATCCATCTTCGGGCTGCCTGTTTATTAGCATGTATCTTGTTATAATGAGAAACTATATTTTGACAATCTGTTCTAATCGTAAATACTTCATTATGTAAAAATAAAGAAAATGCTTCAACTGAGTTAATTATTCCTAAAATTTATAAATTTGTTGATAGTAATCTTGACTGTACATCACAAAATTTTCCTGATGAATATCTACAATCTTGTTCGTCAGACTTTGGTGACTCCTTATGCTTTTTCTGGTATAACCCATCCTAGTGATGAAGCATCTGTTTCAACCATTTTGTAACTATCATCTAATGGTAATGTTAATGGGTTAAGTTGAGTAATTTCTTCCTTTATATTTTGAACTAATTTAATATCTTCACTATTAAAATATTTTTGTCCTGTGTTACTAGTTTTACTATGTAATACTGCTATTTTTCTTCCTAAATCAGGGATAAAATTTCTTGCATAATTTAACAATCCTAAAAATGCTTGTAACTGGTTCTTATCTTCTAACTTATCTGGAAATTCTAAAACCTTTTTAGCTATATGATCTTGTAATTGTATTGTACCTGACTTGATATACATTCCTAAAAATTCTATATCTTGCTTTTCTAATGCTATTTTATTTTTACTAATCACATTCCATTATTGATAAATTCATGTAAAATTATCTCTAAATGCTTCCTATGTTCATTTTTATTTTTACTATGTACTAAAATATCATCTACATAAACACTACAAAATTTATTGTATTTCTTGAAAATTTGTTCCATCTTTCTTTGAAAGATCGACGGAGCATTTTTAAGTCTAAATGACATACCAAGCCACTCAAAATGTCCTTCTGGACAAGTAAAAGTTGTCAACTCAATTGATTCTTCTGCTAATCGTATTTGCCAAAATCCTGATTTACAATCAAATTTACTAAAATATTTACTCTCTTGAATTTTATTTATAAGCTCATCCTTATTTGGTACCTTATAACTATCTTCATATGTATTATCATTTAATTTCTTGTAATTATAAACTATTCTAGCTTTACCTCTCTTTAATTCTGAATGTTTTCTCACAATAAATGTTGTTGATCTATGTCTAGACTCAGAGGGTCTAATTAATGTTAAATTTAACAACTCTTTAATTTGCTGCTCAAACTCTTGTTTATCTATTAAAGTACAAGGCATATCAGCTGTCTTTATGGTTAAATCTGGATTAATTATATTTAATTTTGCTAGTATTTTATTTTTACTCCAATGTAATTATGGGTCTTCTCCTATAATCCTAGTTTATTCGGTTAATTGTAACAATTCTTCTAAACTCTTATTTAATTGTAATATTTCTATACGGGTTCTTTCTTCTAAAATTGGATATTAATATTTCTTCATCAAAATCTTCTATGTTATTATGCTTATCATTTTCTTTTGAGTTTTCCAAATAATAACTATCTTGACTATTAGATTCTTCTATACTTATGCTTTTGTATGCTTCTACAGTATTACTTTGGTCAGTTATTGTAATGCCTATTTTGAAAAATGTTATGTTAGGATTCATAAATAAAAAACCTTGTAAACTTTTCAAAAAGTTAACCTAAAATGAATGGGTATAATTCTACTGGTGAAACAAATGTTAATGGCAAATTAAATTGTTGTTTTCTACTTTAATAGACTCATTATTAATACAATGTGTTAAATAAACTAATCTCTCATCAAACTGTGTTATTCTCATTGGTTTTGCTGATTTTTGTCTATATTTTTCTGGTACTAACTCTTTTCTTATGACACTCATTGTACTCCCTGTATCTATCATAGTTGTTGTTTGTATCTTATGTTCTTTTGCTAATTCTATTTCACAATTTATGGTAATTAAATAACTATTTTTTGGCTTTTCTATACTATAAACAATATTTCCTAATATTTCAGTATTTTCTTGTGATTCTGCTGAATTAATAACTTATTATTATAACACTTTTCGCACAATATTGAATATGTATTATAGTATTTATTTGCAACTAACTTGCTACACTTATGACATTTTTCTGGCCAACCTAAATTAATGTATTATATTCTTCTTCATGTTGTTCTTCTATGAATGCACACGTATACTCTTCTAAATCACTACTTGTGCTACTTGAATCTTCTGAGTCTGAATCTATCATATTTATACTTTCTATACTATAAACACTCTTATTATCACTTAAATCATCTAAGCTATATATTGACTGTATATCTTTATCTTCTTCTAACTTAAACAACTCCATTAAATGTACTTTTGCTTTGGGTTATTTTCCTAATTTCGGACATTTAGGTCTAATATGTTTAACTTCTCCACATGAATAACACTTACAGCTACTCTTATCTTTTGGTGCTTTATATTTTCTAATCCAAGGTCTACCACTTCTTTTCCTAAATTGCTTTGGATTATATTTTCTCTTCCTATATGTTCTCGAAGGTCTTATGCTGTTTGTAGGGTTTATATGACCTATATTTCTTTTTGTATATTTTCTTATGCTTATTTTTCTTATGACAACCATATTGTTGTGGTAAATCTATATTTTTACAACTCACGTAAAATTGCTTCCTAATTTGTCTTTTAGCTTTCATTTGACTACATTCTTGTCTAAGTATATCATATACATGTTGAATTCTCGGTCTTATTGCAATATCATTTTTCTTTGGATGTTTTTGTCATTCATTCCAAATCTTTTCACTTATTGGTCCTTTTATTTTTGTCATATAAGTATCTAATAAATTAATATCACTAATTCTACATGTTCTTCCTAAATATTTAAAGAAATTTGTGGTATACCTATATACTGTAAATCACAAATTTGTAATTGTTCTAAATTTCTAATTGCTTTTATTTGTTCTTGTTCACTTCTGCCATCTAACCTATTGTGATCTAAAAATTCTTGTTTAATTAAAGTAACAAAACCATCAATATTAAAATGTGTTTTAGCTGCCTGATGCTGTTCTGGATTTTGAACTTTCCATGATTGAAAATAATAAAAAACTAAACCATCTAAAGTATGCTCAAAGTAATCTAGCATATTTTGTGAATTACTAAAATCTAACATTAATGCTGCATGTACGCAACCCTTTTCCCATCCCTCAATCGTTTTTTCCCAATCTTGTGGATCTACATTATCTAAATTTAATATATTACCAACTATATTAATTTGTTTTAACCTTCATAAATATGGAATCCTATGTTTACTAGATGGTTTTATCATACTTTCTTCAACATAATCTACTTTTGTTTTTTTCATTATTGACACACCCCGACCGAGATCGAGGTATGCTGGCCGTCACGTGAGGGTGACATAGCCATGTGCACAGTGTGGAAACAATAAAGATAAGAAATATACGAATAAATAAAAACCAAAAGCTACTAAAGTGCACTAATAAATATACTAATAAATAAAAACAAAAACTACTATAGTGCACTAATAAACAGGAAGTGCTAGGAGTGAGATACAAGTGTAAATACTCTTAATCAGAGCATAGAAAGTCTAGGTGCAGTCCAGTAGGACAAGTACTAATTATACAGTACAAGAAAATGTCTTACAATTATTTTATTATGTCAGAACCACCGAAATCCTCGTACACCACCAACCACAAGTTTACCTAAAACCTAGAAGGGCACAAAACAGAAAATGTGAGTGGGCAAAAACAAATGTTTTCAAATTCATTTCATTTCTCAAAAGTTCTAACCCTTCGCTGTAAAACATGTATAATTTTCCCAAAATTGGAATATAAACATATGCATAAATATATATATGTAAATATCTCAATTCAAATCATGCTTCACATAATTATATTCATAAGTATGCCATGCCAAAACATAAAATAGAATAAGTAACTCAGGTGAGAATAAATTCATGGAAAATAACATATTACCCCGAACCCTTGCATAAGTCTGTACGGCTGAATTCATAGCCCATTATTCAATCTAGACGGAGTCACTACAATGACCTATACGGCACTACACTGCACATAAGTCGGAACCACTAAAAGGGTCTGTATGACAAGACTGGGTGTAATATAATTATGCTCAATACTACGCTCTCATGATAGTTGGGCGATAAATCGCTACTCACCTACGAGTCGGAACCACCTATGATGGTCTATACGGCAAGACTGTGCACTTAAATTGGATCCAATGTGAGCATATGGTGCGGGAGGTGACATTATAAACAAGCTTCTGTTATATCTCTGGCTAAATCACAATCACCCTAGGTGCAGGTTTAAGAGCTCAATGTTTTTCAATCACAACTTTAATCACATTCACAATTCATAACTCACCTGGGCTTACCTGAGCGTCCACAGCACCATAATTATATAATATGCATCATATACCAATTTATATACAGAATATAAATTTATATGCATGGTGTTTGTACCATACTTAGGGCCTCCGTATTTAGACCTCGTATAAATACTCGGGGGACTCAAGTGTAATTATGTAATAAATGGAAGGGCAAATATGTAATAAGTGAGGAGCCTTTATTCTATAAAAGGGCATCCTCACCCTCACAACTCTCAAGCCTCTCATATTCAGAGCAAAACCTCTCATATTCAGAGCAAGGCCTCTCAGATTTAGAAGAGCCTATCACATACAGAAGCTCTCTCTCTCCCTCACAATCCTCTCAGAGAAATACAATATCAGTGTGGACGTAGCCCAAACATTGGGGTGAACCACGATACATATTGTGTTATTTACTTTCTTGCAGATTCACGGTCGGATTTACATTGTTCCAAGACCTTCGGTTTTATGCATCAACATTTGGCGTCGTCTGTGGGAATCGACAGGAAAAACTGTTGGTTCTCTTTCATTTTTTCACCTCCACCGTGAATCTGCAAACAACTTCCAGTACGATCAAATGGCTGCCTTACAACTCTTCGCATTATTCTTATTTTTCGTGATATTCTTCCATCCAACAGCTACAAAAACAAAAACAAACCTAGAAAATTTTGAGCATATATTCTTTGACTTGACTCAAGCACTTTCAGATCTACTAAAACAAACCCCATAGAACCTAGAAATTGTAATTGTTGCCAAATTTGGGGAAATTAGGGGTTGCTATTGAAGGGGGTTCCATTCCAGATCAAAACAGTGCGCTGCATGAGAAGGAATGCGACAGTGGGGGAAAGGGCGGAGGAAGAAGAGAGAGTGTGAAAGAAGGCAAAACATGTCTGCCACTATGTACGGAAAGAGATCATCGATTTTTTGAGATAACTCACTGCGGTCGACTTCCCATCCGTCCTACCGTTCAAGTGCCGCGCGCTTACGGCCCCCGAATCGGAGCCCAAAATGACCTCTTCTCGGGGACGAGCACAGCAAGTGCAGACCTTCCCGCTTCCACTTGACGATGAGGTGGCAGAGGCAGCGCCACTCGATTTGGCTAAAGTGCCTTCCACAAATTGGATCTTGTCGACAGAAAAATCAGAGAAAGAAGATGCAAGAATCGCCGACTATTTTGATATGATTGCAGGAACAAGCACATGTGGTATTGTGGTCTGGGAAGTAGATGCAAGAATCGCCGACTATTTTGATATGATTGCAGGAACAAGCACAGGTGGTCTTGTGGTCTGGGAAGTCATCTACGCCGAGCACGGCATCGACGCCACCCGACGATATCAGGGCGACAGCGAGCTCTAGTTGAGGACTCGTCAGATCAGGGTCCAACGGCCAGATTTTTCGATGGGGTAAATCAGGAGAGCCTCACTGAGTCGAGTGGTGCCAATGCGGCATGAGGATTCTTCTCGACTTTAAGGAGCTTCAGGACTCGCTTCGAAGAGAGAGATTTGGGGAAGTCGACCATGGCAGTGGTAGAGTTGCAAATTTATGTGGTTGCAATGTCTCATTATACAGCATGTTAACGGTAGCTTTTACTCCAGCTACAAGAGGGAGAATCGCTGCCGTCGAATCGGTGAGTTATCTCGCGATACAGCACCATACAGCAAAACGTCCTCACTTCGCTAGTGAACTTGTCTCTGGAGAAGCCTAACAAGGTGAAGATCGTACGATCAGGATTCGTGCCGCATTTGGTGGATGCAGCAAGCACAACTCTTCGATGGGCACTCCACAACCTGGTTAGGTTTGGAAACTGGGTAACTCTGGTTCATATTTTTCCAAACCTCAAGATCCAGAAACAAAAAAAAAAAAAAAAACAAAAGCAACAAAGGTGCAGAGGTGAGCTGAGAAAAACGAAAGCAAAAGCAAAGCAGAAAACGAAAGCAAAAACAAAAAAAAGGGAAATGGCATTATTCCCTTGTCTGTCATCTGCCAAAAGAAAGAAAAATAAAAAGAAAGGAAAAGGTAAAACGTTCAGTAGGCGCAATACGCACATGGAAAAATATCTGCAACAACCCAGTACGCAGGTATAACCCTATCAGAGGGTAAAAATAAAAAATAAAAATAAAAATAAAAAACGGCAAGCCCAAAATAATGGGTTGGAATGTTATGTGAAGGGCGAAGGCCCATATGCCCAAAAGAGCCAAGCCCTATATTATCACAAACCAGGTAATCAAAAGTATGTCCAGTACTACAAAAAATTATTCGGCAGTCTGCCGCTATTACCACCAACCAAGTGATCAAAAGTACGCCTAGTACTACAAAAAATTATTCGGCAGCCTGCCACTATTACCACAACCAGGTGATCAAAAGTACGCCCTGTACTACAAAAAATTATTCGGTAGACTGCCACTATTACCACCAACCAGGTGATCAAAAGTACGCCCAGTACTCCAAAATTATTCGGCAGTCTGCCGCTATTATCACCAACCAGGTGATCAAAAGTACGCCCAGTACTCCCAAATTATTCGGCAGCCTGCCACTATTATCACCAACCAAGTGATCAAAAGTACGTCCAGTACTCCAAAATTATACATGAGCATCACTCATGTCAATCATACATAAACATTCATGAGCATCACTCATGTCAATCATATATGAACATTCATGACCATCATTCATGTCAACACTCATGAGCATCATGTCAACATCCATGAGCATCACTCATGTCAATCAACATAAACATTCATGAGCATCACTTATGTCAATCAGCTTCGAAAGCTTCATTTACAGAGCTCTAGCTTCAAAAGCTTCATTTACAAAGCCCTAGCTTCAAAAGCTTCACTTGCAAAGCTTCACCTACAAAGCTTCAGTGCAAGGTATACAAATACCACCTCCGAACAACAGCCACTTCGGCCCATACATGGATTCAATTTGAAGTCTTCAGCCAACAAACTCTATTGACCGAAGACTTGGGGGACTACATTATGTACCATTTATTGGGCCTCAACTGGGCCTCATGAAAAAGACTTGGGGGACTTAGCCCATTATTTATGTATTGAAGAGTGAACCCTTATTTTATAAAAGGGACTCCCTCACTTTCATTAGAGAGCACCTATTATTCATGTATTAAGGAGCGATCCCTTATTCTATAAAATGGACCCCCTCACCATCATTAAAGAGCATCGCCGCCAGCTGAACAACCGCTTCGCCATGAGCATCAACTCTAGCCCATTATTCATGTATTGAGGAGCGAGCCCTTATTTTATAAAAGGGACCCCTTCACCATCATTAGAGAGTATCGCCGCCAGCTGAGCAACCGCCTTACAGTGAGCATCTACTTTTAGCCTATCACTTATGTATTGAGGAGCGATCCCTTATTCTATAAAAGGGATTCCCTCACCATCATTAGAGAGCATCGCCGCCTGCTGAGCAACTGCCTCGCCGCGAGCATCAACTTTAGCCCATCATTTATGTATTGAGGAGCGAGCCCTTATTCTATAAAAGGGACCCCCTCACCTTCAACGCCACAAACCGAGCCAACCAAGGCAACATAAGCCACAAGCAGAGCAGCCTCGCAACATGTGCTACTTTTAGTTGAGAATCATTTTAGATTGGGCACCGCCTCATATCGAGTATCAGTCCTAGACGACATCTAGTTACTTCGGCCCACACATGGACTGAATTTCAAGTCTCCAACCAAAAGACTTTCTTGACTGAAGACTTGGGGGACTACTATTTGTACCATACTTATGGCCTCCGTATTTAGACCTCGTATAAATACTCAAGGGACTCAAGTGTAATTATGTAATAAATGGAGGGGAAAATATGTAATAAGTGAGGAGCCCTTATTCTATAAAATGGCCTCCTCACCCTCACAACCCTCAAGCCTCTCATATTCAGAGCAAAGCCTCTCATATTCAGAGCAAGGCCTCTCAGATTCAGAAGAGCCTCTCACATACAGAAGCTATCTCTCCCTCCCTCACAATCCTCTCAGAGAAATACAATATCAGTGTGGACGTAGCCCAAACATTGGGGTGAACCATGATACATCTTGTGTTATTTACTTTCTTACAGATTCACGGTCGGATTTACGTTGTTCCAAGACCTTCGGTTTTATGCATCAACACATGGCATTTCAAGGCATACTTTCATTTAAACGTATTTTCTGGGAAAATATCAAGTATATAAGTATATACTGAAAACCAAAAGCCCACTCACTGGTATGTCGAAGGGTCAGAGCCCCCGAGTCACCCTTGACTGCGCTCGTCCTCGGGATAAGTCTCCCCTATATGCGAAACAACTATAAAAAGGTTAATTTAAAGCACATAATCAATACTAGCTAATAACTTCTCATACATTGCTTAAATGAGGTGTTTGAATATACCAACGTGATCTACACAACCTCACGAACATCCTCATATTTTAAAAATAATTCTCCGACGTCCCACATGTCGCCACACGCCGGCAAAGGCACGGTAACACGCGGCGCCACGCGCAGGGTTCCTAACGGAATCCCCTAACCCCGTTAGGAATATTCCGTCAAAGTTGACAGAATATTCCGTCATCATCTACCTCAGAACTCCGGCAATTGTCGCCGTCACCGGAAAACTGGGAATTTTTCAAACCTTCATTTCTCGTCTATTTCTCAGTCAAATTTCATGAAACTTAAACCAATTTGAAGCTTGAAAAAAATAGAATAATACCATACCTTTCAAGAGCCGTAAAATCCACGGAACTCGCCGGAAAATCCCTTGATAATCCGACTAAACCTGCAACTCGTCGAAACTCAACTTTCCGACGTCCAAATCACTTCATTTTTCTTCTCCGAGCTTCGTGAGGATGATTCCAAGCTTCCTATGCCCTTAAAAACTCCTAAAAACCTCACAATAATTAGTGCATGAACATTACCTAAGACTGGGATTTCAGTTTCTCGGGTTTTCGAAGGTTTTAAGTCAAAATAAAGGTATAAATCAACTTCTAGACATGCAAAGAGTTTGAATGTTACCTTTTAAACCTCGATCCGTGCCTAAAATGGAATGCTTGGAGTTCGTCCGTACAAAGTTAATGGAAACAGGAGAAAATCGAGAGGGAGAAGGGAGATAGAGTTCACAGGAAGGAGAGAGAGAGAGAGTTAGAGTGTGTGTGTGTGTGGTCCAAAGTTTTTGACTTCTAACAACCACAAAAACATAACAACTTTTAGTCTTAATTAGTTCCAAATTATAGGGACTTAAGGAATTAGTTCACTCCTAACTTAAACCACACAAACACACAAAATGTCCAAAGGCAAAATAGTCAGTTCACACTGTCGATACTAAATATTTCAGGACGGGCTGTTACAATTATATTGTTCATTTATTTGTCTAAAAAATTGTTGATCAGTTCTACCTGTGTATCCTGGATTTGGATTTTCTACTCCTGATGTGCTACTTTCTTTTGTTGGATTACATTCTGCTTTTAATTCTAAATTATTATATTCTTTTGATCTTAAAATATGTTCTACTCCTATTTCTAAAATTAATATTTTCATAAGTATTGTTCTTCATCTAAATGATCAATATCTTCTATAAGCTTATCTACAGTATGATCAAAATTTTGCTCAACTAAACTAATATCTAAATTATTAAAAGTCATATGAATACTCTCATTTTTTTATCTCACTTTCATCCTCTTATATTTTTTTACAGTTGCTTGTAATTACTAAACCTAATTGTTGCTTGACCTGTACTAGTTTCATATATTTGTACTTTATCTGGCTGTCTATTTCTTGCTACTTGTAAATTAGGTAATGTCCACTAAGTTCCTTCTAAAAAGTTATTATCTATAGGTTTTGCTTCTATCGTATTTACATGTTTACTATCAAATGTTTGAGCTAAGTTTTGAAATTCTAAATTAAACTTATGATTATATCTATGAGACACTTTACCAATATAAATTATGCTAATACACAAATTTTTATACTCTCCTTTCATATTATAATTTTTTTTTTCTTATGCTTACTTTAATATATTTACTAAATTCATTTATTGTCATAACATAATTTGGAAGACATCCTATAACTGCTAAGTTTGAACTTAAATCTACTTCAGTTGTTGATATTGCTGCTTGTTGGTGATTATCCTATCTATCATCATATATATATATACTAAAGTTTTTGTGCTTGCTTATGCTCTGGTTAACCCTGCTATTCCAATTAATGTTGTTCCTACATGAATATGACTAAAATGTGAATTTTTCAAATGAGTAACTGCTTCTTTACTAATTAAATTAAGTGTGACTTCTTTATCAATACAACTAATTTCATGTTGACTAATGCTACTTACAATTCTGCTTCTGTTTTCAGATAAACCTAATTGATATAAATTATATTTTATTTTTTGTGTCATCTCAAAACCTCTTCTAATAAATTCTTGTGCTTCTTCATTTGGATAAATATTTTCAGCTCTAACTACTTCTTTTCCTTTTCTCCTAAAAAGTTCCATTTTCTATTATTAAAAGGATTTAGCTTAGGTCTTCTAATATTATTATTTGCACTTAAAGTTGAATTTTCTAATTTATCTAACAAAGATGGTGGAAGTAATGAGTATGCGTTATCTAAAACTTTGTTTATTTATGCTATTTGTTCTTCAACTTGATCTAATTTTTCAGCCAAACTTAAAAGTAATTGAATAATTAAATTATTTTGCCTAATGAGAATATTACTACTGACTACTTGTGTTGAAAATTATGTTAAACCTACTGGTTCTTTATCTAGCTTACTAATTTCTTTCAAAGCTTGGATACATTTTCTACTAGTTCTAGAATTAGTCATTAAACTAATAATTTATCTATTTTATTATGCAGTTTATGTACTTGTTTACTCATTTCCTTCTGCACTAATTGATTTTTTTGAACTTCTAATTTTAGCTGCTCAACTATTTCTAATGATCTAAGTTCTACTTGCTTCGGCTTACTATTTATGAGGTCAACAAGCTCTTTTATCTCTCTTTTGCTAGGAAACCTTTGAATATTTACTGAGATGTAATATAGTCTATATTTTGTCTAATTGTTTTTATGGAATTTTTCTGAAAATGCTCTAACAACTGGTTTAACAAATGATTATGCTTATTATTTTCTAATTTCATATTTTCTGCTTGACTAATAATAAGATCTACAATACTATTAGTTTGTGGATTTTCTTTACTATGCAAAATATGATTATGCTTTCTCAATGGAAAATAACAAACTAAACTATTTTGGTCTAAGGTTATTTTTTGTTTTTGTATTTCACTAATTTCTAAATTAAGATAATGTATCATAAACTACAGTCTACCTTTCTATAGAGTTACGACTAACTGGTTTCTAAGAAACTCTCTTTCTTCTCTCAAGGTTTCTAAAACTTGATCTGTTGCTCTTTTTGCTTCTAAAACTTTATGTTGTACTTCTGTGTTATTATATTTACGAATAAATGAAGGATGTTCAAGATAACTAAGATAAAACTTCTGCTTCTTCAAGATCCTGCTAATTCTTTTGAATATATATGCTAATCTTCTCTTTAAGCTAATTATAGTTGGGTGTCTGGGATAATAAATACCTAGTGGTTATGGTTGACAAGGTCTACAAGGATAATAATATTTGTTGTTTATACAAAATAAACAAGTGTGATATTAGTTGTGTTCATGACTTCCGTCCTCAAGGTACTTCACTTTTATAATTATACTATTAAAATGCTAAACTTGGCCCTGATACCAGATTGGTGAAGCAGGCCCGGTTAAATAGTTGGATGACCATTATAACAACTAGACATAAAACCTTGCACATGAAACTCGACATGTTTCAGCATGCCGGCCACTAATAGTACAAGTATAAGGCCTTAACGGCTGAACTTAGAGGTACGAAGAACTCAGAGGTACCCTGGTTAATGTCCAATTATTTGTATGGCAAGCATTCAACTATAACAGAGTGCTCGAACAAAGTATGATCGTCAGTTTAGCAGGTTAATAATATAACTATAATAGTGTTTCCCTGTTTTGGACTAGAAGTCTTAATTAAACAAACACACTAAAGAAAGAAAGAAAACTTACTTAAGACTTGGATATTGCTTGAATATGTACACTTTAACTTTTCTTAATATATAGAATGTTTACAAAGAAATGTTTACAAAGGATGCTAGGAAGGTTTTGGATGCTTGAGTGTATGAGAATTGAAAGATGGTGTGCCTTTGCTGTGTTGTTCCGTATCTTCTGCATGGGAGAAAAAGCTCCCTTATATACAAAACCTAATTCCTAAACAACAAAATAACTTTTCATTTATTTACAACTTTTTAGATAGTGACAGCACACTGTTTCTGAAAACTGTCAGCACTGTTTCTATAAGCTGGCTGTCTTTTCTTTGCTTGAATGAAGGTCATGTGAATCCATGTTGTCTTGGCTCCTGCAGTGTTTACCACCTTACCTTTTGCATTCAAATGTTTTCTGAAAGTGTCAGTCCTTCTTTTTCTTCTTTTGGATGTATTCTTTGGTGAAGACCACGTGAACTCTACTAACTCTATTGCATGCTTGGCCAATTTTGTACAAATGTTTAAAGGGTAACCTCGGTACTTTTGAAAACTTTTGTCCTTATGATCAAAAGGAAGCTTTTAAGGGGTTTTTGGTTAGTTTTCCACATTTTCAACGTGTGTGCCTTTCTAAGGTTAAATCCTAAATGTGCCCCCGTCTTTTGATTGGCTAATAAAATTAGCATTTGTAGTTCTACTCCAAATTCCAATTTGTGGCACAAATTTAGCACCCCAATCTTGGTACGACACGTGTCTCAATCCCTTGTCATTATAGACGTGGGATTTGGCTTCACATCTTTTGTCAGGGAACATTACAAATACTCTAGAAAAATAAAAAACACACATTATTTTTAATTTTTCACATAATTTTTATTTGATTATGTTTGTTGATTTCGCTTGATTTATGCAATCTGATAGTTAAAGATTTAGAAATAAAAAAGGTGTGCGAGAAGACAAAAATGGTGTAAAAAACACTTCCCATCTTTTAAGTTGGGATTTTTCATTTTACCTTATCAGTTTTTCATTTTTATTAGTCAATTGAAACCATTTATGTTACCCTTTAAAGATAAACTCTTCAAAATTTAATCACATCAAAATTCATTTGACTGTTGAATGAACGTCGTACTTTGCCTGTTTATTGGATAATCGTTACATAACTAAATAATTTTGTATGAGCCAAAGAAATTGAACATGGGCTAAGGTTTGCAATTAATCTTCAGGTAAGAGATATAATAAGCACTGATAAAGTGGGAACAGTCCAAGTTCACCGCTTTTAGAATAAAATACATGGCAGTTGTAGAACAGAGAAATGAAATTCCAGAGCCCATGTATATTTATACTTCATAAGTGTAGTTTTTGCATCAAACATAATTCCATGTATAATTTATATTTGGGTAATGCTAGAAAAATTAAATTTGCAAACTAAATGATGTGTCACCAATAAGAATGAGGACGTTTATCAACGCTTAAATAATAAATCAATCATCAACTTCCATAACCTTTAAGGTGCGTTTGTTGCACCAGTCTACCTCGGACTGGACTAACTTCATAGACTAAGCTGGACTGGCTTAGGATAGACTAAGGTGGACTGACGTAGTGAAGTATTTGGTGTAATGTCAGACTAAGAAACAGGATAGTATAAGAAAAATGCCTTTATTTTGAATAATTTCTTTTGTATGGCTTAAGTTTGAATTTCTGGCTCTGTCACTAGTCCAAAAACTGAGTGCACTACAAGAAAAATGCCTTTTTGCGACAGTTTTTTTGCCTTAGATTACACTGCCGTTGCAAATAAAAGGAAATTTGTGCGGCATTTGTTAGCGTGAAAATATTTGCGACACTGCTATAAGTAATGTCATAAATAGTGTTGCAAATAGTTACATATGTTATCTTAAACAAATTGTTTGTGACGGCCCCCACAACGGAGAGAGTTTGAGCGCGAACAAATTGGGCGCTCAATGTTTTAGATGAAATAAAGCGCACTCCTTTTTTCTTTTTACCAACACAGCCTCCATTCTCTCCCACAACCGTTTCCTTTTCCCTCACTTTCGACTCTACTTGGGGCAATCAGAGACTCAATCGAAATTTCTAGAGTTATATCGGAGATTCCGGAGCACAATCGGAGTTCTTGTAAGCCACTACAACCATCTCCATCTTCTCTCTTTTCTGATTCTATAAGTCTTGCTAAGTGATTTCTAGGGTTTCTGTCGAGTGAATGTATTGTTGTTAATATGTTTACATGAATTGATTATATACTTGAGGGGTTAAAGAAATCCCCTGCTTTCAAGTTGATTGTCGAGTGAATCCTCTGCTTTCAAATTTATTTTCTAATTGGATATGTATATCATATTTGCTACCCAAGAAATCACCTGTGATTGGACCCTCCATCACGAACCAATAGTTGCTTGCCGTCTCTTGCCATGATTTTCTCTTGTAGATGCGTGTGGGAATGAGTTTCATGTTCTCAGTTAGAGAGAGAGAGAGAAAGAGAGAGAGAGAATATATATATTGTTTGTCGCTCTCTTTCTCTGCAGATACACCCCAACAAATCAACCAACTACTCCTGCAAAACCTCTCTCTTTCAGCAGAAGCTGGTTAATTACCCATTCCTAGCTAATTTTTAAGTGAGTTTATCCAATTTTTAAGTGATAATTGATGGCAGACCAAGAGTAGGTTTAGAGCCTGGAGATGGCTCAAATAGGGATATTTGCTTTCTGCAATTTATTTTAAATTAGTAGTATTTGACTTTGAATTACTACATATTGTAATTTCATTGAACTCCCAGTAGTTCTAGACTCTTACATAATATCTCCACGGTCATTGCCGCCAAGACCAATGGCAACTCAGTCAAACCACCAGCTCCACCACCGCCCTACCGACTACCAAACATGTGAGCTCATTTAAGATAGTAGACCAGCTTGCTTCCCTTCCCTCCAATCCAAACTTATCCACAAACCATAGTATTCTTTTAAATTGATGGCAGACCAAGAGTAGGTATAGCTTGAAAACTTGGTTTGGATTGTCAACCTTTTTGGGTTACCTTCATGACTGAAGATTAATAGATTGTTTCTTTTGTAGTTCATATATTTTGGATTAACTATAGAGATCAAATCAAGGGTGCTTAATTCTTAGCTTGGTGCGTTTTCTATCCACCTTTTAAATAAAAATTTGATTAATTTTACATACTTTCTTTGTATGCTTTTCTACATCTTGTTGTTTTTCTTGTTAAAAATAACTACCCTTTTTTAATGGATAATATAAGGTATTGTTTCTTTATTTTTTGGATGACATTAGGTATGGACAAGAGTTGGATAGATTTAAATGACAGGTCGTTTGATCAATTTAAACATGGGCTTGAACATTTTTTGGAGTTTGCATTTGATAACAACAAGGGTCATACAAGGATTTATTGTCCTTACAAAAAATGTTACGATCGGTACTTTGTTACAAGGGAAGTAGTAAGAGCTCATATAATAGTTGATGGGTTTATGCCAAATTATAGAAATTGGATTCATCATGGAGAAACAAACCAACCATTATATTCAGAACAAGGTATTAGGAATAATACTCCATCAGCCTTTGTTGATGATATGTTTGGAATGGTACAAGAGGCATTTGGCCATTCAAATGTGGAACCTAATATGGAGAATGATTAGTCAACAGAAAATGAACACAGTGAGGGGTCAAATGATGAAACTAGAAAGTACTTTAAATTGCTACAAGATGCAGAATGTCCTTTGTATCCAGGGTGTGAAAAGTTTACTAAATTGTCATTCATTGTTCGGCTATTACACATAAAGGTACTTGGTGGATGGACATACAATTCAATGACAATCTTGTTAAATTTTTTGAAAGAAGTTTTTCCCAATATAGACGTACCAGATTCTTATAATGATGCTCAAAAGATTACACAGGACCTGGGCTTCACATAGGAGACATGGGATGCATGTCCTAATCATTGTATGTTGTTTAAAAATAAGGATGAGAAGCTTGAATCATGTGACATCTGCCACACATCCAGATACAAGAAATTTGAAGGCCAAACTAACAATGGTGTGAGTAGGGATAGAAAAATATTAGCTCAACAAGTAAGATATTTTCCATTGAAGCCAAGATTGCAAAGACTTTTTATGTCTTCCAAAACTGCTTCACTTATGAAATGGCATGCCAAGAAGCGTATTAATGATGGTGTGCCAAGGCACCTTGCTTATACACTTCCATAGAAAGCTTTTGATGCTTAGTATCCAGATTTTGCTAATGGAATTCATAATGTCAGACTTGGTCTAGCATCAGATGGTTTTAGCCCATTTAGAACAATGTTCAAACCTCGCAGTACATGGCCTGTTATTCTAATGCCATATAATTTGCCACCTTGGATGTGCATGAAGCAACCATTCTATATCTTGTTTGTTCTGATAGATGGCCCGCACGGACCTGGTAATAAGATTGATGTATATTTACAACCATTGATTGACAAGTTAAAGGAATTATGGCAAGGTGTACTTATGATGCCTCGACGAATCAAATGTTTAAACTACATGCTACATTACTTTAGACTATCAATCCTGCATATGGGAACTTATCAGGGTGGAGCACTAGAGGTGAAAAAACATGTCCTTGTTGCAATACGAACACTCGATCTCGTTGGTTAACTTATGGAAGAAAGTATTGTTACACATGTCACCGTTGATTTTTACCTACAAGTCATAAATTAAAAAGAGATAAAGTGTCTTTTGATGGCACACGAGAATGGGGACGTGCTTCACAAAAAATTTCAAGTATTGATGTGAAAAGACAGTTGCGAGGAGTACTTACAGAGTATAAGAAAGAAGACTTTAGAAAGAGGAAAAGAGCTGAAGATGGGAGTAATAATGGTCAATCATTTTCGAAGAAAAAAAATCATATTTTTTGAGTTACTGTATTGGGAGCATAATTTGATTCGTCACAATCTCGATGTCATGCACATTGAGAAGAATTGTTGTGAAAATATCCTTTGGACAATATTGGGTGTTGCTAAAAAAACCAAGGACAATTTAAAGGCTCGACGTAACTTAGAAGAAATGGGCATTAGGAAACCATTGCACCCTCAGGAACGAGGTTCTAATAAGGCATACTTAGCTCCTGCTTATTTTACTATTACTAAAGACAATAAAGATGTGTTCTTAAAAGTCTTTATGCAAGTAAAGGTTCCAGATGGTTATGCTTCTAATATTTCTCGGCATGTACACATGAAGGAGCGGAGTATTTGGGGTCTTAAGAGTCATGATCATAATATATTAATGCAACAATTACTTCCTATAGCAGCACACAGAGCCTTGACTAAGAATGTTGTTGAAGCATTGATTGAGTTCACTAATTTCTTCAGACAACTTTGCTCGAAAGTGAACGTGTAGTCTAAATAGGAACATATTCAAGAGCGAATTGTGCATACACTTTGCCATTTTGAGAAGATTTTTCCAATGTCTTTCTTTGACGTAATGAAATATATGCTTATCCATCTAGCTGAGGAAGCATTGGTTGCTGGGGCTGTCCAATTTAGATAGATGTATCCTATAGAGAGGTTAGTAAAGTTGTAGTTGTAATTTTTATTATATTAACTATTTTCATTAGATTATATTTTAATTATATTACACACAGGTACTTATTAACACTTAAGTGTTATGTGCGTAATCGTGCGCATCCTGAGGCTTCAATTGCCAATGGTCGCTTAATGGAAGAATGCATGACTTTTTACACCCGATATTTGAATGAAGTAGAAACAAAGCTTACTCGTCCAACTCGTAATGATGATGGTGGTAGTGACTATGGTCGTCCTCTTAACAAAGGAGTGAAAATACGTCTAAATGAAGTTACATGGACATAAGTACATAGGCACATGCTAGTCAACACAGATGCTATTACACCATTTTGAAAGTAAGTGAAAGCACAATTATATTTATTACTTTGAATGCTTCTTAATTCACTTCTTTCTGAACAAATCTCATATTATATAAGTTGATACACAGGGGCTAACTAATAATGAAGTATTTTCTAAAGACATCATTAGTTTGGCTAATGGTCCTGACCAATTTGCACGAAGATATAAAGGTTATGTCATTACTGGCTCCAAATTTCGTACCAAAGAAAGCGAAAAAAATGTAGAACCACTCAAAATTCTGGTGTTGTATTGAAAGCAGACATTATGAGCTATGTTACTGTTAAGGACAAAAGGCCTTGCTTAGGTGATGTCACCTATTATGGAGTGTTGAAAGATGTGGTTGAAATCCGATATACCAATGCCTTGAAATTTGTTTTGTTCAAGTGTGATTGGGTTGATGCAGTTGGTGGAATGAAAGAAGATGAGTTTAGATTCACATTAGTGAATTTTAATCATCTATTATACAAAGATAATGTTGTAGGGGACGAGCCTTTCATTTTAGCACGAGATGCAAAGCAAGTTTGTTATATATAGGATCCAATTGATTCAGATTGGCATGTTGTTGTTAATATGACTGTAAGAGATCTATTCGGTATGCGTTCAAAGGATTCTTCCCACACCCCCAACAATTATGCCTCAAGTAGAGCTCTATGCACCCCAACAATTGGATGAAACTGTATTTATGAATGATGAAGATGTTGGTTAGGTCAGGGAAGGAGTGGATGGAGCAACCGTAGACATAAATGTTGAAGAAGTTGATGATCCTCCTGAAAATGAGATGAAAGAATGCAGGGCCGGCCCTGAGGGTAGCCCGAGTAGGCGGCCACCTAGGGCCCCCAAATTTTTTAATTTTATTTTTTATATAGGGAAGTGTTATTAACACTCCAAAAATCTCATCCTACACTCTTCACAAGTGTATTTTTCTTTCCAAATATAGAAAGTTTGAAATGTAGAATGAGAATTTTAGAGTGCCAATCATAACTTTCTATATATATATATATATATATATATATATAATTTTGTAGTTTGAGTAAAATATCTAAATATGAAATTATAAAAAAAAAATGGAACTAGCCGTGTGTTTTGGGTGGGGAGGGGGGCCCAAAATATATCTTTTTAAATATGTGTGTATATATATAATATATATAAATATATTTTTAGAGTTTGAATTTAATAAAATATTTAAATATAAAATTATATAGTTGTCTTGAAAGTTGAAACTTGGCTGCAAAATGTCTTGGTTGGGGTGAAACGGAAACTTCAGCAACATTTCACCTTTTTTTTTGGGAATTTAACGCACAGAGCAAACTGAGCATTGAGCAAGTTTGCGATGGACCCATTTGCAATGCTTATGAGATCTTGAAGGTGCTTCCGTGGCGTTCAGAGACTAATAAAAGTGATGGTAAGTTGGGTTTTTTTCACTGGATTTTGTAGCTTCCAATTGGGTGTTTGTTGTAATTAACTGGGTGTTCTAATCACTGGCAATTTTTTTTTTACAATGGAAGTGATTTTGGAGGTGAAAAATGAGTTGTTGAAGAGTAACCAAGAGAGTGAAGTTTGGGAAGGGTGGTCTGGAATCCATTGCTGGTTATGCTGTCATTACTGTATTGTAAGTTATTTGTTTTCATCTTCTTATAAGTTCTGCAAATGGCTTTCATGGAATCATGAGAATATGGCAGTTGGTGATTTTATAAATTGTTATCCAACTCTAGCCATGGAATACTAACATTTGGAATATTTATTAATGAAAGAGATTGGTCTAAAAATTGCGAACAGCTTGTATTGCTTCGGTAAAATCATTTGAGGTCACGGTGTGATGTATAGGAAAGGCCTCCATATGTTACCTACTACCGTTAGTTACTGCCATTGTATAATCCCTAAATCTATATGAAAGTGTCATTTTCTTTCATGGATCAATTGTGGCGTACCTGTGTCAGACATGCTTAGGAAGATAACGTCCCGAATATTGTGCTGATACTAAATTTACAAGGACATTCACACATTTCCAATTTGTATACTTGCATGAAAACATACCATGTGAAATTCTAAAATATCTACTAAAATAGAAGTTGAAAAATTGTAGTTATTTTCGATTCTAGGGTTTATGATTTGTTTATTTTAATGTGTATTTTTTATGCGAAATCAAAGAATTTGCTTGTCAAGTGTCTATATTGCAATTATAAAATTCGAACTTGTGGATGCACTTAATAAAGTGGTTAAATCCCTTCAAGAAGATACATGGATTATGGGTGCACTTAACAAGGTTGGTTACTTTTACTTCCTAACTAGTTTTGGTTCAAGATAATTCAAAGTTTTGATGTTGAATTTTACCATATTTTTTATGCGCCTCATTTTGTGTTGTGTCATTTTTATCAAACTGTTGTGTTGGGTAGTGGGTAAAATTTGAATTTTAGTTTGTTTCTTTGTCAATTTGTTGTTTACAAAATATTGAGTTGATTGTTGATTGTGGGGTTGTGATTTCCTAATTGAAAAAGAGTTGGTTATCATGCCTCCTATTAGAAATAGTAAGCCTACTAACAGAAATAGAAAGTATCTCTATGGGTCTCAAAAAAGAAGAAACAAGGAAAAGGAAGAAGCATTAATAAAGTCTCAGGCTGGATCTCTTAGTAAGTTTTTCAAGAAACAAGATGATATTTCAGTGAATGAGGAATAAGGGAATCATGACAGTAATGGGGAGAAAGATGATTTCACAATTGAGATTGATAACGAAGAGCAAGATGAGCAATATGAGCCTCTATCTGACGATGGTAGTAAAGAGCAAGAAGATGAACCTCTGATTGAGACTGACATTGAAGAACATGATCAAACTAATGAGAATGGTAAGGATATTGAAATTGTCTTTCCTTTGAATATTGATGATCCAGGGAATTGGGATAAGATTGATCAAAATCTTAGGGACATGTTAGTGAAAAAAGGTCCTAAAAGAATTGATGATGTTGCATTTCCGAAAGATAATTCAGGTAGGCATTTTTCTTTTGTACATTACATTAGAAAATTGCCTAATGGGGAGACGCAAGATAGGAAATGGCTAGTGTACTCATGTTCTTTATAGTATTTTGTTTTTGTTGCAAGTTATTCAAGCAAATTGGAATCAAGACTTACCTGGATAATGAGGGTTTGAAAGATTGGAAGAATATTGGTCACAGGCTTACAACTCATGAAACTAGCAAGGAACACATTCACTACATGAGTAAATGGATTGAATTGGAAAGAAGATTGCAAAAATGTAAAACAATTGATGAAAGTGTGCAACAACAAATCAGCAAAGAGAAAGAGCATTGGAGACAAGTGTTATGGAGGCAATGAGAAGATTGTATGTGAAAAGACTTGCAAAAGTTACTTTGGCATTTCGTGGAGACAATGAGAAGCTGTATGAAGAGAATAATGGAATTTTTTTAAATGTGATTGAAATGATTGCTGAATTTGATCCTACAATGCAAGAGCACATTCGGCTTATTGATACACATAAGACTTATTACCATTATCTTGGTCACAAGATTCAAAATGAATTGACACAACTGTTGGCAAGTAAGGTCAAAAGTGAAATCATAGCAAGAATTCGAGAAGCAAAGTCTTTTTCAGTGATACTTGATTGCACTCCGGATGCTAGTCACGAAGATCAAATGTCTCTTATAATAAGCTGTGTGGATGTTACAAAAACTCCAATAAAGGTTGAAGAATTCTTTTTAGAATTTCTGAATGTACATGACTCAATAGGGTGTGCACTGTTTGATGTGCTTTTCGGTGCATTGAGCAATCTTAAACTTGATGTTGATGACATAAGGGGACAAGGTTATGACAACGGTTCAAATATGAAAGGCAAAAATAAATGCGTGAAAAGCAGAGTACTTGAAATAAATCCTAGAGCATTCTACACTCCATGTGGCTGTCATAGCCTTAATCTTGCACTTTGTGATATGGTCAATTGTTGTCCTAAAACTATGTCTTTTTTTGGAGTGGTACAATGTATATATACATTATTCTCATCCTCAACAAAGTGATGGAAAGTTTTTACAGATCATGTGCAAGGAAGTCACACTCTCAAACCGTTGTCACAAACTTGTTGGGAAAGTCATATTGAAAGTGTTAAACCCATAAGAGAAAGCGCTCAACAGATAAGAGATGCTTTGATTCACTTGGCAAATACTAGTGAAGATCCTAAGTCAAAGAGTGAAGCCGAATCCCTAGCAATCCATGAGTTGGAGAATTTTGAGTTCTTGTTAGGTAGGGTTATTTGGCATGAATTGTTGTTTGCTATTAATACTATTAGCAAAACTCTTCAAAAAGAAGATATGCATATTGATGTTGCTATTGATCAATTGAAAGGGTTTATATCTGTTCTTGATCAGTATAGAGAAACTGGATTTGAAGAGGCAATGAATGAAGCTAAGAAAATAGCAAGTGAGATGGAGATTGAGCCTGTTTTTCGTGAGAAATGCATCATTCGAAGAAAGAAACAGTTTGATGAGAGTGCTAGTGAAGTGGCAACACAATCAGCAATTGAAGCTTTTAGAGTTGATTACTTCATTTATATAGTTGATTAAGCTCGTACTTCACTTCATATCAGGTTTGAACAATGTCATAAATATGAAGAAACTTTTGGGCTTTTGTTTACTTTGAAGAAGTTAAAAGATGTAGACAATGATAGCTTGAAGAGTTTTTGTATCAATCTTAAAGAATTTCTGAAACATGGTGAGCATTCTGATATTGATGGAAAATACTTATTTATAGAGCTAAAAATCTTAAGAGAAACTTTGCCGAAGGAAATAAATCGAGCAATGGAAGTGCTAAAATATATAAGACAAAAGGATGGTTGTTTCCCAAATGCATGGGTTGCTTATCGTATTTTGTTAACCATACCAGTTACAGTTGCCTCTGCAGAAAGAAGTTTCTCAAAATTAAAGTTGATCAAATTGTATCTTCGATCAACTATGTCACAAGAAAGATTGAATGGGTTAGCTATTTTGTCAATTGAAAAAGAATTGGTTGAAAAGTTAGATTATGTAAACTTAATTAATACATTTGCGTCTAAAAACGCGAGACGTATAATATTTAAGTAATGTTTGCATATATTTCTTCTTTGGATATAAGTTCTAATGATTTTTGATGTAGAAACGAACTTTTTCATGTATTTAGCGAAATCTTTTCTTATACATATAAATGTACAATGAGTTGGGTATCAAAGAACTTTAGGGCCCCCACTCGAAGGCTCGCCTAGGGCCCCCAATTTCTCAGGGCCGGCCCTGAAAGAATGATTGGCCATATAGTGTATTAGTAGATCATATTGGAAATTCTTGTTATCGTGTGACATTATTTTGTAAATTCTGATTCTATTAGTTACTTTATTACTTCTAATTGACTATATGTTTTCTATCACTATAATTATGATTATGTTTATCAATGCATGTATATATGTTAGATTAATAATCGTGCACAGGGAGTAACATTTAATAAGGTACTTGGTAGGTACTCGGTTACATATTATGAATTATTTACATCAATCTTTTATGATGGTTCATCATGTGTATATACTAATTTTTTAGTGCGACAGAAAATGGCACCAAAGAGGGGAAGAGGCAAATCAATGGAGGAATTGATTCCCCCATCTCCAATGAGAGCTAAAAAGGGTAGGCCACAAGCACGACCATCTCAACAACGTGGACAAAGTTCGAATTAGCTTCAGTTATCTAGGTCATCTCAACATACCACATTGAATCAAACTCAACAGCAGCCACCGATTACAAGGCGTACACAGTCTCAATTAGAGACACAACTACAATAAAATCCATATGCGTCTAGTCATGAGGGTGAGCCTTTGGTGACTCCATTAGACCAAACAGGTTTGCAATGCTAAAGGACCATTAATTTTTCTAGTTTTTTATTCTATCATTCAAATTATATGTTGCTTATAATGAATAATTTATAGGTGAAAATCAGTCTGAAGGTATTAGGAAAGGTCGGGGTGCTACTCTTTCTATCTCATAGTGGGGAACTAGAACAAAAGTTCATATTGATTTTGATTCTAAATGGAAGCCAATCAAAGAAAATGCAACTAGGTTTAGTGGACAACTTGGAATTATAGCAAGAAATGGTCAAAAGATTCCTCTAACATATGTTTCATGGACTGAAATGCATGATCATGTATTAGATGATATTTGGAAAGAAGTCACAGTAAACAACATGCATTTACAAAATTTACTAATTTTACTCAGATGCATAAGTCTTCATTTCATTAATAATTATCATCTAATAATTGCAGGATACCATAGATATCCCTGATGCATATAAACATCATTGCTTGAAGGTTATTGGCAATAAATGGAGGGATGGGAAGTGTCGGGTTAAGCAAAGATAGTATGACGCATACTGGACCGATGAACAACGTTTATCCTTCACTCCTCCTCAAGTCACTACAAATCAATGGAAGACACTAGCAAAGTATTGGGGCCTCCCTAATGTAAAGGTAAATTAGGAAAAATTACATTTTAAGTTTATAATAGTGATGAATTATGGTTGCTTTAAACATGTGTAGGAATATTCCGAGGCAAATAAGGCTAATCATGCACATGGAAGTGCTCCTTATTGGATTGGTCGTACTTCGTTTGCTCAATTGAAACATGAGGTCAGAACACTAGTTTTGCATTTGCAATGAGTAATAAGTTCATTGAGAGTTGTTGATATTATGCAAAAACTGGAGCTGGGTCACTGGAAAATTGTCACATTTTATTTTCTAATAATTTTTTGATCAATTTGCGGCTTAAAATTCATAACTTTTTAGTTCTTTTACACCTTGAATGCACCTTTTTAACAATAACAATGGCACTGTCATACAATCATTCAACCTTAATTTTATGTGACCCATGTGGCTTCTGATGTGATTAATTGGGAGTGTTTGATGGCTAAGTATTGCTTAATTTTCATAAATCAGTTCGAAAGCCTTACGAATTTGTTGCCCGGATCTCTGGGATTTGCTTAGGGTCGGTCTTGTGGCTGTTTGTGTATGAGTTTTATGCTCATAAGACTTTATTTAAAATGTGGAACAAATAGTTACAGATAAACTAGAAATTCACACTGATGAACCACCGTGCATAAAATTCAGATGGTTTCGGAAACCCGTTCCTTCTTAAAGTTGCTTCCAAACAAATCAAACTCTATGGTTTATAGTCATTGCTTCTCAAAACCGCTTCCGTGTAAACCAAACTCTATGTTATGTTTTAGGTGCATATGTTATTAACGTTTCCTCGATGAATTGTTATTTTGTCTTTGTAAGATTCTTAGAGAACTTAGTAACCTCATCTCAATGAACTGGTGATTTCAAACATATGGTTTCATTTGCTCAATGGAAAGTTTTTATTTTCTCCATTTAACGGTTTTCATTACTAACTCGATTAAACATTGTGTGCTCTTAAGATGAGAGAGAAGGGAGAGAAAACGGATCGGTTGAGCATGTTTATAAAAACAAGAACAAAGAAAACAAAGAATGATGACATAGACCTTTTCGATGAGGAAAGTGGCGGCATTATTGTAAGTATCAGTTATTTATTTATTTTTCAAAGTAAAAACTTTGCATATTCACATCCTTTTGATTAGTTGGGTTGTGCATTATTTTTATCTTTTGGTCATTTGAACTGGTTGGATCATGTTTTGTAGAATCAATTTAATCAATGCTTGGGAGAAAGGGAAGAGCATGAGCAAGATGAGGATTATCGAGAGGAGGTGTTTACTAGAGTTATGGGACCTGATGCACATGGACGTGTTCGCATGTATGGAACAGGTATAACTCCATCTCATGTGTTTGGTCAAAGTTCACGATCTTCCAATGTTAATGAGGACACCATACAAGAAGAGGTAGAAAGACAATATAAGACTAAGATAGATGATCTTAAGGCTAAGCATGAATATGAAATTGAAGATCTCAGATCCAAGTATAGTGAAGTCAGTTTGAAACACCATCACATGATGACTCATATTGGTTTCCATGTTAACACATCACCAAGCAGAAGTGGACAAGTATATAAATTCGAATGTGATTTTGTTCTCTTTTCAATTTATTAGAATAAATTAGTGTGAAAATTTGAGCAATTTTGATTTCTATTTGTCATTTTGGTGTTAAATATAGGCTCTAAATACATCAAGCCATCTACAAGAAACATATGAGAGTAATGAACAGCAACCTCAGTTAGACCCAGAAGCATAGAAACAATTGCTTTCATAAAAGGTTTGTAAAGAAAACATTATACTAAAGATTAAACTTTTAATTGACACATGTTATTGATGGTAATTCTTATTTTTCAGGTTTGCATGGAGATTGTGATGAAGAGTCTTGATCATAATTAAACTCTTGAACTATGTTGGAGCATATTTGAAAGAAAAAAAATATGTTCATAACTTTTGGGATGAGATTATTTATATTTGACTCTAGTAGGATTGTGTATTGGGATATGTTGATGATGTACTTTCAATGTTATTCGGAATTCTAAAAGCACAGTTCTTTGATTCATATATCATTTTACTTTTGAACTTAGAATGATTGTGAATAAGATTATAAATTGCAACCCAATCTTTCACTGAACAAATATGATTTCCAACTTTGTATTTACAACAAAAAAACTGCAAGGATAAAAGCATTTACGACGTGTCAAACATGTTCCAAATATTTTGTTTAATTCCACAATCAAATCAGTTGCAACGCTAACTATTGTGTCGTAAAGCTGTCGTAAATAAACACAAGTGTCGCAATAAGTTGTGAAAACTTTTGCGACATGGGTTTGTTGCAACACTATCACAAGCGTCGCATGATTGTCGTTAAAACGCATAAACGACGCTTTCATGACTTTACACGACGAGTTTTTAGCATCGTATTTAACAAGTTTTTTTTGTAGTGGTGTATGGCATTCAAGATTCCCCAAATTTAACACAACAGCAACTCTGGTCTCAAAGAATTTAGGAATGCTAATGAGTCTCATTTCCATGAAAGCCAACAATAGTTCCTGTTACATACATAGGAGGTGAAAGCACATGTCCAGAAAACTTAACTCTTCCACTTTCATCTTCCAAAATTAGAATCAAATGGTCATCTGGGTGCACAAAATTATGAAGCTTAACAAGTGGTGTCACAGTTCATCTTCCAATCAAAATTCTGCAACACAAGAACCCCAACCTCAGCATAGCATACCATTTCCTATCTACATTACCAATAGGCAAGACTCTGCATGCATGGTACAACAACAACAACAACACAGCATTTTCTCATTAAATGGGGTCGGCTATATGAATTCTAAAATGCCATTCCGCCTAGTTCTGTGACTCTACATGCATGGTACCAGTAAAAAATGGGACCGCTAATTCAACATCCAAATTTGTTTTGTCATTTTCTAATTCACCCTAAAAATAAAAAACAATTCCTAGCCACATTCATCATCTCACCGATTGCTTGCCATGGTTGTTGTCTTTTCCAAGTGACCAGCTCATGGATCATTCTAGTTTCAGAAGAATTAATCACACCCCCTCCAAATCTCAAAATCCTCCACAACTCTCTCTCCCTCAACAAAACAATGGTGGAAATCAATATCCCAATTGAAACGAACGCGGCGAGGGCAAGATCTTCCTCGAAGGTTCTCAGCACAGTCGAAGCTCTCTACAGCTGCAATTTGGTTTTTGTTTTGCAGCTGCTGTGGCTGATGATCAACTTGGCCATCTCCAAATCGAGGAGCCGAAGATGACGAGGACGTGACAGGAGTGGTCAGTCGGAGATGAAGGATGCGAGAGAGAGGACGAGGACGCGAGAGATGTGGTCTTAGCAATCTCATGGTTTGCGAGAGGACTCGCTAAGACGGTTTAGCGAAGTGGAAGTCAAAGCAAGTGAAAGCTAAGCCCATTAAAACTAGTCCCTTCTAATAACAAACACGGGATTTCACTAGCTTTTAATCCAATTTAGTTTAGTGAGACTTAACGAAGGCAAACAAACGCTCCCTTAGTATCTAAAGTTTTGTCTACAAATTTAATCTTTTTAGTATTACCTTTTATATTTTTGCTTTTCATTTTTCAATTGTGTTCCGTTAATGGACAAAAAGACATAAATCACATGTATGTATTGCAAATCACATATGTACTTGGGAACATTGAACTGTTTTATATGGTTTTCAAACTCGTAGTATTGCGCACATACTATCGCTAGTATCTAAAATGACTCGAGGGGAAACAAGAAAGGATATGATTTTTAATCATCCAAAAATAGATCTAGATATATACAGAGCCAGCCATTAATAATTAGATTGCGCTGATAAACACCCCACTGAAATGCAAAGACAATCCGTACCATGAATCAACTTACCATTCATGTTTCAAGCACTTTCAAGCACATAAGTTGATCATATACAATCCTTACATAGTTAGATTGCGAAAACAACATCGCCATAAGAGCAACTTCACCTCTAAAAAATGAGCTGGCCCAAAGTCTATTTAATCCACCAAAATGAATAGTAATAGACTCCAATGAACAATAATTGGCTAAGTGCATCTCCATCCCTAAAAAATGAGCTGAGTAAGAGTCTAGTCAATTTGTATTAATCTGGATCGTTGGATTTCAAAAAAAATGAAATCCAACAGCCCAAAAGTGAACATGTGGCCCACGGTAAGATTCTGACATTTTTTTTTTGTTAATGCTGGAACGCACGCCCACACGTGCATGTATCCCACTCACTAGCGGCAATAAAAAAAAAGGGAAATTCACATGTATGACGTCAATTTGGCATCATATAGACCGGTCTCTTGCTCAATTCATTATGTGCTAGGCTCAAAGCTAGCCTCCACTTTGGGCCAGCCTATTGGGTGGGGTGGAGTGGGGTTTTAGGGGAGCTGGCCTTAAAAATAGACTTTGAGCTAGCACATTTGTTAGGGATGGAAGTGATCTAAGAAGTACTCGAAGATACATCTTTTTAAACCTAGTAAATTATCAAGTGCTTTCTCTAATCTTGCGCATAAATTATACAAGAAGTCTCCCTCTTCAAACTTATGGGAGAGTCCACTTGTGCAAGGTGCCCAGTGTTACTTGCTCCAGGGGAGCTCTCTCTACATCTGTTGGAATAATCAGCTTGTATCAACTTGTCCCAAATGTAACGACGGACATAATCTACGACGAAAAGCATGGCAACATTAACCAATCAGTATGTACCCACAAATAATAAACACCGGTAAGGAATGAGAGATTTTTCATTGTGTCAGGTACATAGGATAATACACTATGTGTCACCATATAAATATTAGGATATGTACTTTAAAAAGTTAATAACTTAAAAAATAAAATTTCTCACCACTTATATTAAAACACGTGGAGTACTACATGTGTTTCAGTCACAATAAAAAATTTCGTAGGAAGAAACAAAAGCAAAAGCACAATTTTCATTGCCCGTGTATACTAAAAATTGGAAGAGGATGCTCTCTGGATCCACTTTGTGAGGATCTGTAGGGATCTTAGAGATCCCCACATCCTAGTCTTTCATCGTATATCATGCAGTCATTTTTTGTCAGATACTATTTGTGTTTAATTTTAAATAAAAAAATCAAATAATTTATGATCGCACGATATACTATGAATGACTAACAATGGATTCGGATGGATCCAATTCCCTAAAAACTAATAAACATCCGTTAAGTGTCAGTATATACTCGCACTTCATTTCCTAAGGCAGTCGACTTCATTCTAGTAAACTGACAAAACATCAAATTTTGGCCCAGTGAGATCAAGACTAATCACGCGTAACGTTGCAACTTATCCAATGAAGGAGCACTTATGAGGTCTCCTAAGACTATGAGATAGTCAAGAACTTCCCTTGAGTTCTACTAAGCTTCGGGTAGTAGTTTTTTACTTGTATTTTATAACCCTTAATGTTTCATCTAATCGGATATAGCCCCCTGCATGCTTGCCATCACCGGTCTCAGAAACTGCAGCCCTGCATTCTAAAAGAGAAGCCAATGCGTTAGTTTTTGGACTCCCAGAAAACGAACATTAGGTTTATGCACAATTGACAGTACGAAAAACCATTCACATGAGACATAGGCCTTCATTTTGCAGCACAGCTAACACACGGGTTACAAGTCCGTTTGTGCGAGGCCACTGCGCGAGACGTCTTTTTCCGTTTTTTCTCTCGCTTCATCTTCTTCTCCATTGATACCATCTCTCGTCCTCACCATCTCTCTCTAGATTGGGATCATCTGGTCGTCGGACTTTTGTGGTGGATCTCTCACGACTTCGCGTAGAAGATTTTGTTGGATCGTTGGGAGCAGCGGCTGGGTGGGTCTTCGGTGGTTAGCGAGTCGTTGCGAGTTGTGAGCAGCGATTGGGTGGGTTGTCGTCGGGATGTTGCTATTGCAGAGTCGCAGGTGGGTGCGTGGTCGTGGGATGTCGGGTGGTAGCGGGTGAGTGGGTCGTCGGAATTTAAGTGTAGAGGAGAGAGTGAGAAGTCGGGAGAGAGAATTCCTTTGGGTGTACTGTACAAGCCTAATTAGCTTTTCAATCCCAACATACCACCTCTACACCAAAGCTAGTCCAGTCCTATTGGCTTAGTGAGTACCAAGCAACGGACACCAATCCAAGTCTCATCCAATTCAAGTGTTAGAGACAATTCTGTAAATGTCCACCATAGCACAAATGCAATACCAATTCAGTTTTCTTACAGAAGAAGATATTTGGGATTCTATAGTGTCGTGTTGCGATTTTAATTCCAAAAGTTAAAACCCGAAGATAAATTAGTAAAAAATTAAAACCCGAAGACAAATTAGTAAAAAGACATGACAATGACATGTTTTAAAAGGAATTACAAGCAACTTCATTACGTCCCCCTTATATCCTCCAAACCATGCAGGGAGCTGCAATGTGGATGATGCCAGTGGTGGAACTCGGCAACCTGCAACTTGGTGGGGAGCTATGCATGCAGGAGCTATAACTCTATCAAATGGCAGCTCAACATTCAACAAGAAGGGGACGTATAGGACCGTACGTAGGAGAGCCATGCATGCAGGGATCAATATAAAATTGTTAGACTTGCTAACCCTAAATCAATTCATAATCTTGCCGCTAATATCAGTACGCAGGAGCCACCCCCACCCCACCCCATCTTAAATTTTAGGTAAACGGGCCATGGGCCCACTCCAACAACACTGATACTGTCCCCACTTAGCCACCTGCTCAATCCGTCAAGTGTGAGATTTTAATACAAAATGCCTCGGTTTTAGTTAGAGTGGGGTAATGCTATTTAAAAGGCTTGTTCTTAAGCCTTTTGGCCGATGTGGGACAAATGAATTATAACACTCCCCCGCACATGTAACCCCATTTTATGGGTCACACGTGAAGTTCCACACATTGGCAACCATGTTGTGTTAGTTAGAGTGGGGTAATTCTATTTAAATGGCTTGTTCTCAAGCCTTTTGACAGATGTGGGACAGATGAATTCTAACACTCCCCCGCACGTGAGACCCTATTTTATGGATCACACGTGAAGTTCCACACATCGGCAACCGCGTGGAGCCAAGCCGGGGCTCACCTGTTCGCACGGGGCCAATGGGGACCCACTCATTCACGTGGCATCTCTTGGCCTACGTGGAGCTAAGTCGGGGCTCACCCATTCGCGAGGGGTCAAAGGGGACCCACCCGTTCACAAGGTAGTACGGGCTCGTCCCCTGACTATGATACCATCTTAAATTTCAGGTAGAGGGGCCATGGGCCTACTCCAACAACACTGATACTGTCCCCACTTGGCCACCTGCTCAATCTGTCATGTGTGGGGTTTTAATACAAAAGATCTCGGTATTAGTTAGAGTGGAGTAATTCTATTTATGAGGCTTGTTCTCAAGCCGATGTGGGACAGAAGAATTCTAACACCCAGAAGCAAAATCCAAGTATGCAGGGAGTCATAGCTGGTCGTGCATGCATGTGAATGAATATTGGTCTAAGACACGTATATAGAACGAGGGGCAGAAATATTTGGGCTTTCAGTTTCAAAAATGTTAGCATCTGTTTTTTACCGTAGTGATACTTTTTTCTAATAATAATAACAAAAATAAGAGAATGATCTCTAATAAACACTACTCTTTTTAGAGTAATGTTAGGAAGACTAAATTTTGAAAACTAAATGACATGTAAGTTGATGATTAGTTTATTACTTAAGCGTTGATAGACGTGCTTATTTCTATTAGTGACACATAATTTAGTCTCCAAATTTTGTCTCCCTAACATTACTCCTCTTTTTATATTGCCGTCGTTCTTTCCATGCATTGGTATTTGGTAATATCAGGTCAAGGAGGGCATAGTCGGAATAATCGACCGTGTCACGGAAGGAAAGGTCAGAGAATAGAGTTGAAGAATCTGAGGGGTAATGCTAGGTAGACCAAAATTTTAAATTAAATTTGCAACCAAATGATGTGTCACCGATAAAAAATAAGCATATTAATCAACATTTAAATAAGAATTCAATCATTAACAAAAATTTTGATTAACATTACTACAGAAATGCTTTATCTCTATCAAACGGAAGAATATCTGACTTGTAATTATGGGTGTTTCTCTAATTAAAATTGAGAGTCTACCTCATTTGGAGCATCTCTATCATACGAAGGAAAATCTGACTTGTAATTAGGAGTGTTTCTCTAATTGCAACTGAGAGTCTCCCTCATCCAAATAAGATCAAAATATAAGAGGATCATTGTTTTATAACGTTGGTCGAACATACAGTGATCAGATAACATAATTAAAAAGAATCTCTGTCCGACAGGCAAAACTTGCCACCACCTAATCCCCTAATTAACTCATTCAAGTGAATAAGCAAAGTTAGGAATTAATATCAACAAGAAAAATTCACTTAATAGTTGTTATCAATCCTCTATATGTATATGGGTGTGTATTTATTAAAAGGAAAAAAAGAATAAAAAGCAAAGAAAAGAAACACATTACATAAATTGCGCCTGCCCGCCCCTTTCCGACTGCTCGTCGATACTGCTCTCTCCCTCTGGCACTCTCGTTGCAGAGTCCAGACTACACAAGGTAACTTGCACAATGAGACCAGATTTTTTTCTTGTTCAACTTTCACATATTTAGTTTCTATTCTCAAATGGCATTGGCACATTCCCCCCAAAAACAAATGCAAGTGGGTTTTGACTCTTAGACTTTTTTATGGATTCAAATTTTTGGTGTTTTCTTCTCCCCAATCGAAACCCTCATTTTTTAATTCTTCTTTTCTTGTCAATCCCACGAACAAAGTTCCTACTTTGCATGAACATATAACACCATTTGCGTTGCCAAATCCGGTTTTTATTATTATTTTTTATTTGGTTCATTGTGTGATGCTTCAGTTTCCATGTTATCCAGGTGATTTGATTTGTGAGCGACCATGCTTCTTTCCAGATTCTCTGGGGTTAGAGCTCAAATGACCAAGCAACTGGAGGTCGCTAAAGGTTTAATTCCAGCCCCTTATTAATTTGTTGAGAAATTTTATTTAAATTCATATTATTTCTCATTATGTACACTCAACTTATTGTCCACACCCATATTGTATTTAATTTATCTATTAATATATTTTTAAACTGTCGTTTATTACCTAAATTACCCCCACAATCTAAATCCATTATGTTAATGTATCCTTACATCTAATTAAAAAAAAACTAAAATTTAACCATGGCCAAATGGGTTTGTTTGTTTAACTATTTAATTCCAAAAAGGGCAGGGAACTTCATTTGAATCTGAAACAAAGGAAGTTTGAATAATATATGAAACAGAAAACATAAAAACCAAAGATCAAATCCCCTCTTCATTTGAAGAAGAACAGATAAATGGGTTTGGAGTGTGCAGATCAAATTAAATGTATCAACTCACACAAATCCCCCATCCCACAAGCAGCATATAGTGGTTTTCAAGTGTCACAATTAACTTGCTGTTTAAGTGGATTTTCTTATGATTCCGAATTAATTTGCTTAAGTTGATGTTCTCTGACTCTTAACTTTCAGGTCTTTTCCATACTGCTCATCCAGACCCATACAAAGTCATCAAGCCAGGTGAGCCATTTAACTTGGCCGCTCTTGGTTATGACACCCCAGTTCGAACCCAAGGCAAGCTGAGTAAGTCACTTCTTTTAATTTTCACAGTTTTTCTTTAATTAAATCTATTGTTTCACATTACATGATACGGAGAGTAGAGGTTGGGGTGGGGCATGGGCCAAGCCGGGCCCAAAACCGGAGATCGGACCGGATCCGTTTGAAAATGAAACAAATTTTAATCAGTATAGCAGAACAAATTTTGATCAGTAACAAGAGTAAGCAGTACAAATCTAGAGCAGCAATAGTTTTGAGCTGGTAGTAGAAAGTCAATAGATTGAATATAACTTTTTGTACTGCATCTTCAATCTAATGTATTCCTAGGTGGTGCTACACCCAATATATAGAAGAAGGCATCCAAATTCCCAAGTCCAAACATCAAAATAACATACAAATTAAGTAATCACATCCCAACTGTAAACATCAAAATACCAAGTTTGAATCTGCAGCATCATTCTGCAATCCTCAATGAATCTGCAAGAAAAAGAAATAAACCATATTATTTTCATCTCACTTGTTTCCAAGGCATCATTGAATGAATCATAGTGCATTGATTTGGCAAATCGAGAAACATTCATACATTCATACAGTCGTGCAGATTGCTTTGTAAGGCTAATTCGAGTATCACACATTTCATACATTCATACCGATTATCAATATTTAGCAGCAGTAAAAAGCCATCAATATTTAGCAGCAGTATGTGAGATAACCATGTTAGTGCAACAAGCAGCCTTGAGGATTTCTAAACAGTTTAGCAAACAAATCCAAGAGTCTATAAAATACTATTAAAACCACAAATGGACTGAATTAGTTAAGATCCAAGTCTAACATAGGTCCACACCTCTCTTCCTAACACAATCTACGAATGATACCAAATCTCACGTGATAAAGAAACAAGAAGAACAGAACTCATATAAATTTTCACAAGTAGTTCATCTAAATGATAAATCATACCAATAACCTGAAGAAGGAGTCTTGATGGAGTCTTTTCAGATTGACAAGGGGTTACTGATTCTTTACAACCTATAAAGTCAAATAAACACAAAGAACTGGCTATTTCCACATCCAAAAGAAAAACACTAACTGGTGAAAAACAATATTGAAAAATTAATACTAACAAACATTTATAAATTTTTCATTCAATCATCTAGATTAGATTTGAGAGAAGCAAACCAAGGAAACTTAATAGGGCGTAGTGGCGTACTTGTTTGCTTTTGTAATTCCTACAAAATTTAGAATCAAGAAATTAAAAGGCAACTTAATTTCAGTTGCTAATTGCCTCATACATATGTTCTCTCACATTCATACATTCATACAGATTGCAGGCAACTTAAATTCAGTTGCTCATGCAACTTAATTTCAGTTGCTCATGCAACTTAATTTCGTTGACCAGATTCTTGGTCAGCCTGTGAACAAATCAATTAGGAACATGAGAATTCAGATTGAATTGCTAAATTAATCAGAGAAAACATAAAATATATAAAAACAAATCATCCACCCATCCATCCATCCATCATATATTCCAATTCCATAGCCTCTGAGGCTTTCCATGAACACCGATTATTATTGTTACATACTTCTTCTAACAAATTAAAAGGAAACAAAACAATAAGTTTCAGAGATCCAGAGAATCATCAGATTAACATACCAGATAGTGTTGCAGGGTACTATCTACTGCTTCACCATACCATCAGCATAAAGCTTCTCCAGAGCAAACCCAATCTACAAAATCCACAACATTATTAGGTGAAGACTCAAGACCAAAATCCCAAAATCTAGAATACCCTAAATCCTAAATCCCTGAATTGAAAACCTTACTCTCAAAACATCTAGTCATACAATGAAATAATATAGGAGGAAAATATTGACGCACTCTGTTATTTGTCACAGATTCTTGTGGACCGATGGCTGCAGTGAGCTGCGTTGCATCATTGCACCAGATTCGGACAGGAGAGAAGGTCATACTTTCTCCTCAGGATGTGATTAATCACGTGCCTGGGGATGAAAATGGCTATTACATTCCAAATATCTACAGGTTTATCAAGGTTGCGGGTGTGGGACTGGAGGTTGACATCCCATATGGCGCTCCTCGTTCTCCTACGGTAAGTAGTAGGAAATGGTTTCCTTTAAACGTTTTCAAAAAGAATTAAACACTGAATAACAAATGGTTTCATTTTTTTATTTTTGTAGCAAATTGGACATAGGGTGTATATTCATGGGCAGCGAGTGGTGAAGGGTGCAAAAGATATTTTGGAAGTGCTTGAGCGCCATCCGGTGGTATGCATTGTATCTGGCGAAGAGTCCCTGAGTAAATATGCAGGGGTGTGTGACATACTATTTTGTTCTTATGTTTTATGTTTTCTGACCTTTATTTTTACACATTCTTCCTCTTACCTTTAAAATATAAAAATTGCTATATGGATGTGATGGCTCTCCTTTCTCTCGTGCGAAGTTTAAGCTGCATTAGAACCTGAAAAACTAGAAATAGCAGTAATACAAAATATAAGGTGTCCAACTGAGCCTGAGATGATGATTTAGCAACCTTTTTCTAGTTCAAACACTAACTGGATCTAGGAGAGTCTAGTTTTTTTTTTTTTTTTCAATTCAGCACTGAAATCTTCTTGTCCTGAAAGCAGATGTTTCAGAGATGGAGATTTGGGTTGATTTTCCAATAACAAAAACACAGAAATCAATTAATTGAAATAAATTTCAGATAACCCCAACCCTAGAAACCAAAGATTGACAATATTTCATGACATGAATCATACCTCAATTTCATTGATATGCAGGCATTCTAGTGATTGATCTACTTGTCTCGCTGCTTCTTCCACTGATTCATCTACTTGTCTTGCTGCTTCTTCCACTGATTCATCTACTTGCCTTGCTGCTTCCTCCATTGATTGCTTCTTCCCTGTGGTTTGATCGCAGGGTATATACAGAAGGGTATCGGGCAAAACTCGCGGAGTACACTATATGCTGCTAGTGGGGTGGGGGGTTTGTGAAGAGGGAGAGTACTGGATCGTGAAGAACTCGTGGGGACATTCGCATACTTAAGGAAGACGCAGATGAACATGGGGTGGCGGGGATTAACCAGATTGTGTACTTCCCAGTCATCTTCAGACTTCACACAGGGAAGGCTTGCAGATTGACCACCATGATACGATATGCACTTGGCTACTTCACTTGACTTAGACTCGCTCACACTCACTCTAATTGTCAAACCAACGTACAAAAACAGTAGGCTTTTTTGTTTTTTTTTTGTTTTTTCCAACAAATAGTCTCAGGCATATTTTGAAAGGAAAACTAATGAAAAGGGTTTGAAAACTTTGAGTTTTAATGATAAGGACAAAATAAAGGGTAAAGTGAATAGTACCAGGATTGACTTTTTAGTGTAAAAATATGGTTTTTCGTTAAAGTGAACAGTAGCAGGTACTTTTGGTTAAAGTTCCCTATTTTGAAATGAAGGTTTTTCTTCGTTTTATAACTTTGGATGTGATGGGTTGGGTAGAAAGAAAGAATTAAAGTAAAATTACGAATGTTTTGCTTACGTTACTTTGTACAAAGTAACAAATACCATAACTGAATTTGTTCAATTCGCTGTCTTTTATCAATTATCCATCACATGCAAAGCTAACAAATGATGGATTTATCCCTGTAAGACACGTGTGGCTGTCATGCGTTCTTGACCTAATGAATTTGGACTTCTTCTTTTTTCAGAGTTGGGTATGCTCAACTTGGATGCGAATTGGAGTTCTGTTTTAAACTCTGAGTCTCTCTCCCTCTCTTTATTCAATTTGGTTATATTTTTCTTTCGAAAACTCATCTCCACCCCAACCCAGAAAATTCAAGTCTTTAAAATTTAGAATTTCCTCCAACATATTCTATCATGAAAACTAACAAATACGAAATGAAATTCAAGCAAAAGCTTCAACATACAAACCAAAAATGCAAATTTTGTACTTCACCAAAGTCTCGAACATCAAACTCCACCTTATAACAATGCAGAATGACCAAACGTTACCTCAAGGACAACCAAAGGACTTGGTAACTCTCAAAATCATTCCTCCCATCGAATTATTCAAATATCAAATTCCGCCTACAACACAAGGGTTCATCATGAACGGCAAACAAAGCCCAATTCGTAATACAGCTCTTATACCACTTTTATACTTTCATGCGCTTGTAGAAACAAATCCTAACAAAGTATCAAATATCAACATCGTAAGTGAAAATGAAAATAAGAACACAAGAGATTAACGTGGTTCAACGTAAAAGCCTACGTCCACAGACGAAGCACAACGAGGAATTTCACTAAGCAAATGGAGATTACAAAAGAGTTTTTAAAAATCTTACAACTAAATCTCACAAATTATAAACCCAAACCAAATGAGTAGAGCACCCAAAACAATCAAAGTAGTCTCTCTCAAATTGCTCTAACTCTCAAACTCACAAATTGACTCTCACAAATTTGCCAAACGAATGAGTCATGAATTTGTCACGCACTCATAACCCCAAACGGTGACCTCCACCCAAAACCCAAAAGAGAACGTTCTAAACTAATGGTGAGACACACAAAATAAATTGAACCCTAAGGTTCTATTTATAGTGCATATGAACTAGATTACAATGAGAATCATAATCCGAATTGGAAGTAAATCCAAATTACAATGAAATAGGTAATTAACAAAATCCCTCCATCAAGTTAAAAATCCTACCAACAACAACAACAACAACAACAACAAAGCCTTTTCCCACTAAGTGGGGTCGGCTATATGAATCCTAGAACGCCATTGCGCTCGGTTTTGTGTCATGTCCTCCGTTAGATCCAAGTACTCTAAGTCTTTTCTTAGAGTCTCTTCCAAAGTTTTCCTAGGTCTTCCTCTACCCCTTTGGCCCTGAACCTCTGTCCCGTAGTCACATCTTCGAACCGGAGCGTCAGTCGGCCTTCTTTGCACATGTCCAAATCATCGGAGCCGATTTTCTCTCATCTTTCCTACAATTTCGGCTACTCCTACTTTACCTCGGATATCCTCATTCCCAATCTTATCCTTTCTCGTGTGCCCACACATCCCACGAAGCATCCTCATCTCTGCTACACCCATTTTGTGTACGTGTTAATACTTCACCGCCCAACATTCTGTGCCATACAACATCGCTGGCCTTATTGCCGTCCTATAAAATTTTCCCTTGAGCTTCAGTGGCCTACGACGGTCACACAAACACGCCGGATGCACTCTTACACTTCATCCATCCAGCTCGTATTCTATGGTTGAGATCTCCATCTAATTCTCCGTTCTCTTGCAAGATAGATCCTAGGTAGCGAAAACGGTCGCTTTTTGTGATCTTCGCTAGATTGCTCCGGTCATTAGTGTGGATAAGTATATAAATGGATAGAGATAGGAAAGCAAACACAAGATATACGTGGTTCACCCAGATTGGCTACGTCCACGGAATAGAAGAGTTCTCATTAATTGTGAAGGGTTTACACAAGTACATAGGTTCAAGCTCTCCTTTAGTGAGTACAAGTGAATGATTTAGTACAAATGACATTAGGAAATATTGTGGGAGAATGATCTCGTAATCACGAAACTTCTAAGTATCGGAGTGTGGTGTCGTCTTGACTTGCCTTATCTGTCTCATAGGTAGATGTGGCATCTTCTCTGGAAGTACTCTTCCTCCATCCAGGGGTGGTATCTTTAACTGGTGGAGATGCACAAGGTAATGTATCAATTTCACTTGAAGCTTACTTGTAGTCTCAGGCTTGGTCAAGCGCGATACAAACCATGTAGTAGGAGTCCCCCAAGTCGCCGAGCTAGGGGGTCTGCTGAAAGAGGTGACAGACAAGGTAAGCAATCAGAGCTCCGACTGATTGTTCACCTTCTCCCCATCTTGCAGCAGCATGAAGGATAAAGAGAAGAAAAATGAGAAGAGATGATATGAGATACTTTTGCTTTTGAAGAAGTAACTTTCCACAGGCTTATTCTTGAACTGAGCTGGAGGGTTTTCTGGTTTCCTCCAGAGTATAAGGCCGACTGAAGAATTTGAGGGTCAAAACAAGTCCATCAAATCTAGAGTACGTTCCACCCTGCTGATATGGGATACTTTTGCTTTTGACAGAGTAATGGGTGTATCGGCACGTGTGCTGTTACGCTTGTCTCCACATGCTTCCTTGTATCCTTCGCACTTGCCCTATCTGTTCCTCAAGCAGATGCGGAATCTTCCCTGGAAACATAAGATGTTGAAGATGAGTACTCGAGAGCAATGCCAGGTAAGTAATCAGGTAAGGGGTTCCAGGCAGTCAGTTCCTGGCTGGAAGCTTGATCCAAGTGCTGACTGATTGCTCTCTTTCTCCTTGTCTTGCAGGTAAAAACAAGGCCAAAGGAAAAGACAGGAAAAAAGCATGATATGGGATACTCTTGCTTTTAACCCTGATGATATGAGATATTCTTGCTCTAGTATAGCTTGTTTGCAGAGGTATTATCGGGGGGAAAGAAAGCTGAATATTTCGAAAGGCTTCGTTGGGAGTGCCCTCTCAGATATGATGAAGGGTTGAGCATTTTTGCAGGTCTGCCTGTCCGTTGGGGATGGAGGTCGACATATATAGGAGTCTCCCTAACAACAGGTAGTAATGCTATTCCTTTACCCTGCTTGGTCATAGCACGGTAGTGTGAGCTGCCAGTTTCACATGTTTTAACTCTGTCAGAGCACTTTGAAAAAGTGGTCTGTGGTATCTGGCTCTCGAGATTCGGAGAACGATGCCTCTTCGATTTTTGAGAAAGCAATCATGCTGGGGGTCTGGCTCTCGAGATTCGTAGAGCAGTGTCTCTTCGATTTTTGAGGAAGTAATCATGTTAGGAGTCTGGCTCTCGAGATTCGGAGGGCGGTGCCTCTTCGATTTTGGAGCAAGCAATCCTGTTGGGAGTGTTGTCTCGAATGTGAGTAAAGGTTGGGCATGTTTGCTAGTCTACCTTGCCACGAAGCACAAAGGTTGACACACAGAGACTTTCCAATTATCCAGCAATGGTACTGTTCCTTTACCCTCTCTTCGCTTTTGAGAAAGTAGTAATGTTGGGAGTCTGGCTCTCGAGATTCGGAGGACGGTGCCTCTTCGATTTTGGAGCAAGCAATCTTGTTGGGAGTGTTTTCTCGAAAGTGAGTAAAGGTTGGGCATGTTTGCTAGTCTACCTTGCCACGAAGCACAGAGGTTGACACACAGGGACTTTCCAATTATCCAGCAGTGGTACTGTTCCTTTACCCTTGTGGGTAATAATATGGTAGCTAGACCTTCAAAATTTATGTGTCTAAACTTTGTTAGTGATGTTTCTTTGCTATTCTTTTACCTTTCTTGGTCAGAGCGATGTAGTAGGAGCTGCAAGCTTCACGTGCTCAACTTTGGCAGAGAACTTTGGCAAAGTTATCTGTGGTACCCATGAGCTATTGTTGCGTGTGGGAAGTGGGTGATTGAACAGTAAGATTCATGTGCTTTCTACTTCACCAGAAGTCTTCGACAGAATGCCCATAATTTCTGCAAAGCTGAGTGTGCGTGTGACAGGTGCTGACAAGGCTAGAAAAGTAGGTGCCTCTTCGATTTCTGAGATCGGCCCTCGTGGTCTCTGAGCAGCCCAGCTTTTGAGAAAGCGAGCGCCTCTTCGATTGATTCGGAGAACGATGCCTCATCGATTTTTGAGAAAGCAATCATGCTGGGGGTCTAGCTCTCGAAGATTCGGGGAGCAGTGTCTCTTCGATTTTGAGAAAGTAATCACGTTAGGAGTCTGGCTCTCGAGATTCGGAGGGCGGTGCCTCTTCGATTTTGCAACATAATTTCTGCTTCATCCTAATTTTGAGCCGTAAATCACAACACTTTTCAATAAAGGACACAACATGATTACTTCTTTGGATGAATTGAGTAACTCGGAAGTGTAGAAATTAGTCCTTCTACCGTCAAATCAGGAAAGATGAACTAGTAGTAGCCTTGAAAAAGATAAAAGCATAGAAAAGCAGTGGGTACAAACAGTATACCGATCGAAGTATGGAAGGTCTTGAGAGAAACAAATATAACATGACTAACAAACATTTTCAATAAGATTTTGGAAACGAAGATGTCAAGTAAATGGCAAAATAGCACTTTGGTGTCTATGTTCAAGAATAAGGACGACATACAAAATTGCATGAACTATAAGGGTATTAAATTAATGAGTCATAAAGTTTTTGGATCGAACACAATACAACGTTGTTTTTGGATCAAACACTATAATGTGAGAGTGCTTTCAACACACCAATTTTTACTTCTCACACCCCTTCTCAATTTTCGGTTGCAGATGAATTGAAGAAATAAGTGGTAAAAAACTAACGACAATGTGTGAAATATAAAAATGAATGAATAACTCTATCCTATAATGCACATTCACATTTGCTTTTCATTTTTCAAGTTCGTGTTATGTTAACGGGTAAGAAGACATGAATCAAATGTTTGAAAATATTGCATGTCATATATATACTTGAACTTTGGACATGTTTTATATGATTTTAAAACCTGCAAGACCGCGCGGACACCATTGTTAGTTGTAGGTAAAATGAAAGTGGAAACAAGAAATTAGGTAAAATGACTTAAGTGGAAACAAGAAAGCAGATAACTTTTCGATCAACCAAAAAACCAGGACCTAGATACAAAAAGAGCCAGCCAATAATCAGATTGCGAGAACCACCGCAATGAAAGGTTAAGACGGTACAACTTACCATTCCTGTTTCAAGCACGAGTTGATCAACTACAACATCACATTGTTAGTTTGCTCTCGCCATAAGTAATACTCATCTTTTTACACCTAGTAAATTTTCGAGTGCTTTCTAATCGCATAAATTATAGAAGAAATCTCCCTCTTCAAACAACTTAATGGAGAGTCCACTTGTGCAAGTTGCTCAGCGTTACTTCCTCCAAGGGAGGTCCCTCTACATCTACTGGAATCCTTTCATGATCACCTTTTATCAACTTGTCCCAAATGTACCGACGGACATAATCTGTGATGGAAAGAATGGCAACATTAACCAATCAGAATCCGTATACACTCGCAAATAATAAACAACTACAAAGAAGACACTATAAAGCACAATTTTCACTGCCCAATCGATATGTACTAAAAAATAATAAACATCCGTAAAGTGTCAGTATATACTTGCACTTTATTTCGTAAAGCAGTTGACTCCATTCAAATACACTGACAAAACATCAACTTTCTGACGGTGCTCCAGTGAGACCAAGATTCGTAATTGCGCATAACATTCCAACTTATCTAATGAAAGAGCATTTATGAGGTATTGTAAGACTAAATGAGACAATGACCAACTTCCCTTGAGTTATACTAAGCTTCCGGTAGTAGTTTTTTACTTGTATTTTACTGTCTTTTTCGGATAAATGATTGGTTGGTTCCTAGTTTATCTTTTAAGTATTTATCTGACGGTCAAGTGAGCTTTCAAGTCTCTTCCATGACTAGTAATTTACGTAATCAACGCTAGGATCTTAGAACTGTTCTAATCCCAGTAATACTGGCTTAAGACACTTGGTACAGTTACCAGACAGCAAGATAGACGTCAGTTCTACAACAATAGTTACTTAAACTGCCAATGAGAACGTACTGAACTAAGTTTGTAACAATAATAATTAAAGTAACATGGCATATATGCTTACCTCTGTTATTTGTTAATCTTGACTCGCATCTGTCTCTGTTATCAATTAGCTTTAGCAAACCACCATTATCACTAACGAGACCAAAAACTGTTGTCTCCCGGCTGTCATCAAGCAAATTTACAGAAACTTGTGCTCGATAAACTTTCACGGCACCAGCGTCAACAGCCTCCAGTGTCAGATAGTAAAGGCAACAAGGAAGTGCCCCCTGATCGCTTGCCATCACCACTCTCAGAAACTGCAGTTGGGCATTCTAAAAAAGAACCCAAAACATTAGTTTTTGGCCTCCCAGAAAACGAATACTAGGTTTAAGCACAACTGAAACAGTATGGAAATCCATTCAAAAGAAACTTGGGCCGTCATTTTGCAGCACAACTACACCGTTCTAGCAACAAATCATTAATGCCAAGTGAGCCAACAGCATCAGTCAAGAAAATTAGGCATGCATATAGTTAGACAGTATGAAAACCACGAAGAACCTTTCGCTATGATAAATTACACGAACATAGACATACAGCTAATGCAAGAAGTAGAACAGCGGCTTTAGAAATTAAGTCATCAGTTTTAACCTTTTGCTGGTTGAAGCTTGTCACTGCGAACTGGGCAAGAGTTACAACATTGGGATCATCCACAGGAATAGGTTGAAGCATTCCTGCTGCAGCTTCATACCTCTGCTCAAAGAAAGGTCCGAGTGAGTGAGTGAGAGAGAGAGAGAGAGAGAGAGAGAAGAGCAAATTCATAAAACATCATCAACAAACTACAGCAGGCAAGCCTGGTATCCAGACGCTACTCCAGTGCTAGAGTTGTATCAGCAAAGTTATCAAATGTGAAAAGTAGCAAAAAAGAAAAGTATGAACCACAAAGCAACTACCTTTCTTGGCCTTGTGGGTACGACAAAGTAAATATGCAGACACCTCTTGAAGAAAGGCTATAAGATCATGTGTGATGCCTAAGATTGGATTGGATTGGACATCTCACTAAACTGAAGGTATGCTGAATGAAGAACGAGAGACCAATTTGACATTTTTTTTCTATGTTGAAGGTAGAGGATGAATTAATCAGAATCCCTAGTTATCCTACCATTTTGTGGGATTCCTTGAACTCGGATTTGTCATTCATTTCTTACTCAAAGATAGCTAATCTAGAGAATTATCCAATCTATGCAATCCTAGAGACAAATGGTGACGTAAAGGGCTACATGAAACAAGAAAAAAAGCTACGAGTAGTGGATGGTTGTCATAATCTTCCATACAAGTGATGCGAAAGTAATAATTGATGAGTCAAGTTAAGAATTGCAAATTTTATTGGGTACCCGTCCAACTCCATAGTAGGGAATGGTATCCTTCCTCTCCTCAGCTTTGTTTGCAAGGCCCCCATTAGGAAAAGCACGAGGAGAAAAAAAAGCGGGACTTCGATGCCCTTGTAACGCCGGCTGGACCTCCTGACTTCCGTTGTTGGTGATATCCAAGCTCCGGAAAGCCCCAAGCATGACTCTTCTTCTGTTAATATTGTTGTAAACAGATTTATTCCCCAACTTCCCGACCACGGAGCGAAGAGCCACAATTGCCATCCTTCCTTCCTTCCTTCCTTCCTTCCTTCACAGCAACAGCAGAAACAGATACGAAGCAACAAATTGAACGTTATAAAATTAAATTCACACCAAAACTCCGCAGAAATTAAACAAAATAAGTTCCAGAAAATATACATCATACCCAAATTAATAAACTATTAAATAAATAAATGAAAGAAATCCATTGTTCCTGTAAATTTGAAACAACGAAATCCTAATAATAAAAAAGCAAGCAACTTGCGAAAACCCTAATTAAAAAACCCAAATTACTGAATCGTATTTGAACTCCCAAGTAAACAACAACCAAACCAAACAAATCTTTCACCTGGACAGAGAAAGAGGGAGGGGGAGAGAGAGAGAGAGAGAGAAACTGACTTGGCTTTGTTGTCTAGGGCAAACCGATGAGAGCCAGAGGGATGAGGAAACGATTTTTTCGGTCGGGGAAGAGGAAGCGATTAGTGTCTGACGCTTTTAACTTTTTTTTCCTTAGAAAAACTTGGGAAAATTCTTAAAAAATTTAGTTTAAATTAAAATGGCAAAATAAAGGTGTACAAATAAATAATTTTTCAAGGTAAAAATATTTTTTAACATTAAAAGTAAACAGTACTATAAATGTTTTATTAGGATTTCTTTCTTCTTTGACAATATTACCCATTCACCATTTTTCTCCACTAAATGGGAAATTTCTATTTGAGTGAGTTTATCATTACATAGATGCGGATGCATATTGGAATTAAGGTGGTCCCATGATTACTTAAAGTTTGAAAATACAATGTGAATGTCTTTCGAATATCAACTGAATGTTTTGTAGTCTCTTTTGTTCTTATCAAATGTTTGATATAATGCCTTTCTACAACACTCTGTAGGTTATGTCGATAGCACTTGACAATTGATAACACTCATCATATTGTTTTAGAATATGTCGATATCAGTTGACATGTACTCAACATGATTCTTCTAACGACAACAAAGCCATCAAATGTTCAACGAAATAAATAAGTGGATAATTTCTTCTTCTTTTTTTTTGCGCGCTTCATGCATTGTTTCTGTTAAAGAATTATATGTGGGTGAAGATGTTTCATCTAAATTTTCTTATATTTTTTGTCATTTATCACAGTCACATCCACAGAAAAATATTTCATATTTTCTAGTGAAATTTTATTTTTCACAATTTTCTACTTCCTAGTCATAAACCATGGTTAAAATGTGACCTTAGTATCAAGCTACCATGGTGAGAATGCGCTTTTGAAAGAAAATTTGATCGGTCGGCCAATGGGAAAAGTTGGCTGGTATAAAAAACGTGATAGAACTAAGTGGCAATTATGTAATTATATAAAATTACAATAGCATTAATAGAATTATCTTGATTCATTTTTTCAGTCGGTACTCAAACTAAATATATCATACATTAACTAATCTTTTCCTATATAATGGAACTTCGATAATTTAATACCCAACAAATTAACAACTTGGGTTAAATAATACTTTTGGCCGGTCCCAACATGCAATTAGTGTGCTAAATTAATAGTTCGCAAAATTTATAAAATAGTATTACAAAATTTTTATATAGATCCCACACAATGTATAAATTAATAACTTCTAACATATAGTGCTTTTGCTAAAAAGTTGAGTTTTTTTGCTTAGTTAAATGTTTCATAAAAAGGAATAATATTGAATATCGAACAATGTGCAAGCTATTTGGAAAAAGAATAAATAAATTCATAAATTTCACTTTGTTAAACAAATACATAAAATTATTAATTTGTAAAATAAGAAACTGGATACAATGCCTACAAAGAAAATATCGAAAACCTTAATTAAATTATTAATTTCTTAATTAAAACTTAATAATTTATCGATAATTTAATATTCTCAAATTTATAAAGGCTCTTTTTATTAGCACCCCACATAATACTGAATACTCCGTACATTAAAATTTAATGTTAAATGACTTGTATGTCTTTGTAGACATCGAAATTTCGGTAAATAAATGTTGACCGATAAATTAAAGTGTCAACACTCATGTATTACATAAATTTTACACGTAGCGCGCGACTCAACGAAAATTGAAATGAGTTGGAAAAGTCATCAAATAGGACACGTGTCAACACCTGGCAGAAACAACTTATTTCATCTGGGATATTATATTCAAAATTAGGCCTTGGAAAATTCTATAAATACAAGCCCATTTCATTCATTTGGGGAACCAAAATCATTAGGCAAAATTCTTGAAGCTCTGAAGCTCTGAAACTCCGAAGCTCTCAAGCATCCAGGTTCCCGAAGAATCAAGAAAGCGTTCTTCGTTCTTCCAAGATCAAGCCCCAACGGCCATTTGGATCAACAATCATCCACCAATTCAAGATCAAGCCCCGACGGCCCTTGAAGAAAGTGTTCATCGTTCATCATCCGTTCATCTAAGATCAAGCCCCAACGGCCCTTTGGATCAACAACGTCGACAAATCCACACATCCAACCGTTCTTCAAGATTAAGCCCAAAAACCCTTGAAGATCCATTCATCACTGTTCTTCAAGATCAAGCCCAAAAGCCCTTGAAGACCCGTTCATCACCGTTATTTAAGATCAAGCCTTAACAGCCCTTGAAGAAACACTCATCCTTAACATCAAGCCCCAACGGCTCCTTGAAGATCCGCTCAAATCCACCTTCAAAGATCAAGCCCACGGCCCCTTGAAGAAACTTCCAACAGTTCATCCAAGATCAAGCCTTGACGGCCCTTAGATCAACGAAACATCCACAAATCAACACCTTACGGAGATCGAATCAGAAGATCAAAATAGAGAGAGATTGTAACCCAAAATCATCTAAATACAAATATTTGTTTGTGCGCGTTGTTCTTGTCTCTTTCGTTTCAGGAATTTTCCGTGTTCACAGTCTTAATATGCAATGACTATTTCGACCTCATAAGATTATTAAAATAATTAAAATAATTCTAAATACACCTCAAATAACACATCCCAATATTATTTATTTTCTTCAACTCTCAAAACCATTCCCTCTCCATTGGACATAGAACAAAATTCTAATCAATAAAACTACAAAGACGTTGACTAAAAAAATTATTCATAAGAGAATCTTAATCCAAAACCAAATACACTTCACATTGATAATTGATATTCAATCAATTAATCCCAACTTTTGTCCCCATTTTCATATTCCTACTTGGGCAGTTTCCATCTTTCTGAACCTGATTCCTTCAATCAAATCAATCTTCCATACCAAATCAAGTAACCCCTTAATTAGTCTTATTAGTTGGCAGTTTGGCTCAGAGAAGCAATACAAAGGCCCTCATTTGCAAGTCTTGTTTTAAGGATATATGGTTTCCACAAATTTTCGAGGAGAGCTCAGAAATGTTGTCCCTTTCTTTTGCGTACACATCTTTTAGGTTTCGCAACATTGTCCTACTTATCTTGGGTTGAAGTCCGAACAAAAAGAAATGGAGGAACTGAAGCACTGGCCTTTCCTTTAAATGTTGTGACCTCAAGTTTTTATCAAAGCAATGTTACTCTTTAATCAACATTTGGCGTGGCGTGGTAGAAGAAGAATAATTGTGGCTGGTTCTTGCTGGAGAAAGGGGAAGGCTAAATTTTTTTTTGCTTTTTTAAGATATGAAGACTGTGGGGTATGTGTAGAAAATGTGAGATGTATGTTGAGATGTGGAGCGTGATGGTATTATAGAAAAGTAAGTAGGGTATATTAAGATAAATTTTAATTAAAAAAGCAAATGTGAGGTGTATTAAGATTGTGGGGTGCATTCAACAATATGTGAGGTGTTGATAAAATAAGCCTTAATAAATTTCCTTTGATCCCAAAACTATTAATTTATAGAGGTTTGATTATATTTGATATTTAACTAAAAACGCTCTCACTACCATATAGTGTCATTACTCCATTCATGTTATAACATGTGACGTCTATTACACTCGCAATCCCGGCCGGCTGGGGGCCTTCTGTGGGAGAGACCCGGTGAAGATAGCAGATAGCAATAAAATTTGCTGCATTAAGTTCAAAGTGATGAGAATGGCATGCCAGCCAAAGTTTCATACTTCTAATCCCACAACAAAGTTGAAATAATAGGAAAGTCTGCAAGCTAGGGTTAGAGTTACGACGTTCCATAGCAGGTAAGAGTCATCCACCTTCACTAATCTAGTTTAATTAAATAAAAACCGATTTCTAATTGATGCTTCTTTCAGCAGCCACAGCGAACCACCTTCAGTCCCAAAAGTTATCTGTTTCAAGAAACCCATAGATTGATCAATGTACGCTTACATTCTTCCGCGCTAAGAAATAAATCCAAGACAAAATTAATGGAAGTAGCTTGCCACACTTACCCAGGGGATCAAATAATTTTACAGGAGACCCCTTCTCCACGACACGACCAAGGAATTGCAAAGACATGCCGCCGGTGAAATCTGGCGAAACATGTGCCTGGTAGACTTTCAGCTCACCACCATCCATTGCCTCAAGCAATATAAAATACATGTAATGAGGACCATTGTTAAGCCTCCGCCTGTTAGCACACAGCATTCTAACAAACTGCAGTTGGGCATTCTGAAAGACGAGGCAAAATATTAGACACGAGCATCTAAATATTCACAACAGTTGTTGATAAAAAGAAACTATTTCTTCGTGAATAAAACATCATGGCAGTATGAAGAGATAAAACATGTGAAATCAAAGAGAAGAAAAAACATTTTGTCTTCACAAGTTACTGCTAAAAATAAATAAATAGGGGCTAATGGAAGAACTACACACCCAGAAGAGCAGCTTTTGCCAATTCAGAAAATTAAAATCAATACAAACCTTTTGCTTGTTGAACTCTTGTGTGGCAAAACGGGCAGCCTCTAATCCCCGTCCTTTTAAATTGATATAATAATCAAATTCCTGTTCAAAACAAGGGGGGAGAAGTGCAAATTGGTAAGAAATATTATTTGAAAACTACAGCAGCAGGGAGGCCTAGGTTCCAGACCCTCGTTCGCTGCTAGAGTTTTGTAGGTATACCTATGCGAGTTTAAGCACCCAAAGTGATGGCAAAGTTACCAAAGGTGGAGGTAACAAAAGAGTGAATTGAAAAACGATTACCCTTCAAGAATTTTGTGAATCATAGTGGAGAGGGGACACAATTAACAAAAAATGTAAAATAAGTATCCAGACCCTGACACTGAGTCAAATTCTCTTGAAAAAAAGATTAGTTTGGATGGGGGATTTCCAAGTATCAGGGGATTTAAGCTAAATTAGTTAGAAATGCACTCAGAACCATTACGCGGAGTGATTAAGAATGCATTGTACAAGCATTACAAAACCACTAAATAAAGGATTTTCAAATGACTCGTTTCAAGTAGTCATTTACAAAATCCTCTAAGTGCACTCCATCTTTTGCTACAGACACATAAGCAGGAAAATCCAGCTACCTACTGTTTTGTAGTGTGTTTCTTACAAACGTATCCCAAATTCAACATAAAGGGTTACAAGAAACAAATGGTGATCTTAATCTGTATGCAAGTGATGCTTAAGTAATGACTAAGCAGCCTAGTTGAGAATTGAGAGTTTCATATACCTGCCCAGAACAGGGAAAGCGAGGGGCCGTCGTCCTCGATTGCATTGCGAGGTATCCATCATCAGAAACATGGTGACAACAATAACCAGCACTAGACTCTACTGAAGACACGGGCTTGGCCTCGGGATTTCTGAAATTGTTGTTGACAGCCGCGCTCTGAGAAGCCCCAAGCACGGCGCTTCTAATGTTACTGTAAGTGGATCGATTAGTACCCAGCTTTCGGAGCACAGAACGAAGAGACATAATCACCATCCTTGCTTCCCAGTCTGTCAGCATTACACATTGTTATCGCATTAACAAATACACAGAGTGTGCGCATAACTACAAGAATATCAGTCAGCTTTCACTACAGCCCAAAACAACTTCACACACAATTGAAACTACGAAAATCAATCCCCAAATTGCCTAACCCTAACTATAAATCCCAAATTTCCTACCCTAAAATAAACCCCAAATCAATTACAAGCAAAATCAAGGTTTAGAGAGGGAGGGATATTGACCTGATTCGTAGGGTAGCGAGACCAAGGGCACCAGGGACGAGTGAGAGGAGTGAAGAGGTGAGAAATAGGAATGTCCGATATCTGCCACCCCGGAATATACAGTAAATTCATAAATCAGCCCTCCGAAAATCGCTATTACCCACTCCAGTTTTTTCTATTTATTTACTTTCAAAAGTGATCAATATTGTCCTTAATTTTACGATTGCACATCAATTTGGTCATTTCGTTTGTATTTCATCAATTATTTTATTAGTATGTTGACGTGGCATTATGTGAATCTCATTAACGTAATTATATATATCATGTGGATTAACCATTAAAAACTGTTGTGGTCTATTTTTATCTGACAAAGGGAGAGGGGCCGGTGGCATAGGAGAGAGGGAAGAGAGACGTGTGTTTGTAGAATTGATCACTCATATATTTCATGCATTTATACCATCCATTTCTAAAGTCTTTGTGATGTTTTTGTGTTAAAATTGTGGTATTTTATTTTACCTTGTGTTAATATGCAGTTAAATTTGTTTTAGGATCAATTTCAAGCAAAATGGAGAAAAGAAAATTGTAAAAACAAATAAAAGACACGGCAAGTGGAGAGTGGACTTGTCTTCCATTAAGCTTTTGTGGTGGGGAAAAAGAAAAGATTATAGCTGATTAGTGGAAATGGGGGACACAGACAAAGAAGAGTGGAAGGAATAAGAAAAGGAAAGCAAGAATAATAAGCAGGGAGTGGGGGAGACACTGACAGAATAAAAGAATGAGGAGTGGGAGAGCACGGCATGAATAAACAAAGGCTGAAAAGTGGGTTGATGGGAGACACGGCATAAAGAAGCTATTGCGCAGAGAGAGAGGGCGGATTGAGAAAGAAAATAAAAGAAACAAAGGCAGAGAGACACGGACAGGCAAGAAGAGAAAAAGAAAAACAGAAAATACAGGGCGCGGCAGAGGAAAAGAAGTCAGGAGCAGAGGAGGAACCAAACACGGTGTTTTCTTTCTTTGATTCTTCATGGATAATTTCTTATGTATTCAAATAATTATGTGTAACTAATTTCCTTTTGCTAGAGTGAGGCCATGAGCCGCAACATGAATACGTAGATCTATTTTTCAATTGCTTAAGTGTTGTTACATGCTTGCTTTGATATTTTCAATCTCTAAATTAAACTATCTATGTGTCTTGATGATTGATCACCATTAGGATGCTTAGAAAAGTTATCGGATGCAATTTTGAACGAATGTCACGTTAAAATTGGTTGTGCTTCTTGTGATTGAGGATTGTACTCTCCTAAGGTAAATATCATGCTCTTAGGGATTATATGGTTTAACAAAATGATTTTCACCAAGATTAATGAATCACTCATGTTTATATTTAATCCAAATGTCATGGATAAGTTGCATGTAGTGGTATGCGTTTTAGCTTGAATGTCACAAGTAAAACATACACAAGGAAAATCCAACCTTCAAAGCATATGTGTTTTCAATTATTTAAGCAATTGGAATAGCTACGTAGGAGTGTTGTTGGTAAAAGTTGAATTCTAGCATATTGACAATCTATTTTTCTTCAATCAGTTATTTTATCTTAAATTTCCTCATTTACTTGTTTTGTTTAAGTTGAATCACTGTTCCTATAAACCAATTCCCATTTTAGATATTTGTTTAAGTCACATCCAATAATATTTAGTTTCGTCAAATTAGTGTAATTCTTAGAGTTAAATAAGTTAAATACACAAAAACTCGTAAATTGTTTATATCAGTCCCTGAGGAGATCGACCTTGCTTGAGCCATTCTATACTACAAACACTTGTTCTCTTGCAAGAATTTTCTATGGTTTAACCCTTTGTTTTACAAGTGGTAAAATCGCTATCAAGAAATTGGCGCCGTTGCTGGGGACTGTGCCAACAGTTCCCAAGTTTTTGTGTTTATTTTTCTTATGCTTATGTTTATGTCTTATTTTTATTAATCATTAAATTAAAAAAAAAAGTTCTCAAGAATCCTCTTTGATTAAGCCCATTGATGGTGAATTTAACTTTGGTACCGTAATAATGCTGTATATTTGCGTTAGAAATCTGTTTATGTATCCCTTTCACAAATTTCTGTTCTAAATCACGTATTATTAAAATTAAAAAAAAATTATTATTGAAAATTAAAAAAAACAGCAATTAATTTAGTTGAGTTTTGATCTTTGATTAAGTGTAGTGGATGTGTGGTGTGAGATTTTTGTCTTCGTTTAATTAACTAGTGGTTGCCAATTTGCATAAATTGTGTTTTTAATTCATCTAGGTTTACTTACTTTCTTTTTCTTTTTGTTGTTTAGTTAATTTCTGTTAAGTTTTATTTTATTTTACTTTTATTTTTATTGTGGCTTAATATTTCTGTTGTTTGTTCAGGTGTAGTATATGGTGATTGGAACAAGGTCCAAGAATCAAGTGCTTATTCCTTACGACCCTGAACCAGAGAGAAGTGCAAGGAAGTTAGCTAGAGAAAAATATTTAGCACAAGATTCCAACCTTGGTGATACTTTTCTTAAGGATTTGTTCCGTGATCCTGAGAGCAGCATATCTATTTTCCAACCTTTGGCACCAGTTGCACACATGGCCCTAGCCTTACCTGCAGCAGGTCAACCTTTAAGGAATTCATTGGCAACAAGAATCAATGCAGTGCCAAGGTGCATTATATATCCAGATGTGGAAGATGGGACAACCTTTGAAATCAAACCTCACATCCTCAACATATTGCCATCCTTTCATGGGTTGCCAAACAGTGATCCCAACATGCATTTGGCTGATTTTATTGAGGCATGTGGCAACACCATAATCAGAGGTTTCTCTTCTGAAGCTATCAAGTTACGTTTGTTCCCGTTCTCTTTGAAGGACAAAGCCAAGGCGTGGCTGCATTCTCTGCCTGCCAATAGCATTACAACATAGACATAATTGCAAGAAAAATTTCTCAATAAGTTTTTTCCTTCTTCCAAGACGCTTGCACTCAAGAAAGAGATATTGGCTTTCGCTCAAAAGCCAAACGAGTCTTTCCATGAAGCTTGGGAACGGTATAATGAGATGTACACAAAATGTCCTCATGCTGGGTTTGATTCTAACCTTCAAATGAACATATTTTATGATGGTCTCAATGCCACCACTAAGAGTCAAGTGAATGCATCTGCTGGAGGTCATTAATGTCGAAATCTGCAAGGGAAGCATTTGAGTTGTTTGATATGATGGCTTCTGAATCCCAATAATGGACAGAAGAACAAACACAAAAGATGGGAGTTTTTGAGATTTCTCAGAGTTCTCCTAATGTTTCTGCTCAAATTGCTAAAATGGAAAAGAATTTTAATGCCAAGTTTGCTGCATTAATGCAGGTCTCTTCCATGCCCAATGCCCAAGAAGCGTGCATCATTTGTAGTGAGACAACTCATGACATCACTCAATGCCCCAACAAGGATAACTACCCTGAGCTTGTGCAAGATCATGTGAATATGGTGAATAATTTCATTAGACCCAGAAGTGACCCTTATTCCAATACATATAATCCTGGGTGGAAGAACCACCCCAATCTCAGTTGGGGTGGCAACCAACAGCCACGTCAATACCAACAGTCTTACCAATCAACTAGTGAGACTAAAAAACCATCTCTTGAAGACCAAATGTCACAGCTAGCTCAACATATGTCTGCTCTCTCTAATAGCACCAACAGTTTTGTCCAATCCACACAAACTAGCATTCAGAATCTCACGGCATCAGTGGGAAATTTGGAGACTCAAGTTGGACAGCTTGCTACCATGTTTAATGAAAGAGAGAAAGGAAAGTTCCCGAGCCAATCTGAGCAAAATCCAAGAGGGATGGAGCATTGCAAAGTAATACGGACATTGAAAAGTGGCAAGAGCTATGACAACAGAGAAGTGGTGCACCATGAAGCCGAAGTGGAAGAAAAAGAGCTTACTGAAAGTGCGCCATTAGCTGCAAAGTCTCGGTCAGAGGCTATTTCTGAAGTAGGTATTCCAGATCCTAGTACAAGTGACAAAGTGCAATCTCGACCCAACTCTGATTCAAACAAGGAAAAAGGCCTTGGTAGTTTATTTGCACCTTCTGACAAGCCACCATATAAGCCACCTTTGCCATTTCCACAAAGGCAGCAACAACGTTCCAAGGATCAACAATGCATTGAATTCATGAAGATGTTGGCTAAGGTTCAAATTAATTTGCCTCTATTAGATGCTATTAAACAGATCCCATCATATGCCAAATTTCTGAAGGAGCTATGTTCTAAAAAGAAAAAGTTCTTGGAATATGAGAAGGTGATTTTAACTGAGCAATGCAGTGTTGTCCTCTTACATAAGCTACCACCCAAGAAGAAAGATCCGGGGAGTTTCACTATCTCTTGTATTATTGGTAGTCTTGATTTTCATAAAGTATTGATTGATTTAGGAGCAAGTGTTAACCTTATGCCTTATTTTGTTTTTCAAAAATTAGGTGAAGGAGAACTCAAGCCCACATCTGTGAGTCTTCAATTGGCAGACAGGTCCATGACATATCCTTTGGGTATTCTGGAAGATGTGATTATTAAAGTGGATAAATTCTATCTCCTAGCTGATTTCATTGTACTTGACATGGAGGAAGACAAGGAAATGCCTCTCATTTTAGGCCGACCGTTCATGGCCACCGCCCAGACACTTATTGATGTGGAAGCAGGTACTTTAACCCTAAGAGTGCAAGGACAATCAATTGTATTCAAACTCTTTAAAGCTATTAAGCGTCCTTTCGAACTTGAAGAGTGTTTTCGTGTTGATGTTTTGGATGGGATTGTGCATGCAAACTTTGCCTCACGATCATCTAATGATGAGCTGTTAACTTGCCTCACCAACCATGATGGTACTTTATCTATGGAAGAAAATGTGGTGGACGTCATTGCTGCACTGGATAGTGCACCAATTCATAATCCAAAGTGGCGACATGTTTATGAAAGCCTTGGAGTGCCTAAGCAGCCCCTTCTTCCTTCAAGTGAGCAAGCTCCGAAGTTAGAGCTCAAGCTACTGCCGAGCCACCTCAAGTATGCTCATCTCGGGGTGAATGAGACCTTGCTTGTTATTATTGCTGCTGATCTTAATGACACGGAGGAAGACAAATTACTAAGAGTTCTTCGCAAGTATCAAGATGCTCTGGGGTGGACACTTGCTAACATAAAATGCATTAGTCCAGCTTTGTGCATGCATAGGATTTTTATGGAGGCTGGGACTAAACCAACTGTTGAAGCTCAAAGACGTCTAAATCCGATCATGAAGGAAGTTGTACGAGTTGAGGTGATGAAGTTACTCGATGCAGGTATCATTTACCCAATCTCGGATAGCAAATGGGTGAGCCCGACTCAGGTGGTTCCAAAGAAAACTGGTATTACTGTGGTGAAGAATGATAACAATGAGCTTGTGCCTACAAGGATGACCACCGGATGGCGAATGTGTGTTGACTATAGAAAGCCCAATAACAGCACTAGAAATGATCATTTTCCGCTGCCATTCATTGATCAGATGCTCGAGAGACTAGCTGGTCATTCTTTCTATTGTTTCTTAGATGGTTATTCAGGGTACAACCAAATTCCAATTGCCCTTGAGGATCAAGAGAAGACAACGTTTACATGCCCTTTTGGTACATTTGCATACAGACGAATGCCATTTGGATTGTGCAATGCCCCTGCCACTTTCCAACGATGCATGATGAGTATTTTTTCTGGAATGGTTGAAAATATTGTTGAGGTTTTTATGGATGACTTTTCTGTTTTTGGTAATTCTTTCGATATATGTTTGGATAACTTGTCTTTGGTTTTGGAAAGATGCAGGGAGACTAATCTTGTGTTAAATTGGGAGAAATGCCATTTTATGGTTAAATATGGCATTGTGCTAGGACATCTAATTTCAAGCAAAGGAATAGAGGTCGACAAGGCAAAGATTGAGGTGATCGTCAAATTACCACCACCAACTTCTATGAAGAATGTGAGATCTTTCTTGGGACATGCTGGTTTTTATCGAAGATTCATCAAGGATTTTTCCAAAATTAGTCGTCCTCTTTGTAATTTACTTGCTAAAGATGCTTGTTTTGATTTTAATGCAGATTGTCATGATGCTTTCAACAAATTGAAGGATCTTCTCACATCAGCCCCAATTATAACAGCTCCAGATTGGACCCTTCATTTTGAGCTCATGTGCGATGCTTCCGATTACGTTGTGGGTGTTGTCCTTGGTCAGCGACGTGACATGCTCCCCCATGTTATATATTATGCCAGCCGCACTTTGAATGATGCTCAGCTGAATTATGCCACTACGGAAAAAGAATTACTTGCAGTGGTATTTGCTCTTGAAAAGTTTCGATCGTACTTAATTGGTGCTAAAGTCATTGTGTATTCTGATCATTCTGCTCTCAAGTACTTATTGTCTAAAAAAGAGGCCAAACCACGATTGATTCGATGGGTCATTCTCTTGCAAGAGTTTGATTTGGAGATCCTAGATAAAAAGGGACGTGAGAATGTTGTGGCGGATCATCTCTTAAGATTAGTAAATGCAAGCACTGATGAGGCAGATTCATTGCCCCTGCAAGAGAGCTTTCCAAATGAGCAACTTTTAGCGGTTACTCATCAAGTACCATGGTATGCTGACATCGCAAATTATTTGGCATCTGGAGAAATACCATCAGAGTTCAATTACCAACAAAGGAAGAAGTTCCTCTCCACTGTAAAACACTACTTTTGGGATGAGCCATACCTTTTCAAGCATTGCCAAGATCAAATCATTCGTCGGTGTGTCCCCTTAGAAGAACAAGAAAACATTTTGAAGTTTGCTCACCACTATGCATGTGGTGGTCATTTTGGACCAAGAAGGACAGCGGCCAAGATCTTACAGAGTGGTTTCTTTTAGCCATCTTTATTCAAAGATGCATACCTATGCTGCCAGGCTTGTGATAAGTGTCAAAGAGTTGGAAATCTTTCTCAGAGAAATGAGATGCCCCAACAAAGTATTTTGGTGATTGAACTATTTGATGTTTGGGGTATAGACTTCATGGGACCTTTCCCTTCTTCACATGGCAATCTCTACATCTTGGTGGCGGTTGATTATGTCTCTAAGTGGGTGGAGGCAATAACTTCTCCAACATGCAAAAGTTCTGTGGTGTTAGGTTTCTTGCAGAATACTATTTTTCCCCAATTTGGAGTACCTCGTGCTATCATCAGTGACGAAGGTACGCATTTCTTAAACAGCACCATGGCTTCCCTTTGTGCCAAGTATCATATTCATCATCGCATAGCCACCCCATACCATCCACAGACATCTGGACAAGTTGAAGTATCTAATCGTGAGCTCAAGAGGATTCTTGAGAAAACTGTCAGTTCATCTCGAAAGGATTGGAGTTTAAAGCTTACTGATGCTTTGTGGGCATATAGGACAACTTATAAGACACCAATTAGGATGTCTCCTTTTCGTTTGGTGTATAGGAAAGCTTGCCATCTGCCTATGGAACTTGAGCACAAGGCATATTGGGCTATTAAGCACCTCAATTTTGACTACCAAGCAGCGGGAGAGAAGCGGAAGCTGCAGTTGAATGAACTGGAAGAAATAAGGAATGATGCTTATGAGAATGCAAAGATTTACAAGGATAAGACCAAGAAATTTCATGATGCTCACATCCTTCGTAAAGAGTTTCAACCGGGTCAGAAGGTTTTGCTTTTTAATTCAAGATTGAAACTATTCCCAGGAAAGCTCAAATCACGTTGGAATGGTCCATATCGTGTTGTACAGGTCCATCTTCATGGGGCTGTGGATATCCAAAACATGCAAACTGGTTTTGTCTTCAAAGTTAATGGACATCGCTTGAAGTTATACAAGGAGTCTCCATATGATCTTGCTAAGGATTCCATCACTTTGAAGGAACCTGTTATTTGAATCAAACTGCCAACAGAATGTCTAGCTCTAGACAGTAACTAAAGCGCTTCTTGGGAGGCAACCCAAGCTTGCTATCTTTCATCTTTATTTTAAATAATTTTAAATGTTCTTGTTCTGTTTTTCTCTTGTTTTCTGGTTTATGTGTTTAAGTCCTACTTTTGTTCCTTTATGCAGGTAATGATTTTGCAATCTCTACCACAACTTCTTGCAATGTATTTTTACATTCATAAAAACGAAAGGAACATTAAGTAGATAAATACAAGAGGGAGCTTTCACAAAGGCTGCTTAGGAGAAGTCTCAGTAGTCGGTAGAGCTTCAGCAGTCGGCGGAGCCCTAGAAGGAGGAGGCATCAGAGGTTGATCATTTGGAGCTTCACTACGCGGTACAGCCCCAGAAGACGAAGGCAAATGCTGTTGGAATAAACCCACAAACCTTTGATGATCAAGTAAAATCTGACCATCAGATTCCTGCATCTGGTCAATTTTCCTCTTCATGTTTGTGGCATAGTTGTGTGCGAGCTTGTGCAACTGTTTATTCTCATGCTTGAGCCCTCTAATCTCCTATTTGAGACTCATCACTTCAGCCGCCAACGATTCAACTTGACGGGTTCGAGCAAATAGGCGTTGGGCCATATTGGACACGGAACCTGCACACTGTACACTAAGAGCCAGAGACTCCTTAACAGCCAATTCATCAGACCGTTTTGAAAGCAGTCTGTTATCTTTAGGAGTGACAAGGTTCTGGGCCACCACCGCATCTGTCATATCATTCTTCATCACCGAATCCCGAACGGTAAGGGGGCCAGTAGGGGATATGAAGGATGGGCGCCATATGTTGTCTGGAGAAGGCGGGACTGCCTCTTCACCAAGGTTCAAGTCAAAACGACGGTCGGAAGGGCCAGACATTTTTCAGAAGTGTTAAAGAAAGCAGAGGTCGGACAAGTCAAGATCGTAGAAATGCAAAGAGGGAGTTTTTACATGCAGAAATTCAAGTGTGCTTTGAACGTCCTGCATACCTCTATAAAAATCAGCACGCGATGGGATTTCAGAGATCGAAGAGGCGAGCTCAGAAATCGAAGAAGCCAACTAAAAAAATCAAAGATGCGCTAGCTTTCTCAAAAGCTGAGCTTGCTCAGAAACCACGGGCAATCTGTCGACGATTTCTGGTAAAGTAGAAAGCACGTGAAGTTTACTGTTCAATCATCCAACGGTTGCCGACAAGAGTGAAAGAGCAGTACCGGTTATTATTTCCTATAAATGTCGACCTTCACACTTCATGGCAAGGCAGACATACATAACCTCATTCTTCTCAGAGAATGCCTTTCCAACACACCCTCTCGAGTCACTCAGTGTTCCTAATTCCTTGGGGTACCTCTGCAAACAACTCATCCAAAGCAAAAGTATTTCATATCATGAAGGTTGAAAGCAAGAGTATCTCATATCATGCTTTCTCCATGTCCTTCTCCTTGTCTTTGTTTTACGACAAGGAGAAAGAGAGCAATCAGCCAGCACTTGGTATCAATCTTCTGATCTGGAGCCAACTGCCTAGAACCCCTTCCTGATTGCTTACCTAGCGTTGCTCTCGAGTACTCATCTTCATCATCTTATGCTTCCTCTTCGTCTACCACATCTGCCTGGGGAACAGATAAGGGAAGTGAAAATGATACCTCGAAGCATGTGGAGACAATTTACCAATTCATCCTCAGCTAGGGACAAGGAGAAAGAAAGCAAGAGGTGGACACTTGGAAAGATTGAAGAAAGAAACAGACCAACACAGCTACCTTGTGCCAGCCCGCGGTGCAGAAGAAACAAGCAGAGAATAATGACTCACACATTTGCTCTCCTCGCCTACACAAATTGGTGTGTTCTTTCCTTTTCTTTATGTATCTTTATTTCATTTTATATTTCTTTCCTTCCATTTTTATGTCTTATTGTTCAAAAATTCCTTTCATTATCATTGGGGACAATGCTATAATTAAGTTTGGGGGTGGAAATATATTTCGTTAGTTTATTTATTAAATTAAAAAAAAAAAAGTTTTTGCATTTTTATTGTTGTTTGTAGCTACTTCTCAATTCAATGATGAGATTTGATCTTAATTTCTTTCTTACTTTCAAGAAAGTCTAAGTTCTTTCGTTGTCTTTATGTTAACTGTGATTTCCAGAAATCAACTTGAAAAATAAATGTGCCTAGTCTTGTCAATGTGAAACTTGAGCATGATTTAGCGTTTCATATGTGAATCATGTGAGATTATGTAAACCTTGTGAGTTTTTGAACCTATACATGATTGAACCATTATGCATCAATCTCATTCCTTCTTGTGCGTATGATCTCACTGTACATGTATCTCTAGAACTTGCTTTATACTACTCGATTCATTAATCAATTCATGTAATAACTTGGAAGTGATATAGGCCATCTTTGGATCGTTTGAGCCTTTCATGCCTACCTTATATGCTATGTTTATCCGTAGTAGCCCATTGAGCCTTTAACTAAGCCATTTCTTTGTTAGCCACATCTCTTTACCTTGCTCCAATATTGGAGTTGAGCCCATACACAGAAATCGATTCCTTATTGTTTTGAGAAAGTATTACATGGGTTGTGCTCTTGGGGGTTTCATTTATGTAGAAAGATGGATGGAGCATGTGTATTACAATGAAATGTGAATTTGATGGGTGATGTAGCTTTTGCAGATTTGTTTCTTTCAATTGAAAAAAAAAAAAAAACGAAATATATGAAAATTGGAGAGTGTTGATTTGTTGAAAATGTGTCTGCATAGTATAAATTTCCTTTTGAAGTTGAATTTGGGGAGTAACAGGTGTTCAAAGTTTTATTATTTTGCTTTCAATTTGAGGTGATGTGATATTGAGGTGTTGGAAAACTAATAAAGTGTACTTTCTCAAAATTTTTGATTTCCATATCCTTTCTTTCATTAGCCTATCACCTTTAGCCCCATTACAACCGTAATAAAGTCCTATTGATCCAAGGTATTACTTAAATATTGATAAGCGAGTTAGGTGGACAAGCAAGCATATGGCGGCATGTACAATGAGATCACTTGAGTGAAACACATTAACCAAAACTTATGAGTGAATGAGCGTATGTCTTGTGAGAAACTCACATGTTTGCATATGATGATTTAAAGGAGTTTGGAATTTCATTGACATGGCTAGCTCACACATGGCTTTTCAACGTTTTGTTTGAAGGAAATTTGGTTAACTATTGGATGATGTTTTGAGCTCTTGCTTAGTTTTTGGTTGTTTGTTTCATGATTAGCACTTATCTCTGAAATCGAAATTGAGAAGTTGGCTACTAAGTTGTTGAATCTAGTCTTAGTTGAGTGGTTTTGTTTTGTGTTTTGTTTTGCTAGAGGACTAGCAAAAATGCAAGTTTGGGGGTATTTGATCACTCATATATTTCATGCATTTATACCATCCATTTCTAAAGTCTTTGTGATGTTTTTGTGTTAAAATTGTGGCATTTTATTTTACCTTGTGTTAATGTGCAGTTAAATTTGTTTTAGGATCAATTTCAAGCAAAATGGAGAAAAGGAAATTGTAAAAACAAATAAAAGACACGGCAAGTGGAGAGTGGACTTGTCTTCCATTAAGCTTTTGTGGTGGGGAAAAAGAAAAGATTATAGCTGATTAGTGGAAATGGGGGACACAGACAAAGAAGAGTGGAAGGAATAAGAAAAGGAAAGCAAGAATAATAAGCAGGGTGTGGAGGAGACACTGACAGAATAAAAGAATGAGGAGTGGGAGAGCACGGCATGAATAAACAAAGGCTGAAAAGTGGGTTGATGGGAGACACGGCATAAAGAAGCTATTGCGCAGAGAGAGAGGGCGGATTGAGAAAGAAAATAAAAGAAACAAAGGCAGAGAGACACGGACAGGCAAGAAGAGAAAAAGAAAAACAAAAAAATACAGGGCGCGGCAGAGGAAAAGAAGTCAGGAGCAGAGGAGGAACCAAACACGGGTGTTTTCTTTCTTTGATTCTTCATGGATAATTTCTTATGTATTCAAATAATTATGTGTAACTAATTTCCTTTTGCTAGAGTGAGGCCATGAGCCGCAACATGAATACGTAGATTTATTTTTCAATTGCTTAAGTGTTGTTACATGCTTGCTTTGATATTTTCAATCTCTAAATTAAACTATCTATGTGTCTTGATGATTGATCACCATTAGGATGCTTAGAAAAGTTATCGGATGCAATTTTGAACGAATGTCACGTTAAAATTGGTTGTGCTTCTTGTGATTGAGGATTGTACTCTCCTAAGGTAATTATCATGCTCTTAGGGATTATATGGTTTAACAAAAGGATTTTCACCAAGATTAATGAATCACTCATGTTTATATTTAATCCAAATGTCATGGATAAGTTTCATGTAGTGGTATGCGTTTTAGCTTGAATGTCACAAGTAAAACATACACAAGGAAAATCCAACCTTCAAAGCATATGTGTTTTCAATTATTTAAGCAATTGGAATAGCTACGTAGGAGTGTTGTTGGTAAAAGTTGAATTCTAGCATATTGACAATCTATTTTTCTTCAATCAGTTATTTTATCTTAAATTTCCTCATTTACTTGTTTTGTTTAAGTTGGATCACTGTTCCTATAAACCAATTCCCATTTTAGATATTTGTTTAAGTCACATCCAGTAATATTTAGTTTCGTCAAATTAGTGTAATTCTTAGAGTTAAATAAGTTAAATACACAAAAACTCGTAAATTGTTTATATCAGTCCCTGAGGAGATCGACCTTGCTTGAGCCATTCTATACTACAAACACTTGTTCTCTTACAAGAATTTTCTATGGTTTAACCCTTTGTTTTACAAGTGGTAAAATCGCTATCAAGAATTATAGGGAAATGTGTGTTGTTATCCCTCCTACATTGTGCCTTTATTTATAGTAGTAAAATGAGAGAAGATATTCCTTATTCTCCAAGTAATACAAGTTGTAATAGGAAATGATAACTAGAATCAAATCTAATCTAGGATTTACACAATCATACTTAAACTAGGAATGTTCACAACACTCCCCCTTGAGTGTGTAAATACTCAAGGTAGATTCAGCATCATGCAAAAGTTGAGGAAGTCAACTCGTCGGCACTGATTCCAATGAATAATGCTTATTCTCAACAAGGTAGGAACTTGCATAAGTAGTAAGTCTCACTAAAAAAACCCTAAGGCTATGGCAAAAACTCGAGTAGGGACAAAATCCATAGTTTAAGGAAAAATGTATGAGAAATGCAAAGTCAAAAGAAACGTCTATAGGACGTCATCAGGGATATGACCAACCCAAGGTGGGTGCCTCGTTAAAACCTAGTTAGGTAGCAAAAACCCATTAGGAAAAATGCTCCTAATTGTAATAAAAAAGAGTACATTAAGATCAAGCAAGTATCTACAGGATACTCCCCCTGAGTTTGACATAATTCCAAAGAGAAATAGCAAAGTTACAACTCAGAAAGTTTATGCATACCAATTCCCTGAACAAGCTTCTGAACCGTCGCCTTAGGCAGTGATTTGGTGAAGAGGTCGGCCAGATTGTCTTGTGAACGGATTTGCGTGACTTTAATCTTCTGATGCTCTTGTTGTTGATGTGTAAAGAAAAACTTTGGCGCAATGTGCTTGGTGTTGTCTCATTTGATGTAACCCTTCTTGAGTTGTTCGATGCAACCTGCGTTGTCCTAAAAAATCGTCATCAGGGCATTAACGGCGGGATGAAGATCGTAGGAGCTTCGAATATAGCCCACTACTGCTCTCAACCAAAAGCATTCCCGAGTCGCTTCATGTAAGGCGAGAATTTCAGCATGGTTGGACGAAGTGGCAACTAAGGTCTGTTTAGTTGACCTCCAAGAAATTGTTGTGCCTCCAATGGTAAAGACATAACCCGTTTGAAAACGCGCCTTGTGCGGATCGGATAAGTATCCAGCGTCGGCATAACCAACAAGGCGAGAATTAACCCGATGAGCATAGGGTGCGACATCATTCGAGGATTCGTAGGGATAGAACAAGCCTAAATCCGTAGTACCCTTAAGGTAACAGAAGATGTTTAACAGAAGATGTTTTTCACGCCAGTCCAGTGTCTGCATGTTGGTGCATTGTTGTATCTTGCCAAAAGATTAACAACGAAGGATATGTCAGGTCTAGTGCATTGAGCTAAGTACAATAAAGCGCCTATCGCACTTAGATAAGGAACTTCAGGCTCCAAAATCTCTTTATCATCTTCCTTTGGACAGAAGGGATTTCGTTTTGCATCTAGCATACGAACGATCATAGGAGTACTCGAATACTTCGCTTTATCCTCATTAAAACGACGCAACACATTTTGGGTGTAGTTCGATTGATGTACTAAGATTACATCCGAACAATGCTCTATCTTGAGACCGAGACAGTATCGAGTCTTACCTAGATCTTTCATCTCAAATTCCGACTTCAGGTGCGAAGCAGTTCTCGCGAGCTCTTCAGGAGTTCCGATGAGATTCATGTCATCGACATATACTGCAACAATCGCAAATCCAGAATGTGACTTCTTAATGAACACACAAGGACATAATTCGTTATTCACATATCCCTGACTAGTCAAATACTCACTCAGACGGTTATACCACATTCTTCCGGATTATTTCAAACCGTAGAGTGAACACCTCAGTCGAATTGAGAGGGTGTTCCGGGGTTTGGAAATATTTGAACCAGTCAATGTAAGTCTTTCGGGAACTTTCATATAAATTTCCGTATCAAGATCCCCATAGAGATACGCGGTTACTACGTCCATCAGCTGCATATCCAGTTTTTCGAAAACTACCAAACTGATAAGGTAGCGAAAAGTAATCACATTTATAACGGGTGAGTAAGTTTCGTCATAGTCAATCCCGGGGCGTTGCGAAAAACCTTGTGCTACAAGACGAGCTTTATAACGCACAATCTCGTTCTTCTCATTACGCTTCCAAACGAAAACCCACTTGTAGCCAACGGGCTTCACATGTGGAAAAGTAGGAACTACAGGTTCAAACACCTTACGTTTTGCAAGTGAATCGAGTTCGACTTGGATTGCTTGTTTCTAGTTTGACCAATCAGCTCTACGTCGACATTCATCAACGGAACACGGTTCAATGTCATCGCTCAACATGATCTCAATAGCTACTGCAAATGCTAATGCATCGTCGACAATCATCTCATTTCTATGCCACACATCATCTAAGCTAACATAATAGACCGAAATCTCACGATTCTCGGGAGGAGGATTCGTCTCTTCAAGGACGCTTCCATAATCTAGAATTTCCTCATGAGTTGGGTAGAATGAGTAAGCGATAGTCGGATTCATGGTAGACTCTTTAGGACCTTTTGCTGTGGTTTTCCTCTTCCGGGGGTGTGAATCCTTTGAACCAAGGGGTCTGCCATGCTTTTGTATGGTTCATAGGAGTGGTATCCTCCTGAAAGTCAGAAACCTCCATTTTTGTAGTCTTCGGTTCATTTACTTGCATGAAGTTTGATTCAAACTTCTTACGACGAGAATGATATTCATCTACAACCTTCTTGGGGGCTCGGCAAACATGGGACCAATGGTCATTTGAACCACAACGTCATCTATGGTTTTGGGTGCTTTGCCCTTATTCTTGAAGTTTGGGGCCTTGAGAGCGAGGTTTGGGCGCTTATGGGCTTTGTTTCCTCCCTTGGATGGGCCTTTGACCTTTGTGGGATGATTTCTGGCTGCCCCTACCACACCTCTTTTGGCGCTAGGTGTTGATTAGTGCTATAATGTGCTTCAGGCACAACAATAGCCCAGTAAGTCGAGCTTGATGATTCTTCATCAACAGCTGGTTCCGCTTTTCAACAAGAAGTAAAACAGAGATCAAATCCAAGAACTTGGTGAACTTCTGAGCTCTATATTATTGCTGCAGGACAATATTAAAAGCAGAAAAGGTCGAGTAGGTCTTCTCCAGGACATCCTCTTCAGTCAAAGTTTCATTGCAAAACTTGAGAAGTGACCGGATTCGACAAACTTCAAAATTATATTCATTCACAGACTTAAAGTCTTGGAAGCGCAAAAGTTGCCAGTCGTGTCTTGCTTCAGGCAAGAATATGTCCTTTTGGTGATCGAAATGATCAGCCAAAGAAACCCATAATGCACGTGGATCCTCCTCAGCAAGGTACTCGGTTTGCAGAGCGTCATGGATATGTCTTCGGATGAAGATCATAGCAGTGGCTTTTTCAGCTTCGCAAACAGGTTCATCTCTTGCTTCTTTAATAACAGGAAGCAAGTTCTTTGCAATGAGGTGGAGCTTTACATCTTGAACCGACTTGAGGTAGTTCCTTCCAGAGACCTCTAAAGCGGTGAAGTCGAGTTTGTTCAAATTCGACATGTTCCTATCACAAAATAGATGGACAAGATGTGGTTAGTGTAATGGAGAAAAATCAATACATTCACATAGGAGTAGAACATACATGTTCTAATATATATGTATTGGTTTAATTTTGCATGAAAAACTTCGGGTTTTCATGGGTGATATGTTTAAGTGAAAACTTCAGGTTTTCAAACAAGGCATGTTTATAAGAAACTTCAGGTTTCAAAGTAATTATGAACTTCAGGTTCATATATTCCTGCAGGCAAACGCAAATATATATGCAAACAAATATGCAACAAGTATATGCAAAAGTATTGTATAATTATAATGGAATTAATTATTTATTTGGATTTTGGGCCAAATTAAAAATGTGGGTGAAAAAAATATAAAAACCTAAATTATTTAAAGATATTAAATAATAAAATCTCGGGGGCCTAAAGTATGGGCAAAGCCCACGGGTGGCTCATGGGTGAGCTGCAGGCTCACGGGGAGACATGGCAAGAGAAATGGGCTACTGTAGGCAGCAAAAAAAAAAATTCTTTGTGTTTTTTTTTTCATCAGGCTGAGAAGAAAATGGGCTAAATGGATCGGCTGCAATCTGGGAACCCAAATGGCAAGGCTTCAAGCAGAACACCAAAGCCCGGAGGGCTGGTGTTTGTGACCGTGTCCATTTAAGCCCTAATGGGCTCAGGTCTGAACCAAAAACACCCTAGCGTGTGCTGGGTGTGTATCACTGGGGAAGAACATCAGTTTTGATTGACGACGCCACTGCAGGTGGTTGTGTCGGGGTTGTTGGGGCTCGGAGTGAGTCACGGTTGTCATGAACAACCACAGAGACAAGAGAATCACAACGTTTCAACAACTATAAAACCCTAAAAATTGAAATCGAATTTTCAAGAATATTCTGACGAGATTCCGGTGAATCTATGTTCAATTGCCGACATGGGACGACTTCAAGTCGTCGGGAATATGAACCAAAGGTTCAAGGTTGTGGCTGCAGACCATGCCATGGTCGGGGACACCAAGAAAGGTGTTGAATTTCTGGGTGTGGGGTTTTGGAGCTTCTGCTCTGTGGGTTTTTTGGAGAATAGGAGAGCTGTAGGCTCTCGGTTTGGCGTGGAGTCCCCATCCGCAGGATGGTGGTCACGGGTTCGAAATAACCCTAAGTCCCAATCGCAAAATTTTTTTATTTTTTATTAATTCAATTAGATGCATATATAATTCAATGAATCACATATTTACTTTGATGCATATGCAAATAATAGTTTCAATGCATGTACATATGTAAGATTTAATTCATGAAAAATATCAAATTCACATAATTGTAGCAATTTTGGTTATGAGGCATACACAATTTATGTAGAATCTAAAATACGTTAAACATAAAGTTGGGTCATGCATCATGGTGAATGTTCATGCTATCAGGGCTTGCAAAATATCGAGTTAAAAGCCGTTGTTTTGAAAGAATCTAATTGCGTGATGATATGGATGAACTGTTTTGATGCAGAAAAAAAATTCTCCAACGTTAGATTCCTAAACACAACGGTAGGAGCATGCTGATAACGTGTTGTGGTCTATTTTTATCTGACAAAGGGAGAGGGGCCGGCGGCATAGGAGAGAGGGAAGAGAGATGTGTGTTTGTAGAATTGTAGGGGAATGCGTGTTGTTATCCCTCCTACATTGTGCCTTTATTTATAGTAGTAAAGGGAGAGAAGATATTCATTCTTCTCCAAGTAATACAAGTTGTAATAGGAAAGGATAACTAGAATCAAATATAATCTAGGAATTACACAATCATACTTAAACTAGGAATGTTCACAACAAAAACTATTTTTTTTAGGATTTATTATTTTATGTAGCACAGAAAGCCGTGTGAAGGTGCACCAATGCCATGTAAAAAGTTATGACTATTAGGATTGTCAGAACTAATCAATGATGATTTTCATTGGTGATGGCTTGGCGGCCGGTTGGGTATGGTTAGAAGAAAAGGGGAATTGGAATTACCCAATTTGAGAAAGTGAATGCAAAATGGGATTGGGTGGAGATCTCGGGTAGGAGAAAATAGAATACTCTCTTTATTTTTTTTATTTAAAAAGGTTTTCCTCACGTGACTTAATAAGAAGAGTTACTTTTAATTATTTGTTTTAAATGACTTGGCTCAAAACGATGTAATTTTGGCCAAGTCTTTTAAAAAACTAAATAGTATTCTTCTCCTTCGTTAATCATTTGCAAAACATGCACCCGCAAATCCGTTTCTGCACTCTTTTCATATACCACATGCCTAAACTTGGGTGGTCCTCGAAAGCCTCACAACCACTGATCGGGGTTGCCGGGTGGTCGAGTCCCTTAATGCATCCGCCATTGGTAAGAGTTGTGAGTTCAATAATCACATATTATATCAGAAAATGAGTAATAATACTACGTGACAGTATGACAATCAAACCAAAAAAATTACAACTTCAATTATTACCTCTTTCTTTCCCTTGTATTTTCTTGGTAATTTACTACAAAATACACAGAGTGTGCGCATAACTACAAGAATATCAGTCAAATTTACTACAAAATGTGCTTTCACTACAGCCCAAAACAACTTCACACATAATTGAAACTACGAAAATCAATCCCCAAATTGCCTAACCCTAACTATAAATCCCAAATTTCCTACCCTAAAATAAACCCCAAATCAATTACAAGCAAAATCAAGGTTTAGAGAGGGAGGGATATTGACCTGATTCGTAGGGTAGCGAGACCAAGGGCGTAAATTCATAAATCGCCCTCCGAAAATCGGGATTACCCACTCCACTCTTTTCTATTTATTTACTTTCAAAAGTGATCAATGTTGTTCTTGAATTTTATGATTGCACATCAATTTGATCATTTGATTTATATTTCATCCATTATTTTATTAGTATGCTGATGTGGCACCATGTAGATCTCATTAACGTAATTATATATATCATGTGGATTAACCATTAAAAACTATTTTTTTAGGATTTATTATTTTATGTAGCACGGAAAGCCGTGTGAAGGTGCACCAATGCCATGTAAAAAGATATACTATTAGGATTGTCATAACTAATCAATGATGATTTTCATTGGTGATGGCTTGGCGACCGGTTGGGTATGGTTAGAAGAAAAAGGGAATTGGAATTACCCAATTGGAGAAAATGAATGCAAAATGGGATTGGGTGGAGATCTCGGGTAGGAGAAAATAGAATACTCTCTTTATTTTTTTTATTTAAAAACGGTTTTCCTCACGTGACTTAATAAGAAGACTTACTTTTAATTATTTTGTTTTAAATGACTTGGCTCAAAACGATGTAATTTTGGCCAAGTTTTTTAAAAAACTAAATAGTATTATTCTCCTTCGTTAATCATTTGCAAAACATGCACCCGCAAATCCGTTTCTGCACTTTTCTCCTATACCACATGCCTAAACTTGGGTGGTCCTCGAAGGCCTCACAACCACTGATCGGGGTTGCCGGGTGGTCAAGTCCCTTAATGCATCTGCCATTGGTAAGAGTTGTGAGTTCAATAATCACATATTATATCAGAAAATGAGTAATAATACTACGTGACAATATGACAATCAAACCAAAAAAATTACAACTTCAATTATTACCTCTTTCTTTCCCTTGTATTTTCTCGGTAATTTACTACAAAATACACAGAGTGTGCGCATAACTACAAGAATATCAGTCCAATTTACTACAAAATGTGCTTTCACTACAGCCTAAAACAACTTCACACACAATTGAAACTACGAAAATCAATCCCCAAATTGCCTAACCCTAACTATAAATCCCAAATTTCCTACCCTAAAATAAACCCCAAATCAATTACAAGCAAAATCAAGGTTTAGAGAGGGAGGGATATTGACCTGATTCGTAGGGTAGCGAGACCAAGGGCGTAAATTCATAAATCGCCCTCTAAAAATCGGGATTACCCACTCCACTCTTTTCTATTTATTTACTTTCAAAAGTGATCAATGTTGTCCTTGAATTTTATGATTGCACATCAATTTGATCATTTCATTTATATTTCATCCATTATTTTATTAGTATGCTGATGTGGCAACATGTAGATCTCATTAACGTAATTATATATATCATGTGGATTAACCATTAAAAACTATTTGTTTAGGATTTATTATTTTATGTAGCACGGAAAGCCGTGTGAAGGTGCACCAATGCCATATAAAAAGTTATGACTATTATGATTGTCATAACTAATCAATGATGATTTTCATTGGTGATGGCTTGGCGATCGGTTGGGTATGGTTAGAAGAAAAAAGGAATTTGAATTACCCAATTGGAGAAAATGAATGCAAAATGGGATTGGGTGGAGATCTCGGGTAGGAGAAAATAAAATACTCTCTTTATTTTTTTTATTTAAAAAAGGTTTTCCTCACGTGACTTAATAAGAAGACTTACTTTTAATTATTTTGTTTTAAATGACTTGGCTCAAAACAATGTAATTTTGGCCAAGTTTTTTAAAAAACTAAATAGTATTATTCTCCTTCGTTAATCATTTGCAAAACATGCACCCGCAAATCCGTTTCTGCACTTTTCTCCTATACCATATGCCTAAACTTGGGTGGTCCTCGAAGGCCTCACAACCACTGATCGGGGTTGCCGGGTGATCGAGTCCCTTAATGCATCTGCCATTGGTAAGAGTTGTGAGTTCAATAATCACATATTATATCAGAAAATGAGTAATAATACTACGTGACAGTATGACAATCAAACCAAAAAAATTACAACTTCAATTATTACCTCTTTCTTTCCCTTGTATTTTCTTGGTAATTTACTACAAAATACACAGAGTGTGCGCATAACTACAAGAATATCAGTCAAATTTACTACAAAATGAACTTTCACTACAGCCCAAAACAACTTCACACACAATTGAAACTACGAAAATCAATCCCCAAATTGCCTAACCCTAACTATAAATCCCAAATTTCCTACCCTAAAATAAACCCCAAATCAATTACAAGCAAAATCAAGGTTTAGAGAGGGAGGGATATTGACCTGATTCGTAGGGTAGCGAGACCAAGGGCGTAAATTCATAAATCGCCCTCCGAAAATCGGGATTACCCACTCCACTCTTTTCTATTTATTTACTTTCAAAAGTGATCAATGTTGTTCTTGAATTTTATGATTGCACATCAATTTGATCATTTGATTTATATTTCATCCATTATTTTATTAGTATGCTGATGTGGCACCATGTAGATCTCATTAACGTAATTATATATATCATGTGGATTAACCATTAAAAACTATTTTTTTAGGATTTATTATTTTATGTAGCACGGAAAGCCGTGTGAAGGTGCACCAATGCCATGTAAAAAGATATACTATTAGGATTGTCATAACTAATCAATGATGATTTTCATTGGTGATGGCTTGGCGACCGGTTGGGTATGGTTAGAAGAAAAAGGGAATTGGAATTACCCAATTGGAGAAAATGAATGCAAAATGGGATTGGGTGGAGATCTCGGGTAGGAGAAAATAGAATACTCTCTTTATTTTTTTTATTTAAAAACGGTTTTCCTCACGTGACTTAATAAGAAGACTTACTTTTAATTATTTTGTTTTAAATGACTTGGCTCAAAACGATGTAATTTTGGCCAAGTTTTTTTAAAAACTAAATAGTATTATTCTCCTTCGTTAATCATTTGCAAAACATGCACCCGCAAATCCGTTTCTGCACTTTTCTCCTATACCACATGCCTAAACTTGGGTGGTCCTCGAAGGCCTCACAACCACTGATCGGGGTTGCCGGGTGGTCGAGTCCCTTAATGCATCCGCCATTGGTAAGAGTTGTGAGTTCAATAATCACATATTATATCAGAAAATGAGTAATAATACTACGTGACAGTATGACAATCAAACCAAAAAAATTACAACTTCAATTATTACCTCTTTCTTTCCCTTGTATTTTCTTGGTAATTTACTACAAAATACACAGAGTGTGCGCATAACTACAAGAATATCCAGTCCAATTTACTACAAAATGTGCTTTCACTACAGCCTAAAACAACTTCACACACAATTGAAACTACGAAAATCAATCCCCAAATTGCCTAACCCTAACTATAAATCCCAAATTTCCTACCCTAAAATAAACCCCAAATCAATTACAAGCAAAATCAAGGTTTAGAGAGGGAGGGATATTGACCTGATTCGTAGGGTAGTGAGACCAAGGGCGTAAATTCATAAATCGCCCTCTGAAAATCGGGATTACCCACTCCACTCTTTTCTATTTATTTACTTTCAAAAGTGATCAATGTTGTCCTTGAATTTTATGATTGCACATCAATTTGATCATTTCATTTATATTTCAGCCATTATTTTATTAGTATGCTGATGTGGCACCATGTAGATCTCATTAACGTAATTATATATATCATGTGGATTAACCATTAAAAACTATTTGTTTAGGATTTATTATTTTATGTAGCACGGAAAGCCGTGTGAAGGTGCACCAATGCCATGTAAAAAGTTATGACTATTATGATTGTCATAACTAATCAATGATGATTTTCATTGGTGATGGCTTGGCGATCGGTTGGGTATGGTTAGAAGAAAAAAGGAATTTGAATTACCCAATTGGAGAAAATGAATGCAAAATGGGATTGGGTGGAGATCTCGGGTAGGAGAAAATAAAATACTCTCTTTATTTTTTTTATTTAAAAAAGGTTTTCCTCACCTGACTTAATAAGAAGACTTACTTTTAATTATTTTGTTTTAAATGACTTGGCTCAAAACAATGTAATTTTGGCCAAGTTTTTTAAAAAACTAAATAGTATTATTCTCCTTCGTTAATCATTTGCAAAACATGCACCCGCAAATCCGTTTCTGCACTTTTCTCCTATACCATATGCCTAAACTTGGGTGGTCCTCGAAGGCCTCACAACCACTGATCGGGGTTGCCGGGTGGTCGAGTCCCTTAATGCATCTGCCATTGGTAAGAGTTGTGAGTTCAATAATCACATATTATATCAGAAAATGAGTAATAATACTACGTGACAGTATGACAATCAAACCAAAAAAATTACGACTTCAATTATTACCTCTTTCTTTCCCTTGTATTTTCTTGGTAATTTACTACAAAATACACAGAGTGTGCGCATAACTACAAGAATATCAGTCAAATTTACTACAAAATGTACTTTCACTACAGCCCAAAACAACTTCACACACAATTTAAACTACGAAAATCAATCCCCAAATTGCCTAACCCTAACTATAAATCCCAAATTTCCTACCCTAAAATAAACCCCAAATCAATTACAAGCAAAATCAAGGTTTAGAGAGGGAGGGATATTGGCCTGATTCGTAGGGTAGCGAGACCAATGGCGTAAATTCATAAATCGCCCTCCAAAAATCAGGATTACCCACTTCACTCTTTTCTATTTATTTACTTTCAAAAGTGATCAATGTTGTCCTTGAATTTTATGATTGCACATCAATTTGATCATTTCATTTATATTTCATCCATTATTTTATTAGTATGCTGATGTGGCACCATGTAGATCTCATTAACGTAATTATATATATCATGTGGATTAACCATTAAAAACTATTTGTTTAGGATTTATTATTTTATGTAGCACGGAAAGCCGTGTGAAGGTGCACCAATGCCATGTAAAAAGTTATGACTATTATAATTGTCATAACTAATCAATGATGATTTTCATTGGTGATGGCTTGGCGATCGGTTGGGTATGGTTAGAAGAAAAAAGGAATTTGAATTACCCAATTGGAGAAAATGAATGCAAAATGGGATTGGGTGGAGATCTCGGGTAGGAGAAAATAAAATACTCTCTTTATTTTTTTTATTTAAAAAAGGTTTTCCTCACGTGACTTAATAAGAAGACTTACTTTTAATTATTTTGTTTTAAATGACTTGGCTCAAAACAATGTAATTTTGGCCAAGTTTTTTAAAAAACTAAATAGTATTATTCTCCTTCGTTAATCATTTGCAAAACATGCACCCGCAAATCCGTTTCTGCACTTTTCTCCTATACCATATGCCTAAACTTGGGTGGTCCTCGAAGGCCTCACAACCACTGATCGGAGTTGCCGGGTGGTCGAGTCCCTTAATGCATCTGCCATTGGTAAGAGTTGTGAGTTCAATAATCACATATTATATCAGAAAATGAGTAATAATACTACGTGACAGTATGACAATCAAACCAAAAAAATTACAACTTCAATTATTACCTCTTTCTTTCCCTTGTATTTTCTTGGTAATTTACTACAAAATACACAGAGTGTGCGCATAACTACAAGAATATCAGTCAAATTTACTACAAAATGTACTTTCACTACAGCCCAAAACAACTTCACACACAATTTAAACTACGAAAATCAATCCCCAAATTGCCTAACCCTAACTATAAATCCCAAATTTCCTACCCTAAAATAAACCCCAAATCAATTACAAGCAAAATCAAGGTTTAGAGAGGGAGGGATATTGGCCTGATTCGTAGGGTAGCGAGACCAATGGCGTAAATTCATAAATCGCCCTCCAAAAATCAGGATTACCCACTTCACTCTTTTCTATTTATTTACTTTCAAAAGTGATCAATGTTGTCCTTGAATTTTATGATTGCACATCAATTTGATCATTTCATTTATATTTCATCCATTATTTTATTAGTATGCTGATGTGGCACCATGTAGATCTCATTAACGTAATTATATATATCATGTGGATTAACCATTAAAAACTATTTTTTTAGGATTTATTATTTTATGTAGCACGGAAAGCCGTGTGAAGGTGCACCAATGCCATGTAAAACGTTATGACTATTATGATTGTCATAACTAATCAATGATGATTTTCATTGATGATGGCTTGGCGACCGGTTGGGTATGGTTAGAAGAAAAAGGGAATTGAAATTACTCAATTGGAGAAAATGAATGCAAAATGGGATTGGGTGGAGATCTCAGGTAGGAGAAAATAGAATACTCTCTTTATTTTTTTTATTTAAAAAAGGTTTTCCTCACGTGACTTAATAAGAAGACTTAATTTTAATTATTTTGGTTTAAATGACTTGGCTCAAAACGATGTAATTTTGGCCAAGTCTTTTAAAAAACTAAATAGTATTCTTCTCATTCGTTAATCATTTGCAAAACATGCACCCACAAATCCGTTGGTGCACTCTTCTCCTATACCACATGTGACATGCCTAAACTTGGGTGGTCCTCAGAGGTCTCACAGCCACTGATCGGGGTTGCTGGGTGGTCGAGTCCCTTAATCCATCCGCCATTGGTAAGAGTTGTGAGTTTAATAATCACATATTATATTAGAAAATGAGCAATGATACTACGTGACAATATGATAATCAAACCAAAAAGATTACAACTTCAATTATTACCTCTTTCTTTCCCTTGTATTTTCTTGGTAATTTAATAGGATCACACGATTATGAGTTGTTGAGTTTAACTAAAAAGTTAACGGAATTGACGGTTACGGTTAACGTGAGACATGAGTGAATACTAAATTTAGTGAAATTCGGGCTATTCATAAATCATAAGCTAATCCGATAATTAACTATTTCGCTAAATAATATTCCGGACACACCTTTAATATTTTATTTTTTATCAAACGATGTTATACCTTCAATTTTATTAGAGATGAACGGGTTACTTGTCTCATAGAGATTTTTTACGAGTGTTGCTCAAACTAATGTCACAAACTAAATTGGAGTCACTTTGTATTAGAATATAAGGGTCTGGTAGTATTGTACTCCACTTGTACATATGAGATCTTAAAGTCAAATATAGTGAGATCTTAAAACCGAATCTTGTAGATAGCGAGTTCTATATTAAACAATGATAAACCTATCATGATTCATGTCCAAAAAAACTAGGCTAAATTGGCGAGATAAAAACACATGAACTAATATTGGAACCTGAGCAGAGCCCAATTACAAAAAAGATCAGAAAGACAACACAACATGCCCAATATTATACATAATTTGTGGCCCAGCAAATAACTTTGAATTTCTATTGCACCACATCTGCCAAAAGATTTTTTTCCGGATCAAAAGCAATTCTGACCATGCTCAAGGAAAAAAACTTATAGGCGTTTTTGATTCACAAAAACAGAAAACTCTTTTTAAAGAAGCCTAGCTGCTTCTTGCGGAAGCACTTCCAACTCTTTTCCAAGAAGCACTTGGATTTATATTTTCATATTAAAAGCGCTTCTAAAAAAAGTGTTTATGAGCATGAGCATTTCTTACAGGAGCACATTAATACAACCAGCATTGACAATTCCAGATTTGCATGGTTACGACATTTCATTATAAGTGAGCTTAAAAATACATGAAGATCATACACTTGATAAGCAGCAAGCAATAATATTCAATCTTTCATTACTCCATTTGCTAAGATTGATGCTCACTTCATAATCCGACAATATTTCCGGCAATAATCCGACTCTAAATCCTAATCAACCATTTACCGATAACCGCTACTCTCTCCTAACATCATGATTTCACAAACTGACTCAACTACTATGTCACAAACACCACAAGAAACAGATAATTCGCTCCAATCTACCATTTTTAACACAATTTTGCCAACATGGGTTGTTTTCTTTATTACCTTAGCTGCTACAATCACTGTTGTTGTTGTTGTTGCTACGATGGTTACTAGCATTCCCAACCCCGTTAACCCTGCTTTTTCTCCCACTTCCACTCTTCAGCTGAGAAATCTCCACCTGTGTCTTCATGAAAAACTGCAGCCTCTGCAACTCCAACTCCTTGGCAAACTTCATCCTCTGCTTCTCCATCTCCACCACCTGCTGCAGCTTCGCTGACTCCGCATGCTCATAAGCCTCCCCAAACTTCAATATCGCTCGAGTCAGTTCCCTCACCGAGCTCCCACACCCTCCTCCTCCTCCTCCTCCTCCTCCTCCTCCTTCTCCTTCTCCTTTCTCCCTACCCACCGCACAAGGTCTTAATCCACCCCCTACCCTTTTCCTCACGCTCGCATTGGCATTGACCTTGGCATTGGCAGTCCTCCTCTTCTGCTCGAAAATCTCATTATCAATCGAAATAGGCGAAGGCTCCCGAGACTCGTCTGAGTCCGATTCTACCAAATCCCTTTGTCTAATCTTTCCCTCCCGTTTCGCCCTACGCCCGATAAATTGGCTATGTCGAAGCCCGACCGGCATTTTTTTGCTATGCCCCGAAAACCCACCACTACCACCGCCGCCAGCAGACCCAGGACCCACCTTAGCACCAGAGGGGCCAATCAAATGATCGAGCCTCTCGTAAAAAGGCCACTTGCTGGGTCCTCCTCCGGCCCCAATCTTCGATTTTTCGAGTTTATACTTCTTCTTCACAGTATCAATCCTATTTTTACACTGTATGTCAGTCTTTGGAATCTTACCGTAGTTCTCCCTGCTGCTCACGACGTCCGCCACCTCCTTCCAGTGCTTCTGCTTCAAATTCCCCCTGCTCAGCTCCAAGTACCTCTCCCCCCACGCCTCGATCAGCACCGCCGTCGCCCCTTCGCTCCAGCAATCTTCCCTTCCTCCGCCGCTGCTCCGTCCCTGTTGCTGAGCCGACGACGGCAGAGCTAGGGTTAGGATTTTGTTCTGAGTCGGCGTCGGCGCTGGAACCTGCGCCGGCGGCACCGCCACCGTCACCGTAATCCGACCGTTCTGCCTCGTCGACGCCGGCGATCGGCTTCCTCCCGATGCCGGTGACTGGATCTCGTCGTCCTCTTCCATCGATACGACTGCAATCGTGCGCGGATCTGGATCGGTCGGGTCTAGATCCAAAATTCGGTAGTAAACTGCGCCGGTGCGTAGACTATCACCGATCTGAGAGCTGGCACTGGTTCAGAGGGATTGAGGAGAGTAAGGGTTTTGTATCGGGTGCTATCGTGCGCCGGAGGTCGTAGGATATGAGATATCGGCGATGTGAATTTTAGGTTTTGGGGGGTTGGAATGCTTTTAGTTCGAAGAGAGAGAGAGGGTTTGGGTTGACCGGCTTCTCGCGTTTACGGAAAACGTTAATTTGGTGTTTTTTGTTGGGTTGCGTATTCTCGGTTGACGGAAAAACCTGAGGGAGTCAAGGGACTCAAAGAGAGGGGCGTTGGGGTTTGACGGCGTCCGTCGAGGGGTACATAAGGTGAGGACACGTGGTTGGGTAGGGGACCCGGCAGTCGATATGGCGGGATTTAATTGGGGAAGAGGTAGAGTCCCCGTCACCGGCGTCAGGAAACAGCCGGCTTAGGAGTAATTGACGTAAAACTCCATGGTGTTTTGCTGCAATTACCGGTGCCGTCATTACCTCACCTGACATTTACTCGGCTGTGGCTTCCCTGGTCTGAATTCTGGTGTTTCCGAAATTATTAATTCCTAATGGAGAAAATAATCTTTTTGTTAAAAGTTATTTATTAGTACAAACTCAAAGATTAAGGACAATCTTTTTGTTATGAGAGAGGTGACATCATAGTACTAACTCAATATTTGTTTGCTTGTGTTTTCTCTAATGTCATTTTAGACTAAATCTGAAGATAAAATTTACAAATTAAATAATGTGTTACTAATATGAATAAATACGTTTATCAAAAGTTTAAGTAATAAACCAATCATCTTCAGGTCAATCATCAATTTCTATATCCTTTAGGTTTCAAAATTTCGTCTACAAATTTTAGTCTTTCTATCATTAATTTAAGAGAACTTTAACGAAAAGCACCCGGTACTGTTCACTTTAACGAAAAACCACATTTTTACACTAAAAAGTCAATCCTGGTACTATTTACTTTACCCTTTATTTTGTCCTTATCATTAAAACTCAAAGTTTTTAAGCTATTTTCATTAGTTTTCCTTTAATTTAATGGGGATACGACATATATTTGAGTAATGTCATCAAGCGTATACAAATATGTATATATATTGCGAATTAGAATTTTTTTTTTTCATAATAGTTTGACTAGTTATTATTCGGATAAGATAAAACATCACAATATATTGAGAGTTACATGTGTGAAAGTTAGATTACTCAAATACAATAAAGCTCGTTTTCATGTGAGTGTCGTATCATTCACTTGGTCATATTATCATACTTAAATTTCTCTTAACATTAACTCGTTTTCGCGTCAGTGGAAAAATCAATTCACCCAAATTGATCCTAAGGAAGGAAAGGCATCATTTGTCCAAACAGTTCACACAAATTACAACCAAAGATGAGATGAAAAGAAAAATAAAATAAAACCAATTTGCTAAGGCTAATAAAGTAATTTTAGCTGAGGTAGTTCAAAACGTCAAGCGAGCAAAGCAAGGCCCCGCATTCCGGTTGGGTTGGGAATTGGAATTGCGTTCTTCAGACTTCACGGCAGCTTTCTTCTGTCACCGTTTACCGCCTACCATTTCCATTTCCGCACAACATACTAAAATAGGCTCTAGGATGCTAAAGAAGTCGGTCACTGTTTAACGTTATCGACCATGACCGACAGTTGTCGGTGACCGCTGGTCACGCCACAAAAGGGAAACGGGCTCACGTAGGTCAAAGATAAAGGTGGTTGGGAGCTAGGACGATGTCAGTCAGCCTGTCCACAGGGCTGCATGGTCAAGGCCGGCTTTGATTGGCAGGTAGGATTCTCTTCTCTTCTTTTTTTCATTTATAACCTTCTTCTTCTCTTATATTCTTTATTTTGTCTTTCTTTTTCTATAAAAGAATTAATATAAGATATTGACGTGGCTTAACCGTGACCGTTCAAATAAAAGCGAAGGGAGGGAAAAAAAAGGGGAGAGAATCATACTTCCTGATTGGCTACATCTGACGTGGATGTTGAAGTGCTGGTAATATTGAATGCGGATCTTCTTCGGATCTTGATTCTATAAATCCTCCAATTACATCAGTTCATTGTATATCGTACGGTTAAAAATCATTAAAAATCTTTTTATTTAAAATTAAATATAAATAGCATCTGACAAAAACTGACCGTACAATATATGATGAACATATATGATTGGAGGATCCTTGAATCCTCACAAAGAAAATCCGAAGAGGATCGTCATTCGTAATACCTAACGACTTTTGTGGCATCAAAGTATATGGAAGGGGGGACTGCACTCTAATCAGTATGCTACCCTTTGAACCGGAAATGGATCCTCTCTGGATCCCTTCCACAAAATCCACCAAATGAAGGGATCTGGGCCCTTGAAATTTGATCCAAATACTACAAACAGAGGCCTCCTTTAAAAGTTATAATAACTTTAGCCGTTTGATCAAATTTCAAGAAGTTTGGATCCCTTGATTTGGGGGGAGGATCCCTTTCCCTTTGAACCCATTTGAGAGCTTACTTTGATAAAGCACATGGCCTTTAAGGGAAAAGAATTCTATTTTTTAACCTGTTTGAGAGCTTACTTTGGATAAAATACAGGTCCTTTAAGAGAAAAGATTTCCATTTTTTTTAAATTAAAATTAGTTGTGGAACTCACTTCACATCGAACTTCTCTATTTATGATTATTGCAAAAATTGAATTCAATTGGAAATCATTTGCCTATTTAATTATCACGACAATATTTTAGTGTTTTCTTAGAACAAAATGTTTGTCAAATTTTTTGAACTCAATTAGATGCTTCAAATATTTATGATTTAGTTAATACTTTGCAAGGATAATCTATGAGGTGCAACTTGAAAAATAGATGGTTCAGATTGTTAAAGTTCAACATAATATAGGTCCCAATAAAAATAAGAATCTCTTTCTTTAAACGCCTCTTGATAAAGTAGTAATGGGGAAGGAAAAATCAAACCTAAAAAACTTAGTGTGTAGGAATATAAGAGTTATAAAATCTCTTTTACTTTCAAGTAATTTTAAAGTAACTATATTATGGTAGCATGGATTATGTTTATTTGAGCAGATTGACCATTGAGGTTGACTTTAAGACTTAAGAGTCGAAAGTGTAATAAAGTAGCTCACAATTAGTAAGGTTTGCTATCGAGTTGGAAACTTCTAGATTTAGGTTTCGGAAGCTCAATGACTTATTTGAGAATCGATAACGCAATAAGGTAGCTCATAATCTAGCAAGTATCGACTTAAAAACCCCTAGATTTAGATTTCGGAACCAAAAAGACTTTCCTACGATGGGATAATTTTTTTGGTCCCGTTGGCACGGCTAACTACACTCTTAACACTTTTTTTGCAACGGGTATGTTTTCACATTTTTTCACATGTGACGAGATATAAGATGTGACATCAAATAATGTGTAAGTAAAAAAGATAATGTGTATAATCTGATTGAAGGTAAGGTTTAAGTTTCAACTTCGAAGAATAAATCCTTTTTTGTATGAGGACTTCGATGTATCCTAGTCTTATTGATCAATAAAATTTCGATTCTATTTTAAAAAAGAATAAACACTAGAGAAAACAAAAACTAGATCAACATATGTGAATGAGGAGGACGAAGCCCTCATTCCATTCTAATCTATGAAAATCACATCGGAAAAAGTGATGGGGTGCACTTCCCTTTAGCAAAAAAATAAAAAAATAAATTAGAAATACGATTTTTTTACTCTCGTTTTTCTTTTGATGCTCTTCATTTACGATTGAATAAATCAGATAAAATTTAGGAATAAAAACAAAGTAAGGTTTGCAGAAAAAGAAAACCGAAACATGAATCACTACGCATAAATTATTCAACCAAATTCCTGGCACAAACAAATTTCATAAAGTCACTTCTTTAATTAGTGTTTGAAGCGTAAAACTAGCAAAATAGGACATGCTACAAGAATGGCATAGCTTTCGTTTGCTTCCTAACCAAAAATGTCCTACTCTCTCCTTCCTATCAAAAGAATTCTATTCTATGTGGCCTTGGCATACCTATCAACAGCAAAGTTGCGCGTTGCACTCGGCAGTTCAAGGCATATTCCGTCAAGTTCGGGTTTTGCAACCATTTGACAACCCAGACGGGACCTGCTGCAAACAAATACCGTCTTTTAGAATTCATATCAATTTCAACTATAGCTCTGACAAAATTTTCCCTGCAGATAATTCCAAGATATAGGGGGCTTACGTCTCTGTGAGCCCGAAAGCAAGATCCAGCATGTCGTTTTCCTCATCAGTTTGGATCTTCGAGTTTATTGTAGTATTCCATATCCTAACCAAGAGTTCTAGAAGTTAGCTTCGGATGGAGATTTTGGTGGGAGGAATGGAAGTCTAGAAGGCAACTTCCACCGGATACTAACGAACGGAAATCAGTTCATTTTTCATGTCTCCTCTCCTTGTATCCAGTGAATATTGCCTTCCTAGTATGATTCTTCATCTCCAAACATCAGGTTTCAATGTACAATAGTACATACTCTCACAATCACTTGACATCTTGAGCAAGCGCACGATCCTTCACATGCTCCTAAGATCACATTAAAACCAACTAGTTACGAGGTAGACTATAGAGATAGCCAAGCTGTTTCTTAGTTGACCAACTCGATTCAATTCAGCCAATAACTTGGTTCTAATCACATAAGTTCAATTTCCAAGTCATCTTATCCATTCAATCCTAACAAGCATTTTAATAGTCTCATTATAAACAACCTTGAAGGGCAAGCTCACGCATCAACACCACTAAAACAAAACTTATCGGCGTCTATAATCTACATAGAGCCCAGAAAAGTACGTAATAAAAGTTAGAATCATATTAAAACAAGAGGAATCAAAGTGGAATGCTCTGTGGTACAACATCAAATGACATGCCAGAGTACCTTCAAGTTCTATGTCATTTTCATGAGCAGCTTCTAGTGTGGACATTCCAAAGGGAATCTTAATATGCTTCGCCATCTCATCCTTGTCCACAAATGTGACAGAAATTCTGCACATTCGAAAAGAAGGTTGCAGAAATCAATGAATAAGATATAAGGGTTCCGGTAACACATATTTACTTGCAGGATAGCGCTAAGGATGAGAGCTCATCTTTAATGAAATAAGCCAAATAAGGGAATTCTCTCCAAATTGTTCACTGGCGATTGAAACAATATGTAAGGATTTGTGGCTACAATCCAATACGGTTCTTTTATATGAAACAAGAACTTACTCTTCTACTTTTTTATCCCCCTCTTCATGAGGGGTTGTTGTAGAGTAAGTTTGATGCTTCTGGAAAAAAAGATGAGTGAGATTTGAGGGGTCAGTGCGAGAAATTGAAAACGAGACAAAGTTCCATATATAAGAAATTCGTTAGGAAGCTAACCGGATTGTGGAAAATATAACTGTAACGTCCACCGAAGTTTCCTGTCTTCGCTGCAGACGTCAATGGAGCTGGAAAAGCATACAAATTAGTTATGAATTATTTTTAAGAGAGACTTTGGATGCGGTCCTTAGCTATGAATATTCTTTGATTGAAACCTTGTTGGTTTTAATTTTTGATCAAGGTCCCTAAAATTAATGCAATAATTTATTTCTATGTAGTTACTATATTTTTTAAATTAAAAATTAAAATTTTTAGTTGTTTATATAAATGAGATTTTAAATAAAAAACCATAATTTGTGGAATTAAAAATATTAAAATATAAATATACTATTGTGTGTGTGTATATATATAAACATGGGTACATTCATCAAAATTAACCAAAAATATTATTGTATCAAAACATGGGTACATTCTTCAAAATCACAAAAAAAAAAAAAAAAAAAGAAGAAAAAAATGAAGATATTAGGCTTAATAACATTAGTAAATTTCTTCGATTAAACTTGACATGGATACATTTTAAAATCAAAGAATAAAGAATTAATGTACCCATATAAGTTTTAAAATGGATTAGAAAAAAATTGAATAGATTTTATATAAAAAAGGTACATTTTACATATAACAAATTGGTATATTTAAGAATGAGTACATTTTAAGATTAAAAAGTTTTACATAAATTGGTACATATAATTAGCATGGGTACATTTAGCAAAATAAAAAGTACAAATACAAATAAACTGTAAAAAATATGGGCACAAAAAGAAATTAATATATGGGTACAAATTAAAACTGAAAAGAAAATTGGTACAAATTAAAAAAGAATTACAAATTAAAAATGGGTACAAACTAAAACTAAAAATATATGATAAAAAAATTTAGTCATAAATATAAATATACTAATTGTAACATTTTTAACATTAAATGAATATATTTAGAAATAAAAAAATATTTTATTATTTAAATAATTAATGATGTTATTAATACCCAAGGACCTTGATCAAAAATTGAAAATGAATAGAATTTTAATCAATGGAGTAGCAAAAGGGAGGATGAGAACCTAATTTCTCCTATTTTTAAAGATACCAACTTAAACTACAATTTAAAATCACAAGAGAACCTCCACTGCCTTACTGGAATCATGAGATAACCTCTACCTAAGCAGTAGACTAATTGTACAGTTTGTTGACCTTTCAAGTTTCTGATTTTGTATTATAGAAATCGTAATGAGAGCATACCTAGGTTACAAATATATAGGAGAGTTTGAGTGAGTTGCAAACTACATTCAACACTCAAGTTACCTATCTTAAATCTCCTTGAATCACGTTGAACAGCTGGTATAGGGAACATAACTAAACTCCTTGGATTAAGGAGTTAACAACAAGATAAGACCCTTATACAAGTTGATAAGAGCAAGAAGAAAATAAACGGCTATTAACTAGGTAAAACACTAATAGAGTTGACACAAACCCTATTACCCAGATAATACCAAGAAACCTAATCATGAGGAACCCTAAGTAACCATAGGTCTTTCAATACAGTTTCACCTTAATCGATTTAAAAAGACACAAATAGACTAAAACTCTATGCTTTTGTATAAAACTTGAAACATTAAACAACCCATCATTAGTCTCCTGTCACACGTATCTAGCCACATGTCGACAGGAACAAGCACGGAAGAAGTTAATGTTAAATTTAATATGGGGCTGATCATCTGAGATGCTTGATCATCTGAGACTACTGGAAAAAGCAGACTAAAGATAGGAACAAAAAAAAGGTACAAAACAAAAACCCTTTGCGAGATGCTTGATCATCTGAGTTCTGACCGCGGATAGTCTAGAAACAAGCATGTCGACAGGAACCACTCAGAAGCACCTGCGAAAAATGAACAAACGAAGTATTACAAATGAACCAAAAAGAATAAAAACTGAAACGGTTTCTGTTCTGTTTGTCTTTCATGCAAAGTAACTCTGTAAAGCAAAGAACTTGGTTTATGTGATTGAACGAGAAAATGAAGTTAGTACGAATATGGAGGAAATTCGGTATCAAGATTGAGAATGAGACTTCAGCGGCATTAACGCCAAGAGATGGCTGGCACCCAAAAGAAGAAGACAATGTGAATCATAGACTGCATGAATCATTCCACTACATATACGTTTATCTTAAAAAGCCTCAATACAATATCAACCATAGACTGCATGAATCATTCCAACGCAAAGCTTTTTTTTATTTTTTATATTTTTTATGAAGAAAGAAACGAAGCATGCTGCATGGACGCCGGACCTCTATGATATTTTTTCAGGCCGAAGTCGAGCGTCTGTACCTACACAAGAAAGTCACCAAAGCAGATGTAAGTGTCCAACCCAAGACACCTCGCTATTAGGTGAACTTTTTCAATCTTAGCCTTTATTTTTTATTTTATTTTATTTTATTTTATTTATATATATTTTTTAATTACAAACGATATTCTGTACTAATTTAAATGAGGCATGAGGATTTGAACTTGAAACAAAATGAGAGAGAAGTTATGCAAGAGGTTGAAGTGTAACGAGAGCCATGTATCACTATGTTTATTATTTATGCTATTTACTAGTGTTAGACAAGAGAAATAAACGTATAAATGAGAGATGTTTATTATTTATGCTATTTACTAGTGTTAGACAAGAGAAATAAACGTACAAATGAGAGTTTTGAGAAAGTAAAAGCATTACTTTTTGCTTTTCATCTTTTTGTATTGAATATATGATACAAGCATACCTCTATATATAGAGATTTTAACCTAAAATCGCTTTTAACTTATGTAGAAAACTTTTTTTTTTTTGAAACGGATTATGTAGAAAACTTGCGTACTAAAAAAATAAAAACCAAACTTCTACTATTTAAGCCGTATAATTTTTACTTCTATTCTTCCGCCTTTTATACGTAATCAGATGTGGTTGGTTGTTTTAATAGCAATATAGTCATGAACGATTTTCTTTTTCTTTATTTTCTCAACCTATTTGCAAGACATTGGAAGATAACAAGGGGGTTGCTCTCAAATTTGATGGTTGTGGTAGCTAAATTAGGAGTGGATAGCTTGGTTTTGTACAGTTTAGATCTCAAGCTGCAATTATACTAGTACATGACTATTTGATATGATCTGGTTAGGTTTAAAATTCAATTAGTAGCATAATTGAATCAAATTAATTCATAGTAACTGGTTCGCGCTCATCTTACTTACATTTAACACTTATGTTTTCCTTATGCCAAGACTCAATAAGGCCTCATTTGGCATATAAGATTGAATAAAATGGATAATTCTAATTTAAAGGTATCATGAAAGGAGAAATGAAAATTCATGTTGAAGTAGAGAATAGAACATGGACGGATCCAAGGTTCTAAAAGACGCTAGACACTAGTCGGGCGGCGAGGTGGGGCCTAGCGCCTAGGCGGGCTAGGTGGATTTTTATTTTTAAAGTAAATTTATTATATAATATATGAATAAGCACATGTTTACAACAAATAGAAAACATACTTGTATAGGAAATTTGAGAAAGACTAGTAAAAAAAATAGGTTGCGCGACAAGACGCACTTGAGCGACAAAAAAAAAAACTTCGTTGCGCAAAATAGAAAAAAAATAGAGAAAATAAATAAATTAAACTTGTGCGATGAAAATTTCGTCGCACTAAGTGTTCTTGCGCGACGAATATTTTTTGTCGTCGCTTAAAGTCAGCAAGAAAACGCGGGTAATTTAATTTGGTGGAAAAACTTGCGCGGCGAAATGTTACTTTTGCGCGACGCAAGCTCCACCAACTTTTCACCTTCCAATACATCTGAATCAGGTAAATCTGAGGCTATTTAATGCAGATGTTTGCGCGACAAAGAGTTCGTTGCGCAAAGATCCTAACTTTGCTATAAATAGGTGCTTCTACTGTCCTTTTCTTCACAATTATGTTCATGCTGAGATGGCAGATAAAAACAACAATGAGAGTGTGCGCAAGGCCGACGCGCATGATATGAGAGAACATTTTGCGTTTGCTCGTGCAATTACTGCAGCTATGAGGAATAATTGCCCCAGTGTTGAGTGGCGTTCTTGGAAAGATGTGCCGGGAAATGTGAAAAAGCTTGTGATGGATGAACTATTAGTAAGTATATTGTTGATGGATCAATAATTTAGTTTGCGAAATTTTTAGTTATATGTTGGAATTAATTATATGTATATTTGTGTAATACCGTAAGTATGTTTTTGATGATGAACCGAAAGAACAATTGATGAAGTTGCTGGAGGATGCGTTGGAGGAAGGTTACAATATGTGGCGTTATGAAGTCTTGCGGAATGGAGTAGGATCATCCAAATAGTAGTTTAAAGTTTATGTTTTGTACGACAATTTTAAATTTAAGGTTTTTTTTTTCTTTCTAATTTATGTAATTAGTTTTGAATTCTTGTTCGGTTTTTTTTTTTTTTTTTGAGACCTAATGTAAGCACCCTGGCTATGGTTTATATGTGTTTTTAATTTTTAATGAATATCGTACTTATGTTGAAAATAATTGTATGGATGAAGACATAAATTATTTGTAGAATAAATATTTAAGGTATTAACTATTTTTAGAATAATATATTAGGTATTAATTATTTATAGAATAAATATTTAAAGTATTAATTAATTTAAGAATAAATATTTAAGGTATTAAATCGTTTGTGAATATTTGTTTGTAATTATAAAGTTTACGTAAACATACATATCTATGTTTACGTAAACTTTGTAATTACAACTATTTTATTCTATTCGTCGCTCAATATATTGCGCGACGATAATTCGTCTCACAAATACACCTTGCACGACGAATACATGTGTTTGTCGCGCAGTGCGCTGTCTAAATGCGTTCAAACCTTCCAATTTATTGCTCATTAATGACGCATTTTGCGCGACGACTATTTCATCGCGCAAAGTTGTCCTAGTGCTATATAAACACAGTTTCAGAGTCAAAGTTTTCAAATTTTTTTTGTTTAAAAAAGAATGGCCGATTCTGGGGAAGCTTCTGGAAAAAAGAAAGTTGTAGTGCGAGTAGAGAGGTATCGACGGAAGCAAGTGCTGTACTTTGAAGGCAAAAACTTGGCTGAGGTGTACGCCGAATTCATTTATGACATTGGAAATTTGGTGTGAAGGGATTGTTCTGCTAAGTTTGAGTCTTGGAAAAAGGTCATTGAGGAGCTGAAGAAGTCCATGCTGGGAGAGTTATTGGTAAGTTTATGGTAAATAATGAAAAATTATTTTTGATAAAACGTAATATTTTTTAAATTACTAATTTATTGTGTTTGTAAAATACTTGACCAATCTCGAAACTACTGAGCATCGGTCAACGTTATACCGTCAAGGACCCAGAAGAGTTTCCCTACAACCAGGAGGCCAATCACAGCGCGACACGTGTCAACATCAGAAGCCAATCATAGCGCGACATGTGTCAACATCAGAAGCCAATCACAACACGACACGTGTCAATGTTAGAATGAAACTAGAAACTCTCTTCTATAAATAGAGATCATTCTCTCACAATATTTCCTAATGTCATTTGTACTAAATCATTTTCTCTCACAATATTTCCTAATGTCATTTGTACTAAATCATTTACTAGTACTCACTAAAGGAGAGCTTGAACCTATGTACTTGTGTAAACCCTTCACAATTAATGAGAACTCATCTATTCCGTGGACGTAGCCAATCTGAGTGAACCACGTACATCTTGTGTTTGCTTCCCTGTCTCTATCCATTTACATACTTATCCACACTAGTGACCGGAGCAATCTAGCGAAGGTCGCAAACTTAACACTTTCTGTTGTACCAAAGTCCTCACTGATTTTGTGCATCAATATTTGGCACCGTCTGGGGGAACGACACTTATTCCCACTCTCTTCAGCTTTATTAAGCTGGTTTCCACCATTCGTACACTCTATTTTGACTAGGTATCCCTCTCCAACATGGGGAGCAAAGGAAGCCACAGCACGCAGAATGACACCCCTCTTGCACTTGGTGCGAGGCAACGAAAGAAGAAAGGAAAGAGGGTTGCTCTTCAAGCTAAAGTTGATGAGCTAGAAGCTTAGAACAACAAGATAGCAATGAAGAATGAGGTCCTCCAGGAGCAGTATGAGAAGCTCTTTGAGACGTTCCACGAAACTAGGCGTACTCAAACATGCGAGCTCGTTAGCCCTATGGACATCAACCATCAACTGGGTGCCCCTCAACACGGAGGGTCGTATTCCTTTGACATGGGTATCCCTGATGAAGAGCGAACTAATCATCAAAATATTGATCAACATAAGACTTCTCTCAACCCAGCTGCTTTTACCCGAAGTAGGAGAAGTGGAGGAAGACACATCCTTACAGAAGGAGTGGAAGGATCGAAAGCCGTCTTTCACGACTGTCAAGATTTCCTAAAGCAACGTTGAGACAATCCCATCCATGTAAGCTCGAAAATCAATGACCCAAGGGTCTCTGAAAGACTCGGTCCCCTCCCATGTCTCAGACCGACTACCAATTTGGGGAAGGGGCAACAAGTCCTAGAGAAACACGAAGGTATAGAGGACTCAGAGATGTTCCGACAGACGTACCTTGGAAGTCAGTACGGTGAGTCTAGGGAAAAATCACATGCTCTTGATCAAACCTTCATACTTCCAAGAAGAGATGGAGATTTACGAAAGAAAGCTCCAATGGTACATGACTCCACTCAGGACCCTCTTGTCCTACAACTTCTTAAGGAAGTAAACAAGTTGAAGGCCGAACGACAAGCTGAGATACCTGATTAGAACCAACCTAGGCCTGGCCCTCTTATAAGGAGGATCCTCGACACCCCCCTCAAAGCAAAGACAAAGCAGAAGCTTGGCTTGCAACTCTATACTGGAAAGGAGGACCCGATTGAACACCTTAACCTTTTTAAGTCTACCATGGCATACCAGATGCACACCGACGAAGAGCGATGTCTTCTCTTCCCCTCTACCCTCTCTGGTGGAGCTCTAAACTGGTATTGCCGTCTTCCACATGAGACGGTAGACTCATTTGAGGAATTGAGGAAACTATTTGTTTCTTAACACATTTTCCAGACCGATCGCTTGAACTCTGCGGACGACTTGTACACTATTCACCAGAAGCCAAACGAGTCATTACGTATGTATACTGGTCGCTTCAGCCATGAGTATTCCCGTTGTGCCGAGGCAGACGACAAGACTGCCCTCAAAGCTTTCACGGCAGGCCTACGTGACTGTTTCTTTAAGTACATGATCAATGCCAACACTTGGAAGACTTACTCTGAGGTAATGACACATGCTTACAACCATGCCTCTGCCGAGGCAAGGACATATCAAGGGAAACCCCCCACAGCCACCACTTATCAGCAAGTAGGGAGTGGAAACCAAATCCAACCAAATGAGAAGACTTCGACCCTCCAAACGGCAGCGGTGCCTCCTCCTGCCTTACTTAATACTTTGCCAAGTCAACAGACATATCAATCTCAGGGCAAAAGGAAAGATTTTCATCCTCACCAGTTTCATTTTAGTAAAAACAGTAAGGGACACTACCGCGATAACCAAGGGTATCACCATGATAATCCCCGACCCCAGGCAGTCAATACAGTGGGTCAAGCATGTGTCAGGATAGCCCATACCTCGAGGTATGAGGCATACACTCATTTGAACGCCATATGCATGGCCATTTACCCCAGCATAACACACTTGATACTGAAGCTAAAGCCGAGGCACCCGGATTACAAGCCCATGAAGAACACGGGCACGTTTTGTTGCTACCACTAGCATAACGGCCATGACGGCGAGAAGTGTATCACCATTCGTGATCATATTGAAGCTTTGGCACGTGAAGGAAAAATTGATCAATTCCTCTTTCACCCTCCAAGGGGTAACCGTAACCAACGCCAGGTGAATGTGATATATTCCATAAGTGGTGGCATACCCATATCTAAATCTTCCAACAGGGCCATGAAAAATAGTGAACGAGCTTTAAGGTCTGGCCATCAAGTGTTTCACGTGGAAGACATCAGGGGAGGTAAGTATCAAAAGCCTAACTGGGATCCAATATGTTTCTACCCTGAGGAAGAAAGAGGTATCATCTACCTTCACAACGACCCACTGATCGTGGAAGCTCACATAGCCAACTTTGAAGTACGACGAATCCTGATAGACACGGGGGCTTCGATCAATATCATGTTTGCTGAAGCTTTCAGGGCACTTAATGTAGCTGAACACTTGCTCGATCGCTCGATTTCCCCTCTGATAAGCTTCTCCGGTGATATCGTGTAACCTTTGGGGAGCATACACTTACCTTTCACCATTGGTACATGCCTTTACACAGCTACCATTACTATTAACTTCCTGGTGGTTGATTGCCCAACGACATATAATGTCATCTTCAGACGCACAGGCATAAATGATCTTAAGGCCATGATATCCACACATATGTTATTGATGAAATTTCCAACCCTTTATGGCAATGGTTACATTAGAGGAGATCAACTTAGTGCACAATCATGTTACAACACTTCGGTCAAGCAACAGCACTTGCCTGTGCCCAAGGAAACCCTTTCTATACATGGCCAAGTCATAAAAACCAGCCCAGATGAAGCCAACTTGGATCTTCATGGTGGCAACAGTCAACCCGATGATCCTCGAGATGACTCTTTCACCCAGCAAGCACAACCCGCTGAAAAGTTGGAGAAGGTCTCTATCTCAAAAGATTATCCGAATCGTATGGTGAAGATTGGTACCACCTTGTCACTACCCATTCGGTTAACATTGATATCTTTTTTTGCAAGAGAACACTGAGGTCTTTGCCTGGTCATACGAGGACATGCCAGACATCTCTCCCGATATAATCTGTCATCGCTTAAGTATTGACCCCAAAACCAAGCCAATGAGACAGAAGCGAAGATCTTATGACGCTGAACGGTATGAGGCAATGAAGGTAGAAGTTGAAAAACTTAAATGCATAGGCTTCGTCCGCGAAGTCAATTATCCAACGTGGGTAGCAAATGTTATCCTTTTTAAGAAGAATCCGACCAAGGAAAGTCTCATGCTCCAAAAGGTCTTGTGGAGAATATGTGTCGATTACACTGATCTAAACAAAGGATGCCTGGATGATAGCTTTTCTCTTCATCTCATAGACATACTTATAGACTCTACGGCAGGGTGTGAACTCCTGAGCTTCATGGATGTTTACTCAGGATACAACCAAATCCTCATGAACCCTCCGGACCAAGAACACACAGCCTTCACTACTGACAGGGGACTATATTGCTATAAAGTCATGCCCTTCGGCCTAACGAATGCAGGAGTGACTTATCAGAGACCGGTCATTTCAATGTTCACCGAACAGATTGGGAAGAGCATGGAAGTTTACGTTGATCATATGCTAGTCAAGAGCAAACATGCTGACCAACACATCACCAACCTATCTGAAACTTTCACCATTTTGAAGAGGTATCGAATGAGGTTGAACCCCAATAAATGTACCTTCAGCGTAGGCTCTAGCAAATTCTTAGGCTTCATGATAAACCAATTAGGCATTGAGGCTAAACCCGAGAAGATAAAAGCAATCTTCGACATGAAGGAACCGGTAACTTCAAAAGACATCCAGAGCTTTACTGGCAAGGTGGCAGCCTTAACTAGGTTCATCTCTAAGGCCATAGACAGATGTGCTCATTTCTTCAAAGCACTTAAGGGAAGTAAGAAGTACATTACATGGATTGATGAATGTGCTGAGGCATTCAAGAACCTCAAAGACTACATGAGTAAAGCCCATTTGCTCTCCAAACCTGAGGTTGGTGACATTCTCATTATCTATCTGTCGGTATCGGCTTCAGCAGTAAGTTCCGTTCTCATTCGAAAGGATGGTAATGTCGAACGGCCTGTCTCCTACGCTAGCAAGGCCTTACAAGATGCGGAGACACGATACTCCAACATTGAGAAATTGGCTCTAGCATTGGTCATGTCTGCTCGAAAACTTCACCCTTACTTCCAAGCACACTCTATCATCGTGCTTACCAATCATCATTTTCGACAGATACTTCAAAGTCCTGACACTTCTGGGCAAATGATCAAATGGGCGATGGCATTGGGTGAGTTTGATATCTCCTACCAACCAAAGCCAGTTGAGAAGGGCCAAGCAGTAGCAGACTTCATCGCCGACTTCACATATCCTGTTGACATTGTTTCTACGCCTAAAGAAGTGGTTTCATTACCCTTGGAAGCTTAGAAAATAGAACCAACAGCCCCAGCATGGAGTCTATATGTTGATGGCTCGTCCAACCAACAGGGTTATGGAGCAGGACTAGTCCTTACGACCCTTGACAAAGTGGCGATGGAGTATGCTCTCCGTTTCAAATTCAAGGCGTCGAACAATGAGGCCGAATATGAAGCCCTCCTGGCAAGCTTACGTTTGGCCAAACACCTTAGGGTTAAACAAATTGATATATTCAGTGACTCCCAATTGGTGGTTAACCAAGTCACCAACAACTTTGACGCTAAGGATAACTCCATGGCAGCATATCTGGCACAAATACAATTGTTGCTAAAGCACTTCCACTACCAGATCACCCAAATTTCTTGAGCGGCAAACAGTCATGCAGATGCTTTGGCTCGCCTCGCCTCAGCGGTGGAAGATAAGATTGGAAGAAAAATTCAAGTCAAATTGTTGGCAGCACCAAGCACCATGGCTGCGGAAGTGTGCAACTTACAACAGGAGGATAGTTGGATTACCCAAATTTATAGATTCCTTGCTCATGGCACCCTTCCAAATGACAAAGTCCAAGCTAAGCAGATTCGATACAAGGCTACCCGTTACTTGATCATTAATGACCAGCTCTACAAGCGGGGTTTTAACCTACCATACCTAAGATGCCTTACGCCCGCAGAGGCGGAAACTATCCTTCGGGAAATACATGAAGGAGTCTGCGGAGATCATGCTGGATCTCGATCCCTAGCACACAAGGCTTTTCGCCAAGGATATTACTGGCCAACACTCCACCAAGATGCCATCAGAATATCCCGCTCATGTGATAAGTGTCAACGCTACGTAACTATTCCTCACTCCCCTCCCGAGCCGCTCACTCCTATGATCAGCCCTTAGCCCTTCGCCCAATGAGGACGATTTGATCGGCCTAATACCCGCAGGGAAGGGCAAGGTTCGTTATGCAATCGTTGCAGTTGACTATTTCACAAAGTGGGCCGAAATATAACCCTTAGCAACCAATACTGAGGCAAAAATAGAAGACTTCGTATGGAAGAACATCCTTTGCAAATTCGACATTCCCAATGCGATAATCACTGACAATGGGCGACAGTTCGACAACAATAAGTTCAGGATATTCTGCTCTAAGTTCAACAGTTGTCCTAGTTGAACTTGAGCAAGCAACGTTCTGAGTCCAGAACTACGTGCAAAGCGAAAATAACAAACAACTTACCTTCAACTTAGATCTAGTCGAGGAACACAGAAACCAAGCTCACTTGAGGAATGTCGCCTATAAGCAGCGCATCTCCAACTACTATGACTCAAGGGTCAAACCTCGTTTTTTCAAAGTGAGGGACTGGGTATTGAAGAAAAGATTACTCTGCGACAGAGTCCCGAGTGAATGAACACTTAGTCCAAACTGGGATAGACCGTTTGAAGTTGTTGGCATCAGTCGCCCTGGCTCCTACAAGCTTAGAAGCTCCGATGGCAAGACCCTTAGCCATCCATGGAACGCTGATCACTTGAAGTACTATTACAAGTAAACTCACATTGTACAAGTGTTAAGCTTCAACCATTCGGCATCCTATGTAATGAAAACTATTTGGCATGAATTCAATAAAGAGGTGATTTAGACAACTCGGTCCTAATCCTCTTACATTCCTAGCAATGAAACACTCGGATTCAAAGCTTCAACATGAATGCTTCCAACATGAAACAAAGTCTAAGTATATGTCAACAAGACTATACAAATAAACGAACAGCTTCACAGTATATTCGTTCAATCATACATTCCAACATATTCATACATAAGCCAACTGTGCTTTGAAAGGGTTCAACATACTTTGTGTCATTCGACACTTGCTACAACGTGCCTAGACACTTTGCCCTTATTCTCACCAACCAGGTGATGAAATGTGAAGAAGGAACTCATTTTCATGCCACTAACCAGGTGATGAAATGTACAACCCATACTCTTTTTCATGCCACCAACCAGGTGATGAAATGTACAACCCCTACTCTAATATCATTTGGCAACTTGCCACTCATGCCACCAACCAGGTGAAGAAGGAACTCATCTTCATGCCACCAACTAGGTGATGAAATGTACAACCCGTACTATCCTTCATGCCACCAACCAGGTGATGAAATGTACAACCCGTACTCTCATTCATGCCACCAACCAGGTGATGAAATGTACAAACCGTACTCTAATATCATTTGGCAACTTGCCACTCATGACACCAACCAGGTGAAGAAGGAACTCATCTTCATGCCACCAACTAGGTGATGAAATGTACAACCTGTACTCTCCTTCATGCCACCAACCAGGTGATGAAATGTACAACCCGTACTCCAATATCATTTGGCAACTTGCCATTCATACCACCAACCAGGGAAAGAAAGAACTCATCCTCGTGCCACCAACCAGGTGATGAAATGTGATGAAGGTTATGAAGGAACTCACCTTCATACAACCAACCAAGTGATGAACGCAACTCACCATTCATTCCACTTACCAGAAGACGAGTGGTACAACTTGTACATGTGAACTCCTAGCATTCACAAATAATAAAAAACCCTCAAGCTTGACAACTCAACTAGGGGAGCACTTATGCCCAACAAGAGTTATAGTCACCAACAAAGTTTTATTGCAAGCCACCAACAACTTCAGTGCATGGCATACGAAGATCAAGCTATTCAACCCTCTTGCATCTGTTTCAAACATTTCCCCTATGTAACAATGCAAACACTACAACTCGTAGAAAACTTCACACACTCTTGATCAAGACAGTGTGAAGCAAAACCAATTTATGGTGCCAACAAGAGTTTCATCAAAGGAGTTCAACCATAATTCTCAAAAGCTTTACACACTATTGATCAAGACAGTGTGAAGCAAAACCAATTTATGGTGCCAACAAGAGCTTCATCAATGGAGGGCAACCATAATTCTCAAAAGCTTCACTCACTATTGATCAAGACAGTGTGAAGCAAAACCAATTTATGGTGCCAACAAGAGCTTCATCAAAGGAGTTCAATCACAATTCTCAAAAGCTTCACACGCTCTTGATCAAGATAGTATGAAGCAAAACCAATTTATGGTGCCAACAAGAGCTTCATCAATGGAGGGCAACCACAATTCTCAAAAGCTTCACACACTCTTGATCAAAAGTTCACACACTCTTGATCTAGATAGTGTGAAGCAAAACCAATTTGTGGTGCCAACAAAAGCTTCATCAATGGAGGGCAACCACAATTCTTAAAAGCTTCACACACTCTTGATCAAGATAGTGTGAAGCAAAACCAATTTATGGTGCCAACAAAAGCTTCATCAATGGAGGGCAACTACAATTCTCAAACTTTTGAAGCAAATTCAATTTATATAGTTCATCCAAACCTTCGACTACTACAAGGTGTGACTTGCATCAAGATCTCTTGCTCAACAGTGTGGAAGCAAAATTTGTATATGTTGTCTCTCCCACATTTTCAAATTTCTAGTTTCCCAAAAAAAAAAAAAAGGGAAATTCAACAACGCTTCATCAATGAAAGACAACTACAAATTCTCAAAAGCTTTACACTATCTTGATCAAGATAGTGTGAAGCAAAATCAATTCATGGTACCCAACAAAAGCTTCATCAATGGAGGACAACTACAAATTCTCAAAAACTTCACAATATCTTAATCAAGATAATGTGAAGCAAATCAATTCATGGTACCTAACAAAAGCTTCAACTCCAAAGCTTTACCTATAAAGCTTCAACACAAAAGCTTCACCAACAAAAGCTTCATCAATGGAGGACAACTACAAATTCTCAAAAGCTTCACACTATCTTGATCAAGATAGTGTGAAGCAAATCAATTCATGGTACCCAACAAAAGCTTCAACTCCAAAGCTTCACCTACAAAGCTTCAACTCCAAAGCTTCACCTACAAAAGCTTCAACACAAAAGCTTGACCCACAAAAGCTTCAACACAAAAGCTTCACCCACAAAAGCTTCACCTACAAAAGCTTGACCCACAAAAGCTTGACCTACAAAAGCTTGACCTACAAAAGCTTGACGTACAAAAGCTTGACTCACAAAAGCTTGACCCACAAAAGCTTGACCCACAAAAGCTTGACCCCACAAAAGCTTCACCCACAAATGCTTTAACACAAAAGCTTCAACACAAAAGCTTGACCCACAAAAGCTTCAACACAAAAGCTTCACCCACAAAAGCTTCACCTACAAAAGCTTGACCCACAAAAGCTTGACCTACAAAAGCTTGACCCACAAAAGCTTGACCCACAAAAGCTTGACTCACAAAAGCTTGACTCACAAAAGCTTGACCCACAAAAGCTTGACCCACAAAAGCTTGACCCACAAAAGCTTGACCCCACAAAAGCTTCACCCACAAATGCTTTAACACAAAAGCTTCACCTACAAAAGCTTCACACTATCTTGATCAAGATAGTGTGAAGCAAATTCAATTCATGGTGCCCAACAAAGCTTCAACCTCAAAGCTTCACCTACAAAGTTTCAACACCAAAGCTTCACCTACAAAGCTTTAAAATATATATATATATATATATATATATTTTTTTTTTTCGAAAATTCGAAAATTCAAAAATTCGGAAATTCAAAAATTCAAAAATTCGAAAAAAAAAATAAAATTGCCTAGGCCTCCTATTCTTTGGGCCTAACAACTTTCATAACAAATATATATGAAGAAGGAGTTTTGGGCTACCACTTAGAAAGGAAATGCCTCATTCGTCAACTCCCTCGACCGGAGACTTGGGGGACTTCTACCATATGCTACTGCACCTTGATACTCGAAAGTCTCACGACCACTCAGTGACTTGGATTTTTCAAGTCTCCAAACGAGAAGTTTTCCTCACTTGGGAAATTAAGGGAGCACTACCTCAACCTACGTGCTTCATTCACAAAGCTTCAACATACAAGCTTCAACAAAAGGAAAAATTCAAAGAACTTAGTGAAGAAGGCCTTGGTGTATTTAACACAATACGTTGAAATGAAGCAAAGCTTGTTTATTGATATCTCCGATAAGTTACAAATATGTACATATACATGAATCAAAATAAACAAACAAGAGGGTGATTATTCGGAGCCTCAGTACTAGGCAGAACCCCAGAAGGAGGAGGCACTGAAGGTTGATTATTTGGAGCTTCATTACGCGGTACAGCCCCAGAAAACGAAGGTAATAAATGCCTTTGGAACAAACCCACAAACCTCTGATGATCAAGTAAAATCTGACCATCAGATTCCTGCAGCTAGTCGAGCTTCCTCTTCATGTTTGTAGCATAGTCATGTGCGAGCCTGTGCAACTGTTTATTCTTATGCTTGAGCCCTCTGATCTCCTGTTTGAGACTTATCACTTCAACGTCCAATGATTCAACTTGGCGGGTTCGAGCAAATAGGCGTTGGGCCATATTAGACACAGAATCTGCACACTGAACACTGAGAGCCAGAGAATCCTTAACAGCTAACTCATCAGATCGTTTGGAAAGTAGTCTGTTATCTTTGGGAGTGAGAAGGTTCCTGGCCACCATCACAACGGTCATATCGTTCTTCATCACAGTGTCCCCAACGGTAAGAAGACCAGTAAGGGATAAGAAGGATGGGCGCCATATGTTGTCTTGAGAAGGCATGGCTGTCTCTTCACCAAAGTTCAAGTCAAAACGACAGTCGGATGGGCCAGACATTCTCAGAAATGATGAAGGAAAAATAAGGTGCAATAAATCTCTGAAGTAAAGGGGAAAATTCCTACAAGCAATAACTCTCTGAATGTACTCATTGCACACAATTGGTGCCTTTATAAAAGAAAGGGCAATAGGGCCGTTGGTTCAAAAATCGAAGAGGCGCCACTTTCCACACACAACATTAGCTCATCGGGTACCACAGATAACTTTGCTAAAGATCTCTGACAAAGTTTAGACACATAAATTTTGAAAGTCCAGCTACCCTACTATTACGCACAAGGGTAAAGGAACATCACCACTGCTTGATAACTAGAAAGTCCCAATGTGTGTCAACCTCCGTGCTCTGTGGCAAGGCAGATTGGCAAAAATGCCCAACCTTTACTCATATTCAAGAAAACACTCCCAACAAGATTGCTTTCTCAAAAATTGAAGAGGCACCGCTTTCTGAATCTCGAGAGCCAGACTCCTAATAGGATTACGTGCTCAAAAATCGAAAAGGCACCGCCCTTCAAATCTCGAGAGCCAGACTCCCAACAAGATTACTTTCTCAAAAATCAAAGAGACATTACTTTCCAAATCTCAAGAGTCAAACTCCCAACAGGATTGCTTTCTCAAAAATCGAAGAAGCACCGATCTCCAAATCTCAAGAGTTAGACTCCTAACAGGATTACATCCTCAAAAATCGAAGAGGCACCGCCCTCCAAATCTCGAGAGCCAGACTCCCAACAGGATTACTTTCTCAAAAATCGAAGGGACACTGCTTTTCAAATCTCAAGAGTCAGACTCCCAACAGGATTGCTTTCTAAAAAATCGAAGAGGCACCGTTCTCTGAATCTCGAGAGCTAGATCCCCGACATGATTGCTTGTTTGAAAACCGAAGAGGCACCGCTCTCTGAACTTCGAAAGCCAGATGTCCTTGGATAAAGCTTGTCTGCAATCTTCACACGCAACATCAGCTTTCCAGATACCACATACCACTTTTTCAAAGTGCTCTGACAAAGTTAAAACACGTGAAGCTTGCAGCTCCCACTACATTGCTATGACCAAGAAGGGTAAATGAATAGCACTACTACTTGTTGTTAGGGAGACTCCTATATATGTCGACCTCCATCCTCCACAGCCAGGCAGACCTACAAATAAAAGAAATGCTCAACTTTTCTTCAGATCCGAGAGGGCACTCTCAGTAGAGTCTCTCGAAATACTCAGCTTCTTTTTCTCCCGATAAAACCTCTGCAAACAAGCCACACAAGAGCAAGAGTATCTCATATCATCAGGGTTAAAAGCAAGAGTATCCTATATCATTCTTTTTCCCTGTCTTTTCCTTTGGCCTTGTTCTTACCTACATGACAAGGAGAAAGAGAGCAATCAGTCAGCACTTGGAATCAAGCTTCCAATCAGGAATTGACTGCCTGGAACCCCTTGCCTGATTACTTACCTGGCATTGCTCTCGAGTACTCATCTTCAACATCTTATGCTTCCAGAGAAGATACCACATATGCCTGAGGAACAAATAAGGCAAGTAAGAAGGATACAAGGAAGCATGTGGAGACAAGCGTAACAGAACGCTACATCCACTACTTTGTCAACAACAAAAGTATCCCATATCATTAGGGTCGAACGTACTCTAGATTTAATGGACTTGTTTTGACCCTCAATTCTTGAGTCGGCCTTATACTCTGGAGGAAACCAGAAAACCCTCCAACCCAGTTCAAGAATAAGCTTGTGGAAAGTTACTTTTTCAAAAGCAAAAGTATCTCATATCATCTTTTCTCCATTTGCTTCTCCTTATCCTTGTTGCTATTTACGACACAAGAAGAAGAAGAACAATCAATCGGAAGCTGAAGTCGAACATCCAATCCAGGTTGCTTGCTTAGAAGTCTGATTGCTTACTTTGTCTGTTACCTCATTCGGCAAATCTCCTAGCTCGGCGACTTGGGGGACTCCTACTATAGGGTTTGTATTGCACTTGACCAAGCCCGAAACTACAAGTAAGCTTCAAGTGAAATTGATACATTACCTTGTGCATCTTCATCGGTTAAAGATACCACCCATGGATGGAGGAAAAGTACTTCCAGAGAAGATGCCACATCTACATATGAGACATATAAGGCAAGTGAAAATGATACCACACTTTGGTACTTAGAAGTTTTGTGATTACTCAATGGCTTGGACCTTGCAAATCCTCAACCGATGAGCTTCCCTCACTCGGGAACTTAGGGGAGCACTATTTGTACCATAATTGACCAATCCTGAAACTACTGAGCACCGGTCAACGTTATACCGTCAAGGACCCAGAAAAGTTTCCCTCCAACCAGAAGGCCAATCACAACGCGACACGTGTCGTTATCAGAAGCCAATCATAGCCCAACACGTGTCAACATCAGAAGCCAATCACAACAAGACACGTGTCAATGTCAAAATAAAACTAGAAACTCTCTTCTATAAATAGAGATCATTCTCTCACAATATTTTCTAATGTCATTTGTACTAAATCATTCACTAGTACTCACTAAAGGAGAGCTTGAACCTATGTACTTGTGTAAACTCTTCACAATTAATGAGAACTCATCTACTCCGTGGACGTAGCTAATCTGGGTGAACCACGTACATCTTGTGTTTGGTTCCATGTCTCTATCCATTTACATACTTATCCACACTAGTGATCGGAGCAATCTAGCGAAGGTCACAAACTTAACACTTTCTGTTGTACCAAAATCCTCACTGATTTTGTGCATCAACATATTGTTATTGGCATTAATGTAGATTCATTGGGATATTGATGAAACCGATGAGAAGCAACGGATTTATGTGGATGGGTTTTTCAAGCAGAGATTCCGGAATTGGAAGTTTGATGTGTTGCAGGCAAGGGAGGATTGAAGTTGATGAGGGTTGTTTATTTTTATTTTTTATTTTTTAAATAAGATTTTGTGGACTTTATGTTGAATTTAATGAATAAATATATGTTAAGTGGATGAGTATTAATATTTGCAGTAATTATAATTTTCATTTGGGATCGTAAATTAGTTTTGTTAATTAATTTAATGTTTAATTAGGTTTGAGTTTTTGATTTATAATAAAATAAAATTTTACAGTACATACAAATAAAGAAGGAAAACGTAAAAAATAAAAAATATATATTTCTAGCTCGACGAACGTCTTCTTTCGTCGCGCAAATAACATTTGAGTGACGAATATAGGCATTTGTCGCATAAGAAATATTTGCGCGATGAAAAAGTTTTCTTCGTCGCTCAAAGGTTCTTTACGTGACTAACATATCATTTGTCACGCAAAATCGTTCGTCCTTTTTTATTTGAAATCAGCCTTGTGCAGAGGCAAACTGCAAAAAATTTGCAGATTGTGCCTTTGCACTCATCCCTGCGATTTTGCTGAATCTGGTATCCGTCATTTTCATTTTCTCTCAATTTCATCATCTAAACTACTCCCTCCATCTTCTCTAGGTTGATCGAGCTATCTCAATGTGTCTGGTAAGCGTTTTTTGTCGTTACGGTAAAAGTATTAATGAAATTCATACTAACGCCATTAATTTCGTTCTCTATAGGGATATTGTGTGTGATTAGTGATTGTTGGATGACGATTGAGAAGGTAATTTCTTCGTTTTATTTTTTAAACATACACCATTAATTAAATTATTTTGAACTTAGTTTGTTATGTTTATATTGTGCTATGAAATTATATTTATATTATGTTGTTAAATTTGTACTTGACGTACAAATATGTGTTGTGATGTACGGAGTTAATTGAAATTAACTTCGTACTTGTTTTTTATTTTTAGTAAAACTTAGTTTCCCATTTAAGGATTAGTTGGATTTCGCGCATGGATGCGAAAGCATGACTGCGGTCTAATTAATTCTTGAATTGTCCAATTATTTGGACAGTTTGGGAATGCACAGTTATGACGCGTAGTTTATGGTTGAAGAATTAGGTTTCGGTTGTGGAGATTTCGGTATCATCTCTGTACGTTCTTTGGATCATACACCTGAAGAACTGTATCGAGACGCTGTCGAAATTTATCCACGTCGAAATCTAATATGATGTAACCGTAAATTACGTGACATATCTATGCATTCCCGAATGGGATAGGGCCCGTACCGGAGGCATAAGGTGACACTATCAGTTTGTATGAAGTTGTTGTGATTGTTGTATTATGATTGTTGTATTGTTATTGTGGTTCCAGGAATTATGGATAGGACGTGGATACATAACCCGAATAGATGCGCGAACGAATACTTGGATGGAATCGAGGATTTTATTGACTTTGCAAATACACATAACCCGGGTGCAACTAGAATCCGGTGTCCTTGTAGGTAGGCCTGGCAAACGGGTCGTGTCAGTCGTGTTCGTGTCGTTTTCGTGTAACACCAGTTATCTCAACGGGTCGTGTCATGTCACACCTGTTATCTTAACGGGTCGTGTCGTGTCACACCTGTTATCTTAACGGGTCCTTAACAGGTCGGGTCACTTTACCTAACGGGTAAAATGACCCAACCCGTTATGACCTGTTAAGAAAAAAAAAAATTTCTTAAATTTGCACATACCACACATTGTCACATAAATATTACTTCAAAATATTAAAACACATTTGTCGTTTAAGTACTACATCTACACTCGAAAATAAGAGCCTCATAAAAAATACATCCATACACTACTAATCTATTACAAATATTAAATGTCCAAGGATATGCAAAATGAAAGCGTTTTTGTTTTCAAGGTTGTGAAGCCTTTCTCAAAAGTTTAAACCTTGCCAATGGAACTCAAAGCATAATGAAAGTGACCCACTAGTGTGTTTATTCCTACTTTCATTAAGTATAACATAAGATTTTGTGGTACCCACTAGTGTAAGTATTTTAAATTGAAGATCGAATTCATTCATTGTATTCATATAGGGTCAAGGAGTGTAGTTGTAAAAAAATCATCAAAATCGGAGTTAAAATAACCGTTAAATTGTGATTTTTTGTTTATAACCGTCGAAAAATTTTGTCCCGTTACTTAATCTTTAAATGTTTTTTTTTGCAATTTTTGGCGTATGCGATCTTGAAGCATATACAAACAAGTTTGACGGTTAGATCGTTGAAACTAGTTTCGTAGAATGCGTATCCCATCAAAACAATAGATTCACTAACACTTAAGAGTTTATTCATTCACTAGTGTAATATTTTAAATTGAAGATCGAATTCATTCATTGTATTCATATAGGGTCAAGGAGTGTAGCTGTAAAACATCATCAAAATCAGAGTTAAAATAACCGTTAAATCGTGATTTTTCGTTTATAACCGTCGAAACGTTTTGTCTCGTTACTTGATCTTTGAATGTTTGTTTTTTGCAATTTTTGGCGTATGCGATCTCGAAGTATATACAAACATGTTTGACGGTTGGATCATTGAAACTAATTTCGTAGAATGCGTATCCCATCAAAACAATAGATTCACTAACATTTAAGAGTTTATTCATACTTTCATCAAGTATAACATAAGATTTTGTGGTATCCACTAGTGTAAATATTTTAAATTGAAGATCGAATTCATTCATTGTATTCATATAGGGTCAAGGAGTGTAGCTGTAAAAAATCATCAAAATCGGAGTTAAAATAACCGTTAAATCGTGATTTTTCTTTTATAACCGTCGAAATTTTTTGTCCCGTTACTTGATCTGTGAATGTTTGTTTTTTGTAATTTTTTGCTGATGCAATCTCGAAGCATAAACAAACAAGTTTGACGGTTGGATCGTTGAAATTAGTTTCGTATAATTCATATCCCATGAAGTTCAATGGTGTGTGTGTGTGTGTGTGTGTGTATATATATTTATTTATTAAGTAGATTTAAATCTATTTATTTTGTATGTATAATTATTATAGTTTTTAGGGGTATTAAATTTAATTTAAAATTTAATATATATATAAATATAATTATTATAGTTAATATTTTGGGGGTATAATTATTATAGTATATATAATTATTATAGTTAATATTCTGCTTATCGTGTATCATGTTACCCACGTGTATACCCGAACCAACCCGTTATCTTAACAGGTGCTTATCGGGTTACCCGATAACGACCCGTTTCGTTATCGTGTCGACCCGAACACCTGTTAATTTCGTGTCGTGTCGTGTCGGGTTATCGGGTCGTGTCAGGAATTGCCAGGCCTACTTGTAGGAGGTGTAACAAGACGTTAAGGGAGACAATAGAAAATGTTCAATTTCATTTAGTAAGAAATGGAATGATAGAGACATATAATACTTGGAACCATCATGGGGAACAATTAGACAATGCTTCTTCTTCAAATGCCACAAGAGTGGATAATGTTGAACCTATTGTCGATCCTAATGAACAAGTCATGGATATTATAAATGATGCTTTTCCATTTGCATCAACAAACACCAATCACGAAGGGGAAGATGACGTGCCTACACCAATGGACAGTGCAGAGTTCGAACAATATGAAAAACTATTAAAAAATGCCAACCAAGAGTTATACTTGGGGTGCGAAAACTTTTCCGTTCTCACAGCCATTGTGGAACTAATGCATGGAAAAATAAACATCGTATGCCGAACCAGTGTTTCGATTACTTTTTGGGGGTTTTCAAGAGAATGCTTCCAAAGGACAATTGTTTGCCGAAAGACCATAGAGAAGCGCAAAAGGTTTTGAAAGGTCCTGGGTTGGGTTATGAAAAAATTCATGCTTGCAAAAACAATTGTATTTTATTCTACAAAGAGTATAAAACATTGGATAAATGCCTTGTATGCAATGAGTCGAGGTTAAAAATGACATCTCATAATAGAACCACTAAGATCCCACAAAAAGTCATGCGTTATCTGCCCTTGAAACCTAGGTTGCAGCGATTGTATATGTCGTCGCATACTACCACAGACATGAGATGGCATAAGGAAAAACGGGTAGACGACGATGTGATGCGACATCATGTAGATGGGGAGGCATGGAAAGAGTTCGATCGAACATTCCCCGAGTTTACTGCTGATTCTCGTAACGTTAGATTGGGACTTGCCACTGACGGATTTAATCCGTTTGGGGTTTTAAACCAACACCACAGTACTTGGCCGATTTTCGTATTTCCGTATAATTTGCCACCATGGAAATGTATGACAAAAGAATACATGATGATGACTCTATTGATAGCTGAGGATCCTGGTAGGTCAATTGATGTATATTTACGGCCGTCGGTGGATAAGTTAAAAGATTTATGGACACACGATGTGCGCACATACGATAAATGTACTGGCAAGATGTTCACTTTATGGGCTGCAGTGATGTGGACTGTGAACGATTTCCCTGCATATGCAATGGTTTCCGGGTGGAGCACTAGGGGTTATATGGCATGCCCTATATGCAAGGAAGACGTAACATCTAGTTGGCACGCTGGAAAAGTTTGTTACCTTGGTCATCGAATATGGTTGCCTTGGGACCATAAGTGGCGAGAAAAGGATAAAGAGTTTGACGGGGAGAAAGAGCATCGCCTCAGAACCAGAGAATGGTCCGGTGCTCAAATTTTGGAACAGCTTAACCATTTGGATTTTGCTCATTTCGGGACCAATGTCACTAGGATAAGACCTGCTACACATATGAACTGGACGCATAAGTCTATGAATTTTAAGCTCCCGTATTGGTCCAAACTACAATTGAGACACAACCTCGATGTTATGCATGTTGAGAAAAATGTATTTGACACATTGGTCGGCACAATTCTAGATATTGAAGGCAAGACAAAGGACACGATCAAAGCTCATCTTGATTTGAAACGAATGAGAATACAATGGGGTTTATGGATGAATAGGGATAATGATAAAGCCAGAAGGGATCTTGCATTTTTTTCAATGAAACCAAATGACAAGAAAGAATTTTGAAAGTTTTTATTGTTTGTAAAGTTTCCCGATGGGTATGTTTCAAATATCGCGCATTGCGTGAACATTGACGAGGGTAAATTAGCTGGCTTAAAGAGTCATGACTGCCATGTGGTTATGCAACGCCTACTTCCTGTGGGTATTCGACATCTCTTGCCACCCGATGTAGTGAAATCAATCATGTTGTTGTCCAGTTTTTTTTCGCAATTGACGTCAAGAACGTTACGAAGAACGAACATTAAGTAGTTGCGCCATGACATTGTGCAAGTTTTATGCAAGTTTGAGATGATATTTCCTCCAGCCTTCTTCACAAGTATGATACACATGATGGTTCACTTACCAGATGAGGCATTGCTTGCTGGACTAGTCAACTTTCGATGGATGTATCCAATAGAAAGGTATATATTCCTCGTCTTTTTTATTAATCGATATTAAATATATTAAGATTAGTAATATATGTATCGTATCATTTTCTTTTGGCAGGCTTGTCGGAGACTTGAAGAAAAGTGTACGAAACAAAGCGAAGCCCGAATGATCCATTATACAAGCTTGGGTGTCATATGAGGCACTTACATTTTGTGGAATGTATTTAAAAGATGTTGAGACAACTTTCAATCGTCCTCCTTGCAATAATGACGGGGGTGGTTTTTGCCCAGGTCGCTCGACCATTCGAAGATTCGATTTATGGTGAGTCGTTTTCCAAGAAGCACATGGATGTGGCACATTGGTTCGTACTCAACAATTGTGACGAGACACTGTCACACCTAGATGAGCATGAAAATATGATGAAGCAGGCACATCCTTCACATTTGTATGCCAAGAAACACCGTGAATTGTTTCCGCAGTGGTTTCTCGAATATGTAAGTTTGAAGTGTTTTGTATTGGACATATATATTGTACCAATTAAGTTGCTCGAACTAACAAATTTAAATGTTTGTCTAATATTAGGTGAATCAACTGAAAGCATCGAATTCTCCCGTGTACAGTGAAGAGTTATATAACTTAGTGTTCGGACCAATTCGCGTTGAATTGTACTCGGGCTACCATGTCAATGGCGTCAAGTTCTTAGCGGGTGCACGAGATGACAAGTTGTGTACACAAAACAGCGGTGTTCATGTCCCCGGAGGAGGCGAAAGTACATACATTGAATTCTATGGCAAACTAACAAGTGTCGTGCAATTACTTTATAAAGACCGGTGTCAAGTGATCCTATTTAAGTGTCGATGGTTTGATACACACCCAAATAGGCATGGAAGTGTGAAAACAGATCTTGGATTACTATCCGTGAACACTACCAAAACTTAGTACGATGACGACCCTTACATATTAGCAACCATGGGAAAACAAATTGTGTATCTAGATGACCCTAAATCCAAGAGAGGTTGGAAAGTTGTTCAGAAGATGGATCATAGGAACCTGTATGCTATACCAGAACAAGACCATACTGACGACGACATCAACAATGTTGTTGACCAACCTCTTGAATCTTTCATGGAAAGTGGTGCGGAAACACTCCGAGATACTAATCTTATCCAAGAACCATTTCAGATAGATGGAGTATCTTCAATCGTAATACCGATTCAGTCCATCATGATTGACCTCGGTAATATTCCACGATACGATGGTCCAGTACGCATGAATGACGATGGTGACGTACCTATCTATGATAAGGAATGGGACACTGAAAATGATGATAGAGACGAAAGTGAAAGTTATTATAGTTCGGATTAAAATTTAGGCAATTTATTTGTAATTTTTTTTAAAAACACATGAAATGTTTAATGCATTATATAGAGTGATGGAAAAAATGGTATGAATGATTCCCATTTTATATGTGAATTACTTTGTAAATAAAGTTGTTTTGTTTGTATTTTATAATAAATTGTAAACAAAATAAAAAATAAAAAAAAACCAATTTAAAACACAATTGCGCAACGCATAAAATTTTTTTGGTCGCGCAAATATACTTTGCGCGACGAAATATATGTATTCGTCGCCCACGTGTCTGAAAATTCAATTAAAGCGCTTTTTTTCGCGGAAATTTTAAAAAACTTGCTTGACGAATCAATATATTTCATCGCGCAAAGTATATTTGCACGAAGAAATGTATTGATTCGTCACGCAACTGTCTGAAAATTCAAATAAAGCACTTTTTTTTGGTGGAAATTTTAAAAAACTTGCGCGTCGATTGTTTAGCCTTGCGAGACAAACACTCCGTCTCGTAATATTCTATATTATTAACCCCCGTGTGTCTCGTTCCTCCCTTACTTCCCTCTTCTTCCTTTTTCCCCACGCGATACCCTCTCTTTCCTTCCTCTCTATCTTCGTCCATCTCTCCTTCACTCACCTCGTCTCTCTATCCCTCTCTCAGTCCATCGCCTCTTTTTCTCCAACAGGTAATTTCCTTTTCAGTTTTTAGTTTCAATTTTGTTTATTGACTGGGGGTTAGAATTAGGGTTTTTATTTTTTCAAATTGGGGGCGGTGGGGTTAGATTTTGGGTTCGTAAATTGGAGGTTACATTTAGGTTCTTAAATTAGAGTTTTTAGGGTTATTAATTGGGGTTAGATTGAGGTCTTAACTTAGGGGAACGATTTTGGGCAGTGAGGTTAGATTAAGTTTTCTTAAATTGGGGGTTATATTTAGGGTGCTTCACTGGGGGTTAGATTAGGGTTATTAAATTAGGGGTTTTTTAATTTCAAGTACAGGGTTCGAATTAGGGGTTTTCTAATTTAAGTACAGGGTTCTTAAATTAAGGATTTGCATTGTTGACTGCCACGATTTGTTGATAAATAATGGGGTATTACCCTTTGTTGTTGCCTTATTAATATGATAGACTCGATTGTGTTGGTTATTGAATTCGGCCTCCCAATTTTGAAGTTACATTTACGTTTTGATATTAATCTTTCTTTTTTGCACAATAATTTGAATTCCTCCATTATAGTTTAGATTATATATATATATATATATATATATATATATATATATATATATATATATATATATATTAGATTTTCATGAGAGGTATTAGCAAACTTCTTTTGCTGCAAATCGCAGAGCACATGAACTTTGTTATGATGGGAATGTTTCAATTATTTTCATATTTCTACATCTCCAAAATCATTGAATCTGCCCATATGCATTCAGAAAATGCTTTTGACCAGCCAATGGACTGGAATTCCCATATGTTTATTTTAGTAAACAAGTTAATTTGAAATCAAATCAACAATTAGCAATCCTTTTGTAGCCATAGAAATTGTAAGCATGTGAAAACAGAATCAAAATCTTTGTGTACTAAACAAATTGATTGCCAATTTTGTAGATGTCTCACCTCATTAGAACCCAGAAGCTGACGACTTCTACACCTAGTCCGACGGCTACACCTAGTCCGACGGCTACACCTAGTCCGACGACTATACCTACTACTGCCGCCACTGCTTTGGCAGAGATGGACCATAAGCCGGTCAATCCGGTTCACTCAGATGGTCCTCCAGTCCCACAGGCCCAGGCATTGTCGACTTTTTCGATGGCGTTACCTAGCGCCAGACGAACTCACCGACGCCCCCGCACTGTGGACCAGATGTCGCCATCGGGATCCACAACCGATGCCTCCGGTACACGGCCAGGTATACAATCCTAATTCACTCCCTCATTCCCTTATTTACTAAGTTTTTTTTTATTTTAGGTTCAATTTGTTATGTCATGTAAGGATTAAAAAGTTTTCATCGTTCCGAACCTTTTATTAAACTGTTGTGATCATTGTGTTGGATATGTATATTGTTTATGTTATTTTCAGGGTTTTGGGAAATGTTTTAATTATAGGGGAGGTTATGCCGAAATTTTAGTAGGATTTGTTATTAGTTATAGGTTAATGATTTTTTTTCATCTCTTTGCAGCGAAGAAAAACACCCGGGGACCTTGTCGGCAATTGAAGACGAGGAAGGTCACCCGAGTGACCAATGGTTGTATCCCAATCGGATACGATGAGCGACATTAAGCAGCACCAACGGCGGAGCAGCATAGTGTATTGGCCCACGACATTGGGCATGTCGTGCGGACCTTTTGCCCTATGCTGTGGAAGTCTTGGAAGGCGATGCCGGATGAGACGAAGATTACGGTGCACAATCAATTGTGCGTAAGTAGCATTGCCTTTGTCATGCTTTTCATGTAAAATTTATATATTTATATGTATTACTGTCTTTTATTACTAATGCTTTCAAAATATTTGTTATATTGCAGACAAACTACAATTTGGAGCACATGGACGAGGACAAGTTCGCGTATGTCAATCGACTCTTCTCCGAACGCTACAAGCAGTGGAAGAGTGACCTGCACTAATGGTTCCAGGAGTTTGATGATCTGCAGGTCGCTCTTGAGGAGGGATGTCCGAAGGAGTTGGAGGACCGACAAGATAGTAGGGTTTGGCTTTGCGGTCATTTTAAGGACCCGACACATGTGGTGCGTTTTTAATGACGACTTCTTTCATTTTACTTTTTTTTTATTTTTTAATAATGTTTATTATTAATTTTTTAATTTTCTTTAACTATTACAACTAATACGTTTATTTTTTGTATAACAGAAGAAGGCGAAGGCGAACAAGATCAATTGAGAGAAGAAGACTCTTCTCCACCATTTGGGTTCGAGGCCTTTCTCTTATAGAATGAAGGCATGACGGAAGGTATATAATACAACTTTCATTTCCAATTTTAAAACGTTGCTAATAATTTTTGTTTTTCATACTAACATTTTCCTTATCTTTTCCGATTTTAGGAGGGTTCAAAATTTCCGGAGATCGACGTCTTTGTTGACGTTTTTGTTCGGCCTGGGAATGAGCTAACCAAGTCCCTTCATGTAAGTAATTTCTTATGCATTAAACATTTATACTAATTCTTTCAAATTGTTTTCTATTAATAATCCATGTTTTTTTTCACAGGCAACTATGGTGGAGAAGCGACAGGTGATGCTTCAGGAGTCCGCCTCCCACCTTCCCTCGGACACGCCGATCGAGTCTGTGGATCCCCTTTAGGATGCAGGGTTTCACATCGTCACAGAGATGTTGGACAAAACTTTCGGTTGGAGGCCAGGGATATATTGTTGGGAGACTGGAGCCTCGTCATCCTCGCAGTCAAAGACCAAGGTTGCGGCTTTGATGCAGGAAGTCGCTGGGCTGAGGAGTGAGCTAGCATCGTACAAGTCTTAAATGTCAATGCTTGTACAAGCCCTCAGTTCCTCTGGAATACATCTCCCCAGTTTTTCTACACCATCGTCCTCACAGCCCTTCCACACCGAGCAAGCACAGCAATCAGGCCCATCGACCTCCGACCCTATCTCCAACCAGCAGCAAGATTACCAAGCACCTCCGAATGACATGCCTATAGATTTTGCCTCTTTATTTTCATAGTTTTGTTCCATTTTTTAAAAAAAAACTTTATATTTGTACGTATATTTTTATTTATATTATAAATTTGATTTTTTTTTCTTTCTCATTAGTATGAAATCTGTTTTTTTTTTCCTTCTATTCTATTTGTTTTATTAAAAATTACACGTGCGCGACGACGAAATGTCGTCGCGCAAAATTAAGCATGTCTTACTATTCGTCGCGCAAAAAGTTTTGAGACAAATTACCCACAAACGCACTTGTACTCATTTATATCGTACGACGAAAGCCTTTGTCCGTATAACTTTCGAGCGACGACTAGTAAAGCGTCGCGTAATTGTTAAGACGCGAGACAAATTTGAAAATGTTCATTGCGCAATGTCTTTTTTCACGAGTTTTGCGCAACAAAATATGCACGATGATTTTCTGGTCGCCATAGTTTATGCGCGACCAAACAATTCTTTGCAAGATAAAATGTCCCTAGTCGCACAAACTGTTTAATTTAGTAGTAAAATGAAAAATAATAGAATACATAAATAAATATTTATGATAAAATTTGTGTATTGTGTAAAATTTTAGAAATTTTCTAAGATCATAAGTTTTAAATTATTATTGGGCCTCACAAGACTTTTAATAAAAGAAACCCTAACCACAAACTAATAGTCGTCACCCACCCACCCCACTTTTCTCTCAAATGATTAAATTTTCTGGATAATTGTGCCAAAGAAATTGTTAATTAATAAGTTTTTAAATATTTTTGCTTTTATTCAGCATGGGAGACTGGGACTCACCCACCTACTCCTTAATCCTTGTTTATCTAATAGCTTTAATATAATAGATCTTCTATGTAGATTGCGAGGTCTCTCTCATCTCTCACTCTCTGCAATTTACTCTTATCCTCATTCTCTCTCATTTTGTCTCTGCAGAACCCACCTTCACTCTCATCCTCTTCTTCTGGGGTTTTTGCAGAACCCACCTTCAAAACCACCTTCTGCATAACCCATCTTCACTTAGTAAAGCATGAAATATAAGTTTGAGGCTGTCAGAAATTACAGATGCAAGTTGCAGATGGTGAATCGTATGTAGATGCTAATGAATTGGAAGTTGTAGAACCCGCCTAGACTACAGCCTAGGGTCGCCCATACTACCGCCTATGGCCGCCCAGACTGCTAAAGCGCCTAGGCGGCCGCCCAATCGTCTCCACTTTTTGTAAATGTCCTGGCTAGAATCGAAGCGGGGCTCTGCCGCCGAGCGCATAAGGCGATTTTTAGAACATTGGGCGGATCCATGTAGGGGTAGAGGTAGTTAGTTGACCTTCCCAATTCTGGCAAACCTCCATGGAAGACCTAGTTCTGGCCCTTTGAAAGTTTTAGCTACCCTTTCAAATTGCCTACCAAATGCTTGATAAATTGCCTCAATGAAAATGGGTAGGGCAGGCTATGCTTGTGAGCATGCTGGTTTTAGTGTGCTAATGTTTTGCTACTGCTTCACAATACCCCCAAGTCAGTTTTATTTTTTTATTTTTTATTTTTTTCCTCTAATAAGGCTTGACTTTGGACCTTTATTCTGTTAAACCAAGTTTGACTTGGTTTAACATGATCTAGGTCACTTAAAAAGAAAATTGATTATACACAAGAGAAACGTACCCATATACAATGATAGAGACCCCAAAACTAATAAAATTCCAATTGCACTCAACCCCAATGAAATTATGAATAGTAGTATTATACTTTAATTTTAAGGCCATTATTTGTCTAAAAACATGTTTGTGAACTTTTGCACATGACCCTTCGAATGATTTTTCCTGAATCGGCCACTGGGGTACAAGATGGATTACTTATGAAGAAAACTTACTTATTCTAATTCTCTTTAAAATGTACAATTAGAGTAGATGAGTTTTCTTCATGTCTAGTGCTCTTCTAATCCCCGAGTGGATAAGTATTCTGCTGAACTTTTATGCGCAAATGGAAGCGAATTATAACAAAGTACCAAATATCAACGTCATAGGCGAAAACTAAAATAAACAATCTCAAAATAAGAACACGAGAGATTTAATGTGGTTAGGAACAAAGCCTACGTCCATGGGTGAAGCACGATGAGGAATTTCACTAAACAAATGGAGATTACAAAAGAGTGTTTAAACTCTCACAACCCAAATCCCACAAATTATAAACCCTAACTCACAAACTCACAAATTGACTCTCAAGAAATTGCCACACGAATGAGCCACACAAAATACACAAAATAAACTAACCGTAAGGTCCTATTTATAGTGCATAGGACTTAGATTACAATGAGAATTATAATCCTAATTGGAAGTAAAATCCAAAACCTAATCAAACAGGTAAACAAAAATCTCTCCACCAAGCAAGGTATCCAACCAAGAAGTCAAATCCAAACCCAAAAAGGACACCAAGGAAAAATATGTCACACAAACCTAATTTCTGCATCATCCTAATTTTGAGCCAAAAAATCCAACAATCTCCACCTCAGCAAGAAAATAGCAAACTTCTAAATCTAATACAAACTTCAAATTTGGGATACCAAAATACAAACGCAAACATGCACCAAATTCTTTTGAAAACTGATCTCCACCATGGCTCAAAAAATCCAAGAGTCTTCAAAACTTGAACTTTCCTCCAACGGCTTCTCCAACAATTTCCATTACGAAAACTAACAAATACGAAACAAAATCTAAGCAAAAGTTTGAACATACGAACCAAAAGTGTGAATTGAACTCCACCAAAAAAGCTTGAGTACCAAGCTCTACCTCCTCACATAACCTTTAGAGGAGTTCAGAACAACCTTCTTCTGCAATGTTTACCTCAACACTAGCAAAAGTCTTATCAAACGGCTTCTTTTTGCCCTTGAGTTTAGGGCAATCTACTTTCCAATGACCATCCTTATAACAATAACTATAAGTGTTCTTTAGCTCTTTAGAATTCAAAGCAGCTTTAACATCTTCCAAACTAAGACATTCTCTACCAAATAACATAGTATCGACAAAGTGTTCATATGAAGGAGATAAAGAACACAACAAAGTTATCGCATAATCCTCATCACTAATTTGGCCGTCCACACTTTTCAAATCCATCATAAGTTTATTGAATTCAACATGCTTATGAATTGACGTACCTTTATCCATACAAAGAGTATGCAAACTTTTCTTCAAATACAACTGTTTAGTAAGGGATTTGGTCATATACAAGCTCTCCAATTTGAGCCACAACTCTGGTGCAGATTTGACGTTACCAACTTCACGCAAGACTTCATTAGATAAATTCAGTAGAATTGCTCCAAGTGTCCGCTCCATAACGTCTTCATTTTCCTCATTAGTCCAAGAATTCGGCAAAGCCTTCACACCCTTTAGTGTTTTCAAAAGCCCTTACTAAACTAACAAAGCACGCATCTTCAATTGCCAAATACCAAAGTCATTGTTGTTGAACTTTTCGATATCAACTTTCACCGACGATATAGAAGGCTTCATAGTGACTGGACAAGCAAAGCCTAAGTCAAAACTTGGGCTCTGATTGTTGGAAGTATGCCCACAAAGCCACTCATTTGATGTAATAGCTTTTGAAATACTTATTGTATTAAACTATTATATGTTTAATGAAGGGCAAAGCTTATTGTTAATCACTATTTATTGTATCATGTGTTTAAGTAATAAGGGAATCCAAGGAAAGTATTTAATCTGAGAGAAGTAATCTAAGTAAGTTAGATTAACGAGACCTTTCTCTTATGTTCATTCCTAAAACGTTCCTAGCCATAGGATTGCCAATTGGGCATTGACAATCCGCTAAGGTTAGTATGTGTTATGTCAACTCAAGCGTGAGTATAACTAGTCTCAAGTCATTTAGTGTTGGACACTAAAACAAACACGTAGGTGCTTGAAAGGATGATCGAGTACACTGAACAACGATCAAAAGAGAGTTCAAACATACATGTCATGTAAGAACTTGTTAATTGCAATATGCAAAGTAGTCATTTGACCTGAGGCATCATAGATGTCTAATGGTTAGGTCCTTGATCTTTGATCATGTCAAATGCATTCCATCGAGATTGTCCACGGCATTGTTGGGGTCAAAATATCTAGTCATGTAGGCATATGAATGCACAACAAGGGATCTCTAACCTTCCATGGTGGAAGGAGAATACTCTAAGATATGATTCGGGAGTCTTTGGCCAAAACATATGAATATGACTTAGGAAGTTTGTTCCAAATCATATTCCATTGAATCGTATAAAGAAGTATCACATTGGATAATAGACATGAAACAAACTATCACTCAAACAATGTGATTAAGAGTATTGTATTAGAGAATGACTGTATTGCATTGTAATTGTAACTAGATAGGTTCTCTAACCACTTCTACTTAGCTTGGGTAGCCATGACATTCTGCTAGGTGTCACTCATGGTTTGTGGAAGCCCTAAAGATTAGCAAACACTAATCTTCAACAAAGGGAGAATTGAAATGTTGTTTCAATTCACAATCGATCGTTAAGAGTAACAATTGCCCACTGCCTCGCTAATTGGAACCTAATGGATCGTACACCGAGTAAGGATGAAAGTGAAGAAATATAAATGAGATGGATAAGCGATTAAATGGCAAGGCCCATTATGTTTAAATTGTATGACAACTAAACAAAATGGGCAATTAGCCCAATAACAAAGACAAGGCCGGGCATAAGGGTGATTGGATGCAAACTTGAATTAATTACAAGTTTACCACTCACATGTGATGTAGTATAAAGTCAACTTTATAGCTTTTTCTCATTAGGGTTTTCTTGAAGAAAAGAAGAGAAACATTTTCTCTCTTTTTTCTCTAAAAGGAGGCCGGCCACTTAGGGAAGAATTAGCTAGCAATCTTTTCTTCTCTAAGTCATCCATTTCATCTTCACACCTTATCCTTGGTGTGGAGACTTAGAGACACCAAATCTTTGGTGTTCTTGGAGATCCTTTCCTCACATCCTCAAGGAGCAAATGAGCATCAAAAGGAAGAAAAACACAAGGAAGATCCAAGGAGCTAGGAGGTGACTTGAAGGCCCTCCACTGGGGTGAATCCCTTGTGTAAACAAGGATGAGCTTCAAGGGTAATGAATCTCTAAATCCTTCCATCTCTTTAATATTGTTAAAGAGTCTTGTGGTTCACCATTCACTAGGCTTTGAAAGTCATGGGTTTTAGAATTGTTTTTGAATGCATGCCTACTTTAATGTGTTATTAGTTTGCATATGTGTTCAAATGTTCTCACATGTTCTTAGCTAGGACAAAATTTTTCCTTCACTGATACCACTTGTTGGACTTTTATGCGCAAACAGAAGTGAATTATAACAAAATACCAAATATCAACGTCGTAGGCGAAAGCTAAAACAAACAATCTCATAAGAACACGAGAGATTTAACGTGGTTCGGCGCATAGCCTAAGTCTATGGGCGAAGCACGGCGAGGAATTTCACTAAACAAACAGAGATTACAAAAGAGTGTTTAAACTCTCACAACCCAAATCTCACAAATTACAAACCCTAAACCAAATGAGTATACAACCCAAAACTAATGGAGAAGATTCTTCCAAATTGCTCACTAACTCACAAGCTCACAAATTGCCACACGAATGAGCCACACAAAATAAACTAACCCTAAAGTCCTATTTATAGTGCATATGACTTAGATTACAATGAGAATTCTAATCCTAATTGCAAGTAAAATCCAAAACCTAATCAAATAGGTAATTAACAAAAAAAAACCGCCAAGGAATCCAACCAAGAAGTCAAATCCAAACCCAAATAGGATACCAAGCAAATAGGTAACACAAACCTAAATTTTGAATCATCCTAATTTTGAGCCAAAAAACCCAAAATTTTCTTCACGTCTAGTTCTCTTCTAATCCCCTCAAATGAAGAATCATTCACTTCTACACTTCAATGTGCTATGAAACTTCAATGTGCTATGAAAGTATGGAGTTATATGTCCATTCCAATTTAATCCAACATAGCAAACCAGCCTTGAATTTCTCCTTTTGGATTGAAGAAAAGAAAGACTATTACAGTTTCCAAAAAAAGAGAAAGACTATTACTGAAGCCTAAAACTACCCACTTTTCTTGGTTTGAGCCCAAAACCTAAACCCAATTAGTCTAGAGTCAAACTTGATGCAAAGGCAGATTGAGTGTGAATCATTAAAAATGTGTAGCTTAAGCTTACATGTTTGTCTTTGACGAAGGACTCTGCTGAATCCACTTTAAGCCAGCTTTACAAGCACAAGAGACACAGTTTATGGTATAATCCGCCAATTACATGGTCATTACCATAAGATTTATTGTAATCATCGACCAAATCCTAGGCCTTTCCATGCAATCTCTGCACTATAAATGAAACAAATTACAAAACCTATATGCATCTACGCGTTACAAGAACAAGCTGTTATTATTCTTCTTCTGTTACATAATTATTCATTCTTCCAATCTCGATCATGGCTTCTCTTGCTTCAATTTCCCCAATCTCTGTGGCTACTCTACCTTACACCGCCAAGGGCAGAAGCACAACTTGCCAACTCAATGGATTATCCAGCATTGTAAGTGCCCCGAATTTTTCTGGAATAATAGATTATTGGGTATAGGCTGTCGTGTATCATAATGTGTGTATAACTCACATGTATGATCCATCTATTGTGAGAGACTGCAACAAGCCGCGCGTATTCCAGAGTTTCTGAGTAAGAATAGATAATAAAAAGAGTGGATTTTTTTCACTAATTGTATGATTTGATTGTTTTCAATGCAGGGAGGGCCAGTGGTTAAAGGGCTAAGACTTGTACCAAAGATCAAAATCACTAAGGCAGCAGGAAGATCATTTGCACTCCCTAGTTGCACTAAGACTACAATCTCATGCTCCATTGTAAATATATTTACATATATTTTTGCAAATATCCTTTTTTTACTTGGCTATCTATACTATTATTTAAGCAAACTTTCTTTATGGATCAAGAGGGGAAAATGACCATTATATACCCTCTTTTTTATATAAATAATTAACGGCCGGGGACATAGTAATTTTCCACTTACTTTTTCTTGCATCCTATTTTTTCTCTTCCTTTTTTTGTAATTTCTCAAGCAATAACTTCCATTAGCACATGCATCAGAGTTACTAGTTATAAGCTCTATCGAATGCCATCAGAAATGTATGTAGTTACTTGAAACATTTTTCGGCACACTTAATCCGTGCATATTCTATGTACGTTCTTTTAATCATATTTCTAATCGGTGCTTAACTAGAATAAGCACTTATCTAGTTTGATTACCTTGTGCAGGCTCAACCAGAGACCCTGCTAACTGTGCAAAGCACAATTGCGAAGCAACTCTCCATTGATGAAAGCACTGTGCTTCCCGAAACCAAGTTTGTCGATTTGGGGGCGGATTCTCTCGACACAGTATGATGATCGATCTTCATGCTTTCTCTAATTACTTTATAGTTTTTTCTTCAGCTTTAATTAATGATGAGTGATGTTTTGGCAGTTTTGCACAATACATAATAACATGTTAAATCGATTTTTATTTTTTATTTTTTGAACAAATGATATTATCTACACTAAATGAGAAGGATGAGCTTAGCCTCACAATAGGCTAGCAATAATGTCGTTCAAACTTGCCTTTGGCGAGAATCGAACTTAAGATCTCTCACTTACAAATGAAGAGGAATACCACTAGATCGTAGTACTAAGTGGCAACATGTTAAATCGATTAGTTAGCTGGGACTTATAAAAATGCTATACTAATTAATAATTACGGTGTTCATATAATTTCCGCATGAAATATAATTGTTTTCTTTCCGTCTGCTATTCCAACCTTCAAAAACTGTATCCCTTAATTATTAATTTTGACTTTTATCATGTAACCTATGGTTTATCCAATGTATATAAAATGGGAAAGGGATCCTCTCCGGATCCCTTCCTCCTAATCTATTAAACCAGGGGATTCGTGCCGTTGAAAATTGATCCAACAACTGAAGTTATTATAACTTTAAAGTAAGCCTCTGTTTGTAGCCGTTTGATCAAATTTCAACGATACAGATCTCTTGATTTTGTGGATTAGGAGAAAGGGATCCGGAGAGGATCCCTTTCCTATAAAATGGGGCCTTTGGGGATTAGGGTTAGCCACGTAATGAGACTGTGACAGGAGCTGATAAAATGAGTTAATTAAAATATTATAGTTTTCCTGAATGAAATTGGATCCTCTCCGAGGCAAACTCTCGAGATCCTCCTGACCCACTAACACGGGCCGTTGTATTTTGATCCAACCACTACAAACAGAGGGTCCCTGTAAAAATTATAATAATTGATAATTCAGGAAAATTATATGCTCAATTAAGTCATAACAAACCACATCATCAAGTAATATAATTTTTTAATATCAATATTTAATTAGGACATCTTCAACTAATATAAGGTATTGACTTAAGTTGGAACCCTCTCTAAATGAAGGTAATGAATAAGATTAATCCCCTATTAATGTGACGTACAAGACCAATTATTCATGGGGTGTGCTATCCACACACCCCATTTTACTTCTCATACACCCCTTGATAATTTCTGTCCGTTGATCTTCTTCAATTCATCTGATCCGATGGCCAAAAATTAAAAAGGTGTGTGAGAAGTAAAATGGGGTGTGTGGATATCACACCCCTTGTTCATATGCTTGACTAATCTCACCTTTGTTCAATATTTTTTTTTTTTTTTTGTATTTAATTATTAAGTTCATTCTCTGCACATAAATATCTGATCAATGAAAAAAATATGGAACAGGTTGAAATCCTAATGGCTTTGGAGGAGAAGTTCGGCGTGTCCGTCGGAGAAGGAGGAGCTGAGAACATTGCAACCGTTCAAGACGCTGCTGATCTGATTGAGAAAGTGAAATCCGCTTCAACTTAAGGTCCTCCAAAGTTGATATTAAGAAAATTAATTCCTTGTATCAGTCAAGTTTTGTTTCTTTTTCTTTTCCCTACATATTTTCCCTTTAGATTATGTCAAAGCTCCAATGAGGTCGTGACATGTAATTTCCATTTGGAATGAAATGCATTTTTATTGACAAATAAATATAAGAAAAATTGTACTTTTCCTTTTAAATAAAAAAATTAGTCTTAGGTTATATCTCTCTGCATGATAATGCAGGGCTCGGACAGCAACACTCTTGAATATTCAACATGTCAAGTTTCATCAACTAATGCATAATTGTGTGTAAACCACACAACAAGTTTACTCAACACTAGAATTCTAACACTGAATGTATATTATATTCATTTTCAATATTATTATATTATTAGCCTCTCGTGACACTCTCGATCAGGAGACAATTTGCTCTTTAATTTTTTTTTTTTAAATTTAAATTTATGGTAAATTACATATAACTACCTCAATTATTGGGTCATTAACAGTTTCATACCTCGTCTTTAAAAAGTTTCAATGTCATACCGTATGTTTCGAATTTGTTGCAATGTCATACATTCTGTCAGTTGTCTGTCAATTCCTCTATTAAATACTGACGTGGCGTGTGACGTGGCACACTTTCTATTAAAAACTAAAAAAATATTATTAAAAACTAAAAAAAAATCATTTAATATTTTCAAATATTAAAATAATAATTAATTAAAATAAAAACAAACCATCTTCATCTTCCCTGACCCCCTCCTTGCAACCCATCCCTTTCTTCCCCCTCCCATCTTCCCCTTCCCTCCTCCTCCACACCCACCCTCGCACCCACCTTCTTCACTTCTCTACACACCCCACTCCCCCCATTTTCTCCGTGCGCAATTTCCCCACCTGCGAAATCGACGAAAGACGGGATCTGAGTTGCAGGGAAAGGGAGGTTGGGGAAGATGAAGATGGTTTTTTTTTTTTTTTGGGTTGCAGGTAGTAGGTGCGGATCAAGAGGGAAGGTAGTAAGCCTTCTTCTTCTTCTTCTTCTTCTTCTTCTTCTTCTTCTTCTTCTTTCTTTCTGGGTTGCAGGGGGTGGGGGAAGACGAACTATTTAAAAAATATTTTTTTTTTCAGTTTATAATAATATTTTATTAGTTTTCTTCTTCTTCTTCTTCTTCTTCTTCTTCTTCTTCTTCTTCTTCTTTCTGGGTTGCAGGGGGTGGGGGAAGACGAACTATTTAAAAAATATTTTTTTTTTTCAGTTTATAATAATATTTTATTAGTTTTTTAATAGAAAGTGGGCCATGTCACACGTCACGTCATCATTTAACAGAGGAATTGATAGACAACTGCAGAAGGTATGACATTGCAACAAATTCGAAAGATACGATATGACATTGAAACTTTTTAAAGACGAGGTATGAAACTGTTAATGACCCAATAATTAAGATAGTTTTATGTAATTTACCATTAAATTTAAAATATATGATTAAAAAAATTCAAAAGAAAAAGGTCAACAAAACTACTTCCATGCGTCGAGATAAAGAAAGGCTCGAGGATAGGGCATTTTTACTATTGTTCCCTTTTTAATTTAATTGTCCTTTTCAAGAGTTTTAAGAAGGGAAGGACATTCTTGGTATATTGAAAGCTTCATCATTTTAGAGTATCGGGTGAAGAAAGTTGAGATTCCATTATAGAACCAATTAACAATACAGAGAGTAACTCAACCTCTTATAAGTCATTTGCAAGGTTTCTCTTTTCACCAGTGTGAGACTCTTTTACCATCACATCATCACACACCCGTGTGGCGAATTTTAAGCCAAAGAAGTGGATAACAGAAACAGGTTGACGTGAAGCACATATGGCCTTTGGGCTTTATCCGTGGCCAACATACTCTAATACTATGAAGAAAGTTGAAGTTCCACCAAAAACCAATTGGTAATACGGAGGGATAGCTCAGCCTCTTATAAGCTCTTTGTAAGGTTTCTCCTTTAACCGATGCGAAACTCTTTTACCTTTATATCCTCACACACACACACACATATATATATATATATATATATAGAGAGAGAGAGAGAGAGAGAGAGAGAGAGAGAGAGAGAGAGAGAGAGAGAGAGATACATTGCATGAAAACGATATTGAACTTTGAAAATAGCTAATTCTCACACTTCTATACACATAACGAATTAGGTTTTAAAGGTCCGTTTGATTAGTTTTAATTTTTTTTTTTTTTTTTGTGCTTGAAATATGATGAAACTACTTGTTTAATACGAATGCGCCTATACGGAAAAAAAGAAGAAGATATAAATCAATCCAACTCCGATTAAAGAATGAGGCTCCACTCTAGCAAGGCCGGTGATTGCCTCGCCCACCCCTCTTTGACCGTTAGAGCCCGTGATTTCTCCGCCTGAAGCCACCACCGCCACCAAAAAAATAGATAAGAGATCAAAATTTGAAAGTGATCTTTAAGTTAATTCTTAAGCTCCAAAATTAGGAGTTTCATTGAAGGGGAGGATTCAATACACAAATCCATATTTACAAAGATCAAAATACAAAATGAAACTCGAAGATCACATGGAAACATCAAAATAGGTGAAATAGCTAACCCTACTTTAACTCCTCCCTCATAATCTCCAAGGAGCATTGGTTCCTCTGCTGTTTCTTGTCAGTTGAACCGTCTTATTATATATAGTACGTACTTAGATAATTACATCTATGCACTTGTATATGCATCAAGTTCCCATAAAGGTAGGGTTCTCTATGTACAATGGAGTGGAGTCGTCGGCCGATACTTTAGTAAAATCTTCATCACTTCCTCACTCAACGATCCAAAGCAGTAATTACCATCCTGCAATACACATTTACAACAATAAATAAGAAATAATAAGGGATGTTGAAGTACAATTAGTATTTGCTAAACAATTTTTCCCTCGAATAATCACATCGATCAACTAATCTACCAAATAACCTCAGAACTCCTATATGTTATACAGGATTTTGCGAGACCATTAGAGTATTCATGTTATGTTAGTGACTCAATCTACATATATTCTATCAACGATTGACAGCCTAACAATATACTGTACTAATTATCTAATGAGATATCCTATGCATATGTAGTCCAAGGGAATATATTAGTATACCAAATATATTAATGATCGATCCAAGATATATGGTTCCAAATTCTCAATCTTGGTTTCAAGGTTAACTTGGTCAGTTCTTAATCTAGTGAGAGATTATCATTTTTTTTTTATCAAAAGTGAGAGATTATCTAAACCAAATGATATATGCATGCTTCTTCAAGTTGACTCTGATATCTATTGGGCGTTAGCTAGAGAAGCAAGGACATATATGCATATATAATTCTAAACATAGCTAACAACCAATCGTAACCAGTCGGACTTCTGGGTTCGGCGCGTGTCAAAGCATCAGTAGACGATTTCCTCCTTGTTAATTTCTTGAAGTTCAATGCACCTGGTGTTCCAGCTGCAAGTAAAACCAAAAGAAAATAAACATAAACAAAATTAAACATTTAAATTTCTCACAAAAAATAAATTATACATTTAACAATAACAACTATAACCGAGCAAGTTGATCGTAACAGGAGAAGTATAGTATATGTACACTCGTTTTATTGTAGTTTAGAATATAAAATAGATAACTTACGGGTTCTCGGAGTTCCTGGTGTGGTCGGGGACTCCGAGGGGGAGCCGGAATCAGGTGAAACGTTTCCAAGAGTGGACGAACTAGTCCTGAGAATAGTAATGGAGCGAGTGACCGGCACCTCATCCGCAGCCATTGGCGGAGAGGACGGGATAGACATAGAGTCGTACTTCCGGAGCTTGCCGAGGCCGGATTCGGGTGCCGGTCCAGCGAGTGTTTCATCCCAAAGCTTGTGAAGGAAACCCATGATGACTTATTTTTTATTTTGTCTAATACTAAGTGTCTCTCTGTAACAACCGACGAAGCTGGCTGTGCGATGTAACAATGGAAGTTGTTATGCGTAGGTTCGTGACCCAAGCTATACGACTGTTACAAAGAGATTGGGAAAACAAAGCAAATAAGAGAGAAGATGAGAAAATTAATACGTATAAAGGAAGATTCTTTCTATGAACACAAGGTGTTTCAGGGTTCTTATAAGAAGACACAGGCTTTGAGAGAGAGAGAGAGGTGGTGATGGCTAAGCCAAATTCAGTAAACGAGCGAACGGCTAAATGGCTTGATTACATTGGAGCCATCCAATTTGCTTCTCGTTTTTGATAACGTATTTTGAGTAACTACTATATTGTTTGGGGTTAAGGAGCTTGCATGCATGTAAGGATATCCATTAATTTTAGAGAATTTTAATGAAAAGTTTTCAGTACTGTTCACTTTAACGAAAAACCATATTTTTTTTATTAAAAAATCAATCCTGATACTATTCACTTTACCCTTTATTTTGTCCTTATTTTTAAAACTCAAAGTTTTCAAGCCATTTTTATTAGTTTTCCTTTAATTTTAAGTGATGCTATTTTCACTTCATCTCACTCTCAGTCTCACTCACCTGTTTCTCATTCTTTTAATTTCTTGATTGTAAGGATAATTTCCTTAACTCATTCATTACTTAAATCTTATCTTCTTTTTTTTTTAATTGTATTTACACATATTTGCCCATAATTTTGGCTTACAATGGCCAAATATGATTCACTTCAATATAGACTTACAGCGCTTAATTTAATATTTGTTCCTTCACTTATGATTAATATGTCTTAATCATATAAACATAATAATTGGTACTGCTTATTTTCTTTTTTACCTTATTTAAAAATTAACTTTGCAAAAAAGTAAAACACTGAATAAAAATCGTGTTTAACCGTTTATATGCATCATACAAATAAATTATTTTGTGATAAGAGTTTAACCCACGAAGATAAGAAAAGATGATAAACTTATATGCAGCGAGCCAAATTCTGGGAAGCCAAGCAAGCTACATAGAAAAAGCTTGGAAATCGTAATACAGGAAACAGGATGACTGGGTCAAGTGGGTCGACAAGTGTCCCACCATTTTTAAACATAGTTTTACACGTCACGGGATAAGCTTGAAGACAATTTCTTTTTTCGACAAATGACAGTAATTAGGTTAAATTATTAATTGTGGGCATAAGTATAATTATATTCCGTCACTGCAGAGTACAAGAATACAAATTTGATCTTCAATTTTCAGAGAGTATGACATTATTAAATCGAAGGTTTGTTTAATAATTGTGTTTATTGTTAATTGGGTAAGAAATTAAGAATTGGAGAAATTAGATTCACATCCTTCTTTTTGCTACTCCATTGATTAAAAACCTATTCATTTTTTATTTTTGATCAAGGTCCTTGGATATTAATAACATCATTAATTATTTGAATAATAAAATATTTTTATTTTTAAATATATTCCTTTAGTGTTAAAAATGTTACAATTAGTATATTTATATTTATGGCTAAATTTTTTATCATATATTTTTATTTTTAGTTTGTACCAATTTTTTTTTCCATTTTTAATTTATACCCATATATTAGTTTATTTTTGTGCCCATATTTTTTAAAGTTTTTTTTTGTGTTTGTACCTATGTGTATACTGTCACGTGATATTGTATATTTAATCAATGATAGAAAAATTACATATGGTATATTTATGTTTTATGCCTAAACTTTGTATCATATATTTATATTTTTAGTTTGTACCCATTTTTAATTTGCAACATTTTTTTTTAAATTTGTAGTATTTTCTTTTTAGTTTTATTTCGTACCCAAGTATTAATTTCTTTTAGCGCCTATATTTTTTAAAAATTCATTTGTACTCATAATTTTTTAATCTTTTATCTGTACCCTAATTTATTTATAATGTACCCATTCTTTTTTATTAATGTACCACTTTGTTATATGTGAAATGTACCAATTTTTTTAACACTATGGATACATTCTTTTGCCATTTATTATTTCTTATTTTTACATAGTTTTTATCCATTTATTCAATTAAAATGTTTGAATTTTTTTATCGTAATCGTTTCTGATAGTATTATGAGGGATTTTAAATTTATAGGATTATAAATCTCATAAAATATTAAACAATTAATGTCAAAACTATAAAAATATAAATATTAATTGTAATATAATGAGGTGTACAAAGTCAATGGACTTTGATCAAACTTTGAATATCATTAAGGTTTTAGTCAAAGAATGTTAAGGATTAGGGACCGCATCCAAAGTATCCCTTAAGAATTATGTTTCTCGTTAACTTGTAGAACCTGGGACAGATTAGACTCATATATTAATCATGAATTGTCATGAATATTGAAACATTTTGAAGTACAAAAGAAGCTTAACCCACTGAAAAACAAGCCAGTAACACAACCCTAGCTACATATCAAACAGTTAAAGTACTAATAATATGTATCTGCCTCCAAATCTTCGACCAACCAACTCTAAGGACAGTGCTCCAATGTAAAATCCACTATCATAGAAATTCAGTTGAATTATATATGTTACCAGACTCTTACAGCATAAAATATGGCTTCCACTTTATAATCCAATATTTTTTAGAGTCTTTGTACAACACCTCAACCAGCACCTTCTGAATTTTTACATGATAAAGTTCTCGATTGAATTGATGAATTTACCTCTCAATTCATCGCACACCATAAATGACCTATTATTTTTGTTTTCTTTTTAAACAGCTGCCGTTACTTTGATGTGTATGTGAATAAATTTTGACCGTTGTTACACTTCCTACATCTATCAGTATTCAGAAACTTCCCACACATTTACGGGCAACCGACCTTAAAACACTCTAATTATTCCTTTTATTAGTCTAAAGTCAATCGATGATTTGAATACTTAATCACCCCGATTAGGTTCTTCCGGTAGATAAATTAATTAAAACGTCTTTTTCCTCTCTTCTGGGAGATAAAAATGGACTTCTTGTCTTGTGATTCCACCATAGATTTATCAGTATAAACATGGCCCCAGTGACTTCGATCCCTCTAACTTTTGTCACAGCCTTGAATTAGAAAATTAGATGTTGGCCCCTCCACAAAGACTTGAAGACAATTAGATGTCTGTTTCCAATAATTCAGTAGGGTTAGTTAGGTAGTGTTAGAATAGTCAAAGGAAACATGATAATGTTTTTAAAATTGCACCAAGTACAATAATTTATCACTCCTAACATCAACTTGCACTTTTTTTTTTCTGTTATTGAAAAAGCAAGCCAAGATTATCTCCTAGCTTTCTCAGCCTTGTTGACGAAAGTTAAACTTTCATTGTAATACGAAGAATAGTTTAATCTCTTATAAGTTTAACACGTGGATAATGTGAAGCAAAAAATAATCGAGAAAAATATAAAAGCGACACGTGGATTCTAGGATTAAAAGGACAAAATTACCCTCGAGGAATACCCGAACTCCTACACGCGAGCAGTGAACAATCATGACTTAATCAAGCTCAAAAGTGCTCAAAATAGGTAATTATTCAAAACCTATTTCATCCATCTTCATCAAATCTTTTCCACAAGGTAACCCCCGAATCATTCCTTTCAAATTATATTAATTAGCTGATTAATTGATTTATTACACAATTAATTTATTAATTAGCTAATAAATTGTGAATCACACCCAAAAAACCACCCAAGTGGCCAGTTCCCATCTCTTCCAAAGGGGCTGGCCACACCCCTATAAATATCATCCCATTTTCTCCAAAAACCCAAGTTGAATCCTCTTGCTAAATTCTCCAAACATTTTTCTCTCAAAATTCTAACTTCGGCATCGGAAGTTCTTCGGCCAAAGCCGCCGCCCCAACAATTCATCGTGGGCGCGTGAGGCTCTTAGCCTTGATCTAAGGTGTTATTTTTTTTGTAAGTGCAATTTTGTCCAAGAATAAGAAGTAAGAAATTTGCATCCACAATCTTTCATTGAAAGTCTTGATCAAACGCTCGTAGAAGACTCTTGCATTCAAGGTTTTTCGTTTTCTTTTTCATTTGTAGATTTTTCGTACATTCTTATTCTTAGAATTTTTACTTCTAAAAATTCTTTGGTAAAAAGTAAAAGAAAAGTACAATGACAAGAGATTTGGAAACCTTGACGAATGGAAATTCCAAAGTTCAAGAATTAGGATCGTGGAGATCTACAAGGCTCAACATAACGGTGAGTGGAGTGGCACCAACCCCACGAGGCACCATCGTGGCAACTACCACGGTGGCCACCTTCGAAAAAAACCCACGGCACCAAGGCCACGGCCCAAGTTGTGCCACTTCAACCTTCAAGGGCCCAAGCCCTAGCCGAGCCGACCCGTGCCGCTCAAACCCGATGTGTTGCCAAGCCGAGCCCAAGCCTCACACCCGCGTGTGCCACACGCTGAGCAACCCACTCCCGTGGCCCAGCATATTTCCGTGGTTTCCCAAGCAACCCAAGTCGGCCCAAGATTAGTTCAACCGTCCTAACTTCAAATTTCAAGACCTACGATCAAACCGGAGGCATTTTCACCATATTTCTCCGCTGATCTGACGTTCCCCAATTCAAATCTTGCGCCTGGAATCTACCACACTTCCACTGCTCAAGGAAATGCATTCCTTCCAAGCTCTTTTAATCCAAATGGCAAACAACACTTTTCTTGACAAGTCATAGAGTTGACGAGCGTCCTTGCACAGCAGACGACCTTGGTGAATCAATTCTTGCAACGCACTGAGATCCAACGAGCCCTAGACGAGGTGTCCCGAAGTAGGACAAAGGCAGACGAGGAACCTCTCTGGCAACGTCCTGGTAAGCAGTCACTCAACTAGCCACGAATCGAGCGTTCAGGCAGTGTACACTCCCGATTGAGACCTTGAGATAGCGTATACTTCTGCCTTAGCGCGCGAATGAGTGTGCACTCTTTACTAGGCTCGCGGACGAGCATACACTCACAGTTAAGGTCACACTCCAATAATCAACATGAGTAGTCTTCCAAGCAAATCGTTCATTCGCGGTTAGGCCTGCAAGAAGCATCATTCACATCACATCGGAGCATGCAGCACGACGGACGGAGAGAAACAGTCACTCAATCCAGCTCAAGTTCAATTGGCAGCCTTCAAGGAATGGACCACATGCACTGCTATTGCGGCATAAATGAGTCGAGTACGTAGAAGAGCAGCCTAGACCAGCAGGTCAAGACTGGGGGCAACAGAAAGCTTCGCTACCCCTAACAAAGGCAAATTCAGGAAGAGGTAAAGAAGCTTTTAAACGAGCGATTGCGTAATTTCCAAGGCAACGAAGTGGCCGATGAAGCTTTACGACGAGACAATACCAACATGAGCATGCCACATTTCACATCTTTCAAAAGAGATGGAGATCCAGATAGGCACTTAAAGCATTACCAAAGCACAATGGTCCTTTACTAGAACAACGATGCTTTTATGTGCAAGATATTCGCCATCACTTTGCAAGGCGAGGTGCAAGATTGGTTCCACACTTGCCGCCATGATCCATCAGGAGTTTTGTGATCTTTCCTTGGTTTTCACCAAAGAATATTCATCTTACTGCTCAATCAAGAAAAAGTTCGACCATTTATTGAATGTGAAGAAGAACCCAAAAGAGTCGCTCCGCGACTACGTGAAGAGGTTCAAAGCAGAAAAGGCGAAGATAGTCGAATGCGACGACTCGATACCAAGTGCAGTCTTCCAAAAAGAACTCCCAGCGGACCACCCACTATTCAAAGAATTGATCATGAAAGAATATCTAACTCTGGCAGATTATTTTACTCTGGCAAAAAAGCATGCACTTTGGGACGAGGCTCGACGAGTAAACAAGACACCCAAGCAACCTCGGAAAAAGTCAGCAGTGGCTCAAAAAAAGAAGGACGAGAAACAGTTCAGCAAAAGCAGGCAGGAGGCCAAGCGTAGGGACCGACCCACGACCAAAGAAAGCACGACAATCAGGAACTACTCTAAGTTCTCAATCCCGATCAGCCAAATCATTCGCGACATCAAGAATCAACCATGGTTCAAGCTGCTGAAACAATTAAAGATAGATACTTCCAAGATGGATCACACCAAGTATTGCCCATTCCACCGAGGACCCGGTCACACAACAGACGACTGTTACACTTAGAAGAACTACCTAGAGAAGCTCGTGAAAAAAGGCAAGGTCGACAGATACTTGGACAAGCCAGCTGTGTAGCCTAGAAGGAACACAGACGATGATGAATAGCCACTAACCAAGACGATTCAGATCAATGGCATCTTCGCTGAATCCGAGCACTTGGGGGCCACCAATAACTCCAAAAAGAGAAAGATCCAACAGGCTCTACTAGTCTCACAGGTCCAAGCAGTCGACACCCAACTTGGACCCATCATTGGCTTCATCGAGCAGGATGTAGAAGGTGTTGATTTCCCATATGGCGACCCATTAGTAGTATCTGTCCAACTAGCCTATGCTATAGTAGGCAGAATGATGGTTGACAATGGAAGTGCAGTCAACCTACTTCAACGTACACCGTACACCGCATAGAGGTACTCACTGGATTCAACAGGCACACCTCGACTGCCATCGGTCACATCATACTTGACGTGAAAACACCGCCAGTTGTCTCAAAGCAGACTTTCATGATCGTAAGCGACCCATCTCTCTACAATAGGATTCTTGGGAGACTTTGGTTGATCAAGCTAGATGCTTTCACTTCCGTTAAGTACCAAAAAATCTGATTCCACATCCTGGAGGAGGAGTCGGAGAAATCAAGTCTGACCAAGCCACATTTTGACAATGCATTGTGCAAGTATTGAAAGAATCAAAGAAGAAAACATTTACCCCCGTAGAGGCTATTGAGGTCCAAAGGAACGAAGAAGTTACCAAATACCAATTACAGTAAGCAGATCAAGAAAATGGTGCCCAAGAAGACGAGATAGGATGGAAACCAGAAGAGGACGCGGAGGACATCATTTTTATCCCCAGTAGCCGCAAAAGACGGCTAGAATCAGCTCACGTCTAAGCCCAGCCTAGAAGGAAGAGCTCACAACTTTCCTTAGGGAAAATTATGATGTCTTTGCATGGTCACCTTCCGACATGCCCGTCATCAACCTCAAGATAGCTTGCAATAAACTGCATGTTGACCTCGCTGCTAAACCGGTGATCCAAAAAGAGAAAACATTTCGCACCCAAGCAAGTAGCGATCATCAAAACAAAAATTGACAAGCTACTAGAGGCTAGTTTCATAGAAGATGTAGCACACTTATCATGGCTTGCCAACATCGTGCTAGTTGTGAAGAAAGAGAAGGGAAAATGAAGGGTTTGTGTAGACTATACCGACCTCAACAAAACATGCCCGAATCATCCTTATCCACTTCCCTGAATTGATCTACTAGTAGATTCAACTTCTGGGAGCCAGTTACTCAATTTCTTGGACACATACTTTGGCTACAACTAAATAACCATGTACAAGCCTAACAAAAAGAAAATCGTTTTTGTGATCGAGCGAGGCACCTGCTGCTACAAAGTCATGTCCTTTGGCCTCAAGAACTCGGGAGCCACTTACCAAAAATTAGTAAACATGATGTTCAAGAAACAAACTGGGGTAACCATGGAGGTCTATGTCTACGACATCATGGTAAAAGCCAAGCAGCAGTCAGACCACATTGGCAACCTGGCGGAAACTTTCAACATCCTCAAAAAGTACAAGATGAAGCTCAACCCCACCAAATGCACATTCGAAGTATCTTCAGGTAGATTCTTAAGGTACCTAGTAACCCAACGAGGAATCGAAGCACATCCCAAGCAAATCCGAGAGATCCTAGAGATGAAATCTCCAATTACCTTGAAGGAGATCCAAAGCTTGATCGGACGAACAGCTGCCCTTAACCGCTTCATTTCGTGGTCTACCGATTGATGCAAGCCCTTTTCAAGGCTATCAAGAGGGCATAACGAGACAAATGGAATGGTAAGTGCAAAAGAGCTTTCCAAGACCTAAACAAATATCTCACAGCACTTCTCTTACTATCCAAGCCGGAAGCAGTGGATGACTTATACATCTATTTGGCAGTCTCAGAAGTAGCAGTGAGTTCTGCCTTCATAAGAGAAAAGCTGGGGGCCCAACAGTCGGTATTCTACACTTCTAAAACTCTTCTGGATGCTGAAACTAGATACCCGAAGATCGAAAAATTAATTTTGGCACTAGTTGTTACGGCTCGGAAGCTCAGACCATACTTTCAAGCTCATACAGTCATCGTTATGACTCAATATCCACTACAATCAATCCTACATGATCCGAATGCTTCTCAACGATTAATGAAATGGGCGTTGGAACTTGGCCAATATGGTTTAGTTTTTCGACTGCGCAAGGTAATAAAGGCCCAAGCCTTGGCTGACTTCACAACACAATTCATGCCTAGCCTAGGCGACGTAACAAAACGGCCTAACAACTCCCCAAAAGCAGCCAAGCACACCTTAGTTGCGCCTGCTTTTGCCAATAGAGACTTCTGGCATTTGCATGTCGACGGTGCATCCAATTACAAAGGCTCAGGAGCAGGCGTGGTCTTTGTCACCCCAGAAGGTTCAATGCTCGAGCAGGCGATCACTTTAGGATTCAAAGCATCCAACAACAAAGCAGAGTACAAGGCCCTATTAGCAGGCCTCCAAATGGCAAAAGACTTGGCGGAGAAAAAGCTAGCAATTCATTCTGATTCCCAGCTAATCACCAACCAGACTACTGGGGAGTACACAACAAAACATATGAGGATGGTGTAATACCCAGAGAAGGTACGCAAGCAACTTGAGGCATTTCATACTAACATTTTCACTCAAGTTCTGCGGGCAGACAACGCCCATGTATACTCTCTAGCCGGCCTAGGCTCCGCCCTCGACCACCAACTCAAATGCTCTATTTCCATGGAATATCTAGACAAACCAAGCATAAAGACGAAACCGGCAGCAGAATAAAGGCAGCACGTTATAGACTACCTGGTCAATGACACACTCCCCACGGAAAGGTTGGAGTCTAGAAAGCTCCAAATAAAAGCAGCACGTTACTACATGTGGAACGACATTCTCATCCGAAGATCCAACACCAGACCACATCTCCTCTGCCTAACGCCTCCCGACAACTTAAAGGTTCTAAGCTTAATCTATGAAGACGTTTATGGAACTCACTTTGGAGGTCAATCCTTAACACAGAAGGTGCAGACTACTACTGGTCTACCATGCACCAAGATGCTAAGGAGTTAGTATAAAAGTGCGACCGCTGTCAACATTACAAGCCAGTACCAGCACTGTCTGCCAGCAAACTACACCCGCAGATGAGTTCTTGGCCATTCATACAATGGACAATCGATCTAGTAGTACTAGGGGCAGAGGCATAATGATCGTGGCAACCGATTACTTCACCAAATGGGTAGAAGTAGAGCCCATGACAACTACGACTCAAACGGACATAGAGCGCTTTATATGAAGGAACATCATTTGTCGATTTGGCATCCCTTAGTCCATCGTCACCAACAACGGCCCGCAATTCATGGGCAAAGATTTGGTGAAGTTCTTCCAAAAGTATGACATCAAGCAGCACATGTCCACACCAAGATATCCTCAAGGCAATGGGCAGGCTGAAACATCCAACAAGACGATCATCGACTGCCTTAAGAAATCCCTTTCTAACAAGAATGGAAAATGGCTAAACAAACTCCCCGGATGTCTATGGGGATATTTCACCACCAAAAGATGAGCAATCAATGAGACTCATTTCTCTTTGGCATTTGGTTTGAAAATAATCATTCCTCCCAACATTATCGTGCCAAACATTAGCACTATATTGCCAAGCATTGAGCAGAATAGTAAGAAGATAGCCATAAGCTTAGATCTAGTAGAGGAGAAGTGTGAGCAGACCATCACCTGTATTGCAGCCTACCAGTAGCAGCTCATATCCAGTTACAACAAAAAGGTCAAGATCCGGCAGTTCCAACCCGGAGATCTAGTCCTAAGAAAAGCCTTCATCACATCCAGCAGAGAAGGCTCCAAAAATTTGGATCCCATCTGGGAAGGTCTGTACAAGATTAACAGAGTATGCGGCAAGGGTAATTACACCCTCGTCACCATGAACGAAAAAGAGATAAAAAAGCAGTAAAACGCCTACAATCTGAGGAAGTACCATGTGCGACCTCCCACTATATCAAGGTCCAAAGAACTCAAGCAGCTAAACGGGCACCACCCCACGAGCTGAAGATTAACCAGTTGTTATGGAGTCTATACTTTACAACTAAGTGTTTCATTTGTTTCACTCATTTTTCAATGAGGAATTCAGAAGTAATTTACAACTTGGCTCGACTACATGCTTATAATAACTTATCTCACCTGCACTTCAAAAGAAGATTGCGCCCTTCTTAGGGACTTATCGCATGAATTGCACCCCCCCCCCGAAGGACCAACCATGCTCTTCAGTGCGAGAGGGTAAACTAATTGCCTGACATCCACATGGGGCTGTTCTCCAAAGTAGAAACACTCCAAATATCCAGACGTGGATGAGCCATACTGCCCTAGTATAAATAGATGCACAATGGCTTGTGCCAGGATTCCTAGAAGTAGCCACAATGGTCTTTTTCAATGCTTAGCTAATTGAAGGATTTTGGGTCTCTTTGCCTAATCTGCGTGGAATCGGGCTCTAGAGACAGAGGGGGCACATAATGTAGTATGCTATATGGACAGCTACCCTAGAACCCTAAAGCTGCTACCAAGTGCACTAAGGTAGCCTACGATTTTCGGAAGACTGCATACGCCTTGCCCTTCAAGTAGTAAAGTCGTGCTAGACTTATACAACCGCACATTCTTGTGAAAGATTAGACAAGCTAACGTGCATATACGAAGCTTTATCCACTACCGACATGCTACGTAGTCGATAAGCTTAACCTCTGCTAAGCGCGGAACTACTTACACCAAGTCCTAAAGTGTTGTGATACTTGCTACGCAACCTACGAAATTGGAGAAAGCCAAGTTTAATAGCCTAGTGGTTATGCGAACTTGTTTGCTTATGTAAGTAAGGCGTCTGGCTGCCAACCCTATGGCTAACAGCTTTGCAAAGTTCTACACCAACACCTACGGCTGCATAGGTTACGTGGGCTTATCTGCTTATAGAAAAGTAACACACCTGCCACTGGTCTATAAAGTCTAAAGGCTAGGGCAAGAACAAAAGAAACAAAGATGGAGAAAAGTGAAGGAAACAACTTTTTTAAATTTTCTAGGAAAATTGATGAACAACTAGCAAAAACCGAAGGAGTTTAAGTAAAAGCAACAAGGAAAACAAAAAAATCCTAAAGACAACCTAGAAGGCTACCCTTCAGCAGTGGCACCATCTGGCGCTTCACCCTCAGCTGCCCCAGCCTAGGCACCAACCTCTCCAACTACTTCACTAATGGAAGACTTAAAAGTAAAGGCGAGCAAGTCTTCCGGAGAAATAGAGATGGTTTCTTAAACTCTTTACCAAAAAATTCAAAGTCAGACGGTCACCCAAATAGATGGTCCATATAACCCAACTTGTAGAAATCATCTTGACTCTGAGTAAGTGAAGCCTCGAACCTTGCATTCTTACCTTTCAACTGCTCATTCTCCTCAAGCAGACAAGCACAGACCCGCTGCAGCTCATCCGCTTCTTTCTTCAGACTATCGTTAATCTTTAAAGCACCTTGGAGTTACAACACTTAAGGCTCAAGCCTATCAACAACTTTCTTGAAGTGGATCACTTGGTTATAAGCAGTGATCAATTCTTCATCCTTTGCGTAAGCAGCGGAGTTGAGCTCAGAGACGGCACACTCAAGGTCTTAAATTTGAGGTATGTAGCACCCAATCTCCTTTTATGCACCTTCATACTTTACTTGGATCGAGTCAAACCTAGTCTTCAAATCCACTATATCTTGGCAAGCGATCTCAAGCTGTAGAGAAGAAGGGGTAGAAATGTTAGACCCCTTCAAAGCAGCAAACTCATATTCCAACTTCTTAACTTTCTCAGCCGAAGAGTAAACTTCGGCTGCCACAGTTCTTGCCACATCCTTGGCAACCTTGGTATCCTTTTGAACAAGGAACATAAACTCGGCTACCAGAATCGTCATTTTCTACATCATGGCCAGCAGAGCAGTCCTCCTATACTCGATCATATGCTTCCCGAATGAACTTAGACGAACAACCCCTTTGATGCCATCGATAAATTCGGCACACATATCCATGTCCTCGAGCAGATTTGGTCTTAAAAGTATGAAAATCTCAGCAGCTTCCTCGGAAACAGACTTGGTGAATTTCTCACAACTGCCTACATAAGCAATCTCCTTCTTCTCAGCAGATGAGTCGGTCTCGGCAGCAAATGGAACGGGTTTTGGTGCCATTTTAGCAAGCAAAGGCACCTTGTCACCCTTCATAGTAGAAAACCTCTCCAAAGGTAAACCAGACTTAACCCCAGATGGGCATTTTGGCACAAATGTCGACACTGGACGTAAGGATGAGCTTCTACACTGAGCAATCCTGTCAACAATAGAACTAGTCGCATTCGGAATGGCAGACATCACTGACAAAAATTTAGTAGCCTCATCTTTCTCGCCCTTGGAGGAAGTCAAGACAATCAAGAGCTTGGGGGCAGCCGACGAACATTCACAAGCAATAGAAGAAGTCATAGGCTTCTTCTCAGCCGACATCTTTTGGGCAAGCGGGGAAGATCTCTTTTTCCTACCTTCATTTGCAGCAGGCTCCACAACGATGATCAGGTGAGCTAACACTTTTACCTTGATTCTTTTTACCTCTTCTGTCGGGGGTGGCCCACCTTTCTCCCTACGAAGAGGACTGAACAGCCAATGTCACTCACGGTACTTGGAAGGGATACCCAGAGTGACATGCATTTTCTTCATGTCTGGAGAAGCCTTGGGAGTTGAGCCAAACTCCGAATCTACAAAAGCAGAGGAAGACAATTAGAAAATTAAAGAGCAGCTTAGCAAAGATACAAAGCAGCCTACTTATCGGATATGAAGACCATTGGAACACGCAGCTCGAGGGAATAATTAGACTCCCATTCTCCACTTATCTCCAAAGTCTTCTTGGCCTAGTCATGATCTCCCTTGCTTGAATGATCAAAGAGCCTATGGCGAGATTGCAGCTGCCCGACTTCCTCGATGTGGCCTATGTAAAAAAAGTACCAAAATTCATTGACAATCAGATCTAAGTCAAAGAATTGGCTTAGATTGTGGAATCTTACCATCACACAAACCACATTCAGAGAACATTGAGCGGGGGCACATCTCATGGAGCAAAGCACTTCTTGGAAGAAACGCGGCATAGGAAAAGTGAACCCTAACACAAAATAATAGGAAAAGTGAGTGGCCTTGAAGTAACCAACCTTGCTTAAAGACCCACCTTGACGAAACAATGACAGCACACCATCATCATTCTTGTGGCTCGAGAAAGACATGCTTGAATAAATTCTACAAAGATGCAAGGAAGATTCGTTAGATGGCTGCACAATAAAATAAAATAAAATAAAGGAAGGAAGTGAGCTCGACACAAATAGGCCTACGGCCCAAGCTCTTGGTCTTTCTCTCTCTCCCCTCTTGAACATAGGCTCAAGCCCAGAAAAAAAAAGGGCAGCCTTCAGCCCAACCAGGCGGGCCAAGCCTTGCAGCCCACTGCTCTCATCTTCTCCCTCAAGCACAGGCACGAGCCCAGTCTTTTTTTTTTTTTGTTTCAAAAAAAAAAAGGCCCACGCCTTACTCCTTAGCCCGACACCAGCTTGGCCCGCGCCAAACCCAGACCGCAGCACCCCATCCATGTCAACTTTTTGCCCAAGCCGAGATAGGAGCTGAGCCAAACCACAAAGCTACCCCATGGCAGCCCTTGTGCCGCAACCTCTCCAAACTCTTTTCACACATTCTCGACCTCTGTCGAGCCAAATTTCAAGCCTCAAGGCTCCCAAAATTTGAGAAGACAAGGAAAATTATTTTTTTTTCTTACCTTGAAGCAATGTAAAGTCGAAGCAAGCAATGAAAGATAATCCTTTGCACGGGCAAGATGTAGAAGATTGCTAGAGGAGAGGGAACAAATATCCTCTAAGCTTTCTCTCTCTTGTAGGAAAAATAAATCGTTCTCCAAAGTTGATTTAATAATCCACTTAAGGTGGACTTAAATAGGCTTTGAGAAAAATTTATTTCCTTTTCCTAGAAGGATCTAATTTCCAATTAAAGAGGGAATCTACATCAAAATAGGAAACCATCCTATGTTTCCTTACGCATGAAAATCTCTACACCTACTACCCTTTCCTGCGAGCAGCTCAACAATTGTGGGGGTATTTGTGGAGCCAAAAATAATCGAGAAAAATATAGTGGCGACACGTGGATTGTAGGGTAAAAAGGACAAAATTACCCTCGAGGAATACCTGAACTCCTACACGCGAGCAGTGGACAATCATGACTTAATCAAGGTTAAAAGTGCTCAAAATAGGTAATTATTCAAAACCTATTTCATCCATCCTCATCAAATCTTCTCGACAAGGTAACCCCCAAATCATTCCTTTCAAATTATATTAATTAGCTAATTAATTGATTTATTACTCAATTAATTTATTAATTAGCTAATAAATTGTGAATCAAACCCAAAAAACCACCCAAGTGGCCGGTTCCCATCTATCCCAAAGGGGCCGGCCACACCCCTATAAATATCACCCCATTTTCTCCAAAAATTCAAGTTGAATCCTCTTTCTGAATTCCCCAAACACTTTTCTCTCAAAATTTTAACTTTGGCATCAGAGGTTCTTCAGCCAAAAGCCCCCCCCCCAATTCATCGTAGGCGCGTGAGGCTCTTGACCTTGACCTAAGGTGTTATTTGTTTTGTAGGTGCAATTTTGTCCAAGAATAAGAAGGAAGAAATTTTCATCCACAGACAACATAAACATAATGACAAGGAGCACGTGTTGCCGTTGTGCTTCACACGTAGGCCAACTTGCTCAAATACCATGAAAAAAGTTGGGGTTCCTAATGTGATAAAAGTTAAGCACACAAATTAAACCCTCTTGCTGTCAAATCGTAGTATAAATGCAAGTAGGGATCGTTCTAAACCGGGGATTAGGAGGGCTTGCTAAAACCTCTAAACTGACTCAAAAACATAAAAACAAAGTTAAAAACGTTTGAATAGATTCAAGGGACTCAAAACAGGTTCAAAAGACTCAAAACAGCTTAAAAACACTCAAAACTGCCTAAAAACACAATCTGGGCAGATTCTGACCTTAACACAATTTTGGACGAATTTAGTGTTTTGGTTTGAACCAAAACACTCAAAAACACAAACAAAACCTAAATTGAGCACTTTGAAACAAGAAAATAAAAGGGGGTTTTTGAATTGGACGAATTTGAAACAAACAAACAAGTTATAAAGTTAGGTAGATTATAAAACGAAATTTGATGAATAAGATGATGGATGGATTAGTTAGAGGTCCGTTCTCCACACATGACACACTTGAACATGAATCGATTTCCAATTGCATTTCAATAGATTATGATGCTCAACACCCCAGATTAACCGTGATGCACAAATTAACCCTCAGATTTTCCTTTACTCATTGGATTGGATGAATGCATGCAACAACCTAAATCATTCTATAAAAGTTCCCTACATGAATGCATAATAGAGATACAATAAGAGATCATTACGTTTCATGAAAATCATAAGTGTTGACAAGGCAATTGTAACTATGAATGCATGATACGTTTGCCAAGAATTCAATTAACGCGATTGTGATAAGCAACCTTCACTACTAATGAATATAAACTTGTAATGATTAGGTGAAACTCATTTATATTCTAGCATCTAATTCATGTATGAAAACTAAGTATGCATCCTCAATAAACATACAAGAATCAGTTATGAATGAAATAGATAATTGAATTGCAATCACAACTTAACAAATCACAATTGGACGAAATCAATTCATATCTCAAGCATGTTCATGGCTTCAAACTTCCCCCTAACTAATTAGGGTTTTAGCCACTCATGATTACAGCAAAATCAGAAAGTAATAACAAAATAAACATTGAAAACAAGAACGAAGTACACCTAAAACGCTCCAATCTGCAAGCATGAAACACCAAGGGCCTTCTTCTTCCCCACCTTGCTGCGGCACAAGAGTCTATGGATGGTTATGGACGTATGAAAGAGTCAGAAATAGGTTTAGGTTGAATGGGGGTTGCGGCAAGGATGTATGGTGGTGGAAAGGGATGTAGAATGGTGTAGAATGGTGGAGAGGATGCGGCTGGATGTATTTCTGAATGGGAGGGAGGTGGTGACGAATTTAGGCTTTAAAACACATATATATAGGCACAGCAAAGCTAGGGTTTTCACAAATCTGATGGGAAGAGGTTAGGGTTTTGAAGTTAAAAGGCTTGGCCCATCTAAGGGAGAAAAGAACTAGGGTTTTATGCAGATTTTTAGGCTTCTAGAACATTAGGTGCGGCACAACCCTAGGGAAATCAGATTAGGGTTTAAACTTAGCAGATTTTAAGGCTTAGAGCCTAAAGATTTGGTTTAGGGTTTAAATCAACAAAGAAAAGGGTTTTGGCCCACTTAGTTTCTGAAAATGATGTGTAGAACCCAAATCCACAAGGAAAAGGGCCTAACAAATCAGAATCCAAGAGGGAAGAGGCTTGAAAGGTGTGGCAAGGGTTGGAACCAAGGTGAAAAAGGATTAGGAAACTTCCAATCCAAGAATAGAAACTTTCAAGAATGGAAACCTCCAACTTTAGAAACTTTGGCTTCCAATTCTGAACTCTTTGTTCTTCATGTTCATTTCTTCATTTTTTGCCTCCTTTGATCTCCAATTTCGTCCATCCATTTGGCTCCAAGCATGTGATATCCATTTTATGCTCAAAACTGCTCCAAAGGCTCCAAAATGCACCTTTTTGCATACTTTGTCCTTAGAACCTGAAAATACATGAAACTAGCTTAAAAGACTAATTTAACTAAGAAAACACAACATAAATGCACAAGAACAAGCTCACTAAGTCGCATAAATATGCTCCTATCAGTTCCATCATAAAATCAATTGGAAATATAGAGAGTACCCCAACCTCTTATAAGTGTTTACATAGTTTGATCTCTCACATATGTGTGAGACTTTACCTTCACATTCTCACACTTATTATATAAGTTTTCATTTTGGTCTCGAAAACATCTACAACAAAATTGTTGTAATGTTTCCAAATACCCCACATGAAAGAAAATACAATATTTGAAAGGTATGTGAACTCTTTGATATATATTCTTCCCTTACAAATTGATTTTGCATGGACAAGCTATATATATTTTTGGAGCATGGACTACCATTTGATATTAAAGCAGAATTTACCACACAATTAGGTTAAGATGTTGATGTTCAACCACATTTGACACCATCTGAGATATCCTAGTTCTCATCTTAGCCATGTCCTCTTTTGGGTACTTTTTATGATCAATATTCTAATGACTTGAATGTTACTATATTATGATTCTTTCATACATCAACGATTATAAATCAATAGATACGACTGTAGTCATATCAAATTACAAATTACAAACTACAAAAGCATTTTGATTCAACATCCACAATAGTGTTGACTACAAAAAGAGGAAACATAGTTTTTCTACCCCAAATCCCTTCTTCCTTTACTTTCTTGTATTGAAGATCTTTTCTTTCATCCTAAATATCACTCTCCATTGGAGCTGGCATTTTCTGCACCAAATACCGAAACCGAACAGAAAATTAGCGAAACAAAGTCGAAATTTAGTAAAATCGAAATTTATCTAACTTTTTAGTTCAGTGCACCTATTGTTGAAATTCCAAACAGAACTCAAGGTGACATGCCAACTCCATGGGCCTCGTCCAACAAATCAGCAATGTCCACCTCCACATTCTACCCCGAGTTCAATTTCTAGGAGGGGTTGTCACTTAGTACTACGGTCAAGTGATATTATTCTTCACTTGTAAGTGAGATGTTGTAGATCCGATTCTCACCAAAGATGAATTTGAACCACATTATTGCTAGATCATTATGAGGCTATGTCCACCACTTCCCCTTAGTGTAGATAATATCGTTTGTTCAAAAAAAAAATGGATACTTTGGATGCGGTCCCTAATCCTTAACATTCTTTGACTAAAATCTTAATGGTATTCAAAGTTTTATCAAAGTCCCTTGACTTTGTACAACTCATTATATTACAATTTATATTTATATTTTTATAGTTTTGAAATTAATTGTTTGATATTTTATGAGATTTATAATCCTATAAATTTAAAATCCCTTATTATAATACTATTAGAAACGGTTATAATAAAAAAATTCAAACATTTTGATTGAATAAATTGATAAAAACTATGTAAAAATAAGAAATAATAAATGGCAAAAGAATGTATCCATAGTGTTAAAAAAATTTGTACATTTTACAAAAAAATTGGTACATTTCACATATAACAAAGTAGTACACTGATAAAGAAGAATGGGTACATTATAAATAAATTAGGGTATAGATAAAAGATTAAAAAATTATGAGTACAAATGAATTTTTAAAAAATACAGGTGCTAAAAGAAATTAATACATGGGTACAAAATAAAACTAAAAAGAAAATACTACAAATTAAAAAAATGTTGCAAACTAAAAGTGGGTACAAACTAAAAATAAAAATATATGATACAAAGTTTAGGCATAAAACATAAATATACCATATGTAATTTTTATATCATTAATTAAATATACAATGTCACGTAACGGTATACACATGGGTACAAATAGAAATAAAACTTTAAAAAATATGGGCACAAAAAGAAACTAATATATGGGTACAAATTAAAAATGAAAAAAAAATTGGTGCAAATTAAAAATAGGTACAAACTAAAAATAAAATAAATGATAAAAAATTTAGCCATAAATATAAATATTATAATTGTAACATTTTTAACACTAAAGGAATATATTTAAAAATAAAAATATTTTATTATTCAAATAATTAATGATATTATTAATATTCAAGGACCTTGATAAAAAATTGAAAATGAATAGGATTTTAATCAATGGAGTAGAAAACAGAAAGATGTGAACCTAATTTCTCCAAAAAAAAGAAAATAACAACAACAACAACTTCTTCTACGAGTAGGGTTCAAGCTTTTACAGGGGGGAGGGGCAAAGGAGCCGAAGAAGCCGAAGGGGTTAAGCTTTTACATCAAGGTTTTGAGTTTGAACTATAGAGTCATTTTTGGGTCGTAACTTATTATTTCATTTGGGTTGTAAGTTTGTAACTTATTATTTTGGTTTTTAGATGTAACTTTTTTATTTCGGTAGTTGCTTTCTATTTCAAGTTTTAACTTAAACTTAACTTATTTGTTATGCCATTTAAATTCTATCCAAAAAAAACAAAAAAATTATGCCATTTAAATTTTAAAGTTACATAAAAAATGGTTCAAACCCTCAAACTCACATCACACATAAAATTACACCCAACTTTGGCACTCAAGCAAATGACTCTTTACCACAGTGGTGAAAAGGAATTGAGTAATTGCATGACGACGAGAATTCGAACCCCATCATTAGCTAATCTAACATCAAATTTAATAAAATGCATCGTTTGACAAACTTTGGAACTTAAAGTCACTTAAATATGGGTTAAAATTAAGAGAGCCAACTTTGGAACTCAAAGTCACTCAAATATGGGCTAAAATTAAGAGAGCCTAAAATTAAAGGGAACTTTAACGAAAAGCTACAAGTACTGTTCACTTCAACGAAAAATCATATTTTTACATTAAAAAATCAATCCTGGTACTATTCATTTTACCATTTATTTTGTTCTTATGGTTAAAATTCAAAGTTTTTAAGTCATTTTCATTAGTTTTCCTAAAATTAAAATCTGGCATAACAAACAAAGCCCAGTCCAAATTCTCAGTTTACCAAACTAAATTGAAACCAATCTAATGTCCAGTTTATCGAATTCTGATTTACTCAAAATTTCTGTTTAGTTGCCAAACCGAAACAATCCCTCTCTCAGCGATCAAAAAATGTTTTTACCAAATTTTTTTGCCAAGCAACCCAATTTGACTGATCTGTAAAACCACCACAACGTTGGATTAGGCACTCATTGGAGGGCTGCTTTAAAAGCCCATCATAATGTTTTTGATTGCAGGAACAATGAATTTCTTTGTAAAGCCCAAGAAAACAGTTGAGAATGAATAAGACTTGGCTGCTGAAGGTTTCAGCATGAGCTCAGTAGTGAAGCAGGGTCCGTTGAGAATGCACCAAAACTAACCTTTAGAAATATTAATAAAAACCTAGGGTAAATCTCAGTTTACTACCTTCAAGTTTTGTGATTTTCAACATTTAGTACATGAAGTTTTTTCGTCCCTGAGTCATACCTAAAGTTAGACCTGGCATTCATGTCGTGTTTTCCGTGTTCGTGTCATTTTATAGCGTTGGATTTCGAAGCTGACCCCTTCATGAAAGTTGTAAAGTTTGTCAATATGAGTGAAAGTATATATTTTTTTACACTTTTTATACTTCTACAATAATTATTATTAATTTTATTAATTTTGCCCTCAAATAAAAAACATTATTCATGACGGTTTGGAGGATTTTAAAAATCTAAATCATAATGTAAGTGTAACCATTATTTACTCGTGGAGGAATAATGATGAATCACAAGTGTTTATATATTCTTTCACATTTGTCATACTTGTATGTATGTCTTCTTAGTTCTTGCCTATACAAATACTATATTAGTTTATTTTAATTTTGGACAACAACATGTTAAGTAAAATGCGACTATAGGACAGAGGTTCAGGGCCGAAGGGGTAGAGGAAGACCTAGGAAAACTTTGGAAGAGACCCTAAGAAAAGACTTAGAGTACTTGGATCTAACGGATGACATGACACAGGACAGAACACAATGGCGTTCTAAGATTCATATAGCCGATCCAACTCAGTGACTTGGATTTTCCAAGTCTCCAACCGAGAAGTTTTCCTCACTCGGGAAATTAAGGGAACACTACCTCAACCTACATGCTCCACTCACAAAGTTTCAACATACAAGCTTCAACAAAAGAAAATTCAAAGAACTTAGCGAAGAAGGCTTTGGTATATTTAACACAATACGTTGAAATGAAGGAAAGCTTATTTATTGATATCCCCGATAAGTTACAAATATGTACATATACTTGAGTCAAAATAAACAAACAAGAGGTAGCCTTCACAAAGGTTGCTTAGGAGAAGTCTCAGCAGTCGGTAGAGCCCCAGAAAGAGAAGGCACCGGAGGGGGATCATTCGGAGCCTCAGTACTGGACAAAACCCTAGAAGGAGGAGGCATCAGAGGTTGATCATTTGGAGCTTCATTACGCGGTACAGCCCCAGAAGACGAAGGCAATAAATGCCTTTGGAACAAACCCACAAATCTCTGATGATCAAGTAAAACCTGACCATCAGATTCCTTCATCTGGTCAAGCTTCCTCTTCATGTTTGTAGCATAGTCATGTGCGAGCCGGTGCAACTGTTTATTCTCATGCTTGAGCCCTCTAATCTCCTGTTTGAGACTCATCACTTCAGCCGCCAATGATTCAACTTGGCGGGTTCGAGCAAATAGGCGTTGGGCCATATTAGACACATAACCTGCACACTGAACACTAAGAGCCAGAGAATCCTTAACAGCCAACTCATCAGACCGTTTGGAAAGTAGTCTGTTATCTTTGGGAGTGAGAAGGTTCCTGGCCACTACCGCAGCGGTCATATCATTCTTCATCACGAAATCCCCAACGGTAAGAGGACCAGTAGGGGAGACGAAGGATGGGCGCCATATGTTGTCTGGAGAAGGCGGGGCTGCCTCTTCAACAAGGTTCAAGTCAAAACGACGGTCGGAGGGGCCAGACATTTTCAAAGGTGTTGAAGAGAGAAGAGGTCGAACAAATCAAGATCTTAGAAGTGCAAGAATGGAGCTTCTACTGGTGGATATTCAAGTGTGCTTTGGAACTTAATGTCAACCCCTATAAAAATGTGCACTCGACGAAGCTTCAGAAATCTAAGAGGCGCCTGCTCAGAAATCGAAGAGGCGTTTGCTTTCTCAAAAGCTGGGCTGCTCAAAGACCACGAAGGCCGATCTCAGAAATCGAAGAGGCTTGCTTTCTCAAAAGATGGGCTGCTAAGAGACCACGAAGGCCGATCTCAGAAATCGAAGAGGCACCTACTTTTCCAGCCTTGTCAGCACCTGTCACACACACACTCAGCTTTGCGGAAATTATGGGCATTCTGTCGAAGATTTCTGGCGAAGTAGAAAGCACATGAATCGTACTGTTCAATCACCCACTTCCCATACGCAACAGTAACTCATGGGTACCACAGATAACTTTGCCAAAGTTCTCTGACAAAGTTGAGACACGTGAAGTTTGCAGCTCCCGCTACATCGCTCTGACCAAGAAGGGTAAAAGAATTGCAAAGAAACAACACTAACAAAGTTTAGACACATAAATTTTGAAGGTCTAGCTACCATATTATTACCCACAAGGGTAAAGGAACAGTACCACTGCTGGATAATTGGAAAGTCCCGGTGTGTCAACCTCTGTGCTTCGTGGCAAGGTAGACTAGTAAACATGCCAACCTTTACTCACATTCGAGAAAACACTCCCAACAGGATTGCTTGCTCCAAAATCGAAGAGGCACCGCCCTCCGAATCTCGAGAGCCAGATCCCCGACAGGATTGCTTGTTCGAAAACCGAAGAGGCACCATTTTCCCAACTTCAAGAGCTGGATCTCCTTGGATAAAGCTTGTCTGTAATCTTCACACGCAACATCAGCTTTCCAGATACCACAGACCACTTTTTCAAAGTGCTCTGACAGAGTTAAAACATGTGAAGCTGGCAGCTCCCACTACCGTGTTATGACCAAGCAGGGTAAAGGAATAGCATTATTACTTGATGTTAGGGAGACTCCTATATATGTCGACCTCCATCCCTAACGGACAGGCAGACCTGCAAAAATGCTCAACCCTTTCTCTTATCTGAAAGGGCACTCCCAACGAAGCCTTTCGAAATATTCAGCTTTCTTTCCCCCCCGATAATACCTCTGTAAACAAGTTATACTAGAGCAAGAATATCTCATATCATCAGGGTTAAAAGCAAGAGTATCCCATATCATGCTTTTTCCTTGTCTTTTCCTTTGGCCTTGTTCTTACCTGCAAGACAAGGAGAAAGAGAGCAATCAGTCAGCACTTGGAATCAAGCTTCCAGCCAGGAACTGACTGCCTGGAACCCCTTACCTGATTACTTACCTGGCATTGCTCTCGAGTACTCATCTTCAACATCTTATGCTTCCAGGGAAGATACCGCATTTGCTTGAGGAACAGATAGGGTAAGTGAGAAGGATACAAGGAAGCATGTGGAGACAAGCGTAACAGCACACGTGCCGATACATCCACTACTCTGTCAAAAGCAAAAGTATCCCATATCAGCAGGGTCGAACGTACTCTAGATTTGATGGACTTGTTTTGACCCTCAAATTCTTCAGTCGGCCGTATACTCTGGAGGAAACCAGAAAACCCTCTAGCCCGGTTCAAGAATAAGCCTGTGGAAAGTTACTTCTTCAAAAGCAAAAGTATCCCATATCATCTCTTCTCATTTTTCTTCTCTTTATCCTTCATGCTGCCTGCAAGATAGGGAGAATGTGAACAATCAGCCGGAGCTCTGATTGCTTACCTTGTCTGTCACCTATTTCAGCAGATCCCCTAGCCCGGCGACTTGGGGGACTCCTACTACATGGTTTGTATCGCGCTTGATCAAGCCTGAAACTACAAGTAAGCTTCAAGGAAATTGATACATTACCTTGTGCATCTCCACCAGTTACAGATACCACCCCTGGATGGAGGAAGAGTACTTCCAGAGAAGATGCCACATCTACCTATGAGACAGATAAGGCAAGTCAAGACGATACCACACTCCGGTACTTAGAAGTTTCGTGGTTACGAGATCATTCTCCCACAATATTTCCTAATGTCATTTGTACTAAATCATTCACTTGTACTCACTAAAGGAGAGCTTGAACCTATGTACTTGTGTAAACCCTTCACAATTAATGAGAACTCCTCTATTCCGTAGACATAGCCAATCTGGGTGAACCACGTACATCTTGTGTTTGCTTTCCTATCTCTATCCATTTATATACTTATCCACACTAATGACTGGAGCAATCTAGCGAAGATCACAAAAAGTGACCGTTTTCGCTACCTAGGACTATCTTGCAAGAGAACGGAGAATTAGATGGAGATCTCAACCATAGAATACAAGCTGGATGGATGAAGTGTAAGAGTGCATCCGGCGTGTTGTGTGACCGTCGTAGGCCACTGAAGCTCAAGGGAAAATTTTATAGGACGGCAATAAGGTCAGCGATGTTGTATGGCACAGAATGTTGGGCGGTGAAGCATCAACACGTACACAAAATGGGTGTAGCGGAGATGAGGATGCTTCGTGGGATGTATGGGCACACGATAAAGGATAAGATTGGGAATGAGGATATCCGAGGTAAAGTAGGAGTAGCCAAAATTGAAGGAAATATGAGAGAAAATCGGTTCCGGTGGTTTGGACATGTGCAAAGAAGGCCTACTGACGCTCCGGTTCGAAAATGTGACTACGGGACAGAGGTTCAGGGCCAAAGGGGTAGAGGAAGACCTAGGAAAACTTTGGAAGAGACCCTAAGAAAAGACTTGAGTACTTGGATCTAACGGAGGATATGACATAAAACCGAGCGCAATGGCGTTCTAGGATTCATATAGCCGACCCCACTTAGTGGGAAAAGGCTTTGTTGTTGTTGTTGTTGTAATGATAATAAGAAACTCTCATAATAAAAATAAATAATGACAAAAACTTTTTTTTTTTAAAACTTATATAGAATAATAATACAAAACTATATATTTAATATAGAATATATTGTATATATTAATATGGCTATTTTATTTTATAATAAATCTTTTAGTAATTAAACTTTAAAATTATCAAAATAAATTTTTCTTAATGGGTCGAACGGGTTACCCACGTGTTACCCGTGTGTATATCCATTAAGAACCCGTTATTAATGGGTCACCCGATAATGACCCAATAAGTTATCGTGTTGACCCGAAACCCGCTATTTTCGTGTCGTTTTCGTGTCGTGTTACCGTGTCGTGTCAAAAATTACCACGTCTACCTAAAGTGTTAATTTTGGGACAGTCTCATACATCCGTTAGTTTGGCTGTTAAGCCTTTCGTTAACTGATAACATGGTGCCCATTTGGACAATGACTAGGCACCATGTGTCATTAAGGGGTCCACCCATCCATCCCCTCCACTGCTCCACCACTTCATCCCCTCCACCCCTCACCCACTAACACCCTTCCCCTTCCCTAATACCCACCCCTACCACCAACACTATTCTGAGCTGGACTGGCACACACACAATCTCTCTTTCTCCATTTCAAAATAGCTCTCCTCCTTCATCATCATATATGTGCATTGATGTTAAAACCTTAACTACAATCACACACCTCGCAATCATCATCCCCCTCATCATCATCATCATTTTCGTCATCATCTATATCGGAATCATCATCGCTGTTAATCTGGCACCTCTTCAGCTGCTTCCTCTCACTCTAGCCATCCCCCTCATCATCTTCGCAACCTGACTCCTGTGCGTGGGAGTCACGCGCTGAACCATTTCCCCTCTGGTCGAGCTTCATCACCAGCTTCACCTTCTTTTCTCGTCTTCTTCTTCGTCTTCCTCGTCCAAGTAGTCTTCGTAGTCGATGTTTTACTTCACATTTCTTCGTCGGGGGCTCCGCCGAACATCCAACTATTTCTTCATCGATTTTTCCCGCAGCTTGTCGGAACGACGAGCCAAATTTGCCTTCCATGGCTTCCCCTTCTTCTTCCTCCTCATGATCTGACCGATCCCCCGCTTTTTCTCTCTCTTACTTCCCCTCTCTCTAAAACCCTCACTCTATCTCTCTATCTGTCTCTTTCTCCCTTTCTAAAATCACGCTATGTTTCTCTCTCTATCTTTTGGTTTGGTTGCATTATTTTCGATGCCCGTGGCTTGGCCTTTTCAAAATATGAGGTCCGAGCTTGCAGACCTCCTCGATTTCAGACTTCTTGGATCCTGTGAAGTGGTGGAGGTGCTGGAGCAGCGTCTCGGGCTTCTCGGAAGTGAAGGCCTTGTGAACATTTGGGGTTTTTTTGTTCTTTGATGCAGAGGAGAGAAGGGAGGGAGGGAATTTTGGGGTTTTGGGGGAAGGGAAGGCTTGGTGGTAGGGGTGGGTATTAGGGAATGAGAAAGGTGTCGGTGGGTGAGAGGTGGAGGGGTGAAGTCGTGGAAGAGGTGGAGGGGATGGATGGGTGTCGGGTGGGGAAGACGAAAGGGGTTCTAGGTTTTTTTTTTATTTTTTAAATTTAATTAATTATTTCAATATTTTAAATTTGGACGAGAATTTTTTTTTTAATTTTTAATTTTTACATGGACCCCTTAATGACACATGGTGTTCAGTCATTGTCCATATGGGTGCCACGTCATCAGTTAACGGAAGACTTAACAGCCAAAATTAACACTTTAGGTATGACTCTGGAACGAAAAAAACTTCATGTACTAAATGTTGAAAACCATGAAACTTGAGGGTAGTAAACTGAGATTTACCCAAAAACCTGATATGTACACACTCACTTCATTCACTCCCTAAAAAGTTCTCATGTATTTTTCGGTCTCGTATTATAAGTGTATTCAATTGAAATTTTGAGAAATTTTAACGGATATATAAATTCATGGATTTTGATGGAGTTTTTAATTGATTTCTAGAGATTCTAAGTGAAATTTAGAGTCAATTCCCTCAAATTCTCATGGAGGAGGTGAGAATTCATAATGCTTAAAATACACTACGAAATCTATCAAATTTCTCAACTTTTTAAAATCCTTCAAAATCAATATCTTATTCAATACATCTGTATTGTTATAAACTTCTTTAAAATCCTGATTGAATACACCTAAACTTCTAGATAGTCACTTAAAATCCTTATTGAATACCCTTGAATTTGTAAAAAGAACTATAATATTTCAAAATCCCAATCATATTGGGTGCTTATCTATTATATAAATATAAATAAGGGGAGCACCCAAAAACGGTGAAGCTTTCAATATTTCGTGGTCCCATAATCACTTCTGATTGCAATCCATACTCCTCTACCTCTATCTATCGTAGCCTTTGTCGTCTTTTCTCTAGAAAAAAAAAATTCTCAAAACACCTATCTTTACACTGTTCGCTAAATTGGACTAGGATAGAAACCACATTTGGTGACGGCTTGGATTGGTGATGACTTTTGTGACTCCACCGTCAACATCTGGGTGATCGACAGCCTCACAACCTTATTCTTCGAGAGCTTGTTAAGCACTCCCCCGATGATCTTGGTGACATGGAGAACGACAAGCTCTACCTTGAGATAATCTCATTGTGCAAACATGTGTTTTGACAAATTTTATAATTAATTATTAAACTCACATTAGCACATAACATAATTTTTGACAGAATTTGCAACACCTATTTTCAGAAACTACGTTGATTGATTTTTAATTTCATGACCATCTTGATCGTGTGGATCAATTTTACGGACTATTTGCAATAAAAACTCTTAAATCTTGTGAGGCCTATTTATGTGCATCAACACATAACATAATTTTTAACAGAATTGTGACAGAAGAGCCACGTTGATTTTGTGACACCTATTTTCAGGACTACATTGATTGATTTTCAATTTTTAGGAACCATCTTGATGATGTATGTCAATTTCAGGGACCATTTGTTAGATAAAGCCTACCAAAGGTCATTACCTTTTCACCACTTTTCTTTATGGTAGAATGATTGTGTTTTATTTTTCTCTGTGTAGGAATATGGAACACCTTCAAGTGGACTTCAGCGTATCAAGTATGAAGGGGAGTGATAGGATGAAAACATCAAAGGTCATCACTTTCTCTTAGGCTTTAACGAGGCCACAAATAGTTCTCCTCCATCTTTTGTAAAAAATTTCAGTATAATGAAATGTAGATTAGTTCAAGATACCAATGAATGTAATTTTTTGCATTTTTAGTGATTAATGTGACACGATGATCGCTTTCTTTTTGTGTTTGTAATTTTTCTAATGGAGGAAAGAAAAATAATAAAAAAGTACATGCTTGTAATTTAACTGGATGCATGTACATGTTAGTACTAAGAGATTGTCTACAACCAATATTTTCGTATATGTACGTATAACTATTTTCAAACTGTTCGCGTCAGGAATTTCCGCCGGGGACGTTTCCTGGCCGACGAGCGCACAGCTCCCCAGGAGGTTGGCGCCGGTTGAGGGCTGCTGTCGGGCTTCTGCTTCACTGTTGGGCATTGTCGGGCAAGGCTTATCGGGCAAGACTCGTCAGGCACAGCTTGTCGGGCAAGGCTGGAAGAGAATGACAGCGTTAACTTTGAGAGGTGCCTTTGTGGGGCCTTAGGTGTAGGCCTTGAGGCTCACAATCAAGATTAACTTCTAAGTACTCAGGCGTGCCACTGCCATCTTTAGCATGGCAGATGTAAAATGGATGTCGCGTTTTAGTTGTATATATATATATATATATATATATATATGCCAGAGAAACCGTGTTAGTTATAACAGGTGCCTTTGTGGCGCCTTAGGTGTAGGCCTTGAGGCTTCCCATCAATAACTAAACCAGTGCTCGAACATATAATATTCGTTCGATTAATTGCAGGACAACTATTATACTTCTGATTACCCGAATCTGGGAGATAGAACGAACCCAAATAGGTGCCTTTGTGGGGCCTTAGGTGTAGGCCTTGAGGCTTCCCATCAGAATTCGTTCTTATACTCAAACGTTCTAGGCCGCGGAATGGAATGAATCCAAATAGGTGCCTTTGTGGGGCCTTAGGTGTAAGCTTTGAGGCTTCCTATCAGAATCCATTCCATGCTTAAGCGTTCTATGATAATCATAATATAATAGAAATAAAACTAGGGGGTAGGTCGATTACTTGCGCCCCAAGTAACTTCGGACTTCTTGTTTATCAAGGACTATCGTGGATGGGTTAAGTCCACATAAGGTTCTTTTTTATGCCTTGAGGCCAAGGACTTTCAACTGATCAAATTTACATGCCCGAGGGCTTAGAACTTAGATCTGGTTTGAACAATGAAGATATATTCAAATCGGATCCAAGTACTAAGAGATTCTTTTAATAGTCATCTTACTAGAAATAACTTGAATACAACTGGAAGTATACAAGATATTGCTAGGCTAATGAATGAAAAGACAAAAACAAAAAAGGTCGGGCAAGGTTTAACCTTGTCGGGCAAGCCTGGTCGTCTTGCAGGTTCCTATCTTTGTGGCTTATCAAGGGTCTGAGAGCTTTTAGGGAGAGGTAAAGAGATGAGTTTACAAAGAGAAATCGATACTACAGCAAGGTTGAACAGGGTAGCAGAGCTATTACAAGGGTTTGAGTGAAGGTTTGTCCTGAGAGTGATGAAGGCTTGGGCTGACTACAGCTTCGTTCTGAAGACAAATATGGCTTTGAGCAGAGTTTGTGCTTGCATTTGTTTATTTGTTTGAGTGTCCTTAATCCTGATTTCTCTTTCTTCTTTTATAGACAACTCAGCTTGGCCTCTTGTAGCAGCAGCCCTGCCCGAATGCAACTTGAGAGGTAGTGACTCATCAGCTTTTTTACTTGTTCTGCCATTATAAAGTACTTTATGGGCTGTATAGCTAGTCAGTCTATACCACTTGGTTTTTGGGTAGGTGAGCAAGTGATCTTCATGAGCTGCACCAAGTCAGAAAAACCCCTTTTTCTGCTTTCTGGGTTTTGGCTGGGCTTAGGCCGGCTCTTCCTTTAGGCATCCCTTTGGGCCAGCCCCTTTCCTGAGCCCAAAGTTCAAGTTTTGATTCAAACAGTGCCCCCTTCAATTGATATTTAGCCTGGAATTCCAGGCGCCAATATTGATTGAATAACTGCATGCGTCTGCACCCTTGCCCTTGGAACTTGTGTCTTCTAGATGAAATTAATGGCACCCGGAGTCTCTTGATCTTCTCACAACCCTTGAACTACTCTCTAGTATTCTTTATAAATGTCAGCTCTCTCAACAAACCATCCTCGAACTCAACTTTCATTCTCCCCAAGTGTTTCTTCTTTCTGAGTTTCCTCCCAAAACTGTGGAATGAGTTCTTCATATTTTAAGTGGAGTTTCCTAAAATTCCCTTTCTGTGAGAAAAAGAGTTTTCATCAAATAATCGTTATCTCCAACACCTTTGGTCGAACACCCCGCTATCTCCAACACCCTTGGTCAGGCGGTTTCCTCACGAAGGCTTGCTTTCCTGCTTGCTACCGTGATAAGTTGGGCTTCATCATCACATACGGTGATAGTCTTGATTGAGGATCCTCTACCAGGCGTGTCTTGGCCTCACAACCCGATCACCTGATCGGGTTCCATCCATGAAGACATCGAAAAATCAGCTGAAGATATCATTGCATCCAGAAGGAGAATTGATTGTAATACATCGGCTTTGAATCTTTTGTAAATTTCACCAATTTGTCGAAATGAAATATACATTATTTTAGCAACTTTTGTCTTTCCGTCTTCTTGAATGATTGATAAATATACACTGCACATTGATATCCCGAAGCTTGCTTTACCTTGCATCCTCTTCAATATAACAATCTCTAACATCCCACAACGTAGGACAATATTTCTTTAAGAATTTAACATTAATGGGATGTTTCTGCCTGTTTCCTTCAAGGTCCGCCAAGTAGTATCCTCTATCCAAAACGCGATTAATAATGAAAGGACCTTCCCATGTCGGGCTCCATTTTCCAAAGCCCCTGAGCTGAGCTCCTAGAGGGAGGACTGTCTTCCAGACTAAATCCCCTTCCTTAAAAGACTTCATCTTTACCTTTTTGTTATAAGCTCGGGCAACGGCTTGCTTTCCCTCTTGAATCTAGTTCAAAGCTTCAATTCGGGCAACATCCAAGTCTTCAATTCCTTGACACATGGCTTCGATGTACTCTTCACTATGTAACCCAAATTGATTTTGAATTCTAACAGAACTTACATTGATCTCCACGGGGAGCACTGCATCTTGCCCGAAAGTTAAAGCATAAGGAGTTATCCCTGTTCCTGCCCTCTTGGAAGTTCTGTATGCCCACAAAATGTTCCCCAGATTTTCATGCCACTTTTCTGGACTATCTATCACCATTCTTTTAATAATGTTGACCAGGATCTTGTTGCTGGCTTCTGCCTGGCCATTTGATTGAGGGTAGTACGGACTAGACTGGATCATCTTTATTTGATTATACCCGGCATTCCCATCCATAAAAGATAAGACTTTATGTTTTGCTACTGCATCTATGGATAAATCGGCCATGGGCATGGGATACTCATCTTTTGGTGTAGCGCTATTAATATTTCTGTAATCCACAACATCGTACTGCTTTTGTTACAACTTTTAAAATGGGTAGAATGTTGGCCAACCACTCCACATATTTGGCTGGTCTGATAAAGCCAGCTTTTACTAGCCTTTCAATCTCTTCTTTGACCTTTTCTTCTATCTCCTTTGATATCCTTCGTGGTGCTTGCTTAACAGGTTTATATCCCTCCTTGATGGGCATTCTATGTTCCACTAAGGCTGAATCTAAACCTGGCATCTCAGTATAATGCCAACCAAAACAGTCTTTGAATTCTTGCAAAAGGCAGATAATCTTTGCCCGATCATCAACCCCCAATAAACCACTGATTTGTATTGGTCTTGGATCCTCCTCTGTCCCTAGATCAATAACTTTCAGAGGATCTTGGACTTCTGGTGGTGGCTTATCTGGTTCTGCACACAAAAATTCGACTAGCTCCGGGCTCTCGGGCAAGTCGTCTGGCCCATCTAGGTCATAAATGCACTCGGCCATTTGAATGGCCCTTTCCAATTCTTCTCTGCAAGATTCCTCCTTGCTTTCATGCTGGCTGGTTGAAGTTCCCACCTGCCATTCCTACTCTTCTTTGTCCAAGAGCTCCCTTTCTTGCCTTCTTCCCTTCCCATATACCAACAGTCTTTTAATCAGGGATCTGACTGCCATTACCTGATCTTTCTTCTTTTGTTCAGTCATTGATGGTGTAGGGGATTTGGGAGGATACAAGGTCTATCCCACTCCTCTCTAGTAAGGAGCATTCCTTGTTCCAAAAGCTTTTGGGCCGTCACCTTGGTAGGGTGGCCGTTCTCATCAGCTCCTGAACACTTCAAGATTCCTACGTTGGGGTTGTAGAAACTTGCTTCCGCAACATTAGCTGTGGGGAGAAATGGCCGTGATTCGGCCTCTACCATCTCCTAAAAGCCTGGTCCTTCTATGCCCGCTTCATGATAAACAACCACTTGTTGATGAAGAGTGGAGGGTATGGCTAGACTTTGATGGATCCAATCTCTTCCAAGTAAGGCTCCATAAGTGGAGGTGCAATCCATCACATAGAATGCCAACATGATCTGTTTAGATCCCAAATCCACTTCTAAAGGCAATATCCTATGAGTTTTGGTGATAGCGCCCGAGAAGCTAGAGACCGTGAGGTCTGTAGGAATAAGATCCTCCGTGCCTCTTCCCATTTTCCTCATTTGCTTGGATGGTAACACATTAACAGCTGCCCCCCCCATCAATTAAAATTCTTTTGAAGGGCACCCCTTCCAAATGAGCAGCAACATATATGGGCTTCAGATGATTGGCCAACGAGATGTTCGAGTGGCTAAACACCATTTCGTCTGTATAAATCCTGAAAGGACCATCTTTGGACGCTTCAGTGGATTCAGCCTTGCCCGACTCTCCTTCTTCGACTACCTTCACGTTGACATGTGCCATCATTAGCTCAGTTGTCAAGTAATCACCCTCCATAGTAGCGGGCTAATCAGGTCTGGCACCAAACATGGCGGATAATACATACGCCATGTTGATATGAAAATTACTAGGCTCGGGCAGATCTTCTTTCTTGCCCCCAATCTAGTCCATGAATTCATCCAACCAAGCCATCGCATCTGCTGGAAGTAGTGGTTCCAGTGTCCTTTCTTGTTGATCCATGCCGGCATACAGCGTTTACTTTGGAACTTCACCAAAAGGATCTACCAATGGCAGAGAAGGCGGTCTCCTTTCAGAGGAAACAATTCCACCCGCCTTCCATCCGGGAATTGGTACCATGATTAGATCTTCTTGAGCCCGCCTCAAGATCCTATACTTCCCAGTGAAGGATTTATTTTGAAAAACATGTTCATTTGAGCAACATCATATAGCATGCAATTAACAATTAAAGGCGGAATCATGCTTGCATGCACTCAAAAACAAAACATTACCATGAAATTCAAAGCCTAGTAGATTGGTGAACCATTAATCAACTCAAAACAAAGTGAGTTGAAATTATTACCTTTGTAGATTCCTCTTTGCATAAGCAAAGGCTAATCACCCAAAGAGATAGGGCCTTCATTCCTTGCTTCTTAGATCCATGGATTTGGATGGAAAATTAGGTTTCTCCAAGTTCCCAAAATAGGGAACCTCTAAGTCTCTTCACCAAGGTTTGATTGTAGAAGAAATTGAGTGACCTTGGAGTAGTAGGATTGCTAGATGTACCCTCCAAGGTGTTGGCCTCTTTAGAGAGAAAATGGAGAGACAATTCTCACCAATTTTCCCCCAAAATAAACCCTTAATCACTTAATGAATATTTGGCTATAAAATCATTTATATAGTCACTTCTTTAAGTGACCTAAACAACCAAAACCCTAATTCATTTCATCATGGCCGGCCATTTAGGGGATTTTGGGCTTTTGGGCTTTAATGAATCTTCATTCATTAAATTGTCATACAACTTAAGTTAATGGGCTTGACGTTCGAAGCCCATTGGGCCTTAAGGTCCAAAACTATCCCGAAGTCTTTAACGAACTTATTCGTTTGATTAATTAACATATTAATTAATCCTTGCCATAAATAAATGATTAAACCATTTAATCATTCTTACTCATTTCCGTTTAATCTCCAATCTCTACCTTTTACGGTGTGCGATCCATTAGGTTCCTTTTAGCGAGGTAGTGGGCGATTAAAACCATTTTACATCGATTGTGAATTGAAACTATTTTCAATTCTCCCTTTAGTGATTACACACGTTTAGGGCTTCCACAAACCATGAGTGACACCTAGCAGCATATCATGGTTACCCAAGCTAATCAGAAGAGGTGGAGAACCTATTCAGTTCGGGATTACAAATGCAATACGGTCCTTCTCTAATCTAATACTCTTGACCACATTGTTTGGTATGATAGTTTATTTACTCATGTCTACTATCCAATGTAAATCGTTTGCTTATATGATTTCCTTGAATGTAATTTGGAACGCATTCCCTAATCTCATTCATACTCTGGCCAGAGATTCCAAATCATATCATAGAGTATTCTCCCTCAACTGTTTGAAGGTTAGAGATCCCTTGTTGCGCATTCACTTGTCTCCATAGCTAAGTGGCTTAACCCCAACGATGCCGTGGACACCCCGAGGGGGTGACTTTGACATAATCAAAGATCAAGGACTTAACCACAAGACAACTGTGATGCCTCAGGTCAAAGGACTACTTTGCATTATCCCAACCATGAGTTCTTATGTGACATGGAATATGAGAACTCTTCGTTGATCACGTTCAGTGTACTCATTCTCTATTGAGCACTTACGTACTTGTCTTGATGTCACACACACCAATGACTCGAGACTAATCACTCTCCCTGAGAGAAGACATAGTATGTACCGATCTTTACGGACTGTCAATGCCCAATTGACAATCCTATGATCAGGAACATTTAGGATGTGTCTACGAAAGAATGGTCTCATGAATCTAACTTCATTAGATTACATTCTCCCAATCACATATTCCTTGGACTTTATTGTTTAAGCATATAACATTTATATGAGACGGCTCAAACAATAATCTTTGCCCTTTATATGTAAAACTAGATTAGTTTAACATGTGAAATGTCCGTAAAGTATCATCATATGATTGGCTTTAGGGCACATTTCCAACACCCAGGGTGTTGGTTCTGCGGCACGTGATTCCCCTCGCTTTCTGTCTTGCTACTAGCATTTTCCACCTCTTTCTTACTTCTCCAACGGAGCTGACTACTTCCCCCAGATGATGTATTCTCCAATTTTTGATTTTGGGAGGCTTCAGATGTTGCGGGGGTCTTCGGGGAATTCATGTAGGCTTTGTGCTGCCTTTGAACTCTTCTGACCATGGAAGCTCCTATTTGTTTGGTAGGCTGTCCATTCTTTCCGACTACGTACCATTTTCGCCCGAGGTGGGTAGGATTTCCTTTTCCGACAGGATTTGTTATCCCATCAATCCTCTTGATTTCCTTCCCCATATGGCCATATTGAGGATGATATGCATCCCTCCGTGTTTTGGCCTCCATATCTTCTGCCTCTTCAGAAGCTTCATGGTTTCGAAATACTTCTGATAAAGCTTTGGGTTGCGAATCACCTCCTAATCGTTGAAAAACGCTTCGGGAAGTGTCTTTTCTTGTAGCCTGCTTGATCTTTTCGTGGGCTTCTCTCCTTTCATCTTCTTTCCTCCTGATCAGTTCATGATCAATGAGGATTCCAGCTGGGGGAATTTCGAGCTTACACTCGCATTGGCACTTACTACACATAACCATCCCCTTGATTATGGCTGTTTTTGGATATTCGGGCGATTTGATTACCCTTCCTGTAGGTTTTTTAGCCAGTCTTCCTTCCTCCACTTCCCTTGTGATTTTTTCTTTTCCCTTCTCAGCCCATGCCATACTGATCATATTTATAGGGGCCTCTGAGAAGGGAACTGCAGGTTTGTCCACCACCAACTCTTCTGGCTGGCTGGTTTTAAGTCTCTTTCCCTCGAGAGGAACCAAGTCTGTTTCTTTTCTGGAGCCTGTGGAGGCTTTCTCCAATCTTTGCAACATCTGTAGCAACGTGGTTTGCAAATCTTCTGGCATTTTGACACATATCTTCTGATCAAATGTGTCCCACTGGGCGTGCCAAAATTATGTTCACGTCAGGAATTTCCACCAGGGACGTTTCCTGGCCGACGAGCGCACAGCTCCCCGGGAGGTTGGCGTCGGTTGAGGGCTGCTGTCGGGCTTCTGCTTCACTGTCGGGCTTTGTCGGGCAAGGCTTATCGGGCAAAACTCGTCAGGCACAGCTTGTCGGGCAAGGCTGGAAGAGAATGACAGCGTTAAGTTTGAAAGACGCCTTTGTGGGGCCTTAGGTGTAGGCCTTGAGGCTCACAATCAAGATTAACTTCTAAGTACTCAGGCGTGTCACTGCCATCTTTAGCATGGCAGATGTAAAATGGATGCCGCGTTTTAGTTGTATATATATATATATATATATATATATATATATGTGCCCGAGAAACCGTGTTAGTTATAACAGGTGCCTTTGTGGCGCCTTAGGTGTAGGCCTTGAGGCTTCCCATCAATAACTAAACCAGTGCTCAAACATATAATATTCGTTCGATTGATTGCAGGAGCCTTACAACTATTATACTTCTGATTACCCGAATCTGAGAGATAGAACGAACCCAAATAGGTGCCTTTGTGGGGCCTTAGGTGTAGGCCTTGAGGCTTCCCATCAGAATTCGTTCTTATACTCAAATGTTCTAGACCGCGGAATGGAATGAATCCAAATAGGTACCCTTGTGGGGCCTTAGGTGTAGGCCTTGAGGCTTCCTATCAGAATCCATTCCATGCTTAAGCGTTCTATGATAATCATAATATAATAGAAATAAAACTAGGGGGTAGGTCGATTACTTGCGCCCCAAGTAACTTCGGACTTCTTGTTTATCAAGGACTATCGTGGATAGGTTAAGTCCACATAAGGTTCTTTTTTATGCCTTGAGGCCAAGGACTTTCAACTGATCAAATTTACATGCCCGAGGGCTTAGAACTTAGATCTGGTTTGAACAATGAAGATATATTCAAATCGGATCCAAGTACTAAGAGATTCTTTTAATAGTCATCTTACTAGAAATAACTTGAATACAACTGGAAGTATACAACATATTGCTAGGCTAATGAATGAAAAGACAAAAACAAAAAAGGTCGGGCAAGGTTTAACCTTGTCGGGCAAGCCTGGTCGTCTTGCAGGTTCCTATCTTTGTGGCTTATCAAGGGTCTGAGAGCTTTTAGGGAGAGGTAAAGAGAGGAGTTTACAAAGAGAAATCGATACTACAGCAAGGTTGAACAGGGTAGCAGAGCTATTACAAGGGTTTGAGTGAAGGCTTGTCCTGAGAGGGATGAAGGCTTGGGCTGACTACAGCATCGTTCTGAAGGCAAATCTGGCTTTGAGCAGAGTTTGTGCTTGCATTTGTTTGTTTGTTTGAGTGTCCTTAATCCTGATTTCTCTTTCTTCTTTTATAGACAACTCAGCTTGGCCTTTTGTAACAGCAGCCCTGCCCGAATGCAACTTGAGAGGCAGTGACTCATCAGCTTTTTTACTTGTTCTGCCATTATAAAGTACTTTATGGGCTGTATAGCTGGTCAGTCTATACCACTTGGTTTTTGGGTAGGTGAGTAAGTGGTCTTCATGAGCTGCACCAAGTCAGAAAAGCCCATTTTCTGCTTTCTGGGTTTTGGCTGGGCTTAGGCCGGCTCTTCCTTTAGGCATCCCTTTGGGCCAGCCCCTTTCCTGAGCCCAAAGTTCAAGTTTTGGTCTAAACACAAACCATCTCACAATGCAACACGATCATCACATACTTTGTGTAATAAAATTGATCTCTTAATTAAAAAATGAGATGCATGGCGAACACACATAAAAATAAATCAAATGTTTGTAAGAAATAATGAAATAGAAGAGTATTCAATACCAAATGACATATGGTTTGTACATACATAAAAAAAAATTAGGGACGCTTAACGCCTATGATAATAAAAAAATCCCTCTGCAGAGAGGCTAATTTGTATATCTGGGGTGAAGAAGGGAAATATTAGCCTTTGAGGAGCGGCCAACGATCTACAAAACCCGACCAATGGCCACGACGTTGCTGTTTAGGACTCGTTGCCACCCATACATATACAGTAAAACCTGGACTTTCTGTCCCTAAACATCATTTTTTTTTTCCCTCTCAATCCTTCTAATTTTCTTGCATGCCAACTTGTCCATTCAACACGCTTTGGCCAACTTGTGTAATTTGCTTTTTCCAACTTGTGTATTAACATTTGCTTAGTGCCGCGGAAATTTGTTGAAAACGATATACCATTTATTCGATGGACGATCCACAAGAATTAGCTGCATTATAATTTTGGCAACTTGCACGCCACTTTGAGGTCCTACAATGATTTTTAATTAGAAAAAGATGAATGAGGATCCTTGCCGGATTCTCTTTGCGAGGATTCTGGAGATCATCATATTATATATGTTCATCGTATATCGTACGGTAAAAAATTATTGTAATTTTTAATTATTTAAAATTGAATATAAATAGTACCTGACGAAAACTGACCGCACGATATACGATGAATGAATATAATTGGAGGATCTCTGGAATCCTCACAAAGAGAATCCGATGAGAATCCTCTCTAAAAACAACAGATAAGCACAATCACTTTTTAGCATTTCACGCTGCTCAATCTTAATTATTATTTTTATTTAATTTATTTAATCTGACGACGGCCTATAAAATCAAATGTCACCAGCAAATAAGTCTAAAAATGGGTGGGAATCAAACATAACGAGCAAATAAGCCTAAAAATGGATGGGCATAATGTGTTGGGAGTGGTGGACCAATTTGCCTTTTGTTTCATCATCTGGTGTTGGAAATTTTGAGTAGAATTTCATTGTCCAACATTGCTCACCACCACAAGGTCCCCTCACTTTATAAGGCTTTGTCACTTATAGAAAGTGATTGGAATGATGAACCTTGGAGAATAAAATTGGGCTCACCCTTAGGGTTGGGCTTTGGAACGTACTAATTAATTAATAATTAATATATAATTAATTATCAAAAGATGAGATCTTGGCTCGGGCTATAATAATTAAATTCTTTAATTAATTAATTTTTTTTTATTATTTTATCAACAAACTCATCCTTTCAGATGAAGTCTGAAGTGTGAAAGAACGTAGAAAGAAAACAATCTGAGAAGATGTCTCTGAACAGATGCATCCCTTCCTCATACTTGTTGCGAACGGGCATAATCAAATATATATATATATATATATATATATATATATATATATATATATATATCCATTTGCATGACATTTAGAACACAAAAAATCTACATTCTTCTTCTACAATCACAAATATTCTTTCTGAGAGAACCAAACAGAAATTCGTCAGAAGTCAAGTTTTCTGGTGCTGGAATTCTGACTTGATCGTTGAATCTTTGTGAAGCAGATGTCCGTAGAACTACAAGCATTGAGTAGGGGCGAAATTTCTGTTTCAAAGACATTGCGGTACGCAAGTCTCGATCTTCAGTATTACTGTTAAATATTATTTCATTATTCATACACAATTTTCATTTTATTATTTATTAGTATATATAAATACATCACATATTGTTGACATATCTTCAACACTGGGTTCTGATGGGCATAACAGCAGCAGATGGAGACTTTTCCTAGGCATAATAGGGTCACTAGCAACGCACATGTGGGGTCTTCACCTACGTGCTCAGTAGAGCTCAACTCTCTATACCTTACCCATGACTATCCACCAAACTACCACTTTGCCAATTTTTTTTTTTTTTCCTGCTTTTTTTTTGTGTTTTTTTTTTTTTTTCAGGGTGGAAAAACAGTTGGTAGGATAGATTAGGGGTGGGCACAGTTTGGTTTGGTGCGGTTTTGAGTGAAACCAAAATCGAAACCAAAATTTTTTGCGGTTTGGTTCGGTGCGGTTTCAAACGGTTTCGGTTTGGTTTTTAAGAAAAAATGTACAATTTGCAATTTAACATATTAATAAGCATTTCCCAGTAGCAATAGGAAAAAGACATTTGTTATATAAACAATTAGCATGTTACATGCAGTTGTGATGTTAAAATATGTTTCTGCAACAAAAAGATATCCCGTATAAGGTATAATATAAAACAAGTTGAATAACTTTGAATTCATTAAACATGAGCTAAACTTTCATACTAGAATATGTGATATCATGCTTCAAATAAGTGCACTTCATTAGATCATTGTTCGACTCTTGATAACAAGATTAGTCCACCCTTGTACATATGTGTGTGTGTGTGTGTGTGATGATATAAAATAACAAAGGTCCTTCAATTTAATGAACGAAAAAAAGTGATGAATGATGATATTCTAGTGTGGTTGTGTCCATACTAAGTGCATGGATTCTAACAAACAACCAATTAAAACATGAAATTTAATATGGACACATTTAATTAAATGTTTATTAATATTTGCATAGCGGTTCGGTTTCAGTGCGGTTTTCAAAAGCCAAAACCGAAACCAAACCGTTTTCTATGTTGCGGTTCGGTTTCAAAACCAAAACCATTCCAAAACCACAAAACCAAACCGTTCAGTGCGGTTTGATTTGATTCGTATTTCGGTTTCGGTTTTCGGTTTTAAGTGCCCACCCCTAGGATAGATATTTCAACAGCAATCAAGACATAGTTCCAACAGGGATTTGGATCCGGTCCAGGTTCAGATGGTGAGAATTCTAGGGATTCTTTGAGGTCAGAAATCATTTTGAATTTTTTTATTTAAAATTAAACATAAATAGTATTTAACGAAAATTAATCGCACGATGTACAATGAACGACTAAGATGTAAAGATCTCTATGATCCTCACAAAGAGAATCCAGAGAGGATCCTCATCCTTCCAACAGGTCACTTGTAAGTAATATGTTTTAAATTTAATTCTCGCCAAAAAATTAATATTATTTGTTAAAAAAAAATTAAAGAATCTTTCTAATAAATACTTGCCACTTGGTAACTGGTGACAAGATAGTACTTTCCTTATAATGACTGGTTGGTAGAGCACGCTTAAAACAACACTGGTTCGTTCCCAAAAAAATAAAAAAACACCGGTTGGTGAGACAATTTGTGCTTTTGCATCAAACACAAAATTTGTAAGTTCAATTGTTACATTAATTCTTGCTTTCATTGAGGCTGCGCATATAGCTTGGGTCACAGATTGAAAACATTTATGAATTGATATAAACTTCATGTTGATTATTCAATATCTTTTTAAGGCTCTTAATGTGGTTTCATAGTTTTTTATGATGGATTAAAAAAATTGTCTCTTACGACTTCGACAAATGTGATTCATGTGTACACATGTTTATAAAGAAGGAAATCAAGTTGCAAATGCTTTAGCTTTATTTGAGACATACAGTTATGCTTATACTGAGACCCTATAGTTCAAGATTTTGTTGCATTTGCTCATGGTTTTTCCTTACTATCGTTTTAGTTGATCATTTTTGTCTTTGTAGGTCTTAACATAGTCCCCCGCTTGTATTTTTTTGTCTACATTCATTTATTATCAATAAATTTGGTGGAGTTCGTGGAGAAGGGACGAGCGGGAGATTTCTGGGTATAATGGTTATCACCCCTTCAGAAAAAGGTAGATGCCTCCGCACGATCATTGCCGAATAACTAATGTCGCCTAATCTTTTTCCATTTGGAAAAAAAATAAAATAAAAAATCACTCCTCACTCCTACAAATTACAAAGCCAAATAACTAATCAGACACGTTAAGAATCCATTACAATTTCAATAGGTAACTAACATTACAACTTCAATGGGTAACTAACATTACAACTGAAGAGTTCGAGACTCTGCCATACCACTAGCATGGCTGGCAGGAATTTCATACAATGAAGCATAAATCCTAACCCATTCAACCCTCTGCTAACCCTACAATGCTGCCTAAAAGTAACAAGTATTTTCTTCATGATGGAGGTACTACTGCTTCTGCACTCTCCGGGGTGATTTAAAATTTTGCCAAACTAATTTCCCAGTAAGTCCGTAAAGTAACAGGATCGATAAATTCAACTAGCTGATATACCAGAGTAGTCATTTGAAGAAACATCATGCCCAGATGTGACCTTTTGTTTCCTGCCCTGCCTTCGATTACCGGTGGTTTTTGCGCGAATCCCTTCTCCTGCTGCCGTTGCCTTCCCGTTGTCTTGACGGCTTCCCACCTGTCTTCATAGCACCAATCACAAACAATATGAGGCTTGTACAGTACAAGCGACAGAAGAAAAATGGGAAAGAAGAGGTCGGTAACAGCATATATTTATTTATTACATAAAGAAACCAAAATAGCACTTTACGCTTATTTTTATACCTAAAGCTTAAGTTCATAGTCCACAGTTCTTTGCCTCATGTTATTTAAATTTAAAAGACAATGCCTCCACAAGTTTCACAATGCACACAAAATACATTAAGCACTTAAGAAACACAGTTTCGAGATTACTAGATGGAACGGAAGTTGTTCTCGTCCACTATTTGATCATATTTTTATTTTCTCAGTAATGATCAAATTTGGCACAAACTCTGGTCAGTAAATGAATACTAGATTAATTGAGGTGCCTATATCAAACAACCATCTTATAGGTCTCATATTAAAAACACAAAAAGAGAAAATTAGGTTAAGAAGCATAAAGAGGAGGGTACTGACCCCTACACAAAAACTTGGAAAATGAGTGTCGAAGCCAGAAGGATCGTCCAAGGTCACCTTCTCATAGTTCATTTCAGAGCAATTGCGCTTGTTATTGGAACTTGAGCTTTCGCAATAGGACGCATACGAAGAAGTAGAACAGGAACTAGGGGTCCGAGAAGCAGACCCATAACTCCCAATATCCCCTTGAAACATTTCATAAAAAATATCCTGCAATTCTTCAAACGTCTCCTTCCCATTTTCCTGTCAATTACGCATTTCTTGTATGTCAGTATGTACATAGAAACACTGTCATCATCACCATCATCATGATTATTCGAAATGAAACATTTCTTGAAACTTCTAATCATGTATAAAGTATAAACTGATAAAAGACTGGAAGCTACTTCCTAAAGTTTCTCACTGCATTACCAGTGAGACTTATGATTATAGTCACAATGTTCAGCTCACAATTTTTATTAAACCTGGAACAAGATGAAAGAAGAAAATATGAAATTTAGACAAAACAAGTTCTTAATCATGAAGCATTAGCTGGTACGACTAGCGCACAACCATCCAAAATTGCTAGACCCCACATTTTTGCGTGTCCTTAATATTTTGGAAATTACATATTAATATAACTTTTTTCGAATCTTGAATAAAAAATAGAACACTTCTCACTATAAGGGCACTAAACAGGAAATAGAACACATTTTACTGCCCCTATATTGCACCACACCCCCTCCCCACTGAGTGCCCAGCCCAAGGTGGCTCCGTCCTTGGTACGCACCTTAATGCCTTCCCTTCGTCCTCGGCTTCCCTTGATTGCAATTGAACAAATAAAGTTGCATCAATAGGTGGGGCCACAGGGACTATGTTTTTTTATATTCGAGCGATATTTTAATCTAAAGTAAAGGGATAGAGATTCGAACTAGGGCGTAGAAGGGAGAGCGACTAGGCTACACCCTCGTGCGGTCAAGGCCCTAGCTAATGGGCCCTTCAGGAACAGACTTTGCTAGGATGTTACTACAATTGTAGTTGGGTCTATGCATTTAAACAGAACTGAAGCCCATCAACACTCTTTTCTAGAATAAACCCAATATTTCCTCTTCTCAAATGTCTTAGCAAAAGTGAGGGTGAGGCCTCATGGAAAAGCAAACATAAACCAAAAACGTAGGTTTTCCCAAAAAGCACAAGAAGCTTGTTGCATCCCATTTTCTCCCTAATCTGTTTCAACATGTTTAAAACATATTACGCATATACGTGTTAGTGTTAGTAAACGCAGGAAAGTCGGAAATTAAAAAGGAAGAAAGGCAAAGTTGTACATACATTAGGCTTTGTTTGGCTCATCATCATTGCCATTTCGTTCAAAAACTCACCCATCCCCTGCACAAACATATTCACAATAAGCTCATAATTAATGTAGAATAGAACATACCAAAAAAAGTTGCATCTCATTTAAATTGGTCTGCACTAGCATCACTTGGGCGGCTACATTTTGACGGATTTCTTACAGGTAATAAATAAACAGTGGTAAATGTCATCGAAGATGTTTTAACCGACAAATCTTAATTTTTGTACATTTTTAAATAAAGATTTAACTATTAAAACACCAAGAATACCCGTTACTCTAGGGTGCGTTTGGTACGCAGACGGAACGGGACGGGACGGGACGGGACGGGACGGGACGGGACGAGACGGAACGAAGGTGTAATTTTTGAAAAAGACATGGGGTATATTTGTCTTAAAATGGTAAAACATTGTGTTCCACAGACGTGGAACAAACCCGTTCTAGGGGGAGGTGGAACGCAAAAACACCCAAAATCTGTTCCGTGGAACAGCCCGTTCCACCCATTTTTGGCGCACCAAACGCGGGACGGAACGCCTCGTCCCGTTCCGTCCCGTCCCGTCCCATGTACCAAACGCACCCCTAGAGCACCTAGTATATCCCTCAAAAGAAAAACTTACATTGTTTTCGTCATCATCACTGCCATAGGCTCCTACATCGTACAGAAACCTCTTATTCGCGTCAGATAAAACTGTTCAACAAAAAACAGACATTATGCTTTCCTCGTGACAAATTCAAACGAAAATAATAATAAAATAAGAATTCTGGTAAACTCACCCACCATTTTTCCACCCTTTTAATAAAAATATTAATAACATATTTTATCGTGTTAGATAAAGACTTTTGAACCCTTAGTTGTAACAATTAGTTAGACACGTGACTTTTTTTTTCAATTAAAATGATTTCTGAAGCTTCTAAACGGTGGTCCTCGAAATCCAGAACGAGAACTCCGTCCATGAAGAAAAATTGCTCCATTCAGGTTGCGTGCGAAGCCTGATGGCCTCCAGGGGATGGTCATTGTGTCGGTCGATTTCACTGGAGTTATACAAGGGCAGGGGAATGTCATTGGAGCGGGAAGTGAGCTAAATATCTCACTAGCCTGGTCGTAATAATGTGATTTAAATTTGTTTTTAATCCACGAAAATCAAACTTCAGATCTCTCACTAAATATCACTAGACTCTAATACTCAGTAACACGAAAATCAAACTTTAAATCTCTCACTAAATATCACTAGACTCTAATACTGAGTGACGCTAAGTGACTAATTTGTTAGGAACTTTAACAAAAAGCTCCGGCATAGTTAACTTTAGAAAAAAACTATATTTTTATATAAAAAAAACAATCATGATATTATTCACTTTACCTTCATTTTATCATTATCGTTAAAACCCAAAATTTTCAAAAATTTTTAATTAGTTTTCATCACTTTTAAAGGGGTATAAACGTGGATGAAAAATAGAATAATGAGTTGGTCCAGCAGCACTCCAAAATAATAATAAATGAGAATCATGTTGAAATTACCAGAATAGGCTTGTTGAATGTCTTGGAATTTCATCTTGGCTTCTTCCACGAACTTAGAATTTCCGGAGGCAGAACAGCGATCCGGGTGCCATCTCTGTACCAACAAGCATATAAAAAAATTAACCGAAAAATCAATAAGTCACAGAAAAATACACAATTCCTTGAATTTCCCTGAAATCCCAGAAAAATCTCATACTTTTTCGACCTTTCTAACCTGTTTTGATCATGCAATGAAAACCCATATCCGGGATTTACATCCTGAAAACCCAATTTCCCATGGAAGCAAATATGTTTCCAATGATTTGGCAGAAACCCAGAAATAAATGGAGAAAAATATCAGAACTTTAGCTCCGGATTTCAATTTTAGAAGGACCCAATTGAAAGAATCGTGTAGAAGGGGTTTAAATTGAATTGTGCAAAAATGGTGATGAAATTAAATTCTAACCAGTGCAAGTTTCTTATAGGCATTTCTGAGCTCCGAGTCTGTGCATTCCTTGTCCAACCCTAAAACTGCATAGAAGTCACTGCCTTTCTCTTCCCCATCAGCCATTTCTTCCTCTTTCAACTCCTCCAAATCCTAAACAACCTTAGTTTTTCTGTTTGTTGTCTATAAATTATAGGACCCAGAATTCCAAAGACGAAGACAAATATTAAGATATGGCACGCTGTCGTCCTACATCTTTGTGATTTTGTACACGGAACCTCTAATCAAAGGGGGAAGAGATAAGGAAAAATATCTCACCCTTGTGCAAATAAACACGGAGGTTCAAAGAACGCTCCAGAAACCAATCCCCATTTAAATGGTATTTTTCTTGTGGTTTTTATTTTAATCGATTTGGAGGATCTTTGGAGATGGACGGCTGAGATTGAGCAAAAGGTGGTAGATATTTATGCAGGTTGTGAATCCAGAAGGTTCTGTTTCTCACTGTTTCGGAAGCCTTTGTTGACGCCAAGGGAAACGAAACTTAGGATGGGTCCCACCCGCACAATAAAGAAAGAAAATGAGTGGGTCCAACACACAAAATGTCTTTTTATCACAAGTTGGTGGTCAGTCGTCTATTGGCGTGGAAGACTGTAGACTGTCGGGTGGATGGGATTTGGATTCTATATTTGGCACATTTACTCATTTGCCATTTTGGGTATTGGCAAATAATGGCAAATTTGCCATAAATAGAAACACGTTGCATGGTGATGCAGTACACTAGCAGTGATATTCACACATTTTTTTTAAATTTTTTTTATTAATTTTTTAATTGATTTGATTTAACTGTTAAAAATTAAGATAAATATGTAAAGTAAAATAAAAATAAATACGTAAATAGCACAATTCTAATAAGAATTCACTTAAATTTGTAATTTACTTAGAAATTTGCACCAACCAATGTATCGTTTGCCGCCCACCAACCTTGTTGGTTTCATAAACTAGTGGTCTATCTTTAAGAGCTAAGGGTTGAGGATTAACAGCTGTATGCCAGGTCCAATCCAATCAAGTTAAACTGGCAAGCCTAATCCCTCAAGAAAATAACGCATTATAAAGGAAGAATCTTGAGATTTCGTTTGGTAGTTCAAACTGTACTGACTATTTCAGTTAGATAAAATTTGTACATCGAATAAGACTAATTAAATTAGTCGGGGGTTTGATGCTACGACCATATTAACAAAACTTTGGACTATAATTATTTTACACATAAAAAAACAGAACAACACAAACACCCATCCGTCAAACAAATCCATTACACCGCCGTCATTGGGCCTCCTCACCAATTACTACACACCATCATCTCCATGGGTTCTAATCAATGACGGAGCCAGGAATTTACAACGATGGGTATCACAAAAATAGTTTTAAAAAATCGATCATACTTTCATTTAAAAATAGCTTTCAAATATATCAAAATGAAGATTACAAATAGAGTGTTTAACTTTCAGACCCAAATCCTACATACACCAATAGCTTTCACTCAAACAAATACCAAATGGAAAAGACCAAAATACATAACAAATTCTTCTCTCAAAAGCTACATAACATAGCACTAATATGAGTGATTGCTCAAAGGAGAGCACAAATGAAGCAGCCCAAAGAGAATTAGAGGATTGGGACCGAAAGCATTCGAGGGATGGAACCAAAAAATAGCAAATGGCCCACTAAATTTGGCCATGATTCATCTGCTGGTGGTGGTATGTCATAAGAGTAAATTTAGAAACTTATTGGGGTCAAGGGATCTTAATGCACTCCCTTGGTTCCGCTACTGGCCGTAGTGGAGCCAGAACTTCATCATAATGGGGGCAAAATTCAGAAACTTTCGAATTTTGTTACTAATAACTTCATTGACAAAATATTGTCGGATTATCACACATGTGCTTATATATATTTATATTCAGTTTCCTATATACAATGTGAGGCTAATGCACTTTAAGCAGATATTGTTGGTATTTCACCTTCCTAAACAAAATATGCATCTCATATATTATCTTATTGGTTGCATTCCCTGCTTGGGGGATGAGTTTATTCCATTATGTGAATAACGTATCTTGACTATAAAAATTTCATAATTAGTTCATTTTATTAATCTTCATTTGAAGATTCTCCTATAAAAAGTCATTTCAAATGGAGATCATATAGTCATTCAAATGTATTAAACAAATCAACGATGTAGATAACAAGTAACATATTCATGTTAACCATCCATTTGTTTGCTTCATTTGGATGATGAAACGATTTTCAATTCGAATGTTTTTTTGTAGGAGTGTTCTTCAAATAAAAATTAGTAAATTGAATGATTGCGATCATTGATTTTATTCGGTCAAGATACATTATTCGCAAATGGTGGATATGTGCATCCCTCCCTTTTTCCTCGGCTTACAGGGGGGGAGGGAAAATATGTCACATTACGTCCCCCACCCCTTTCCTCTGCTACTTACCAATAGGCTTACACGAGGGGGAGGGGAAATATATCATGTTACGAAATTAAAGTTTAAGTGAACTTGTAACACCAAATGAATATGCTACACTATGACGATCTTCCTACGAATGCACAGATGTCATAATACCTACTTTTTTTTTTTTTTGGACACAGTCAAAGGGGAAATTTTATTTAAACTCATCTAACCTATTTATATACTCAACTTACTCTTTGCACCCATTTGATTTTTAACTAAACTATTAATATCTCTTTAAACCCAAATTTAATACCTAATATAGCCTATAAACCCAATTCAATATGTGAATTTATTTTTACACCCATTAGATTTTTAACTCAGAAGCTGCCATTGTGCCACTTGACTTCTGATAGTAAAAGGGTTACCTCCTCCTTAAACTTCTCCTCCTTCTCTTCGTAACTGGACAAGGCAACTACTTCTACCTGCATATTAAAAAATGAAGTACCAGAGACATAGACTTTGACTAATAAGAACATACAAAGCAAACATGACAAGAGAGTAGAGAAGAATAACTTATATTCTTAGTCCTAGTATCGAGGAAACAACTAAGCAAGATAATGCAAGGGGATCATGGTTACTGGGTCCTTTCACACCGCACATTTTTTCATCATGCGTAAGTAGTAATTCAAAAGGAGGTTTAATTTAATGTATAAACATATAGGAAGAAGGATTGGTAGGATATTCTGCAGACAACTAGGGTTGGACTTGAAGGCAAGAAATCACTAGAATTTCAGTATTGATTCTGGAATTTGGGGCAGCAACTCCTCCATAATTTTTTTTTTCATGGCGATTAAGCCAAAGGCTATCAACAAAATATGAGGAGCAAACATATGCTTTCATTGTTGTTTGTTTTAGCCGGAAGGTAGGATGCTTTTGTTGTATTTGTTGAAAAAAATTACAGTAAAGTAACTTCTACACTCTAAAAAATTGAAATCAAACGAACAAAAAAATTCATAAATTGAGTCATACCTTGGTTGGATGATTCAAAACTTCAAAATCACCATCCATCAATAAAAAAAAACTTATTTTTTTGCATGAGAACTATTAGTGTTTTAGTCAGAATGAACGTAGGATAAACAAAAAGCGATCGTAGGGTTTAATTATAGTGTTTGGGTTTATTGATAAATTTGAGCTTTATTATTAATTTCATTTTGTACTTAATAGTAATTATGCAATAGGATAAAATAGACAATTAACTTTTGAAATTTAAGTTCGGTGTAAAAAGAGGTTAAATGGGTTTAAATAAAATTTCCCAAGTTAGAATACCTGCTTAAATTTGGACAATGCCAAGTTAATGCACGTGATAGGCGACACCCCCATGGAATAGCTCCTAGAGAACTTTTGTGCGAGCAGTATGCTATGTGAGTCACATGTACAATGTAACGTGGGAGATTAGGTTACCCACCCCGCCCTATTTAGGGGTGGTCACGGGTCGGGCCCAATTTTGGAAGAACCAAACTAGGGCTGGGCACGGTTTGATTCGGTGCGGTTTTGAGTGAAACCACAACCTAAACCAAAATTATTTGATGTTCCGTTCGGTGTGGTTTTGAAGCCAAAACTAAAATGAAACCAAACCGTTTGATTCGGTTCGGTGCGGTTTCAAACAGTTTCGGTTTGGTTTTTAAGAAAAAATGTACAATTTGCAATTTAACATATTAATAAGCATTTACCAATAGCAATAGGAAAATATAAACAATTAGCATGTTGCATGTTGCATGCAATTGTGATGTTAAAACATGTTTGTGCAACAAAAGGGTGTACATGTCCCATACAAGGTATAACATAAAACAAGTTGAATAACTTTGAATTCATTAAATGTGCGCAAAACTTTCATACTAGAATATGTGATGTCATGCTTCAAATGAGTGGACTTCATTAGATCATTGTTCGACTCTTGATAACAAGATTAGTCCACCCTTGTACGTATGTGTGTGTGTGTGTGATGGTGTAAAATAATAAAGGTCCTTCAAGTTAATGAACGAAAGAAAGTGATGAATGATGATATTCTAGTGTGGTTGAGTCCATACTAAGTGCATGGATTCTAACAAACAACCAATTAAAACATGAAATTTAATATGGACATTTAATTAAAAGTTTATTAATATTTGCGGTGCGGTTCAATTTCGATGCGGTTTTCAAAAGCCAAAACCAAAACCAAACCGTTTTCTATGTTGCTGTTCGGTTTCAAAATCGAAATCGTTCCAAAATCGCAAAACCAAACCGTTCGGTGCGGTTCGATTTGGTTCGTATTTCGGTTCTAAGTGCCCACCCTTAAACCGAACCTTACCCGTTTTAAACAGTAATGAGATGGGACGGGCCTGGTAGAGGGATTTTGAGTTTTGGAACCGAACTTAACCCAGTCTGTTTCAAACAGGCTGATTAGGGTCCACGGGTCCAACTCTTTTTTTTTTTTTTTTTTGTAATTTATAAACTGCACTGCACAGGAACACTACAGCAACACAAACATGTTTTAGAAAATTACAAGACCTGTTTCACATGTTTCAGCACACATGAGCTATTTTTGAAAATTGAGGATGCACTACACATCAATTCTTATATATTCTTATATGTGTGTGTGCGCACACACACATATATTAATAACAGTCATCGCCTACATCTAGTAATGAGCAGTGATAAAGATCCTAAATTCTTGTGTTCCCTTACATACTTGAGAATCGAGAAATGTACAAGCAGCTTCCAGAGCAAATTCTAAAGCACTAAACTCAAAGGGCAAATAATGAGGTAATGTGCTCCCAAACACACTATCAAAATTTCTATTTCCTCTCTGCTGACTCAAGTCAAAACCATTAGATTGCCAAACATCACCTACTCTATTTGTTGTCAATCTTCTCTGAAGCTCCACCACATACTGCAATACAAAGATATCAGGGAATTCAAAAGCAAAACCTCATCGGTCGTAATAATACATCAAATCTACTCTAGATTAACCACAATAGCTTTTTCTCTTCCAAGGATGGTTGAAGATACATCTTATATAAAGCTTTGAATGTAAACTCATCTCAGAAGAACATCATATATAAATTCAATCTACAAACTCATCAATTATAGTACAACAACAACAACAACAAAGCCTTTTCCCACTAAGTGGGGTCGGCTATATGAATCCTAGAACGCCATTGCGCTCGGTTTTGTGTCATGTCCTCCGTTAGATCCAAGTACTCTAAGTCTTTTCTTAGAGTCTCTTCCAAAGTTGTCCTAGGTCTTCCTCTACCCCTTCGGCCCTGAACCTCTGTCCCGTAGTCACATCTTCGACCCGGAGCGTCAGTCGGCCTTCTTTGCACATGTTCAAAATCACCGGAGCCGATTTTCTCTCATCTTTCCTACAATTTCGGCTACTCCTACTTTACCTCGGATATCCTCATTCCCAATCTTATCCTTTCTCGTGTGCCCACACATCCCACGAAGCATCCTCATCTCCGCTACACCCATTTTGTGTACGTGTTGATGCTTCACCACCCAACATTCTGTGCCATACAACATCGCTAGCCTTATTGCCGTCCTATAAAATTTTCCCTTGAGCTTCAGTGGCCTACGACGGTCACACAACACGCCGGATGCACTCTTTCCATCCAGCTCGTATTCTATGGTTGAGATCTCCATCTAATTCTCCGTTCTCTTGCAAGATAGATCCTAGGTAGCGAAAACGATCGCTTTTTGTGATCTTCGCTAGATTGCTCCGGTCATTAGTGTGGATAAGTATATAAATGGATAGAGATAGGAAAGCAAACACAAGATGTACGTGGTTCACCCAGATTGGCTACGTCCACGGAATAGAAGAGTTCTCATTAATTGTGAAGGGTTTACACAAGTACATAGGTTCAAGCTCTCATTTAGTGAGTATAAGTGAATGATTTAGTACAAATGACATTAGGAAATATTGTGGGAGAATGATCTCGTAATCACGAAACTTCTAAGTATCGGAGTGTGGTGTCGTCTTGACTTGCCTTATCTGTCTCATAGGTAGATGTGGCATCTTCTCTGGAAGTACTCTTCCTCCATCCAGGGGTGGTATCTTTAACTGGTGGAGATGCACAAGGTAATGTATCAATTTCACTTGAAGCTTACTTGTAGTTTCAGGCTTGGTCAAGCGCGATACAAACCATGTAGTAGGAGTCCCCCAAGTCGCCGAGCTAGGGGGTCTGCTGAAAGAGGTGACAGACAAGGTAAGCAATCAGAGCTCCGACTGATTGTTCACCTTCTCCCCATCTTGCAGCAGCATGAAGGATAAAGAGAAGAAAAATGAGAAGAGATGATATGAGATACTTTTGCTTTTGAAGAAGTAACTTTCCACAGGCTTATTCTTGAACTGAGCTGGAGGGTTTTCTGGTTTCCTCCAGAGTATAAGGCCGACTGAAGAATTTGAGGGTCAAAACAAGTCCATCAAATCTAGAGTACGTTCCACCCTGCTGATATGGGATACTTTTGCTTTTGACAGAGTAATGAATGTATCGGCACGTGTGCTGTTACGCTTGTCTCCACATGCTTCCTTGTATCCTTCGCACTTGCCCTATCTGTTCCTCAAGCAGATGCGGAATCTTCCCTGGAAACATAAGATGTTGAAGATGAGTACTCGAGAGCAATGCCAGGTAAGTAATCAGGTAAGGGGTTCCAGGCAGTCAGTTCCTGGCTGGAAGCTTGATTCCAAGTGCTGACTGATTGCTCTCTTTCTCTTTGTCTTGCAGGTAAAAACAAGGCCAAAAGAAAAGACAGGGAAAAAGCATGATATGGGATACTCTTGCTTTTAACCCTGATGATATGAGATATTCTTGCTCTAGTATAGCTTGTTTGCAGAGGTATTATCGGGGGGAAAGAAAGCTGAATATTTCGAAAGGCTTCGTTGGGAGTGCCCTCTCAGATATGATGAAGGGTTGAGCATTTTTGCAGGTCTGCCTGTCCGTTGGGGATGGAGGTCGACATATATAGGAGTCTCCCTAACAACAAGTAGTAATGCTATTCCTTTACCCTGCTTGGTCATAGCACGGTAGTGGGAGCTGCCAGTTTCACATGTTTTAACTCTGTCAGAGCACTTTGAAAAAGTGGTCTGTGGTATCTGGCTCTCGAGATTCGGAGAACGATGCCTCTTCGATTTTTGAGAAAGCAATCATGCTGGGGGTATGACTCTCGAGATTCGGAGAGCAGTGTCTCTTCGATTTTTGAGGAAGTAATCATGTTGGGAGTCTGGCTCTCGAGATTCGGAGGGTGGTGCCTCTTCGATTTTGGAGCAAGCAATCTTGTTGGGAGTGTTGTCTCGAATGTGAGTAAAGGTTGGGCATGTTTGCTAGTCTACCTTGCCACGAAGCACAAAGGTTGACACATAGGGACTTTCCAATTATCCAGCAATGGTACTGTTCCTTTACCCTCTCTTCGATTTTGAGAAAGTAGTCATGTTGGGAGTCTGGCTCTCGAGATTCGGAGGACGGTGCCTCTTCGATTTTGGAGCAAGCAATCTTATTGGGAGTGTTTTCTCGAATGTGAGTAAAGGTTGGGCATGTTTGCTAGTCTACCTTGCCACGAAGCACAGAGGTTGACACACAGGGACTTTCCAATTATCCAGCAGTGGTACTGTTCCTTTACAGTTGTGGGTAATAATATGGTAGCTAGACCTTCAAAATTTATGTGTCTAAACTTTTGTTAGTGCTGTTTCTTTGCTATTCTTTTACCTTTCTTGGTCAGAGCGATGTAGTGGGAGCTGCAAGCTTCACGTGCTCAACTTTGGCAGAGAACTTTGGCAAAGTTATTTGTGGTACCCATGAGCTATTGTTGCGTGTGGGAAGTGGGTGATTGAACAGTAAGATTCATGTGCTTTCTACTTCACCAGAAGTCTTCGACAGAATGCCCATAATTTCTGCAAAGCTGAGTGTGCGTGTGACAGGTGTTGACAAGGCTAGAAAAGTAGGTGCCTCTTCGATTTCTGAGATCGGCCCTCGTGGTCTCTGAGCAGCCCAGCTTTTGAGAAAGTGAGCGCCTCTTCGATTGATTCGGAGAACGATGCCTCATCGATTTTTGAGAAAGCAATCATGCTGGGGGTCTGGCTCTCGAGATTCGGGGAGCAGTGTCTCTTCGATTTTTGAGAAAGTAATCATGTTGGGAGTCTGGCTCTCGAGATTCGGAGGGCGGTGATCTTGTTGGGAGTGTTTTCTCGAATGTGAGTAAAGGTTGGGCATGTTTGCTAGTCTACCTTGCCACGAAGCACAGAGGTTGACACACAGGGACTTTCCAATTATCCAGCAATGGTACTGTTCCTTTACCCTCTCTTCGATTTTTAAGAAAGTAGTCATGTTGGGAGTCTGGCTCTCGAGATTCGGAGGACGGTGCCTCTTCGATTTTGGAGCAAGCAATCTTATTGGGAGTGTTTTCTCGAATGTGAGTAAAGGTTGGGCATGTTTGCTAGTCTACCTTGCCACGAAGCACAGAGGTTGACACACAGGGACTTTCCAATTATCCAGCAGTGGTACTGTTCCTTTACCCTTGTGGGTAATAATATGGTAGCTAGACCTTCAAAATTTATGGGTCTAAACTTTGTTAGTGCTGTTTCTTTGCTATTCTTTTACCCTTCTTGGTCAGAGCGATGTAGTGGGAACTGCAAGCTTCACGTGCTCAACTTTGGCAGAGAACTTTGGCAAAGTTATCTGTGGTACCCATGAGCTATTGTTGCGTGTGGGAAGTGGGTGATTGAACAGTAAGATTCATGTGTTTTCTACTTCCCCAGAAGTCTTTGACAGAATGCCCATAATTTCCGCAAAACTGAGTGTGCGTGTGACAGGTGCTGACAAGGCTGGAAAAGGCTGGAAAAGTAGGTGCCTCTTCGATTTCTGATATCGGCCCTCGTGGTCTCTGGGGAGCCCAGCTTTTGAGAAAGCGAGCGCCTCTTCGATTTTTGAGATCGGCCTTCGTGGTCTTTGAGCAGCCCAACTTTTGAGAAAGCAAACGCCTCTTCGATTTCTGAGATCAACCCTCGTGATCTCTAAGCAGCCCAGCTTTTGAGAAAGCAAACGCCTCTTCGATTTCTGAGCAGGTGCCTCTTCGATTTCTGAAGCTTCGTCGAGTGCAAATTTTTATAGGGGCAGGCATTAAGTTCCAAAGCACACTTGAATCTCCACCAGTAGAAGCTTCATTCTTGCACTTCTAAGATCTTGATTTGTCCGACCTCTTCTCTCTTCAACACCTTTGAAAATGTCTGGCCCCTCCGACCGTCGTTTTGACTTGAACCTTGTTGAAGAGGCAGCCCCGCCTTCTCCAGACAACATATGGCGCCCATCCTTCGTCTCCCCTACTGATCCTCTTACCGTTGGGGATTCCGTGATGAAGAATGATATGACCGCTGCGGTGGTGGCCAGGAACCTTCTCACTCCCAAAGATAACAGACTACTTTCCAAACGGTCTGATGAGTTAGCTGTTAAGGATTCGCTGGCTCTCAGTGTTCAGTGTGCAGGTTCTGTGTCTAATATGGCCCAACGCCTATTTGCTCGAACCCGCCAAGTTGAATCATTGGCGGCTGAAGTGATGAGTCTCAAACAGGAGATTAGAGGGCTCAAGCATGAGAATAAACAGTTGCATCGGCTCGCACATGACTATGCTACAAACATGAAGAGGAAGCTTGACCAGATGAAGGAAACTGATGGTCAGGTTTTACTTGATCATCAGAGATTTGTGGGTTTGTTCCAAAGGCATTTATTGCCTTCGTCTTCTGGGGCTGTACCGCGTAATGAAGCTCCAAATGATCAACCTCTGATGCCTCCTCCTTCTAGGGTTCTGTCCAGTACTGAGGCTCCAAATGATCCCCCTCCGGTGCCTTCTCTTTCTGGGGCTCTACCGACTGCTGAGACTTCTCCTAAGCAACCTTTGTGAAGGCTCCCTCTTGTGTGCTTATTTTGACTCATGTATATGTACATATTTGTAGTTTATCGGGGATATCAATAAATAAGCTTTCCTTCATTTCAACGTATTGTGTTAAATACACCAAAGCCTTCTTCGCTAAGTTCTTTGAATAATCTAAAAATAAAATAATATTAAAAAATCCATGTACATATCAACTATCCCATTAAGTTTAATGCGATCAAGCTTTATTAAATGGAGAAAATCCACTAACTATTAAAACTGAGCAACAAAAAATATATAAGAAAGAAAAGATAATTAATTAAAATAAAATAAAAGGATTGATGAAAGAACATTTACGCAAACAGAATTCTACCAAATTCCTCCTCAAGGAGCACAGCTCCAATTTGGTCTATGCGCCAGCCAACTCAATCGGAGAAAGCACTATCAACCAATACTTAACCTAGAAATTTAAAAGAATAAATTGTAAATCCCAAATTAAGAACCTAGGAATTGAGAACCCACAACAGAATCTACAAATCCTTAAAAAACCCCTAAATCCCTACACTAGAAATTCACATAAATAAAAAACCCTAATTCATAATTTTCTAAATGTTAGAAAGATGATGGTTGCTGGCAGTATTCTCGACGGCAGTGATGTGTTGTTGGTGGTCGCAACTAGACCTGTAAACAGGTCCGGTTTACTGTGTTTGGGTCGGGTTGAACCCGACCCGTTAATTTAATGGATTATCCAAACCCAACTCATTAAGCTAACGGGTCACCCGAACCTAACCTGTTAAGCTAACGGGTCATCTGTTAACAACTTTTTTTTTTTACCAGGTTAGCAAACAAACAAATTAAAAAAATGCAATTAAGCTCAAACAAAACAAAACTTTGATTCAGGAACAAAATCAACATACAACAATTAATTTGGATAAAGCTTGGACGAAAGAAACCCATAAAGTTAGCACAATGTATCTGCCACTGGCGCTAGACAAAACAACCTTTGGCAATTCCTCTTCTCCCTCTACAAATTTCACCCCTGCTGGCCGAGTGGGTGTTCAGGATTTTGAAGAATTACAGACGTTGTGGGATATCAAAAGCTGAGTTGAGAATTACAGGTGCAGCAAAGGTGAGTGCGAGGGATTGAATCTGAGAGATGTCTCTTTTGACGGAGGTGAAAAGTTTCTGGGAGTCGATGTCGCCGTGTGTGTGCTCTAGCCTCTCAAGGAAGCCTCTGGTTCCAAATTCAGTGCAGGGAAAAAGAAAGAAAAAGAAGAAACTTGGATTTCAAGCGTTAAATTTTCGCGTCCAGCTGATTGCAGCCGTTTGATCAGCACAGGGCCAGCCACTTGGGCTTAGGACTATTGAATTTACACAAAAGTCCTTAATAACGGGTGTTAATGGGTTTCGTGGGTTCACCCAAAATGACCCATTATTTAACGGGTTAACCCGTTAACCACCCAACCCGTTTATCACTCGCCCAAATACTAATTTTAACAGGTCAGGTCGGGTCGAGCCAGGTTGAAAATGCCAGGTCTAGTCATGGCAGCAGTGATGTCGTCGAGGATGAGAGATAGGTGGTGTCGTCGTGGTTCTGGGACCTAGGTTCTCTGGGATGTCATTCAGGAGGAGAGATAGGTGGTGCCGTCGTGGTGGTCGAGACATTGGTGAGAAGAGCGAGTACAAAGTCGGAGTCGCGAAGGTTGATGTCGTCAAGGAAGATATGATAGGAGTGGATGGTTTGGAGACTCTGGATTCTTAGAGAGATGGAGCAGCAGAAGAGTCCATCCATTATATTTAGAACGGGCCTGTCCAGGGCCCCGTTATTCTAAATAATAAGACTCGGCCCGCCCCTAAAATACACACGCCTCACCTCTCCCTGGCCCGTTTATCATCTAAAAAATTGGACCCGCCCTGTACCCACCTCGAACCTTATCTACTCAGCCTGACACGTGGTTCCTTTACCCGTTTGCCCACCCCTAGCCCTATTGGTTCCTATTGGAGATACTCATTTGCCATTTTAGATGGGGGCAAATTAATTATTAAAAGCAAATTTAAAAATTATTGTGTGTAGTTGCATGACAATGTAATTTACAAATTCACGTGTTAAATTTAGGATTTAATATTAATAATTGTATACGAGTTGTAATTCTTATGAAGTTATCCTTTAAGTGAACTTCTGACATAGAATCAATATGCCATGTTGTGGAGAAAGTTTTTGGTGTGTCGGAAACACGACTTGGTACACCAAGTGTCATAGTGCAATTGGTTAATTTTAATTTTAATTTTTAAATTCTTTCTTGAGGTCCAAAAATGTCATATGCAAGCCCAATAAAGTCTCAAAACCTAATTGTTATACAAGCCTCAAGCCAAGCTCAAAATACATGCCAAGGTGTGGAATCGAGAAGGGGTTATATTCGTAATCATGCCATGCTACGTTAATTAAACCATGCATTTGTTTAAATCACACCACGTTCATGCAAATCCATGAATATTTATCACGCCATGCCTTATCACATTAATCACTATTCACGCTAAAGTAAGCCCAAGTCACATGACAGGGGCTTGTCAAGTGAATTGTGGTGTGGGTGGTTATGGAAGTTTTATTGGACCCATGTGGAGTCAAGATTATGGAAGACTTTGTGTTGCTTGAGTGCCCAAAGATCTAAGCCCATAACCTTTGTAGTCCATGTGGGCAAGTTTGAGAGAGAACCAACTTAGTTTCCTTCTTTCCTTAGCAAGCTAACCAACTTAGTTAGGAAAAAACCAAGTCTTGAGCCTTAGAGTCACGTTAAAGCCTAGCAAACAAACATTTAATGAAGAAAGAGAGGCTAACTTTCCTTTTCTAGCTCATGATGAAGATTAACATCTGAAAGCCTGAAGACACGTTACTACAAGTAACGCTTGTGGAAGGCTGACTCAGGAAAGTCGTGCCTCAAGAAAAAGGTAATCATTCACCTACAAAAACAGAGATTATAAGCCATTCGAATGAGATATAATAACACAAAGGTTCAAACATTAGAGGGAGAAACTCAGAATCATTTCCCACAGCCTTGAGTTCTCCCCCAGACTTCCTTCAATCATTTCAGTCATTAAAAACCTCTTTAGAACCCAGGAAGCCTAGTTTATCCAACCTTGAACTCTATATAACTATGCAAACTCTATTTTTCATGCTAAACTAATGAACTTCTAACTTATACACCATACCTCCCATGAGCAAGCCATTATTTATTTAATCATGCTAATCTTCGAGTCATTGATCTAACAAGGATATTTCCAAAGATGAGCTAACTCTTACCAGATATTCCGAGATTTGGTACGAATCCAAACCAAGGGAGACAAGATGACGTTCTCAAAGCCCAAATCCACCTTAACCCAAAAGTCCCCCAATAGTTTTCAACCAATTGTATTATGGTACTTAGTATATCGGGCCGTGTTCTTGGCATACTGAAAAATCTCACCACGTTTTGATGGCCTTCCTATTAATTTGGACAAGAAGTTAATACAAATGACACCTATTAGTTCCATGATCTAGGGTCTATTAAAGCTACTAGTTCAATAACTTGGTCAAAGTTTTGGCCCAATATTAAATTAGGTTCTATCGTAGATGTGAATTAGATTATCGTGTTCTTATATACATAATGTGTACAAAAGCTTTTGTTAATTGTGATTAAACTTGATAAACAAAAGAAAGTCTATTGGGCTACAAGAGGACAAAGTCCTATAACCCAAAGCCCACATAACTTGGAGAATCAAATTTTGGCATATTAACCTAGAACAAGAAATAGAGTTCATTAACTACGAAAACTTGACATGAATTTATTACCATTGTGACATTGCGGTCTAATGATGCAAATATCTTTTCACACGGCAGTATAATATAGTATCCAAATGATGCGTAACGGTGAATCTGTTCTATTTAGTTTGTTTTCCATAGCTATAACAATGGTTTGCTTTAGTGCAAATACTCACAAAACAAGAAAACATTGTGATTCCAAGGTTACCATATTTTGCTTAGCTTATAAAAAGATTTCAGTCTTGAATCCCTATCCAAGATTAGTAATGTTGTAAACTGAAAATAGAAAGGAACGAAGTTACCCGAAAAAATGTAAAAGCCTTGAGTGGTGAATGATTATTGGGATGAGTCGCGGACTAAGTCGCTCTCTTTAAGACGTTTCGCGGCTCTGCCCAAAGTGTGCAAGCAGTTCACAAACACCACGTCGTCCCCAGGATAAAACAGCTTAGAACCTTCTTCTGATAAGATTCTTCCTTGCACACCGGAAGAACCTTCGAACTAAACCTTTTCGATATGTTGCTTTTTAAATTAATATGTAAAACTATTTTTTTTTTCTCTGTTAGCTCCTTTTCCATCCGCCTAACTAGTATATATATTATGTATATAAAGAAACGTTGAGGGGGTAATTGGGGTTGCAAAACCGTTGCAAATCAAAACGGACAAATCATAAAAGCCACAACGGGACAAAATCAAAACATAAGTAAATTCAAACCGGAAATAAAAACAAAACGGTTTGATTGCATAACTCCTTAAGCCAAAATCAATTGACTTTTAATATTGGTAATAAAGCAAAATGTTGTGTATATAATATTGGTAGTAAAACAAAACATAAATATATTTAAATATTTAAATAAAAACATATTTGTTCCAACAAGTAACAATGACAATGAAGATTAACCCAAAAGATTTTCTCCATCTAATCACCAAAACCAAAAACAAAAAAATAACCAAGTGAAGTTGAACCTCTAATCAGTTAGTTGGACTCCCATTGTCAGCCACTCCAACCCCTAAAGCATCACCCAAATTCATTGTCCTTGTCATTTCTCTCCTCCCAATCCCTTCCCCATTCCCCTTCCTCATCATTGCAGCAAACTCCCAATAATCTATCTGCCCATCATCATCCTAATCAATCTCCTTGATCATGTCCTCCAGATGCAGCTCCCCCAATCCAAACTCCCTGCAAGCTTGACTCAGCTCATCAATGGTGATGACCCGCTTCCGTCCTTGTCGAAAAATGAGAAAGCAGACAGTAGATTCTCCTCCCTCTCCAGCTTGTTCAAGTGCACTGTCGCCGCCAGAAACTCGCCGTAGTCGATTGTCTCGCTGCTATCAATGTCAGCTGCCTTCATTAGATCCTTGATCTCAAACTCCATTAGCTCAGACCCTACTTTCCTCAGCCCCTCTTTGAGCTCATCAAACGTGATGCTCCCGCTCCCATCTGCATCAATCATCTTAAAAATCTCCCTCAGCCCGCCAATCTCCTCCTCCGAAAGCCGCTCAGCGATCACTCTCAGCGCCATTTTCTTGAGCTTGTTCATGGTGGAGAACTGCTTCATCCTCGACAGGACAGCCGAGTCCAGCGGCTTATCGAGCGCAATCGTGTCATCTATGATCCACGGATGGCAAAACACCTCATGGGCAGTGATTCTCTTCTGCAATCGTGCACTACTAGAAATCCCAGGCCACGGCTCGGACTCAAAATCCAACCTCCCCTGCAAAATCTGCCGGAAGATCCCAATCTCCGTCTCCGCCCAGAACGGCAGAACCTCACTTAGCAAAATGTACAGAATCACCCCTGCGCTCCACACATCCGATTCCGGCCCGTAGTGCTTCCTCAGCACCTCAGGGGCAACGTAATATTTACTTCCAACAACTTCAGAAAAGGTCTCACCGGGCTTGTAGAAAACCGCCTTCAGCGCCGCGTCCTCCTTCTCGCTTTTGAACAAGAAGTTCTCCGGCTTCAAATCCCGATGCATAACCCTAAGCGAATGACAAGCCTCCACAACCCCAACAATGGTTTTCAGAAGCTTCGCCGCCTCCCTCTCGCTGTAATGCCCTTTCTTCATGATCCTATCGAAAAGCTCACCGCCGCGGCAGAGCTCCATGACCAAATGGACAGCGGCGGCGTCCTCGTAGGTGCCGCGGATTCTGACTACTTGCGTGTGCTCGGAGAGGTGGTGCATGATCTGAATCCCTCGCCAGACATCCTTGAAGTCCTCCCGGCAGAGGAGCTTGCGCTTGGGGATGGACTTGCAGGCTTAGGGGTGTCCGGAGGAGATTTCGGTGCAGAGGTAGGTGGTGCCGAACTGGCCCTTGCCAAGGACTCTCCCCAGAGAGTAGAGGTCGGTGAGGTTCTGGGTCTTATAGGGTAGGACCCAAGTCGTCGGCTTTAATGAGGATGTGGCGACGGAGCTTGATTTGCTGCTCATCGCAGTGAGATCTGAGAGCTCTGCTGCTTTGATGAAAATGGAAGACGATGACTGATGAACCAAGAATTCTGAAGGCCAAGAGCCCTCCTCTCTCTATCTGCTAAAATTGTCATACTTTTCCCAACTTCGTAATAAAAATTCTATTTTTACTGTCCATTTACCAACATTTGTACCATCCTTGTAAACTTGTAATAGAGATGAGTCACGCGTCTTGTAGGCCCTACCTATACTGAAATGTGGTACAAATAGATGATAGGCGTAGAATTTCTCATTTTGTATTGACAATTGAGACAATTGAGACAATTCAGACATGTAATGTAACGTAAAAAGTGTTGTGCAGATAGTATCAGTTTTACTGAAAAAAGGGTGACCTAATGATACTCTTTAATTCATTCGATCCTACAGTTAGAAGAAATTAAGAGAGTGTGTGAGAAGTCCACACACCCCATTCAAGATTGGATAAATTAAATAATTGGAATAAGATTGTGAGTGCTATGAGGTGAAATAATGAACCAATTTAGTTGCGGGTTTGGTGAAGAAATTTGGATGTGGTGTGCTTTTAGTTACGGGTTTGGTACTTTTGTGTTGCGATGTCTTGGTCATTTTCATCACTCGGTCGTTTTCTCTAGTGTTGCTTTTTTGGTAACTGATGGCAAGACTTTTGTGGTGATGATGGCGGCAGACGCCGCTTTTTGCAGTTGGAGATTAGAGATTTGGGTTTTCGTTTTAGTTTATTTAATTAGGCTAAGTTTTTATGTATCTGTTTTACCCCAAGTATACGTGTATTTTGCCTTTGTATTGGCTTGTAACCTTCTATCGAATTAATGAAATATACTTTTCAAACCAAACAAAAAAAAAAACAAAAAAAACAAAAAAATGAAAAGAAAAAATAGATCAGAACAAAACAAAACAAATAGAATTAAAAGTAACACTTGAGCAATCATTAGTTACGATCTAATAGTATATCTTTCAACTTAAAAATATGTGATTTTGTAAGTAATTGATTGTCCTAATAGATACGGTATTCTTTTTTGACCTACTGTGCTCCGAATTTAAACTCTTGCTCATCTTCTTAATGTAGAATATCGTTTGTAGTCAAATTATATGTGAGATTTTAGATTATACTCCACTAAATAACAAACTCGATCAATAGTATATAAAAGAAAAAAAGTATCACTTGAAAGAAAAAGATAAAGATTTCATTATTAGTTTTTTGCTAGGAAAAAAACTTCATTAAGGTAAGTAAATAACCCGGAAACACCTAGAACCTATACAATCAAATAAAATCGCATACTGTGCTTCCCTAGGAAGACCCTATCCCATATACAAATGTTTTCAACGTTATGACCAATACAAAGGCTATCATGCACAGAAACATTTTTAGGTTTCTGTCCGATATGTTGGTTCCAAATTCCCCCAGAAGAAAAGAAGAAAGGGTTGTCATGCATTTTCCATATCTTAAATTATGACTGCTTTACTTTTCCTTACAAAATCAAAGTAGGTATTGCATGAGAGGATCTTCGTTGGATTCTTTTTGTGATGATTTCAGAGATCCTCCAATCATATCCGTTTATCGTACATCGTGCGGTCAGTTTTTATCAAGTATTGTTTATATTCAATTTTAAATAAAGAAAAAATTTACAAAAATTTCTGATCTCACGATATACGATGAACAAATATGATTGAAGGATCCTTAGGCCATCTCTAACCGAGGGCTGGCCAGAGAGCTCGTTTTAGCCCTCTGGCCCTCCAAGATTCTCCAAGATATTAATATTTTAATGAACAGTACAGGGCCATATTTGCCTCCGTCTCCAACCGAGGGCCAGAGGGCCAGAGGGCTCGTTTTAGCCCTGTCACAAGAAACCGTCTCCAACCGAGGGCCAAAGGGCCATAGGGCCAAACATAATTTATTATTTAAAAACTACAACTTAATTTTATTTAAAAATCATGTTGGTTAGTGTTGTATAATTTTTATGTTGGTTAATGTTATTTAATGTTGTTTCATATTGTTTAATGTTGTTTCATGTTACTTAATTTAATTTAATGTTGTATAATGGGTTAGGAAGTTATAGGAAAAAAATAGAATTTAAAAAAAATATGAAACAAATTTTGTGAAATAGAAGTTATAGGAAAAAAATGGAATTTAAAAAAAAATATGAAACAAATTTTGTAAAATAGAAGTTATATGAAAAAAATATGAACCAAATTTTGTAAAATATAAGTTATAGGAAAAAAATAGAATTAAAAAAAAATTGAAACAAATTTTGTAAAATAGAAGTTATAGGAAGTTATAGAAAAAAATAAGAAAAAAAAAAGGTTTAAATTCATAAAAAAAAAAGGTTTACAACGGCTAGTGGCGCTAGCCGTTGGAAGTTTGAATTCAAATTGTTATTTCTGTCGGTTATAACCGACAGAAATGAGAAACATTAAAAAAAAAAAAGCCAGCCCTCCAGCCCTCTCTGATCCCGTGGGACCCTCCCAGATTCCCGAGCCCTCTGGCCTAACCCTCGGTTGGAGACGGTTTTAGGGCTATTTTCGGCCCTCTGGCTCTCTGGACCTTTCGGTTAGAGATGGCCTTAGGATCATCACAAACAGCATTCTGCGAGCATAATTGCATGAAAGGCCTGGCTGGCCACGCATTTTCACATGTTTATTATACTTTTCTTTTTGTTTTTTCTGGTAAAAAGTTACTTTTTACTACTAACTATAAACATACATACAAGCAAACTAAAGCCCCAAAAAAATCACACAAAAAAATGGCCCAAAACAAAACACAAACGGGGCAACCAACAGTTAGGCCCACACATCAAAATGAAGCAACAGAAACCAAGTTTCTACTGCTGTCGCCGTTGCCACAGAGTTTCTTGATCCGTCCAAATCCTCGCCTGTAATCAAGCAACGCCTCTTCGATCGCAACATCCGACTCCGATCTGCTTCCTAAGCACAACCACAAAGCAAGGACAGCCGACAATCAAATGAGATAAGCCAACTTCCAAGATGAAGCCCATGGAAAACCACGAGCAGCACTACTGATAAAGGCAAACAACAAAGAGAAGGCGGTGGTGATGAAACACCTGAGCTCTACGCATGGTCTCAACAATATTCATGACTGAAAATCGGAAAATGGATGAACAAGGAGGAAGGATACTAGCGGGGTAAGAGGACGAGTGATCAGGACAAAAAGTGGGCAAAAACAGTAGAAGCAAGGAAAAGAGAAGAGAATGAAAGAATGGGGGACATGGCGATTGACATCGGCCTCAGTTAGGGTTGGCGGCAATGGATTTGCTCAAATTTGAAAGCCTGACACAAAAAGGTGAGAAATACTCAATAAAGGAGAAACACTCTCACTTGGAGAGAAAGACGCCGGTTCCTAACTTTTCTTTATGATTGAGGCAAAGTTAAGAGAATCTCCAATGCAAGACTTAAATTCTAGACCTAAAGTTATCTCTAACCAAATGGTCCAGAGGGCTGAAAATAGTCTAAAAATCGTCTCCAATCGAGGGTTAGGCCAGAGGGCTCTTGGGCCCCACGAAATCTGAAAGGGCCAAAGGGCTGGCTGCATGCAATCAGCCAGCCAGCCCAGGCTGGTTTCTATTTTTGCTTAAAACTATCGGATATAACCGATAGGATTAAGAGCAATAGTATCGGTTATAACTGAGTAGGGAAAATTTTGAATATAACGGCTAGCTGACGTCAGCTAGCCGTTATTTTTTATTTTATTTTTTTACAGTTTATTTATTTACAAAATTTTTCCTATAACTTTTATTTTTTAAATTCTATTTTTTTCTATAACTTCCTATAACTTCTATTTTTCAAAATTTGTTTCATATTTTTTTTTAAATTTCATTTTTTCCTATAACTTCTATTTTGGCCCTCGGTTGGAGACGGTTTTTTGTGAGCCAAAACGAGCCCTATGACCCTGTGGCCCTCGATTGGAGATGGAGGCAAATATGGCCCTGTACTATTCATTAAAATATTAATATCTTGGAGGGCCAAAGGGAAAAAACGAGCCATCTGGGCAGCCCTCGGTTGGAGATGGCCTAAATTCTTACATTTGGGTCTCAAAAAAGGTAGTGAATTTATATATTTTAGTTTTCATATCCATGCAAAGACTCAAATCGTAAAACATATTTTGAGTTTTAAGATTTGAGTCTTTGCATCAGAGGAGAAAAGAATGGACTCAAAATTCAAATTTTGGGTTTTAACAATTTAGGTATGTGTGTCACATCCCGGCCCGAGATGTGACAATTTGGTATCAGAGCCAATCTTTGGCCAGAAGTGTGCTGACGAGGACGTCGGGCCCCTTAGGGGGATTGATTGTTACATCCCACATCGCCCAGGGGAGTGAATCCTGTAAGCCTTGTATGTATATTCCCATCTCTACCTAGCACGAGGTCTTTTGGGAACTCACTAGCTTCGGGTTCCATCGGAACTCCGAAGTTAAGCGAGTTTGCGCGAGAGCAATCCCATGATGGATGAGAGTTTGCGCGAGAGCAATCCCATGATGGATGACCCATTGGGAAGTTCTCGTGTGAGTTCCCAAAAACAAAATCGTGAATGCGTGGTCGGGGCCCAAAGCTAATAATATCATGCTACCGTAAAGTCGGGTCCGGGATGTGATGGGGGCCCGGGCCGGGATCTGACAATGTGCATTGGAGATGGTTGTAACTCAAATCGTATTTTTCTTGGTTGAATAAAACTTTACCTTGTTGCATGGGCTCTACCAAAGGCCAGAATCTCATAATGGAACCAAAATTGGGTCTCACTTTACCTAAAAACTCAAAAATGAGTTTCAAGTCTCATGTGCATTGGAAATGCTCTAGGATTCACATTAAAAGTAGTTTTCTTGTAGATTTCTAGCAAAATTAAATTGATCTCTAAAATCTAACCGAAGTTTAGACTTATTCTTTGAACTAATAATTCGTTACTTGAGATATCTAAATTTAACAAAACCCGGCCCATTAATTACGTTGCAGAACACAAAACCCACGATTGATCGTGAAATTTCACTCTAGTTTTAGGTTTGGTTCCTGAACTTTTCCCATAGTTTAAATTGGTCCGTGAAATTTGACTTTTGTTTTAGTTTAGTCTTTGCAATTTCACTCTAACATAATTCTTGACGAAAGTTAACGGTATAGACCAATGCTGCATGTTTTGATCTTTACTTTCTACAAGAAAAGAGGAAAATTTCTTGTACATTCTATGTTCATGATGCAAGTAAAGATGGAATAATCGATTGGAGCAGTGAAACAAAAAGACTTTAAATACTTAGTTACCATAAAAACAAAACTTGGATACAACTCAATTTCCTACTCCAAATATTTTACAAGCTCATTATGTTCGTAAAGCCTTGATCCAATCAATTTCGAGCTTGAAATCACCCGCTCCGGTTCTAGCACCTGGGAGACCACCTTCTGCATTGACCGATAGAGACATCCCAACGACGCGAGAAGGATTCATTTCCATTTCTGCATCTATAACATTTCCTCTCCATGTTGGTAGATACCGAGCAAGAGGAATCTGAAACATCAAACGTAATCAGCAGAACGCAATTGAACTGTTTCTACCATTGGAACAAATTTATAGATGCACTGACAAATGGAAAACTAGTTCAGTGTTTTTGGAGTTTCCTTTCCTGGTGTTATCATATAGGAATTGAATGGTACCCTAAGATAAATTGAATTTCATGTTTTTCGGGTTTGAATTTCATGTGTCTTTGGGATCTCAAAAGACAAACCCAAGAAACATGAAATTCATGGCTCCCTAAGAGGGCCGGGTCCATCATATCACGTTTCTAATCACCAAAGGTTGAGGTAAGTAGAACTTGCCTTTGCAATGTACCAGTTGTCTTTTGGTACAAAGACAAAAGCCTGCCACGAATTATCTTCTTCTTGCCCAGGCGAATTTACCCAATTTTCTGTATAGATCTACATATGCAAGAACCACATCAGTTAGAAAATGACAAACAAAGAAGTATGGATTTACTTGTCTTACATTCCAATTCCTCGAAAATACTCACTGTAGATATGTAGCACCTTCCATCTCCCTTAACTTTCAGTGCTATGGTATCGTATGGGTCCAAATCAATGAAGCCGTCAAACTGCAGAAGACACAAATAAATATTGAAATGGTGCCTACTAAAACCTGTCGTTGGTGGACTCTATCTATATCATTATGATGTAAGCTTGAACCCAAAATTTGCATTATCGTCATTGCACATATGTGTAACAATTTTTTCACGTCCAAGGGAGTAAAAAACTGGAAACCAAAGATCTTCACTCATCAAAAGTGAAGAAAAACCACAATAAAACACATGCATGCATGAAATTAAAATCAACAAACAACAATTTACTGTGACTTAGCTAATAATTTGACACCGTATGGAACATCTACAGGAACATCTACAGAATAGTAATATTTCAAATATCATTAGCAAAACTCTTCAGTCTTCATTTCTTGTCTGTATACCTATAATGTTGGTATACTGTTCACAGCTCACCTTTTTGGACCGCATTCCACAAAAACCGCTCCTGTTTATCTTCAGTTTTGCACCCTCAATGAAATCCAACGAAAGGTTACCCGAGAAAATTCCTAAAAATTTAAAGGAGAATTGTTTCAGAAGGTAAGTGCATATCAGATATTGGTAACAGTAAATATCATGAGAGCTGGTAAGCTAGTAGCATAACATGGATTCATAAACTTTGCAATTCCAGAAGTTAGTGCAATGATTACTCCTATCTGATATTAATTCGCAGTTTCATGCTCTTCATTTCTTGAAAGATCTTGCTTAACTTTTCCATGTTTGAAAGGTTATGTTTACAGGAAAAATAGCTTAAATCAGTAGCTGCTAGCTATAGAAAATATTTGGTATGCACTATCCATTACCAGTGGGTCCATTTTCATTATCTGGGATCTCTAAAGATGCCGAGGACAACCCTGCAAAAGAAATAGGTGATGATAGTACACTAGAATCTCAACAACTGTACATCCAAAATGAAAGTGAACAAAAAAAGCAGTGAAATCAATACAACAATTTATATGAGAGGAAGCTACAATTCCATCAACTGATACAAATAAAAGTTCATACACGGAAAAACTCCACTATAAATCATAACTGCAATCATATGCAAGGAGACTAAATAGCTAAGCATAATTCCCAACTGCTTAGAATTTTCCTATATATTCATAAAGGGAAACATCAAAATTATGTACATCGATACCTCCATATTCAGAGTCAGAATATAGATGCCACTTCTTGAGCTCGTCCTTCGAATTGAAATTGAAAATAAATCTCTCAGTTGGAGGCACCAGGTCTTCAACGTTCCATGTAAGTGCTAAAATTGTCATTCGATGTACGAAACCAGGATAATGTTAATTCAAATAAATTGTTTCAATATTGATAACTTCACACAAGTTTCATAACTTCATCTATCAATGTCGAAAGGCCAAGCATCTGTACTCATTTACTGATATGAAAACAATTAGACTTTACCCATATAACTAAAGGAACACAAATGCGGAAATGCTTGGCCATCATAATTCTTTTGGTGTTAAAGTGTTAATGTACCATTAAGGCATTAATCATGATCTTAAATATAATCGAACATGGTAGGTGACATATTTTATATTCTCTAACTTTCTAGAATTATAAGTAATAATGTAAGTATAAACAAATCAACGCATTTCACTCCCCAGGACAAAAAGAAATAAGCAGAGGGACCAATTTTATGGAAGGTAAGGCAGTTACACAAATTTCATATACATGAGAGTCTCTACTGTATCATGGCAGGAGATGGAGAACAAAGAAACAGATGGCAACAATACCTTTCTTGGTTGCATTTAAGGAAGCTTGCAATATCCCTCGAAACCTGGACATTTCTCTTTCCACAAAGTTTCTACATTAACAAAAAAGCCAAATGATGTAGAAATTTCAGCAAGTAATAATACAGAAACAGTATAACGAGCGAGAAGAAACACTCTTGACCAGTGTGATTGGAGTTCCATTGTGTATAAAATGTCCCTTTGTTTTCCAACATAAACAGTATGCTTGGATGAAGTACCAAAGAACTTCACGATGAGATTTAAGTGTAGAGATATTTTAAAGTGATTTGTTTGGCTAAAACCTAAACATGATGGCATTTACTGTGGGGGCTCTAATACTTGAGAAGTAGTTCGGTATGTATATAGTGATGTCCCCATAATGCATATGCACATATATTAAACAAATCATCTCAAGATTAGGAGTGAACTCATTACGACAAAAATAGGCTATAAAGGGTCTCAATACTTAAGTGGGACATTATCTCAAACACCATATAGACAAGTTGGGATACCCAATCAGAATTTACAGAGTCAAACGCAAAGTTCCAGAATCTATGTGCACCAAATTCATATCATATAACTTATCATATTTCATTTACATACACACACAGATCACATCCACATTCCCACCTAAACCCAAATCTCATATACAAGTACTACATCTCAAAACAGGGTAGATGCACATTTGAATTTCCACCGCACATGAATTGTCCGAATGATTTCCAAAATTATAAGAATCCAGAAATTTATGAATTAAATAGTATAAACTCTGAACAATCAGATGTAACCAACGAAATCGAAAACTCTTTAGTTAGGAATATTTAGTTTTCCAAAGTTGCCTAAAACTGGAGCATTAAGTAGTTGCATAATGCCTATGCACCCTAGTGTGGGTTCGATCCCTACCGATCACCCTCCCAACCTAACGTTCAACAATTTAACCCACTAAAACTATCGTTTGTCGGAAAAAAAGAAAAAGAAAACAGTAGCTGCATAATTATACCGGTTTGAAGTTTAGTTTCTGATTACAACAATTCCTTGATCTCTGCAGTTCAAAACAACAAAATTCTACTTAAAATCCAATATAATAAAAAAATTACAGCAACCCATTTACGTAGTTTACCCAATAAACAAAACCCATGAAACCCCATTTTACATTTACTGGGTTTTGCCTGAGAAAAACCCGTCCAGCATCCATAAATCCACAAGTATGAACTATGAGAAACAAAAACGATACAGAAAAATAAAACCCATTTCCGATAAATTTGAATGGATTTAGAATTTGCGGTCTGTAATTGTAGGGAAGAGAGAGCTTACCGAAGTTAGTTGGATTAGAGTCACCGAAACTCCCACCGAATCCAGTCCTTTGTTGGAGTGGGAGCCGTTTTAACTTGTAAGATTCAAAGAGTTTCCAAAACAAGATACGGTGCAGTTTGGGGGTTCAAATCTCCTACACCAAAAAAGTGTGTCCTCTTGTGACCTATCGTAGGAGTTTGCTTCGTATGTTATAGGTACCATACTTAAAATTTCCGCCTAACGAGAAAGTAGGGGTGGGTTCGGTTTAAATTGGTTCGGTTTTTTGCCAAAACCGAAACCAAACCGAAATTTCGGTTCGGTTCGGTTCATTTTTTTTTCGGTTCGGTTTTTTCCGGTTCGGTTTCGGTTTGGTTTTGGTTTTTTGTTTTTTTTTTTTCAAAAAATGAAAAACATTGAAATTTTAAATTTTAACATATCCAACACAATCATAACATAAGCATTCTAACTAGAATCAAAGACAATGAAAATAAACATTTAAAATTGAACTAAAATCATCAATCAAGTCTTCCAAAGTCCAAACTCACAACCTCACAACACAAAAATCGTACAAATGACTTAGAAAAGTTAAATTGTATGATGTTGTTCAAAGATCAAGGTTGTTTGCTTGTAATTGCATGTTGACAACTTGATTAGTAAAAATAATGCGTGGGTGGATTTATTTAGTGTGTGTTAGATTCTTTTCCATCACAAATTACCCAAGTAATCTACCCGAAATAAATGTTTATGGATTCTGTTACATGTTATATGAGAGTAGATTTGGAAAAGAAAGCTAGGACAGAAGTAGGCAGTGCTATGGAGATGGATGTAGATACTTCTGGAGGAGGTTTGGTTCCGGAACCTTATATGGGGGATAAATAATAGGTTAGGGTTTAGAGTTTTTATAGGCATTTTTTAAATATTTTGAGCTTAAAGTTTGGCAACACATTGGGTTTAGCACATTTTAACTTACAAATTGGGTTTAGAAAATAATACCCAAAACAAATAATTAAATAAAAAAATTAATTTAATTAATTCGGTTCGGTTCGGTTTAGTTCGGTTTCTAGATCACTAAAACCGAACCGAACCAAAAGAATTCGGTTCGGTTCGGTTTTTTCAATTCGGTTCGGTTTTTTCGTTCGGTTCGGTTTTTTCGGTTTCGGTTCGGTTTGATTTTCGGTTTTTTTCGGTTTTCGGTTTTTTGAACCCACCCCTACGAGAAAGCATAAGCCGCGTAATGCTCGTACGTAATAATTTGATATCAAATTCACGATTTACAAGATTTGAATGTAAGATCTTTCATTTATAAGAGTAATAATACTAGGCGTAGTAGAAAGGGAAACATGTTTACTTATTTAGAATGAGGACAATCATGAATAGGGGAATGATAACAGAATGGGGTGACTTACTAGTTCTCTCATTTTGATCCTTATTTTGTAGGAATTGGATTACGGAATTTCAAGGTGGAACCAATATTTACACTATATTTGGATGAAGAAATTTTAAATTACTAAGAGCATCTCCAAAGGAGATGTCAAAATGTCCAAATCAGCAATAACAGTAAAGAAAGACAGCTACAATGTTTTCCAACCGAGAAGTCAAATCTAATATGGAATGACATGGAATAACAACTCTACCCCTTGCTGTCAAATTTGACATCAGCGTCAAATATTTTTTTTATTAATTTGTTTATCAGATTTACAACAATTGTTATTGAGAACTTCAAGCTTCTGGGTTTTGTTAGGGCAGTCGGGCAGGTTGCCGCAGTTGAGATCGAACTTCTTGGTCCCCTGAGAAGCCAAATCAGATATACAACAATTGTTATCGGGAACTTCAAGCTTCTGGGTTTTGTTGGGGCAGTCAGGCTGGTCGCCGCAGCTGAGATCGGGTTTGAGCTTCGCTGGAAATGTGGGTTCGCCTTGGTCCTTAGTTCCAGCCATGAGTGAGCAGTAGAAGGATTGGCTTTAGTGAGAGGTTAGCAGGGAGAAAGATTGGACCTCTTGGGATGGTGAGTTTTAGGGTTTTAAAACGCCACAAAGATGATAGGAGAGGTCTAGAAAGAAGGGGCATAAAATAATAGTTTAATAAAATAAAAGGAAAAGAAAATAGTGTAATAAAATAATATTTAATTTGATATACCGGGTGGAGAGTAAAATTTTGAAAGATGTCAAAATGCCACATAGGTTGTCAAATTCAAATTTTATGTTCAAAATTTGACATCTCATTTGGAAATGCTCTAAGAAATTTTAAAATGACGGGATTTTATTTTATAGAATTTGTGAATATTTTTGTTTGGTTAACCTAAAAGAACAATGGAATTGAATACAAAATTGTTATTTTTAAACTCTCTATCATAGAAATTGAGAAATGACACCTATTTACATGGAATTTAAACTTGGGAATTGGAGGTCCCAAATTCCAAGTTTTTTTCCCACGCTGAAATTCTAAATTTCTATATTTATGAATCTAAACGAAGGAATTCGTTCATGTCAATTTATAAATTCTGACTTTTATCCAAATTCTAATTTCATTTCCCTCGTTCAAACATATTGTTAGTCTCTCTTTGGACCACTCTTTTCAATTTCATATATGTTAAGAAACACATGAGATGATAAGAATCAAAATAATTGTAATACTCATGTTTTAGTAATCGCAAAGAAATAAAGAATAAGAATGGTTTCAATTCTTACTTCTTTTTTCTGCACGGTTACCGTGAGAGATGGCTTTGAAATAGTGTTAAATACATATAACTAGAAACCCTTTGCATGCTATAATTTTTCAACGATTTACAGAAACTAGACAATTGAAATAAGAGCATACAAATATTTTTCCACAAATACATAAAACGAATAATGATGGCATATATCCATTTATTTATTTATCATATTAATTAAAGATAAAAGAACAACTAAACATCTCAGAACCTCATATTGAATCTAACATGTATATTACAATGAAGTTAAAGAAAATTAAAAAAACCAAGTATATATACACTGATGAAACTAGTAACATATCTGTTGATGCACAAAATCGGTGAGGACTTTTGTACACCAGAAAGTGTCAAGTTTGTGACCTTCGCTAGATTGCTTCGGTCACTAGTGTGGATAAATATGTAAATGGATAGAGACAAGGAAGAAAACACAAGATGTACGTGGTTCACCCAGATTGGCTACGTCCATGGAGTAGAGGAGTTCTTATTAATTGTGAAGGGTTTACACAAGTACATAGGTTCAAGCTCTCATTCAGTGAGTACTAGTGAATGATTTAGTACAAATGACATTCGAGATTATTGTGGGAAAATGATCTCCTTTTATAGAAGAGAGTTTCTAGCTTTGTTCTGGCCTTGACACGTGTCATGCTGTGATTGGCCTTTGATGTTGACACGTGTCGCCCTGTGATTGGCCTCTTGGTGTTGACACGTGTTGTGCTGTGATTGGCCTCCTGGTTGCAGGGAAACTCTTCTGGGTCCTTGACGGTATAACGTTGATCGGTGCGTGGTAGTTTCGGGATTGGTCAAGTATGGTACAAATAGTGCTCCCCTAAATTCCCGAGTGAGGGAAGCTCTACGGTTGGGGACTTGCAAGATCCAAGCCGCTGAGTAATCACGAAACTTCTAAGTACTGAAGTGTGGTATCGTTTTCACTTGCCTTATCTGTCTCATAAGTAGATGTGGCATCTTCTCTGGAAGTACTTTTCCTTCATCCATGGGTGATATCTTTAACCGATGGAGATGCACAAGGTAATGTATCAATTTCACTTGAAGCTTACTTGTAGTTTCGGGCTTGGTCAAGTGCGATACAAACCCTATAGTAGGAGTCCCCCAAGTCTCTGAGCGAGGAGATATGCCGAAAGAGGTGACATACAAAGTAAGCAATCAGAGTTCCAAGCAGTCAATCTTAGATCGAAAGTTTGATCTCGTGTTCCGGCTGATTGTTCTCCTTCTCATTGTTCTGTAGACATCAACAAGGACAAAGAAAAAGACATGGAGAAGAGATGATATAAGATACTTTTGCTTTTGAAGAAGTAACTTTCCACATGCTTATTCTTGAACTGGGCTGGAGGGTTTTTTGGTTTCCTCCAGAGTATAAGGCTGACTCAAGAATTTGAAAAAACGGTATGTGGTATTTGGAAAGTTGATGTTGCGTGTGAAGATTGCAGACACGCTTTATCCAAGGAAATCTGGCTCTCGAAGTTCGGAGAGCGATGCCTCTTCGATTTTCGAACAAGCAATCTTGTCGGGGATTTGACTCTCGAGATTCGGAGAACGGTGCCTCTTTGATTTTTCAGAAAGCAACCATGTTGGGAATCTGGCTTTTGAGATTCGGAGAGCAGTTCTTCTTCGATTTTTGAGAAAGCAATCCTGTTGGGAGTCTGGCTTTCGAGATTTGGAGAGCAGTGCCTCTTCGATTTTTTAGAAAGCAATCCTGTTAGGAGTTTGGCTCTCGAGATTCGGTGAGCAGTGCCTCTTCGATTTTTGAGCAAGCAATCATGTTGGGAGTCTGGCTCTCTAGATTTGGAGAGCGGTGCCTCTTCGATTTTTGAGCAAGCAATCATGTTGGGAGTGTTTTCTCGAATGTGAGTAAAGGTTGGGCATTTTTGCTAGTTTGCCTTGCCATGGAGTACAGAGGTTGACACACATAGGGACTTTCCAGTTATCAAGCTGTGGGGATGTTGCTTTACCCTTGTGGGTAATAGTAGGGTAGCTGGACCTTCAAAATTTATGTGTCTAAACTTTGTCAGATATCTTTGGCAAAGTTATTTGTGGTACCTGAGGAGCTGATGTTGCATGTGGAGATTGTCGATAGATTTTACTCAGGAAAATCCATTTCTCGAAGTCCGGAGAGTGGTGCCTCTTCGATTTTTGAACCAACGGCCATGTTGCCCTTTCTTTTATAGGGGCACCAATTGTGTGCAAGAAGTACGTTCAGAGAGTTATTGCTTGTAGGAATTTTCCTCTTATTTTTGTACTTCAGAGATTTATTGGACCTCATTTCTCCTTCATCATTTCTGAAAATGTCTGGCCCATCCGATAGTCGCTTTGACTTGAACTTTGGTGAAGAGGCAACCATGCCTGATCAAGACAACATATGGCGCTCATCCTTCTTATCCCTTACTGGTCCTCTTACCGTTGGGGACTCTGTGATAAAGAATGATATGACCGCTGCGGTGGTGGCCATGAACCTTCTCACTTCCAAAGAAAACAGATTACTTTCCAAACAGTCTGATGAGTTGGCTATTAGGGATTCTCTAGCTCTCAATGTTTAGTGTGCAGGTTCTGTGTCTAATATAGCCCAACGCTTATTTGCTCGAACTCGCCAAGTTGAATCATTGGCGGCTGAAGTGATAAGTCTCTCAAACAAAAGATCAGAGGGCTCAAGCTTGAGAATAAACAGTTGCACAGGCTCGCACATGACTATGCTACAAACATGAAGAGGAAGCTTGACCAGCTGCAGGAATCTGATGGTCAGATTTTACTTGATCATCAGAGGTTTGTGGGTTTGTTCCAAAGGCATTTATTGCCTTCGTCTTCTGGGGTTGTACCGCGTAATGAAGCTCCAAATGATCAACCTTCGATGCCTCATCCTTATGGGGTTTTGCCCAGTACTAAGGCTCCGAATGATCACCCTCTGGTGCCTCATCTTTCTGGGGCTCTGCCGACTGCTGAGATTTCTCCTGAGCAACCTTTGTGAAGACTCCATCTTATTTGTTTATTTTGATTCATGTATATGTACATATTTGTAACTTATCGGAGGTATCAATAAATAAGCTTTGCTTCATTTCAACGTATAATGTTAAATACACCAAGGTCTCTTTCACTAAGTTCTTTGAATTTTTTCTTTTGTTAAAGCTTGTATGTTGAAGCTTTGTGAGTGAAGCATGTAGGTTGAGATAATGCTCCCTTAATTTCTCGAGTGTGGAAAATTTCTTGGTTGGGGACTTGAAAAATCCAAGTCACCGAGTAGTCGTGAAACTTCCAAGTACCGAAGAGTAGTAGCATATGGTAGGAGTCCCCCAAGTCTTTGGTCGAGGGAGTTGACAAAGAGGTGTCTTGCTAGTAGCCAAGTTTCCAAAGTAACAAAACTTCACTATTTTTCTTTTTAAGTGGTAGCCCAAAACTCCTCCTTCATATGTATTTGGTATGAAAGTTGTTAGGCCCAAGGAAGGGGAGGCCTAGGCTTTCCTCTTTTTTTTTGAATTTTTTTTCGAATTTTTTATTTTTTTTTCGAATTTTTTTTTAAATTTCCGAATTTTCGAATTTTCGAATATATATATATTGTTGTTTTTTGTTTTTTAAGCTTTATAGGTGAAACTTTGGTGTTGAAGTTTTGTAGGTGAAGCTTTGAGGTTGAAGCTTTGTTGGGTACCATGAATTGATTTTGCTTCACACTTGATCAAGAGTGTGTGAAGCTTTTGAGAATTGTAGTTGCCCTCCATTTGTTGAAGCTTTTGTTGGTGAAGCTTTGTAGGTGAAGCTTTGAGGTTGAAGCTTTGTTGGGTACCATGAATTGATTTTGCTTCACACTATCTTGATCAAGAGTGTGTGAAGCTTGTGGCATTTGTAGTTGAAGCTTTGGTGTTGAAGCTTTCTAGGTGAAGCTTTTGTGTTGAAGCTTTGTAGGTGAAGCTTTGGAGTTGAAGATTTTGTAGGTGAAGCTTTTGTGTTGAAGCTTTGTAGGTGAAGCTTTGGAGTTGAAACTTTGTAGGTGAAGCTTTGGAGTTGAAGCTTTTGTAGGTGAAGCTTTGGAATTGAAACTTTGTAGGTGAAGCTTTGGAGTTGAAGTATTGTAGGTGAAGCTTTTGTGTTGAAGCTTTGTAGGTGAAGCTTTGGAGTTGAAGCTTTATAGGTGAAGCTTTTGTGTTGAAGCTTTGTAGGTGAAGCTTTGGAGTTGAAGCTTTGTAGGTGAATCTTTGGTGTTGAAGCTTTGTAGGTGAAGCTTTTGTGTTGAAACTTTGTAGGTGAAGCTTTGGTGTTGAAGCTTTTGTTGGCACCATAAATTGGTTTTGCTTCACACTGTCTTGATCAAGAGTATGTGAAGCTTTTGAGAATTGTAGTTGCCCTCCATTTGTTGAAGCTGTTGAATTTCCCAATTTCCTTTTTTTTTTTTTTTTTTGGGAAAACTAGAAATTTAAAAATGTGGGAGAGACAACATATACAAATTTTGCTTCCACACTGTTGAGCAAGAGATTGTGATGCAAGCCACACCTTGTAGTAGTCGAAGGTTTGGATGAACCATATAAATTGAATTTGCTTCGAACAGTCTTGATCAAGAGTGTGTGAAGCTTTCTACGAGTTGTAGTGTTTGCATTGTTACAGAGGAGAAATGTCTGAAGCAGATGTAAGAGGGCTGAAGAGCTTGATCTTCGTATATCACGCACTGAAGCCGTTGTTGGCTTGCAATAAGACTTTGTTGGTGACTATAACTCTTGATAGGCATAAGTGCTCCTCTAGTTGAGTTGTAAAACTTGAGGGTTTTTGATTATTTGTGAATACTAGGAGTTCACATGTACAAGTTGTACCACTCGTCTTCTGGTTGGTGGAATGAATGGTAAGTTGCTTTCATCACTTGGTTGGTGGTACGAATGTGAGTTCCTTTATCACCTTTCATCATATTTCATCACCTGGTTGGTGGCACGAAGATGAGTTCCTTCTTCACCTGGTTGGTGGCATGAGTGGCAAGTTGCCAAATGATATTAGAGTACAGGTTGTACATTTCATCACCTGGTTGGTGGCATGAAGAAGAGTACGGGTTGTACATTTCATCACTTGGTTGGTGGCATGAAGATGAGTTCCTTATTCACATTTCATCACCTGGTTGGTGAGAATAAGGGCATGGTGTCGAGGCACATTGTAGCAAGTGTCAAATGACACAAAGTATGTTGAACCTTTTCGAAGCACAGTTGGCTTATGTATGGATGTGTTGGAATGTATGATGTTTATGTATGAATGTGTTGGAATGTATGATGTTTATGTTGATTGACATGAGTGATGCTTATTAATGTGTTGCTATGCATGAAGGGATCCATGCTTTCGATATGTGAACCACGTTGGTTGTAACACTTAGTATCACATACTTTGTGTCAAAGTACGCATGTTAAAGCTCTGAGTTGGAGTATAGGGGTAGGTTAGCGTAGACCAAGTGTTCCAGTGCTAGGAATGCAAAAGACTCAGAAGAAGTTGTCTGAATTCCCTCTTCTTTAAATATTTGCCGAATGGCTTGTGTGACAAAAGATCTCAAGCGGTTGAGAGTCAAAACATTTGTAATGTGTATGCCTTCTTATAATAACATTTCCTTCAATTCCTAGTCTTCCACTTTGAAAGAGTAAGGCTTGGCCCCATAGTCATAATAGTCGACGGTACGTTCACCCCTGGTTGTCTTGATACAAACTTTTATCCCTTTTGTTGTAATGGGCTTGCTGAAAGTAAAAATCATTCCTCTTACCAAGAGACAAATATGTTTGGTGACTTAGCGAGTAGCTAAATGAGGCAGGAGATGATGCAATGGATGTCTGAATGGCCAAGAACTCCTCACTTGGTAGAACTTGACTTCCACTTCCCACTTGTTGATAGGGGTTAACCATATGGGGGTTCCCTTGGTATGTCTTTGCTTCGGCGGAGGCGTGGTTGTAAGCTTGTGCCATCACCTCAGGGTAAGTCTTCCAAGTGTTGGCATTAATCATGTACTTGAAGAAGCAATCACGTAGGCTTGTCGTGAAGGCTTTGAGGGCGGTCTTGTCATATACCTCAGCGCAGCGAGAATACTCATGGCTGAAGCGATCGGCATACTCTCATAGTGACTAGTCCAGTTTCTGATGAATAGTGTACAAGTCATCTGCAGAATGTAAGCAATCGGTCTGGAAGATGTGTTGAGAGACAAACAGTTTCCTTAGTTCCTCAAATGAGTCTACTGTCTCGGTGGAAAACGACAATACTAGTTTAGAGCTCCGCCATAGAGGGTGGAAGGGAAGAGAAGACATCGCTTTTCGTCGGTGTGCATCCGATATGCCATGGTGGACTCAAAGAGGTTAAGGTGTTCAATCGGGTCATTCATTCCAGTGTAGAGTTGTAAACCAAGCTTTTGTTTTGTCTTCGCTTGAAGGGGGGTGTCGAGGATCCTCCTTGTGAGAGGACCAGGCCTGGGTTGGTTCCAATCAGGTATCTCGGCCTGACGTTCGGCCTTCAACTTGTTTACTTCCTCAATGAGCTGTAGGCCAATGGGGTCCTGAGTGAAGTCATGTACCACTGGAATTTTCTTCCTTAAGTCTCCATCGTCTTTCGGAAGTAGGAAAGTTTGAGTAAGAGCATGTGATTTTTCCTTGGACTCACCGTATTGACTTCTAGAGCGAGTCTGTCGGAATACCTCCGAGTCCCATGTACCTTCATGTTCCTCTGGAACCTGTCATTCCTTCCTTAGATGGGCAGCTGGCCTGGGTCGTAGGAGGGGACTGAGTCTTTCAGAAACCCTTAGGTCATTGATCTTCAAGCTTATGTGGAGGGGATTCTCTCGACGTTGCTTTACGAAGTCTCGGCAGTCACGATAAACGGCTTTCGATCCTTCCAACCCTTCTGCAAGGAGGTGTTTTCCTCCACTTCTCCTGCTTCGGGTCGAAGCAGCTGGGTTGAGAGAAGTCTCTTGTTGATCAATGTTTTAATGATTAGCTCGCTCCTCATCAGGGATACCCATGTCGAAGGAAAGTGACCCTCTGTGTTGGGGGGTACCCAGATGATGGTTGATGTCCACAGGGGCAATAAGCTCGCGTGTTTGAGTACGCATAGTTTCATGGAACGTCTCAAAGAGCTTCTCATATTGTTCTTGGAGGATCTCATTCTTTATTGCTATCTTGTTGTTTTGAGCCTCCAGCACATCGACTTTAGCTTGAAGAACGAGCTTCTTTCCTTTCTTCTTTCGTTGCTTCGCACTAGGTGCAAGAAGGGTGTCATTCTGTGTGCCGTGGCTTTCTTCGTTCCATATGTTGAAGAGGGATGCCTGGTCAAAAGAGAGTGTACGAATGGTGGAAACCAGCTTGACAAAGTTGAAGAGAGTGGGAATAAGTGTCATCCCCACAGACGGCGCCAAATGTTGATGCACAAAATCGGTGAGGACTTTGGTACACCAAAAAGTGTCAAGTTTGTGACCTTCGCTAGATTGCTTCTGTCACTAGTGTGGATAAGTATGTAAATGGATAGAGACAGGCAAGCAAACACAAGATATACGTGGTTCACCCAGATTGGCTACGTCCACGGAGTAGAGGAGTTCTCATTAATTGTGAAAGGTTTACACAAGTACATAGGTTTAAGCTCTCATTCAGTGAGTACTAGTGAATGATTTAGTACAAATGACATTCGGGATTATTGTGGGAGAATGATCTCCTTTTATAGAAGAGAGTTTCTAGCTTTGTTCTGGCCTTGACACGTGTCATGCTGTGATTGGCCTTTGATGTTGACATGTGTCACCTTGTGATTGGCCTCTTAGTGTTGACACGTGTTGCGCTGTGATTGGTTTCTTGGTTAGAGGGAAACTCTTCTGGGTCCTTGACGGTATAACGTTGACCGGTGCTTGGTAGTTTCGGGATTGGTCAAGTATGGTATAAACAATATCCATAAACACTAGCAAGCTCTAAAACCCTCCATGACTCCATCAAAGCCAGATCATCTACAAACAAAAGATAAGTACATTCCAAAGTGATTTTTACACACCCTTTTTAGCTTCTCATACTGTTTGGACTCAAAATATTGGGTTTGGACTGAGTGTGACTTTGAGCTCGGCCTACTCGGCCCAGAATGAAGACTTTCAGTGCCCAGGATAGCTCTTCGAGACCACATCAGCCCAAGGTGGGGTAGCCAAATCCTAATCAATGTTTGACTCTTGGGGAGTCAGTTTGGATTTGGTTGAGTCCTAAATCGAGTAAAATTGTTAAGGATCAGGATGAACGTTGATAAGATTCATAATATTCCAAGAATCAACCTTCATAGCTGATCAAGACCAAGAATGAATTAAATACAGAAAATGGACTAGGTTCAAAGTTCGAAGTTTTGATAGAAGTGGCCAAGTCCGATCCAGAGATCAGAATGAAGTGGTATTGGATCAAGGGATGTTGAAGGAATACAATCCAGATAGGACTCTACCTCGACATAAGGTGATCAACATGAAAACCACTCCTATAAATAGAAGAGGTTTTGCAACATTTGGGGATCTTCAACTTAACACACAAACGCGCTATGCAAATTCTCGCTCTACGCGAAACCCTCTTATCTTTGAGAAAAACCCTAACCTTCCTAATTTCGTCAAGCACATCTTCTAGTTTGTATAAATAGCACTGTGCTTAATAACCGATGACATTTATAGATTGTATAAACAACACTGAATCCGTAGAGTCATGCGATCGAGGAACACCTTCCAGTTTGTAGAAACAACACTAGATCGAGCTTGGTTGACTACCTATCTAAGTTGCTACCAACAAGGAGTCTTTGAGTACTTGTTGAAAGAGGTCATCTCACTAGCCTTCTCGCCTAAAGTGAGGTGTTCCTAGTTGGTGTTTGGCACATTGAAAGCCGAACCTTATTTGAACTTCGAAGTAACTAGCAACTTTGTCTTCTGGCTCTAGAGCCCAAAGGCCTAGATGAGTTTCTTCCTCGGTCGCAATTGCTCAGATAACAAAAGTCAGTAGCACGTTTGACACCACCACAACATTCACTTACTCACCGATCGAGCTCAGTCAATGAGTTGGCACGCCCCGCATTCAACTGAAGGACGTAGTTAGCTCATTAGCTATTCGGCATGCGCACCACGTAAGCTAAGTAGTTTTTAGGGTCAACACATGCACTCCTCATTATTTATGGCCATTGAATTGAATAAATAAAAAAGAATCATCGGCCAAGATAAACAAGAGTATGTAAGAGGCTAAAAAGGTGTGCGAAAAGCACATCCATATTCATAGTAATATAGGCCACGTTTGATGTATGGGGCTAGACTCGACTAGCTAGCTAAATCACTAGATTTCATGTACCATCAATGAAGAATATGGATATGATATTCCAACTTGAAGAATTTAAGATGGAATATTCCGAAGAGGTTATGCCAAAAACTTATCCCATTAATCCCCTTTTAAATTGTGGGATTAGGGAGGATATGTTTAGGCATCACTTATGAGTAGTCCATGTTAACCCTCCAAATTAGAAGACAACACTCATAGTCTTCCTTCATTGCACAATAGATCTTGTTATTTAGCTAGTCCAACCTAGTCTAGCCTACTTCTCCATATCAAATATGGTCATATGTTACATTTATAAGATCTTAATCCCAACCTAGCTATATTTACATCATCACCAATATAAAATAAACTCGTAACCAGAAAACTATACCATCATCCATAATCAAAAGCGAGGATATATAACAATCAGGAGGAGTACTGATGATTAGGAAATTTACATCAATCAACTTCCTAGTCTCCTAGGTTACAAAACCTGTCATCACAGAAAAAATACTAGCACAATATAAGATGTGTATTATCAATGTCTCTATCTTGCAATAACTGCTTGGTAACCAACATGTGAGAGATGATTATAAGATTAGTCTTATATACACTCGTTGCATGCAAGAATCCACAAAAATGATTATAAGATGAGTGTTACATACACTCAATTGATCCAAGAATCAACAATAGCATAAATCTCACAAGCAAAAAGATAGAAAAAACTAAATATATCCATATATTTATGATATGAGTTAAAAGATAAAAGAACAACTAAGCATCCCAAACCTCGTACTGGACACATTCAGTATGCATACATAATGAAGTTAGAGAAAATAACAAACCACACACACAGACACATGTATTTATTACACCACCAATATGATAACTATACTCCCACCCTTGTCTAATTCAGAACAACTAGCTACTCTCATAACCCAAAGCGAAGAGTAAGAAGTAGGCCTGGCAAACGGGTCGTGTCAGTCGTGTTCGTGTAACACCTGTTATCTTAACGGGTCGTGTCGTGTCACACCCGTTATCTTAACGGGTCCTTAACAGGTCGTGTCACTTTACCCGTTGGGTAAAGTGACCCGACCCGTTATGACCCGTTAAGAAAAATATATTTTTTTTCTTAAATTTGCACATACCACACATTGCCACATAAATATTACTTCAAAACATTAAAACACATTTGTCGTTTAAGTACTACATCTACACTCGAAAATAAGAGCCTAATAAAAAAATAATACATACACTACTAATCTATTACAAATTTTAAATGTGCAAGGATATGCAAAATGAAACAGTTTTTGTTTTCAAGGTTGTGAAATCTTTCTCAAAAGTTTAAACCTCAATTTACAAAATCCTCGATTTACATCGATCATCATAAAATTGCATTGGAACTTTGGCTTGATCTATTGCCTTCAAGAGTTATGTTGATGATGTTTTCAGTAAGGTTTTCCACGTCATAACTATCTTCTGCATAAACTAAGCATAGAAAAACCAAACATTAAAAATCATTCAAATTATGAGAAGTTTACCAAAATAATTATGAAAAAAAATAAAACAATAGTACTATACCATACTTTTATTAAGTATAAACATAAGATTTTGTGGTATCCACTAGTGTAAATATTTTAAATTGAAGATCGAATTCAATCATTGTATTCATATAAGGTCAAGGAGTGTAGTTGTAAAAAATCATCAAAATCGGAGTTAAATTAACCGTTAAATCGTGATTTTTCGTTTATAACCGTCGAAAAGTTTTGTCCCGTTACTTACTCTCTGAATGTTTTTTTTTTGCAATTTTTGGCGTTTGAGATCTCGAAATATATACAAACATGTTTGACGGTTGGATCATTGAAACTAGTTTCGTAGAATGAGTATCCCATTAAAACAATAGATTCACTAATACTTAAGAGTTTATTCATACTTTTATTAAGTATAACATAAGATTTTGTGGTATCCACTAGTGTAAATATTTTAAATTGAAGATCGAATTCAATCATTGTATTCATATAAGGTCAAGGAGTGTAGTTGTAAAAAATCATCAAAATCGGAGTTAAATTAACCGTTAAATCGTGATTTTTCGTTTATAACCGTCGAAAAGTTTTGTCCCGTTACTTGCTCTCTGAATGTTTTTTTTTTGCAATTTTTGGCGTATGCGATCTCAAAATATATAAAAACATGTTTGACGGTTGGATCATTGAAACTAGTTTTGTAGAATGAGTATCCCATCAAAACAATAGATTCACTAATACTTAAGAGTTTATTCATACTTTTATTAAGTATAACATAAGATTTTGTGGTATCCACTAGTGTAAATATTTTAAATTGAAGATCGAATTCAATCATTGTATTCATATAGGGTCAAGGAGTGTGGTTGTAAAAAATCATCAAAATCGGAGTTAAAATAACCGTTAAATCATGATTTTTCGTTTATAACCATCGAAAAGTTTTGTCCCGTTACTTGCTCTCTAAATGTTTGTTTTTTTCAATTTTTGGCGTATGCGATCTCGAAGTATATACAAACATGTTTGACGGTTGGATCATTGAAATTAGTTTCGTATAATTCGTATCCCATGAAGTTCAATGGTGTGTGTGTGTATATATATATATTTATTTATTAAGTAGATTTAAATCTATTTATTTTGTATGTATAATTATTATAGTTTTTAGGGGTATAAAATTTAATATATATATATATAATTATTATAGTTAATATTTTGGGTATAATTATTATAGTATATATAATTATTATAATTATTATAGTTAATTTAATATATATATATATATAATTATTATTATAGTTTTTAGGGGTATAAAATTGTTAAATTAATATATATATATAATTATTATAGTATTTTTTTAGGGTTATAAATTATTAAATTAATATTCTGCTTATCGTGTATCGTGTTACCCACGTGTATACCCGAACAAACCCGTTATCTTAACAGGTGCTTATCGGGTTACCTGATAACGACCCGTTTCGTTATCGTGTCGACCCGAACACCTGTTAATTTCGTGTCGTGTCGTGTCGGGTTATCGGGTCGTGTCAGGAATTGCCAGGCCTAGTAAGAAGTAATCGGAATGAGTATCCCAAATCATTTGTTTAGGGAAACTTATATCAAACCTTTGAGCTATAGCCATATAAGATTCAGTATACGATAAACGTAATTTGGGTGATCTAGCATCATACTGTGTAACAATGAAAACGAAGATAAATATATAAGAAGAACAATGAACATGTTCTAAAATATACATGATATCTAGGTTTATAAAGCCTCACGAAGTTTGCTCTCAATGAAACTCACTTTTGCTCTCAAATGCAATATAAAACTCTAGGGGTTGTATCTTTTCCTTAAGTCACCAGGTGATACATTCCTATAATAACTTTATATTTTTCATATAAACTACAGATAAAAGTACAACATGCATAAAGCATCCCAAACCTCAAATCGTTTAAACAAAAAAAAACCTCAAATCAAGCAGCATGCATATATGACTAATTAATTGAAAGAACTATTAACCAACTATATATACTTGATAAAACTACTTGATAATTGCCATATATATAACCTGTTAAGTCATCAACCCTATCCAGCTAAAAACCCTTCACCAAAAGCCTTGGCGATTACAAAAGATAGGTAACTCCGTTCCAATCATACTTCTTTACATCGATATCATATGAAGAAATTAAATTCCGGGGCCACCCTTGACCCTGGCTTAATTCAGGAGAACTCCAGATATCATCCATAAACAAAAGTGGGGAAAAGTGATTGGAAGGACTAGTTTCCCGAATCATCTGATTAGTTCGAACCTCCACGTTGTGTTTCAACTTGTACAGGGCATCCCTGTACTCTTCTAATTCTTCCAAACTACTCATCATCCCAATCCACCTCTCCCACCACCCATAAGAACACCCTGTTTCCCCTCCTTCTCCTCCATTATTATTACTATTCTTCCCACCCTTCAGTATTTTCGCTTCCTTCAAGCGTCTCGAAGCTTTCACATAATCCTCTATTTGTTTTTTACTACTAGAATGGTGAATGTTGTTGTTTTGGAGATGATTATCTGGTTGACCTTCCGGTAGTGAGGAGGTATTGTCGCCAAGGTAGAGGTCAATGACCGCGTCAGGGGAGGGGCTTCCGAAGCAGAAAACCTTGCCATTGCTTGACACGACAATTGCAGCCGTCTCTGCGCCAGTCAAAACGCTGAGTTCCGCGGCTTTGTTGAAAATACCCCTTTTGCGCTTGGAGAAGGTCACGTGACGCTTGTTCTTGTCTTCAACTCTCTTGATTTCAACCCTTCTTCGACATTCCCTCTCCTTTTTCCCATTAGCAATATCTTTGTCTGTGATCTTATTATCAGGACCCTTAGCCATTGTTAGAAATAGCGGTGGTGATATTAATGGAAAACCCTAGACGGAATGAGAACTAATGGCAAACCCTAGAGGGAAGGAAACTAAAGGCAAAATCCTAGAATATTATTGTGCAATCTTGGAGAGAATATGGCAAACCCTAGAATATTGTTGAGAAATTTTGGAGAGAATAGGGTAAGCTCTCTAGACTTTGGTATGTCTTGTTATGAAGGCAACTGGTATATATAATGGTAAGAACCGGTGACTTGATTGTGAAGCATAAGATCAAGGTGGGATTTTGGGTCGGTGATCTCTAAAGTTTAAGCTAAAAATATGGATACAAAGATATTACAAATCTCTTAATCCTGTTTTGCACTCAACCAGAGTACTTAATCTCACCCAAAAATATGCACTTACCTTTTTTTGGGTGATAATTACCTATTTTCTATGTAATTTTATGCTTATGTGATTCTAGCCCATTAATCTTAGTCCTTTTCCTATCAATGTTACTGAAGTTTCTACCCCATTACCGTAATCCTAATCCCTTTCCTATCATTACCACTCAAGTTGCTAGCCCATCCCTAATCATAACTCTTTTCCTATCAATATGTGAAGGCCTTTGTGTTGAGCTTGTGAGAGCTCAGCTCCACATCTCGCTCAGAGAAATGATCGGCACGGCTCACGGTTTCAGGCGATGGCCTAGACAACTCGGCTCGACTTGGCACAAGCTCATGGCTTTTCGCCGTGAGTCTAGTGATACAACTCTCAACACGACTCACACGTGTGGCGAATTTTCAAGCCTATACGTGGACAACAACTGGGTGACGTGGAGTGCGTGTGGCCGTTGAGCTTCACACGTGGACAACCTAGCTCTGATACCATGATGAAATTGAGGTTCCACCATAAAATCAATTGGTAATATGAGGAGTAGCTCAAGATCATATAAGCACATATCAAACCTTGTCCCTCACTAATGTGGCTCAAGATCATATAAGCACATATCAGACCTTGTTCCTCACCAATGTGGGACAACTCTCAACATCTAGCACAATTTTTACTTTTTTTTCCTTTTCTTTTCTTATTCACACTGTACAATTCACCACAATTATAACAATAATAATAGTATAATTGCAAACAATACTTTGAGTAGAATATATAATTCTGCTATAAAAAATTTAAAAAAAAAAAGAGTTCATGCTCAATGGTGAATGTTTTATGCAATTAGATTGAAAAAATATCGACAATTAAGACAATGTTTAGAAGAACCTAGATTGCAATGCTAGATCATGTGAACTGGTTTGTAGCAGAATTTCCTTAGATTGACGTTAAGAGCGTGCTGATAATGTGTTGTGGCCTATTTCCTCTGAAGGGTGCGGCAAAGAAAGAGAGAGAATTGATGAATTTTTGGGATGAGTATTTCCCATTGTATGTGCCAAAAGTGAACAATAAGGAGATAGAAACATGCTCAATGCAAATCCTAATAAGAAAGAATCACTAGCATAAAGAGTAAACCAAAGCTATCAAGAATTTACACAATCACATATGTGTTAGAATTTATATCACAACAAAAACAGTATTAAATGTATTTTACTACAACTGAGGTTTGATAGAATTTACTTGTGAAGAGTCGTTCAAAAAAAATTGTGTGTGAGCCAGACGTATAATTCAAAATCAGAGCTCAAACGTTCAAACTAACTATTATTACTTTATGAACATATTGAAGGTACGCATTAACGTGTTGCAATTGCCAGCAGTGCCCACCCTTCCTCTCGTGGGTAATAAAGATCCTAAAAATCTTGTGAATTATAATAAGCTAAGGGGTCGTTTGTTGCACCGGACTGTCTCGGACTGGACTAACTGCATGGACTAAGCTGGACTGGCTTAGACTAGACTAAGCTGGACTAACTTAGTGAAACGTTTGGTGTAGTGTTGAACTAAGAAGCAGGATAATGAAAACAGTATTGTTCACCAGATTTGTGTTCGCTTAGACTAGGACTACATTATTATTCTATTTTAATAGCTGCAATACATGTGCCCAATGCCCTAAAATTTTTGTCGTGTAATAGAGTAATGCTACAAATCTCATGATCTGGGTTAATTGGAGCATATTTTTGCCATGTATATTATGAATCTTAAAAAAAACAGGACAATTGTTTTGTTTTAAGTACCTGCTAATAGAATTGGAACATATTATAGTTGAGTTTAAGATGGCAAATTGGTGATCAAATATTTATAAATTTTCAGAATTCTTTAGCTTATCATATAATGACCAACATTACATTTCAAGTGGATGAGACTCCCCACCCCTTAAGGCACATTCAGGCAGCAAAGTGAGTGTTTGGGAACTTGAACTATGGAATTTCTCAACTCTATTCTATATAAAGGCTTTTGCAGCTAAGCCATCACTGGCTTATGGGATCCGTATACACAAACCCTGAGCTCTTTTAATCCACATCCCTTCTCTAAAGCTCTTTTAATCTGCAAATGCAGCTTGGTTTAAACTCTATCACCCAAAAGAAGAAAAAGAAGAGTGCCCAATACATGCAACTTCAACAAATGCAAGTACATAAGAAGATACTTGTGATAAGCCAATCTTTGTCATTGATTGACTCTTAAAACATCATTCACAAGTACATAAGAAGATACTTGTGACAAGTCAAACTTTCATCCAGGATATTTTACAAAATGCCAGTTAACTATAGTATAGCATTCCAAGGACATGATTAATTGGCAATGGGAACAGCCCTGATTCTTCATATATCTTGCATGTAATCTTGGTTAGCCATGATGGCACTGCAAGAAAGAGATTTTATTGTTTTGAGCAAAGGAATTAACAAACAATGAAAATACTATTAACAATTGCTTAATCACATAGAATTTTAGAACTGCCTAAAGATTGCTTTATCATCAGTAGCTTTGCACTTACTACAAGGAGTGCCACCACAATTATTTTCACATACCAAGGTAATAATTAAACAAGTCTTCACATACCAGGAAAGTTGTACATATTTAAAGATGATTTATGGCTTGTAGAGTCAATAGTTTTTTTCTTTTTTCTTTTCCATGTGGAGGCAATAACTTCATGACTTGTTCAATTGTAAATCTATTTTCTTTGGGGGTGGCAAAATCTCACACGCCAAATAGTCCATGTGATATTAGTGCACTTTATACTTTTTCTGAAAAGAAATTTACTTTCATAAAGAAATAGTATCAATATAATATGGGGGAAAGTTGTACACTATCTATAACGTCTATACTACTCAAGAAGTAGTTGCAAAACAAAGCTAGACATTACAATATAAGACAGAAAACAAAAATTAAAAACACCACGACTCCAATCATAAGATATAGCCTCAAAAAAACTATCCCTAAACTCCAAGAATACCTTTGCCGAAAATGAATACTACATATGATAAGCATGCTCTTGAGCATGAGCAGTTTGATTAGTATATTTTCCTTTGGTGGGAGTTGGTAACAACCACCATTCAAAATCTACAAAATGAGGTCAAAAGCTAATTCCAAAGGCCAATCAATAAACCAGGATGTGTCATATGGTTTTCGCTACTATGGCTTGATTAGTTTACTTCCCAAGAATCATTAAATCTTTCCATAAGAGAACCATACAAACTGTGAGACTTCTTTAGCACAATCAAACACTGCCTCCAAACTTATTCCTCCTCAAAAGACCTTTCAAGACACCTAATTACGTCTACATTAATCGGTTACCACTCTAGACCCTCCACCTTAAGCCATGTTCCTCACCTGTAGCACAAAGTCTCTTGAAGAAAACCATCTTATTTACAATTATTTCCTCAATTTCCATCCACATTATACTATCTGCTTATTCATGTTGCACTGGTTTTGTTTTTTTCTTTCTTGATATTAACAAGGAAGTTCCAAGTTATACCATCTGCTTATTCATGTTTCTACTACTAGTTTTTTTTTAGATGAGATACAAACTATTAACCAAGTACAAAACACGAATGACAATAAATTTGTCCGCACAAAATCAAACAAATTAAAGATAATAAACATAAAGATATCAATGTCAATATCGCACAAAACCAAAAAGGGTAACGACAATAAACATAAAGATATCAATGTCAATATCAATTTGTGAAGACAGATATTCTTTCTAACTTACAATCCTGTGGCAGAAGACCCTTTTCATGGACAATACTGCCTGTCAGTCAAAAGAAAAAACTAACTCCATTATTTGTATATGCATAATGTAAGTCAAATTCAAAGGCATTACATGGAAAATCAGTATGCATATACCTATTACCTAGACAAAACACATACCCCAGTTGTGTAACCTCCTATTCTTTAATGATTTCCACTTTGATACTGGGCCTTCATAAATCTATACAGCAGGATGAAGCCAACATACAAAGAATTTCAGGTTAAAAAAAAATCAATAAAGCATTGTAAAAGATGAAGGGAATATGTAAGGAAGAGGGATTTCTACCTTATTTAGAAGCATGGTTTGTTCATTATCCGTAATGAAGTCCGGGATGTATATTAAAGTCGGAACAGATCCAACTTTGAAATCATCTAAGGTCACTTTTCTTTCCATCCCTGTCGGAAGACTCAGAAGTCTCAGAACCTCCACACAAGGTATGAACAACAAAGCAGCACAATCAAGTTAAATTTGTTCAAGTGCAGAGGTCTATCATTGAAAATTTCTCAAACCCAAAACAACAAAATCAAATGAAGCTCAGTAATATCACGATTTGCAAAACAAATCGAAGATTCGAAGTTTACCAGACAACTCGGAGCAGATGAGGGCGAGCAGATGCAGATGAGGGAAGATGTAGAGATGAGGGTGAGGAGGACGACGATGAAGGAGCAGGGCAAGGACGACGATGAGGGAAGACACAGAGATGAGGACGAGGAGGACGAGTGACGTAGGTTCTTGGACGAGTGACTCTCTCGCGTCTTTCTCTCAGGGCTTACGAGTCCGCCCGAAATTGGGGATCCTCGTTAGGAACTCGTAAGGAGGTGTATAATCCGAGCGAGTCCAACCTAAGGTCATTAAACCTAATCCTGGTGCAGACCAAACAAGGGACTACAGTTTAGTCCAGTCCAGTCCTCCCTAATCCTGTCAAACAAACGGGCCCTAAGTGTGTCCCCAAAGATGCATGTGCTTATGGAAATTATATAAGATTTTGAGTCATGTTCTTCAGAAGAAAACATACTAATTGATCATTGAAGATTTGGAGGGTCTAAATTATCATGTGGTGTAGACAATATATGTCAGATCGAACACTGCTCATCAATTTAACAGAATGGGAAACTGAAACGTGGGAATATGATGTTTAAGAACTGCTTTGTGCTTAGCAGACACACTATGAGATTAATTGATCAATATCTAGCACACCAAGAGATCAAGGTGTTAGCTCAATTGCACGATCGATTCTCTCATTAAAGTGCACAATATCACACTAACTTAATACACTTCATTCTTTATCTACCGTTACCAAAGTACAATTCTATGTAGGAAAGAAAAAAGTGACTGATAAACCGTAGGCTTAGTACAGCTCACCACCAATATTATTGGTATAGTTTTTAACTTAATCATATATTATTTGGTGTGGAGTTTTATCACAAATAGCCTCCAACAATTGACCACCTATTAATTACTAGATGTATGGTTTTATCACAAAAGGTCTTAATGATATTAGAAGTGAATCTTGCAATTATAAGCTATATATTATTTTGGTATTTCTCTGAAATGAGACTCTATTCTACAACACGCCCCTCATTAGTTGTTGGAACTTGTGAACTTGTGAGGGACCATTAGTCCCACATCGCCCATTCCTCTTCCACAAATCCTCTTTATATGTGTGTTCCCACACTTATGGTTTGAAAGAAATTAGGCCAAAGTCATGGACCTTGGGCCTTAGACTTGGAGGGTTTGGGTGCATATATTAAATGTCAAAGATGGGTCTTGGGCCTTGGGGCTCGGATGGATGAAAAACACAAGTATCTTTTTTACGTTTTTTATTTTTGCATTCAGTTTTTTCCGAAAGGATAAAACTGATCACGTGAACAGTTACAACCGTTCTTAAAGATAAACATGAACGGCTTTAACTGCTCCATTATGCCATTATATATATGGCAGTCAGCTCAGAAACCAAAATAACAATTCCATCGCTTCTTTTTCATATATATGAACATTATGATTGTAAACCTGCAGTAACTCCATTTGATCACATTCATAAACTTACTAAAAATGAAGAAGATAGTGTATCTCAATTGGAGTATACCCAAGTTATAGGTTGCTTGATGTACATTATGAATTGTACAAGACTTGATCTTGCTTATTCAATAAGTCAACTAAGTAGGTATTCAGGTAATCCTAGAAGAGATCATTGGAATGCTTTAATAAGGGCATTAAGATACTTAAAGCATACAATGAACTATGGTTTACATTACACTCAATATCCCCCAGTATTAGAAGGATATAGTGATGCAAATTGGATGTCAGGGAGCACAGACAGTAAATCCACAAGTGGATATGTATTTACACTTGGTGGAGCAGCTGTGTCGCAGAAATAGTCTAAGCAAACATGTATAGCACGTTCGACAATGGAATCAGAGTTTATAGCCTTAGATACAGCTACTGATGAAGCTAAATAGCTTTAACATTTTCTGGAAGATATTCCATTATGGCCCAAGCCTGTGACTGTAATATGTATACATTGTGACAGTATGGCTGCACACGGTCGAGCCAAAAATGCTAAATATAATGGGAAGTCGAGACATATAAGGCGACGACATAGAACCATTAGACAGCTACTCAAGAATGGAATTATTTCCGTTGACTATATTAAATCTAAGGAGAATATTGCCGATCCTTTGACAAAAAGCCTATCCAAGGATCAAGTGGCATTTACATCGAGGGGAATTGGTTTAAAGCCAACTCAATGAGTTACAACTTGACGGAAACCTAACCTAGCTAATTGGAGATCCCATGGTCTAGGTTTAATAGGCAAACTAGTTAAGGAAAACTCAACGTAAGAAACACACAATCCTTACTCATTCCTATGATGGTAAACAGTGTGTTACCTGTAAGATGTAGAGGCTGAATCGCTATTCTTAATAATGCTAATATCTTATGTTTAAGATGAATAGAACAGGCTATTCTTAATTAGCATTACCTATATGAGATTGATGTGGGGTCACATCTTTGAGAATCGATATGGCTACAATTCTCTAAAGGTCTCATGAAATCAGGATATGTTCAGGATCAAAATGAACACAACCGTATGAATTGAAATGTGTCAAGATGTGATATGTTCAGTTCAAGATATTAAATTCACTGCTTCATTAGTTAAATCATATAAGTACTGACTAGAGAAGGTTCAAGTCCAAAAGACACCTATCCAGATGCGTATCATATCTAAATTCTTTGGAAAAAAAAAAAACCATTACTAATTTTGTTAGTATCTTATTTTCTATTTAAATGTGGGGTATTGCTAGAGTTTGAATAGAAAATGTGGGGTATTGTTGGAACTTGTGAACTTGTGGGGGACCATTAGTCCCACATCGTCCATTCCTCTTCCACAGATCCTCTTTATAAGTGTGTTCCCACACTTATGGTTTGAAAGAAATTGGGCCAAAGCCATGGACCTTAGGCCTTAGACTTGGAGGGTTTGGGTGCATATATTAAATGTCAAAGATGGGTCTTGGGCCTTGGGGCTCTTGGGCTCAGATGGATGAAAAACACAAGTATTTTTTTACATTTTTTATTTTTGCATTCAGTTTTTTCCAAAAGGATAAAACTGCTCACATGAACAATTACAACCGTTCTTAAAGATAAACATGAACGGCTTTAACTGCTCCATTACGCCATTATATATATGGCAGTCAAATTAGAAACCAAAATAACAATTCCATCGCTTCCTTTTTATACTTCACAGAGAAACACCACAACCAATTCGCCAAGAATTCAAGTTCGAGTGCAAGAACTTGGGTTAGATAGTTGTATCTTGCAAGATAGATGTCCATTGAACTGCTACACTGGTGTAGAGACGAATTTATGTCATTGCTTCTGCAAGCCTCTATCTTCAAAGAACAAGTCAGTGATTTGTGATTTTATATGCAATTTCATTAAGTGTTTATATTTTGATATATTGTATCTGTTGTTGAATTTTTCATTAGAAATAAACTGTGCAAATTGTAATGTATTATATATTTGACATTTTATTGGTTCTAACATTAGTGACTCCACACAGGGTCATAGGGGAAACCAAATCTCCCAATTCATTATATTGGAGCTATCGCGTAGATCTATTTGTGAGTCTGATAAATATTCAATCACTAGAGTCGGTGCCTGTCATCATTGGACCGGTTATGACCCGATGACAGGACGGCATAAAAGTCAATTACCATAGGGTAAACTATGTCTATTTTCCTTAGGTAATTTTGTGGTCTACTCACGTATTGTCCAAATACTTCCGCATCTACTTGTGTTTTAATAGAAAATAAAAGGTAGTTCCAATATGACTACGACTTCCTATTGGGAAATTTTTTTAAATGTCATATGAACTTGTTCATATTTTTCAATTTGTCATATCAACTTTACAAAATCATTAATTTTGTCATCTCACACTAACTCTGTTAAGTTTTCCATCCAATATAAGTCATGTGCCTCGCACATAACTTGTGTTTAGGGTTATTTAGGTCATTTTAACATATTTTCACGTGTTTTTTTACTTTTCTTTAATACAAACACTTAAATTTTTAGCCATGCATTTACAACTTCATTTGTGGCACAAAACATCAACTTGTTTCTCATTTACAGAGCCCGTATGAAATTATGTCTTCGTGACATGCTAAAATGCAAACTCTCACTTGTGTATCATTACATATTTGGAATAACTAGAAGACAGTGCATTGCGTAATCATTTCATTGCTATCATATCAAAAATATTGTTTCATTGCCTGAGAAACCCCATAATTTTTTGTTGAAGGGAAGTAAGGTATTAGAATGACCGATATAACCCTAAACACAAGTCATGTGCGAGGCACATAACTTATTAAATGGAAAAGTTGATGAAATTAGAGAAAGATGACAAATTATGATTTTAAAAAATTGGTATGACAAATTACTTAAAATTTAGTTTATATGACAAATTAAAAAATGAGTATAAGTTCATATGACATTTAAAAAAAAAATCACATCCTATTTCAGCGTTTTGCCTCACCACTGGTACCTACTGTTGTCCTGACATATTTTTGCGTGCGTTATGCTACCAGCTTTTCGCACCAACAAATCTCCGCGCGCAAGATGTCATTCATGCATGGAAACCATGAACTGTAAAGAAAGTCTCTGATGGTCACTCTCGTATGGGCCTTTGCACTATGATGAAATTGTTCAACAATTCAACTTGTACCAAACTCCTTTAAATACACTATTAGATTCCATATTATTTTGGAAATAGAAGTATAAAAATACTAAGGTTTGCTAGTATACTCATCCTCATGCTCATGCAAACGCTACAATGGTTAATCATACGTATGACTGATACTAGCCAAGGTTTTTAAATTACCACTACAAAAAATAAGTACAATCTTCTAAATCTATAGTTGCTGATAGGATTACTCCATTAACACATACGATTGTCAAGCATCGCAAAATGAAATCTTTAACGACCCAACTTCAAACTCTTTCTTCCTAGCCTATTTAACTCTTTGGCCGTAGTTATTTAAGTTGTATCATGAGATTGAAGAAATCAAATTCCTCACGTAACACATGAAACAAAGATATGAAGTAGGTAAATAGAAGTGAGAATCATTCAATCGCGCTTTTAAGTTATTTTTCAATTAAGCAATGCGGGTATTTTTCACCATAGTTCAAATGTCGCTTGTTAGCAGATTAATGACATATAATATAAACTTTGACTGTTTCATAGGTTGACAATTACAATGTCCACTAATGGAGTGGCTAAAAGATAGGTACAAAAAAAAGTGAGCTGGAGAAAGGAACAAACAAAATAAACCACAATAAAGTTTGTGTTGCAGTCCTATTAGAATAGGAATGTGATTGTATAAATCCTAGTATATCTTGGAATATCTCTTATATTCCTATTAGGAGTTGATTACCTATTAAATGTTGTAATCCTAAAAGGAAAGGTTTTTACCTATCCTACTACTATAAATAAAGGAACAATGGGGTGGAATAGAACACACCCACAATTACACATCTCTCTCTTTCTCTCTACCTATGCCTCACCATTCTCTCTCTCTGGCCTCCATAATTGTTCAGTAAATTATGCCTACAACACGTTATCAGCAAGCTCTTAACGCTACGCTAAAGAGAGTTTATTCTTCAATCAGGGGAGTATTATATTTTAATCATTCTTTTTATGATTAATTTATTAATTTATTGAATTGATCTACATGCTATTGATTCATTTTTTTTTTTTTTTTGTGTTGAACGTCTTGGGAGCAGCCTCTCCATAAATAGGGGAAAGGCTAGCCGACATTCACCTCTCCCAGACCCTGCGTAAAGCGGGAGCCTTGTGCACTGGGTACGACCTTTTGTGTTGAACGTGATACAACGCATTGGAGATGCAATTCCGGTTTTCCGAGAAGGATCTTCTACAAATTCAAAGGCTTTTGTTGTTTTCTGCCAATCAGGTACGCTTAAAATAAAGTAAGATATTTGAAACGACCTTGAAGTATGAAAACATTCCCCATGATGCATGAACCCCCTATGTTTATATTTTCCTTCCGATATATATATATATATATATATATATATATATATATATATATATATATTTGTTTCATGCATTACACAATTATAAAATCGCTATGTGGAATTTGTGAGTCAAAGAATTGAAATAAAATAGAAGTATGATTTTTTTTGGGTTTTGAAAACCCTAGAAATCGAAAAAGAAAGCAAAAAAAACCTAAAATCACAAGCTGGAAGCCACAACTCAGCCAAGCAGCCTAGCCCGTTGAGCCTGCAGCTCTTGGCCTTCGCACAAAATTGGACTCTCAGCTTACCAGATTTTTTTTGGGCCCACATAATCGGCCTGGTTTTTTTTTCTCCCCTGCAGCCAGTTAGGGCTGACCTTTCTTCTTCCTAGGCTTGTTAGCCTGTTCCCTCTACAATGGACTACCAGTCCACAAGAACAAAAGAAAAAAAAAAAGGAGAAAAAGTTTGCCAACAACCCAAACATTTTTGCCCTCATTTTTGGGCCTTTTTTCTTTTTCTTTTTACTCCGACTTGCATGGGCTGCCTTCTATTACAACCCAAGCCCAGGTTGGGCTTCCCTTGATTTTTTGTCACGGCTCACAACTCAGTTTGCTAGGGTTGTTATTTATTTAACCCGAGCCCAATTTGGACCTTATAATTTATTTGTGTGGCCTGCAGCCAACATTAAATAATAAATGGGCCTCGACAAATTTTATTATTTTGCTTCTACGATCGACCCCGAATGGTCCCGATCTATTGAATTAATTAAAAGTGACCTGCAGTCCATTAATCTGATAATTAATCCAAAATTATTGGTCTGAAGCCCACTTTTGGACAATAACGATTCAATATTTTATTTCTTCTCTTTGAACCGTTGACTCACTTTCGTAGTCCCGAAGCGCTCACACTTGAGTTCATGAAGCAACCCAAATCCACTACACTTAGTTGTATATTGCATTCTGTGTTCTTGCAGGAACCTCTCTTTTATGAACTAAACGTTCATAAACTAAATTGAACCTGTAGTTTCAAATTTAGTGCCTTTGAAACCCGAAGTTTTCATAAAACAATACACCTATGAAAACCCGATGTTTTTTCATGAAAACCATGTCTTAGAACTTGAATGTTCTAACTTTGATGCTTATGGATGATTCATTCCCATAGCACCAATCACAATATTGTTCCCTCCAATTCAGTGGATTGTCGAACCGTCACAAGTTCGATTTTCCTGATTTGGACGTTTTCTATTAGAAACCACTTTATGTGGGTTACAAGACGTGAATCTCCACTTGACTATCAAGAAGCTGAGAAACCATTGAAGCCAACAATGGCATAGAAGAGATGAATAAGCTTCCGCCATGATCTTCATTCGAAGACTTATGCTCAAAGCATTACAAATGGAAATACCTCCCGATCGAGGATTCCATGACTCTTTGGCTCACTCCTACAGACTGTCTAATCATGAAAGACATTGCCTGAAGCACACCATGATTACGTCCATGAATGAGTACAATTCTGAAGTTTATAAATCCGATCGAATTTTGACTGGAGAATACTTTTCTCATCCTTCCTTGTTTCTAACTCGCCCCTGAAATAGCAGTGTAGAAAGCAGAAGTCTACCAAATTCTCGGATCTGATTACTACCATAACATATGGTAGAATCAGGGCCTGCCAAGGTGTGGCATCATGCCCGAAGCATGATCCTTGGTAACCTAAGACCTAAAACTTCAAGAATAAAGGATAATATTCCCAAACCTCAACCCTTGCAGAATCTACTTCCGTATAAATGGAATAGATCATTGGTTATGCACCTGTTCGTGCCCCTACCAGTGCCGTTGAGGAGTATCATTCTAGTAGTCAATATGTGAGACTAATTTTGCTCCACCGAACACCATTGGAAGAGCAGAATTTTGACATGGATAACCTTGTTGGCCGAATCCCCTTAGTAAACCATTTACTTTGTGAACATTTTTCTATGTTCTTGGATTCAAGTTTGGTGTATGTTTTACTTATGGATAATCTTATTGATATTGTCCTCGAATATGAGTTAATTGAATCATGTTTCTTAATACATGTGATCCAATTCAATTAACCATGTGATTAGGTAGGAATGTGGGAAAGTTAGTTGTCTGGATGAATGCGTACTACGCACACTAACTTTACACCTGAATCACATCTCTAACAACAACTTCAAGTTTATCCAACCTGATTAAGAGCATTGGCACGCTCCTCGTTGTATGAATGGTACTAAATCACCATTTAAGGGACCTTAAATTCTCTCTGAAGTTGAGTTTTTAAGGATATTCAAGATGACAATGATCATAAATGAAACCACTGAAGAAAATAAAGTGAAATATCTTTGCACCACCTCCAAAAATAAGCCTGAAGCTTTAATTTCGGGCTAATGGGCTGTCCCCCAACTGGGGCACATGCCATATGTGGCCGGCCTGGAGCTGGGTGATTGAGCAGTTTACTTGCTTTGGCATGACCTTTTGGGACACTTAGGTCGAACAATGATGCTACAACGCATCTCCTTACCAGAAGTAAGGACCTTGTGCTTACACACTTTGCCAAGCATGCTCATTAGGGAAATTGATTTTCTATATCATTCCTCGCAAAGATATGACACGACTCACTTTTCACAGTAGATTCAAGGGTATATATGTGGACTAATCCAACCAAAATGCAGACCATATAAATACTTATGATTTTGGTTAATGAATCGATAAACTAGTCACATGTTTGTCCACACACATTGCTGCTAAACCTCATGGCCGATTAAGGGTTCACCACCTTACTTATCCCATAAGGTCCGGGAGACTGGATAATGCCGAAGAGTTTATATCGACAGTTTTCGATAAAGTATTGCATGTCATTTTGGGTTTATAATTGAACATCGAATTCCCATGATTCACCCCAAATAGCCTCGCCTAGTGATCATAAAGCACAATTTAAATGATCGCCTGAATTTTGGTAAACGTACCAAGTTTTCGGTTTCTGCCTAGGGCTATGCAATCCTTGTACGCAGTCCTTGAGGCCCATTGCCACCCAACCTATATGACGTTACAATTGGTTACTGGGTATAAACTTGACGATTTTCGTATTTACGCATTTGGGTGTGCATTCCATGTGCCAAGTTGCGTCGCCGCAACGTACCACCATGGGTCCTCAAAGAAGGATGTGTATCTTTTGTCGATCATGATTCTCCTTCACATTAGCTCTCTTCGAGCCCTTGCACGCGATCTCTTTACCGCTCATTTGTGAGTTGTCACTTTAATAAGACGGTATTCCCGCCGTTAAGGGGAGATAAGAACGTCAACATTCCTGGAAAACGGCGTGAATTTGCGTGGACGTTGCCCACTATGTCTCATCTCGATCCCCATACCGCACAAGTGTGATAAGCAATGCGATGACTTCTAGATTTCAGAATGTTGCTCTATACGCATTCCTCTAATCTAGCTAAAGTGACGAGATCATATACCAGCTACAAACATGCCTGCAAAGATAGACGTACTTAACGGACGTCAAGTCAACATCCCTGGAGGGTGTGCTGCCCCTGTTGGACAGTTTGGACACCCCTATTGGAAGGTCCAGTACACCGGCGGATAGCCAATCAATCTGTCTTGGCCTGGAGCATGACAGATCACTCGGTTCGTAGGATTCAATTCCCTGAAAGAGGAAGACACGGCACAACAATGAATCTAAACTTGATCGTTGTCTCAAATCATTTCCATCTCATGAGATTAATATGGATTACTCTCGAGACTTGAAGTTCTTGGTCCAGTATACTAGTTTGGATGAGAAAATGGAATTGAAATGAGATTACCATTGATGATGTTTTCACTTATATGGTAGCTATCGACATAAATGAAAAGCGACGATATCGAACCGTGTTCCGTTGATTAAGTGACAACGTAGAACTGATTGGACAACTAAAGTTACAATCTAGGTCAAATTCCTTACCAAAGTGTGTATTGGACCTGTTGTCCCTACACTGCCCAAGATAACCCTGTTGTGTTATAAGTGGGAAAGGAAGCGTTATGAGATAAATGAAATAGTGTTATATGATGCACACTTTACGGCTCAAGGTTTCTCTCAAACGTCCTGTGATTGATATCAGCATTATGAAATGTGGTTAGTGTTTCTCCATGGGGATATAGATACGGAGATTTACGTGTAAGTTCTCGAAGAATTACATGGATTGGTTCAAATAGTTCCAAAACCATGGAACACCCTCTTAACTTGTTTTGAGGCGTTCACTACAATCTGATGGATGTGGTATACCCGTCTACGTGATTATTTGATCAGTTAGGGATGAATTATGCCTTTGCATGTTAAACTATGAATCTTATTCCAAATTGCTAGAGTTACAGTTTATGTCGTTGACACGAATCTCACTAAGACTCCGGAAGGGCTTGAGAAAACTGCCTCACACCTGAAGATGGAATTTGAGATGAAAGATCTTGGGAAAACTCGTTTATACTTTAACTCGAAGTTGGAGCATTGTTCTGACGGTATTTTGGTATACCAGTCGAACTATACCCTGAATGTGTCACCCTTGAGTATACATTTGATCGTCCATATGTTATATGCAAATGAAACCCTTGAAGAGGTTATGGAATCCGAATTTCCATATATGAGTTCAACGTTGCGCTTCGTTGTACTTAGCTCATTGTATTTAGACAGGACATCTCATTTGCTGTTAATCTTGGTAAAGATGCAGCACTGGGCCTACACGAAACCACTGAATTGGTATTAAAGACGTACCCTGAAGGTACTACGAGGGCAAATCCCAACGCATCTCAAGTGGATCCAACCCTCTGATCCTCGGAATGATGCTTACCTTGTTTGTTATGCTGACGCAAGTTACTTATCAAACCCGCACAAGGAAAAATCCCCAAATGGTTATGTCTTTACCATTAGGGATATCGCAATATCTTGGAAGGTCCACGATATGACCGTAGTTGCGAAACCTTCGAATCGTTCCAAAATTCCCCTCACTTCACTACGCCATAAGTGAGACATGGTTAGGAGTTCTTGTTGAGCATTTCTCGAAGTACTTGTTGTTTTCATCCATCGTTTAGTCCCAACAACGATCCATGAAGATTATGCCGCATGTATCAACCAGACCAAGCCATGATACATCAACGAAGTCAACACCAGGACATATTGCGTCTACATCAGCAAAGCATCAAGAGATTGAAGTCATGCAAGCCAAAGTCAACCTTCCAGAAGCTTGTCCGAGGAATTGGTATGCTTAACTATCATATTCAATGTTTGTAGTTCTCATTTGGAAGTTATGTCAAACTCAGGGGAAGTATCCAGAAGTATACTCACTTGATCTTAATGTACTATTTTTCCCTACGATTAGAAGCATTTTTCCCACTGGGTTTTTACTACCTAACTAGGTTTTAACGAGGCACCCATCCTGGGCTGATCATACCCTTGTGAGCTCTTCTACTTGCGTCCAAAAGACGTATAGTTTTGACTTAATGCAACTTCTCATGTTTCTCCTTAGACTATGGGTTTTTCCCCACCTTGGGTTTTACCATAGTGAGGTTTTGTGAGTTTTATTTTTTTATGCATTATTTTGTTGATATGAGACTCGCATTCTCTCATTGTGTTGACGACTTCAACAACTGTACTTACTTCATCATTGAAGACATGATGCGCCATTTACTTGAGTATTTACACACTCAATGGGGAGTGTTGCAGTCCTATTAGAATAGGAATGTGATTGTGTAAATCCTAGTATATCTTGGAATATCTCTTATATTCCTATTAGGAGTTGATTACCTATTAAATGTTGTAATCCTAAAGGGAAAGGTTTTTACCTATCCTACTACTATAAATAAAGCCACAATGGGGTGGAATAGAATACACCCACAATTACACATCTCTCTCTTTCTCTCTATCTATGCCGCACCCCTCTCTCTCTCTCTGGCCTCCATAATTGTTCAGTAAATTATGCCTACAACAGTTTGATCGGGAACATTAATTGTTTGTTTGTGGTCCAATATGGTGCACGAAGGGCGCCATAACAAGGGACAATGCGAAAGGGCCAATATTCCAAACCACTTAGTTATGTTCCATTCTTGGCTTCTCTTTTTAATTTGTTGGGTTAGGTGGAGCTAATCCAGTTGAATCGAACCTAAAATCTCTCACTTACAAGTGAAGAGGAATACCACTAGACTATAGTACTAAGTGGTTGTTGTTGTTGTTGTTACAGTTGTGTGAGTTTGATTAGAGGTTGGTTCGGTTTTTTGCCAAAAATAAAAAACCAAATTGAAATTATCGTTCGGTTTGGTTTTCTTTGTTTTTCCTTTCAGTTTGATTCAGTTTTTTTGGCTTGGTTCAGTTTCAATTTTTTTTTTTAAATAATTGAAAATTGGATGTAATTGTTGGCATCATATCATACAGCAGTTCGACTTGAAATCGATTGTCCAAATCAAATTTTTATTCCATTTCTATCAACATCACAACATCATTAGTAACTACATCTTTTCATGTCAGAACAAAACCATTTCAAGTACCCTTCCCCAATTGACAAAATTAGTTGAACTTGACCGGCTAATAGCAAAATAATTAATTTTTTTTGGTATTTCTCGTATCCCACTAACTGGTAACTGCAATACGGCTAAACAAGGATGAGAGTTTTGTATATTTCTTCACCACGGCTTCCTGATTTTTCAACATCCTTTTGGACTTCCAGTTACCAATGTGCGTGTGGCATGGCAATGTGATAGTTTTCACAGCCCATGAAACTCTAAGGAGCAGCAGAACCATAAATGTAGCAGTAGCACTACATAGAACTAATCTCCAGGCTCCAACATAAGAATCCAAGATAACCAAAAGGTCCAAAACCATCGAATAAACCCCAAAAAAAGAAGAAGAAAAAAACCAATTAAAAAACCCTAAAAACAGCGAGCAATTCACTAGTTCACCACAGGAATTCGAAACGGAGAAAAAAAAACTAGGAATCAGAGTTCATGCTATAATCCCCCAAATTCCAATCGAGCAAAAATCCCCAAACCCTTAGAGTTTCATGCTACAAGTAAGAACAATATTAAAGTCGAGATGGCTTACCTTTTCCTTTCTATACTTAAACCTGTAAAACAAGAAGATGAATACAGAGGGAGAGGCCGTGAGGGGTGGTGAGGACTGATGAGGAGCACAAAGTGAGAAAGTGCAGAGGATTGAAGGTGGTGAAGGTGTTGCGGAGGAGAGTGGGGCATGAGGAGAAGAACCCCATTGTTTGAACCAAATTCGCTCACATCCGTGGATGGAGGCGAGATATAGCCAGAATTTCCTATGATCTCGGGCGAAGGGATAATGAGGTTGATTGGGGGAGAGGGTGTGGTTGAATCCAAATTGGACTTACATATCTCCAGGGACCGAGAACCAAACCACGAGTTACTACGTCTAAGAAAGAATGGTGCATATCATGAACCAGCCTTGACGAATAGCCTATGACTGGATATTAAGGAGATGGTCTCCATGGATGTATTTACGTGTAGACCGGTGTATAAAATATGAGCCTCTAATATTAGGTGTAGAGAGAATATGTGTGTTGTAATCTTGCAAAGAAGATGAAGAATCTAGAGAATGTCCTTTAATTGTGATCGATTCCTCCCTGATAAATTCCTAAGCTATGGTATTTATAAAGATCTTTAGAGTCCTTGTAGGAAAAGTAATCCCTATATCGGGAGACTATCTAAGATAAAATCTAGGATAAGATATCAAATCCTCCTAAGATTATGATTACGTGCTTAATTCCAAAGATATTCTAATTTGTCTTGAATTAGGGTTTCCTTTCTTGGAAGGCAAGTAATATCTTCAATGGGCTTAAGCCTAGCCTGTTGGACTAAGGCTATCGGACTACACTTCATGCGCTACAGGCATCCGATCATTCTTGCCACCGGAGGTGCCATTTGTCACAGTTCCTTAAAATCATGGTCTCACACCCACCATTTAGGTCATAGGATAAAAGTAAAATTTCATGGTCCCACACCCACCATTTAGGTCATAGGATAAAAGTAAAATGACAATGTTTAGATGGGTGTAAGTAAAACAATGTCATTACAAGGATTATTTGGTTCGGTTTCCGAACCACTAAAAGTGGTACCAAACAAACAAATTTCGGTTTGGTTTTTCGAATTTAGTTATTTTTTGGGTTTGGTTTTTAATTTTTATTGTGCACTCCAAACTTTTTAAAAGCAACCCCAAACAAACATTGTAATATCCAAAAATAACACTTAAAAACACATTGACAAAAAATTTAAAAAAAAAAGTGTTGTTATTTCACTCCAAAAGTCTAATTATACATTTCTTATAAATGTATATTTTTCTAAATATAAAAAACTTGAGGTGCATAATAAAAATCTTGTAGTGCAAATAACAGCAAAAACAAAAACAAAACAATAAAACAAAAAAAAAATAACAAAGGCATAAAAGAAGTATTAAATTCAAAGTCATTGTCAATGTATTAATTGCCAATATTGCACAACTATCTTACTGTCATTATGAGATGTGACTAATTTGAATATAATAAATGAGAGACTGTAGTGTAGAGTCATCCGATGAAATGCAAAACATAAATTACAGAGGCAACAAACATATCACACAGGCGACTTCAATTTTTTTACCATTAAGTTCATTAAGGCACAATTGCCACTCAATTATAAGAGACTAGATAGAATCGAATTTAAGTAATTCATTTGGTCATCTGACTTCGAATTATCTTAAGAAAGTCCACGTTTGATTCTTTTGAAGGGCATACATTTCTTCTTCCATTGTTCTAGTTACTTTGTACATAAATTTACATATAGTTACTTTAGATCAACTAAATCCTATGTTAGGTCGTCTTAATTAATCAATTGACCAATAGGCCCAGAATGTTAGAAATGGTATAACCTCTTTGCCTATTGCTTGTAGTTCTCCTGTTTTCTCTATTGAAGTTTATTTTAGACCCAAAAAAAAAAAAATCAGATCTTAAAAGTTCTACTTGCAGGACTAACAATCCTCATTATTTTTTGAGGCAGATTGTCTACACTTCTGTTATGGTGCCCTTCCCATCCCCTCCTATTTGTGCGATCACGGTTAAGTAGAGATAATAAGATAAAAAGCAATAGGAATATAAAATGTTGACGTGGCTTAACCGTGACCGCACAAATAGGAGGGGATGGGAAGGGCACCATAACAGAAGGGCAGACAATCTGCCTCCATTACTTTTTTACCAATCTTCCCCTATCCTATACCCTGCCCTGCGCCTATTGATATCTGCAGAGATATTGCCGCATAGGCCATTAGGCCCCACAAGCATCAAAATTGCAGCAGATTTGACTATGCCCCACTGCAGCAGATTTTACGACGTGCTACGCGCGATTTACACGTTTTAAATGTATTTATATGCATGAATTGATAAAGGGAAAGTCAAATATTTGAAGTAAATGAATAATTTTATATCATGCTAGAAAAAAACCCCTCACAAACCAATTAAAGCAACTGATTCACATAATAAAATCGGTCTTTCAATTTCCATCTACATTCTATTGAATTACATTAACAATAAAGAAAATAATATTTAATAAACAACTGATCTAATCACATTATTGCTAGTCCATTGTGAGGCTAAGCTCATCTCCTCCCCTTAGTGTAGATAATATCGCTTGTTAAAGAAAAAAAAACAATAATTTGATAACTAATTTAATCACATACAATGCGAGTGTGAAAGATTTTTTTTATAACCGGCATTACACGCCTCTTAAGATGTTTTGAACGTGTTTAAAAATAGAGAAAATAATATTTAATGAACAACTAATTGAATCACATTATTGCTAGCCTACTGTGAGGTACTAATTTAAAAAAAATAAAAAAAATAAAAAAATAAAAAAATTGTACAAAAAGAATTAATTATTAAAAAACACTATTAAAATGACAAAAATACCCCTACATTATTTTGGATTGCTTTTAAAAAAATTGTTTTGGGGGCATTTTTGTCCAAAAAAAAATTGGTGAAGCTTGTGACCCCAAAAAAGATTGTTGGTTTTATATATAACTAGCCTCTCTGCACGCACTAACGTGCGTGCGAGAGGCATTTTTGCATCACGGGCGCTACGCGCCCCTAAATGTGTATTGTGTTAGTTTTTTCCATTGTAATTGTTAATGTATATGCTTTAGAAAGTATAGTACCAAGTATGGAGGTGAAGGATGAAATCTAGAAGATGGCTGCACATAATTGGAAGCAATAAATTTGAAGCTGTTTACGTAAAAATTTTATCACTTACCAAGTTTAACTGTTATTTTAATATTTTAATCTAGAAGATGGCTGCACATAATTGTAATTGTTTTTATATTTTTCCCTTGACTATTATAGTTGAACTGTTATTCCAAGTTTACATAAAAAATTTATCACTTACCGTTCCAGACATATTTCTTTCCTTTTTTTTTTTTGTTTTTTTTTTGTTGGGGTACTTGTTAAAACGTTGGTCACTGTGGTAAATATATACAATCCGAATGTTGAAATTGTTATAGACATAACAGAATTATTAAGTGGATGTTTCCATTGGTAGTACGAAAGGCAATGACAATGTAAGATAACTATTCGTTCAATCTTAATAGATGTGTCTTAATAATTTTTACAAAAATATTCATACAACGTATGAATTTACAAATATATAATTAATAGAGACAAAAAAAAAAAAGAAATCATAGTTACCCACCGATGTTGGTCCTATGTCATCTTGGTTTACTTCCGTTTGATTTTGTACTATATTTACTAAGTTCAATCGTGTTTGATAATTGGCACGTCGTCGCATTGAAATTTGAGCCCGCTGTGATGAATTCATAGATTGTCGTCTTTGCCTTTGTTAATTGCTCCTACGATAACTTTGATTTGACTGTTGAAAATTTTGAACATTTGTTTGTCCGAAGTGAATTTCTTCATTGTCGACCGACATTGAGAAATTGCCAAAAAGAATGAATTTTATTTTATTTTTGAAAAAGAAGAAAAAATAAATCATCTCTACAGAAGAGGAATAATACAGATAAGGTAAGAACCTCTGACATATTGCGTCTATCAATTCCCTCCATAGTTGATATGTTGAAGTCCTCTGGAAATCTTAAAACTGAAATTTCAATTTGGATGATTCTTAATAAAGGTAAAATTGAAGGAAAATATGGAAACATAGCATTGAAATTCAACAATGGAAAATGATGCTTACACAAATTAGATCACAGTTAAAAGATTCATGAAATGTACACTATCGAATTGACAGAACACATAACATTGGGGATTTCGAAAAGGAAAAAACAGACTAACACAAACTAATAGGACGGAGCCGAACATATACCACCATAACCAAAATTAAGACAGTAGGCATTAACCCATTTGCAGATCCGATTGAGCTAATTTTCCTGAGCTTCAACCACGGACCCATTCATGAATCCCTAAATTTACCCAATCTTAACAACTTGAAGAATTTAGTACAAAAATTTAACCGAGCAGTAAACTTCGAAAGCAAAAAGAGTTACGAAAACAAATAGAAAACAGAATGGTTAACATACAACAAAATTTGTTGCCTCTAGATTTGCAAGGAAGCAAAATCTTCAGCTGATGCAAAACCTATGTCGTTTGGTTAATCACAAACGTTTCTTTTATTAACAATCATCACAAACGCCGACAGAAAAAGACAACTAAAGGACATATTTCTCACCGCAACATATAAATTGAGAAAAAAAATGGAACAAATATAAGTTAGAAAGAGTACAAAGCAAGAAATAATGAAGAGAAATACCTGGAAGGCACTGGAAGAGCAGAAGAAGTAGGATTGCAGTGGCACCACCCACCCTCTCTCGCTCGCCGATTCCTATTCGGTTTAGTGTGCTCTAATAAGCCCAGAAATCTCAACACTCAGACAGAGACAAATTGTAGAAACATATAAGAAAGCAAATATAGGATCCCCAACATCTTACATGGAACTTGTTAGTATCAATGGGTGGACTTCTTCTTATCTGCATAATTTTCGTAAAAAAATAATCAAATTATTTAAACTGAAATGATAAAGAACAACTTTGAAACCAAAACGTACGGATGATTTCTTGCCGCTAGATTTCCAAGGAAGCAAAATCTTCAAACTGTCCTGGATATATAAAAAAATAAAAAGAAGAAGAAGTGGAGTGGTTGTGTGTGCAGAGAGACGAAGAGGGTTAAAACTGATCCCAATCAGAACAACCTGTATGGGAAAAGAAGCAAACAGAGTTTCACCTTTCCCTCGCTAAAATGCTTCCTCTCTTTTCTCCTTCTCCTTCTCTCCAACCCAAAACTGTAAAACACTTCCAGTAAAATCAAATTAAAGAATCAAACCCAAGAACAAAATCACAAAAAAAATGAGAGAAATTCGAAAGGGTAATGGAACCTTAGTTTTTTAAATTGGGAAGTTGGGTACCTGGAGAAGATGGCAATGAAGGCGACGGTTTAAGTCACAAATAGCTTAATCGAAGCAAGATCCAGATGAACAACAAATGGGTAACTGAGATAGAGCGAGAGGAAGATCGGAGCTTACATGAAAGTTGCTGGTGCGGTTGGATGCTGCTCCCTTTTCAGAGCTTCGACTCTGGCAATTGAAATCAAATACAAATTATCATCTCTTTGGGTTATTTCTCCTATTAATACAATAAATACAAAAGCCTGTACTGATGAAACAAACAAAAATAAATAAAAAAATTGAAAAACCAAAAAGTGTATACCTCGGGATTAAATCGGTGGTGGTTTGGAGAGGATAGATAGTTAGATGGGAGGAGCTAGTGACAGGAGGTTCGGCTGGCGGTGGCCGCGGAGGAGGGAGAAAGAGAGGTGGCTGCGGAGGAGGGAGAGAGAGAGAGTTAGTGAGAGACGGATCCAGATTCCAGAAAACAGGATCCCGTAGTGGGTTTTAATTCTATCGGCATGGCAAGATAATGGGGTTTCAGTTCGCAAGATAATGGGTTTCAGTTTTTGCACGGAAGTTTTTTCCTTTTTTATTTTTCGTGTTTTTTTCCCTTTTTTTTCGAAAACTGCCGAACGTGGTTGAAGTTGTGTCTTCCACGTTTGTTGTTTTAAATTTTTTCTACTAAAATTTTATTTCTTAAAAAATGAAATATATTTTTTTTCTGACGAAATTAGCCTTGGGGTTTTTATATATATTTTTTCTGTCAGTTTTGATTTTTTTTGTTTGAGGGGTTTTATAGTCCAATTTTTTTTGGTGAAGCCTTAAGACACCAAACTCTCCTTCTCGCTTTCTAATATTAAAGATAAAGATAAAAACCATGGGCTTGCCTCATTGACATAAAACTAATTACAAATAAATAAAGCATATTGTCCAGATCCAAAATCAAAATCTTGACATATTCCTCGTTATGAAACGTTGTATTAATCTTAACTTAATTTTTTGAAACTTAAAATGAAATAGTTATCAAATTAATCAGACCTTAAGTTTTCATTTGTTTTATAATTCAAATTCCTACTTTTTACTGATATAACGTGAAATAAGTAATTTACTCCCTAAAAAATGAAAGTACCCCGTAAAATTCAATATAGAATGACAAAGTGAACTTCTCAATGACCATTTGCGTGATAATCTACTTTTATGAGAAAGATTACCTAATTGCAATAACCTGTTCTTTTCTATGACCATTTGTTGATGCTGGTTGGTTCTTTTGGCTGCGGCCTTATTTTTTGGTGACTATAACAATCTGTGTTTAGTCGTATTATTGTAACCTCTCATTTGTGTTGGAGAATATAGTTACTTCGGCCCCTTCTTCTTTTGGGAGTGAGCTGCCTTGGTGTACGTATCTGCTTTGCCCGTGGAATGAAATTTCATTGACCAAAAAAAAAAAAAACCTTCCTACTGGGCGTCGTCACAGCCGTTCTTCTCTTTGAAGAAAAGTTCCAGAAGATACCGCAGCATTACTCGTCATGCCAGTTTAAAATTTTTTAGTTAATAAAAACAGAAATCGAGTTAATATATAGTAGAAGCAAAGGAAACAGAAAAAAAAAAACTGAGCAAACCTTCAACTAGGGATACCATTTGAGGCATGTCAGCTACACAGCGCATTGTGTCACATTAGTTTCGAAACGAAAAGCTGTACAAAAAAAACTAAATTTTGGAAGACTGCCCCATTAAATAAACCTAAACTTCTCAAAAAGCACATCACCATTGGGGCTAGTTCTTTCATCGTATACTCTTTGTCCCCAAAAATGGTGAACCCCCTCGTGATCAGAACAATTGTTGGCCTTATTGGTCAGTAATTCTAATTGGCATTTGGTTTTACTTTCTTTTTTTTCCCCATTTTTCATTAATTCTAGCTTTCTAGCATCTGGTTTTCTTGCTTTTTTTCTAATGCTTGTGGGTTCTAATACACTATTAGTTATCATCAAATTTCAAAAGAGTACTCACAATGCATGCATGTGCATGGAGGAGAAAGTCTTGTGAAGGGACTGCCGTAAGCGACCACCATTCACATAATAGTCCCTCACAATAAGTGAAATCTTTTATTTGTGGATCTACGTCCTGTGAAAGGTTTTCGTATGAGAAAATTTTTCCATTCAAATCCAGATATCAAAATTATTGTCTTTTTATTGTCCCCTCTCTAGTTAGAGACTCATTTATGCATCGGGCAAACTAAAGTTTTGCAATTCAAAATAAGTACATAAATACAGCTATTTGAATTGTTAATGAGATATATACATCTAGCTAACTTTTTTTTTTTTTGGTAAATTACATAATACCCCCTCAGGTTTGAGGTCTATTACAAACTCGTACAATATTTTTAAAACATTTCACTTTCATACATCACCTACTATTTTATTTCAATATAGTACCTCCGTTACATTTTTCATCCATTGATCCGTTAAGAGCTGACGTGGTTGCTACATGGAAAAAAATTTTTAATTTAAAAAAATAAATAAATACTTGAATCTTCTCAACAACAAAAAAAAAAAAAACTGAAAAACGCAGAACCCACCCCACCTTCCCCGCAACCCCTCCCCACACCTCTTCTCCCTCCCGAGCCGAGCCTCCTAACCACCTCCCTCTTCTCCACTCTCTTCACCTAATCCTTCGTTATCGTGTCCGCATCCCAACGTGATTTTGTTAATCGAGCCTGAGAGCTGGCTGTAGGTGGAAGATCCGGCCAGGTTGAAAACTGGGTTAGATTGCTGGTAGCAATCGGAGCAGGGGCTGCACTGGAGCCAGTTGACGTCGCTGCCGGTGTCAAGCACCATGTAGAACGACTTCGCCGAAGTCCCGACGCCGATCCGAGATAAGTACTCGCCGCTGCCCTGGCTAACGCCGGAGACGACAGGGGTGGTGAGGTCTTGGGGTTGGATCTCGATGTGCATGGGCTCGAGATCCCCTCTTTTTATCCCTTGGAGTGCCAGCTGGAGCTTGGTGTGAAGCGAGTTCACTTGGGCAGAGTCGTTGTTGAGTCTGGTGGGGGTGAAGGATTTGTAGTCCTTGTACTGGGAATTGAAGAGGGCGTTGTAGGGGTAGAGCTGGAGGGAGAAGGCGGAGGAGTTGAGGGGTTGAGATTCTTGGGATTGGGATTCCAATGTTTGGAGGGATTCCGGGTCAAATGAGGGGAGGTGAAGAGAGTGGTTGCTAGGCTCGGGAGGGAGAAAAGAGGTGGGGGAGGGGTTGCGGGGAAGGTAGGGGGGTGGGTCCTGCGTTTTTCAGTTTTTTTTTTTTTTTTTTTTTTTTTTGGTTGAGAAGATTCAAGTTTTTCTTAAAAAAAAATTTAAAAAAAAAAATTTTCCACGTGGTACAAATGTGGCAGCCACGTCAGCTCTTAACGGATCAATTGATGAAAAATGTAACGGAGGTACTATATTGAAATAAAATAGTAGGTGAGGTATGAAAGTGAAATGTTTCAAAGATGTTGTATGGGGTTGTAATAGACCTCAAACCTGAAGGGGTATTATGTAGTTTATCCTCTTTTTTTTATTGGGCTCAGCTCAAAATTTAGCATTCTAGTGAGAATCTTATTAATAGTACTCTTTCTCTTGTTCCTTTGTGCACAGGAAATATCATCTCTTTTGGATTATTTATCTCCCCAATGTAAATCTCTCTCTCTCTCTCTCTTTTGGTTGAAAGAACAATTCATAGAAACAGAAATGCACCAGGCCAAACAACAAATAGAGAGCTTCCTCGAAAACCTAGGGAGCAACGATGAAGATAAACAGGACACAATACGACGCCATCCCGCAAGACGCTAGCGTCGTCCCATCTACCCATGCAAAAAGAAACCCCACCCTTACAAAGGAGGACAAGGAAGACCGTCTTTGTTCAAAATACCTACAAGCGAAGATGGAGGTCTAACAACCCAGCCGAAGCCGCACATCTCCGAAGATATATTCCTCGCGACGAACTCCGTCGCCTTATTTGCTGCTCGCGGAACCCACGACCAACAGCATGATTGAAAACTCTTCCCAATCTCTAGAACACGACTAAGAATTGGGAGAAGGTCCCAATCACAACTCAGAGAATGAGAATTAAGGGACTGCAAAATAACTTGCGCATCCGATTCAATCACCACCTCCTGCAGTTGTAAATTTTTTGCCAGTAAACACCCTTCCAAAACGGCAAGAGCCTCCGCCATCTCAACAGAAGATGCATGCACCCTCACACTCTGCACCGCGTTACAACCCGAATAGTTGTCTCTAACCACAATCCCAATATTACTGCATAGAGAGTTTCTCCTCCAACAAGTATCAACATTTATCTTCCTCCAGTTAACAGGGGGAGGAGACCACCGAACAGGTTAATACACACCACGAACAAGGGTGATTTTGTCAGCAACCGACGGTCGAATAAACGAAGAGGCCAACTTAAAAGAATCCATGGCAGTGACAATAGCCCGAATAGTTCTTATAGGAGAAGGATGAACCTCATTGAAAATTGTATCACATCTGGCCCTCCAGATAAACCAACACAAAAAGACCAGATAGGACATAGTACGTTCGAGGTCCACCTTACTACCCTTATTTTGATTTCCAACTGAGTACAACCACTCGCCCAAAGTTGTGACAAAACTTTGATCAATCTGAAGGCTCAATGGACCTTCCTTCCACACCCTAGATACCCACGGGCAAAGCAGAAGAAAATGCTCCACAGTCTCCTTGAGTGCGCAAATGGGGCAAAGTGGGGAAATAGCACACCGACGTCGATATAGGTTGAGTTTGGTGGCACAAGCATCATGGAGAAACCTCCACAGAAAGTTTCTCATTTTTGGAGGGGCTTTACAACTCCAAACCCAAACCCACACCCGTGGATTCATACTTCGAGAAGATGAATGACGATCGTTGTTCACCGTATGGTGGCGGTTGTAACACCACCTATAGCCAAACTTCACCGAAAATGAGCCATTCATTTCAAACAGCCAAATAAGTTTATCCAATCTCCTAGCTGGCCCCACATGAATGTGTGAGATGGCCACCCGCTCAATCACAGAAACAATATTAGACATGATATCAGTATTCCACTGCCTCGATACTGGATCAATAAACTCAGCAACCTTGCACTCTCTGTTTATATCTTATGTGAACGTACTTAATGATCAATGGAAATATTGCAACCCAACATTTCTAAATCAAGCAAAAATCAGTCGTGGAATTCAAGCTAGATCCTTATATAGCAACTTTGCTTAATTGTGCTTTGTGGTCCTTCTATGGTTGCCCAACTGTCCATCTTGACAGCCTTCTTGTCCTCAATCAATGGCACTGGATTTGTCATCGAATTAATCTATATTGCATCTTCTTAACATACTCTTCTGGGAAAAAACGCGTAAGAATACCATAAAACAATAAAGCCAGGGTCATCATTTTTTTTTTTTTACAAATTAATTTACTTAATCATGTGTCATTGCACATTTCAGTGTCTTGATTATTCATCCAGCTTTTTTTTCAGCGAAACGTTATCATTGCTCTTCTAGTTTAAGCTGCCTTCTTTGCTATTGTGGTTTTCGTTACTTTACACTTCTTCAAGTTCCCTCAAGGACGATCTAGGATAATTGGGATCTTATGTATTGTCTTCAACATCATTATGTATACCTCACCCTTGACAGTCATGGTACGTACGGATAATAATTTTCATGAATTATGCTACGTTTGAATGTCTTAGACAGTGTTTGGATGATCAAAATATTTACATTTTTTTCTATTATTTGGTTGGCAGAAAATGGTGATCAAAACAAAGAGCATCAAGTACATGCCGTTTTCCCTTTCACTCGCCAACTTCTGCAATGGCATTGTCTAGTCCATCTATGCATTCCTTAAACTTGATCAATATATTCTGGTAATTAATTAATATTCTAAACAAGAAGTTTTCAATTTATCCTAGGAGTTTTTTTTTTTTTTTGAAGAAGAAGAAGAAGGTACGATATTCATTGAACATTGAAAAAAACGTACAAATTAAGGATAGGGTGCTTAACATTGGGCCTCAATCAAAACCTTGCCGGGAATTTCAACCCGATCAAAGGGAAAAAGAGTGTACCGCTCAATTAGCTAGTAATACTATCCTCTAATAATAATTCAGAAATTACATCAGGAGGCTCTTCAAACCAAGAAACAGGGCGCTCAATAGTTAGACCAAACCTCGCAAGATGGTGGGCCACCTTATTCGTCTCTCTTCGACCAAACGTAACTTTCCATTATCTGAACTCTTGCAAAAGCTTCTTGGTATCTTCAAACAAATGTCCATAATGACCACTATATGTTGCACCTTCGTTCTGAATTGTGGAGGTCACCAACAACGCATCCCCCTCTACTTGAATTTCATCCAAGCTCCACCTGCATAAAAACACAGTTGTTGCTCGTGCAACAGCAGCCTTCGCATGTAGTGCATATCGCACTCCTGCTTCCCTGTCCATCTGTGCCGCAAGAAAACCATCATCGGCATCTCTAACTATAAACCCAAAACCTCCAATTGATCCATCTTCATCCCATGCAGCATCAAAATTGCACTTTATCCATCCAGAAATAGAAGGCTGCCATCGAGTTATTCCCATGGATGAGGGTTGGGTTGCAGAAAGATTCCACTTTCTAAATTCCCCCAGCCACGTTTGTGCCTTAAGTTAGGTATCGAATAGAGAAACCTCAATACCATTCCAGATAAATTCATTACGTACTTTCCAAATACTCCAAACTAGGATAAGGAGCAACTCAAAACTTTCTTTAAAGACTTCCTACACCATGAACTCCAGCCACCCTTGAAACCCGTTCGCACTACCAGTAAAAGATTTAATTCCCAATGGACTTCCAAACCACACAGCTGCCGCTCGAGAACATTTTAAAAGGGCATGTTCTACCATCTCCTATTCCTTATCACAGTTGCCACAAGTAGCCTCCATAAGTACACATCTCAACTTCAAATTTACCTTGGTAAGCAACGCATTCATGCATCCACACCATACACAAATTTTCACTTTCCCCTGAACTTTTTCCCTCTATAGTGCTTTCCAAAGGAACTTTGTTTTCTCGCTAACCATTGAACCTATGGGCTCCTCACCACCCATCCCTGGGCACGATCTGGCCACAAAATACGCACTCTTCATTGTGAATAAACCCTTGGAATCTTTTCCCCAAATCAACAAATTAGCATGATGAAATAAGCTTAACGGTATGTTTAAAATGAGGTATGCTTCTTCTTCCACAAACCAACTACGCACTAACGTTGAATTCCACCGGACACCATCATCTTCCACCATTAGAGATCTCACCGTAAGAGATGGGTGTACAGCACTCGGTAACGGGCTAAGAAAGCGATACAAGTTATCCCGTGGCAACCAATTGTCTCCCCAAATGCGTATTTGTAGGCCATCCCTCACTCTCCATCATGCTCCCTGAATAATAATTAATCGAGATGCCGCCACACTACGCCGGCAATAGAAGGAATTAAGCTTAACAGGCGCCTGTAAAAACTCATTGGTAGGATAATACCGAGCTTTGAAGAGTCGTGCAACAAGTGAATTAGGTTGCTATAGTAGTAGGCACCACCCTTGCTTCGTAAGCAAAGCAAGATTAAACACATACAAATCCTTAAATCCCAATCCCCTCTCACCTTTAGGTTTACACAACCGCTGTCATTTCACCCAATGTATTCGACGCTTACCTACTTCTCTTCCCCACCAGAACCTTGCCACCATTTGATTTAACTCATCACAAAAAGACTTGGGTAATAAGAAAGTCTGCATTGTATACAACGGTACTGCATGTGCCACTGTTTTAATTAAAATTTCCTTACCCACATTACTAAGTAATGAGCCACGTCAACCATTCAACTTTTTCCACAACCGATCTTTAATATAAGCAAATGTATCTTTCTTAGACTTACCGATGAATACTGAAAGCCCAAGATAGCGGTCATGGTAATCCACACGCTTCATCCCTAAGCAATCGGCTAATAAACGCCACACTACTTTTAGACAGGTTGACAGTTTTCCCCGAAGCCCGTTCATAAGTGGATAATAATTCCTTCAATTGCAAACACTCCTGAATAGAACTCCTAGCAAATATTAAACTGTCATTCGCAAATAATAGGTGATGAACACTTGGTGCCCTTTTACAAACTTGTTGTTGGAAGTATGCCCATAAAGCCACTCATTTGATGTAATAGCTTTTGGAATACTTATTGTATTAAACGTTTATATGTTTAATGAAGGGCAAAGCTTATTGTTAATCACTATTTATTGTATCATGTGTTTAAGCAATAAGGGAATCCAATGAATGTATTTGATCTAAGAGATAAGTGATCTAAGTGAGTTAGATTATCGAGATCTTTCTCTTATGTTCATTCCTAAAACGTTCTTGGCCATAGGATTGCCAATTGGGCATTGACAATCCGCTAAGGTTAGTATGTGTTATGTTGACTCAAGCGTGAGTATGACTAGTCTCAAGTCATTTAGTGTTGGACACTAAGACAAACACATAGGTGCTCGAAAGAGTAATCGAGTACACTGAACAACGATCAAAAGAGAGTTCGAACATACATGTCATGTAAGAACTCGATAGTTGCAATATGCAAAGTAGTCCTTTGACCTGAGGCATCATAGATGTCTAATGGTTAAGTCATTGATCTTTGATCATGTCAAAGGCATTCCATTGGAGTGTCCACGGCATTGTTGGGGTCAAGCTATCTAGTCATGTAGGCATATGAATGTACAACAAGGGATCTCTAACCTTCCATGGTGGAAGAAGAATACTCTAAGATATGATTCGAGAGTCTTTGGCCAAAGCATATGAATATAACTTTGGAAGTTTGTTCCAAATCATATTTAATTGAATCATATAGAGAGGTATCACATTGGATAGTAGACATGAAACAAACTATCATTCAAACAATGTGATTAAGAGTATTGTATTAGAGAATGACCGTATTGCATTGTAATTGTAACTAGATAGGTTCTCCAACCACTTCTACTTAGCTTGGGTAACCATGACATACTGCTAGGTGTCACTCATGGTTTGTGGAAGCCCTAATGATTAGCAAACACTAATTTTAAGGGAGAATTGAAATGTGGTTTCAATTCACAATCGATCGTTAAGAGTAACAATCGCCTACTACCTCGCTAATTGGAACCTAATGGATCGTACACCGAGTAAGGATGTATGTGAAGAAATTAAATGAAATGGATAAGTAATTAAATGGTTTAATTGAAGAATGGTCAAGGTTAATTAATTAGTTAATTAATTATACGAAATGTTCGTATTGGGCTTATATGTTGGTTTTGGGTTTCGGGGCCCAAAAGCGTTTTGGTCCACAAGGCCCATTATGTTTAAGTTGTATGACAACTAAAACAAAATGGGCAAATAGCCCAATAACATTAATATGGCCTGCCATTAGGGTGGATGATGCAAACTTGGATTAATTACAAGTTTGCTACTCACTTGTAATGAAGTATAAAAGCAACTTTATAGCTTTATTTTCATTTAGGGTTTTCTTGAAGAAATTGGGTGAAACATTTTCTCTCCTTTTTCTCTAAAGAGGCCGGCCACTTAGGGGAGGGACATCTAGCAATCTCTTCTTCCCTAAGTCATCCATATCATCTTCACAAGATACATCCTTGGTGAAGAGACTTAGAGACATCAAACTTTTGGTGTTTTGGAGAACAAATCCTCAAATCCTCAAAGAAGCAAAGGAGCACTAAAAGGAGGAAAATCACAAGGAATATCCAAGGAGCTTGGAGGTGACTTGAAGGCCATCCACTTGGGTGAATCCCTTGTGTAAACAAGGATGAGCTTTAAGGGTAAAGAAACTCTAAATCTTTACTTCTCTTTAATGTTGTTAAAGAGTTTATTGGTTCACCATATACTAGGCTTTGAAAGTCATGGGTTTTATGAATTGTTTTTTAATGCATGCCTACTTTAAAGTGTTAATAGTTTGCATATGTATTCAAATGTTCTTACTTGTTCTTAGCTAGGACAAAAAATTTCCTTCACTTGTACCCCCTGAATTCGGCCTTGAGTTTCCCACGAATCAAACAAAGCCGATAATCCTTCTGCACATAAAACAAATAAGAAAGGTGACAGAGGATTGCCTTGACGAATTCCCCGCTTCAGATAAACTAGTCCCACAAGCTCCCCATTCAGTTTGAATGAATAAGATACCGTCGAAACACACATCTTTATCCAATGTATCCACTCATCTGCAAAACCCAACTGCTTCATCATTTGTTCCAAGAAACTCCATTCAATGCGATCATAGGCCTTACTGATATCTAGTTTCAAAGCCATTACACCGTTCCACCCATTATTTTTCTTATGCTTATAATGTGCAATTTCTGAAGTAACCATACAGTTATCAGATATTAACATGCCCGATATAAAAGCGCTATGCGAACGTGAAATAATATCCGGGAGAATAGCTTTCAACCTATTAGTAAGCACCTTAGAGCAAATCTTATAAAGCAGTCATCTCAATAAGATCATTTTTTTTTTTTTGGAATCAAAGTTACATGAGTATAATTGATCTTTCTAAGCAAATGACCCAACGAAAGCATATGTCTTACCCCATCACACACATCTTGGCCAACAGTCTCCCAATACTTCTAATATAAACCCGGTGACATACCGTCAGGTCCCGGAGCTTTAGTCGGATGCATTTGAAACAACGCATCTTTAGTTTCCTCATTCGACACTGGCCGTAATCACTCATGATTCATGTTTGCCGAAACCCTAGGGTTAACAACCCTCAAAATATCCAACATATCCACTGGACCTTGTGAGTCAAAAAACTTTGAAAAATAATCCACGATCACCGTTTCCATGCCCCTCTTATCTTCATGCCATACTCCGGACGCATCAAATAACCCCAGCAAAGCATTCCTTCATTGTCGTCTAGAAGTCTTTTGGTTGTTAACCCTAGGAGTTTTAAAGAACTAAGAAAGACTTAATTTGATTATTGTAATTAATTAACCTTTTTTTTTTTAATAATTTGGTAGTTTCCAAACGTTTTGGGATCGCTTTCCGGCGTGGTGCAGCTCATCTTGTATGCAACCTACTATAAGGCCACTAATTGGGATGAGGTGTAAGAATATAGAGAATGGTTAGGATCATGCCAAGTGTCATAAGATTGTATCTCTTAGTTAGTTAGTTAGTTAGTTAGTTAGTTAGTTAGAGATTTTATTCTCTATATATACACCAATGTAATATCTTGATGAGTAAGAAAAGCATACATAACATATTCTCTCTCTCTATGATCTTCTCTCTTCTTCTTCGATCTCTCTCTCTCTCTCTCTCTAGTTCTTGAAACCCTAGCTATATCTCTCGATCTTTCTACGTTAACATGGTATCATTCGCCATTGATGCTCACACTACTTCCTCCGATCCTCTGGTTGCTTCCGCTCATCTTCTCCGTATGTGAATTTTTCTGTTTCTTCAAGAATTCTGGTATTTTCTTTTCGCCTCTAACTTCTAGGGTTTCTGCAAATCTTGATCTTCTTGATTCTTCGCTCTAATTCCTTTCACTTCTACAACTATGGTGATTGTTTCGCCATTACAGATTATACATTCTCCGATTACTAGCCTTATTTCTACAATTTCCACATCTGTGAATGTTAAGCTTGATGAATCTAATTACTTAAATTGGCATTTTCAAATGCAATTGTTGCTTGAAAGACACGATATCATGGGATTTGTTGATGGATCGCATGTTTGTCCACCTCGATATGTTACTTGTTCTAATAATTCTGAAGGTTCTAATCTTGCTGCTACAAATTCTTTTACTCAATATGAGGTTGAAGCCGACATTATTTGGAAAATGCACGATCGTGCTCGAATGCAGCTGATCACTGCTACTTTATCGCCAGTTGCAATTTTGTGTGTTATTGGTAGCACCAGTGCTTGTGATTTGTGGAATCGATTGAAAGAACAGTTTTCAGCTGTCTCTCGGACTAGTATTTTTCAGCTTAAATCTAATCTTCAGACTATTCGAAAGGGTTCAGATTCAGTGTCTCAATACATGCAATGTATTAAGGAAGCTAGGGATTATTTGTCTGCTGCCGGAGTAACCTTTGCTGATGAGGATATTGTTATCCTAGCTCTTAATGGTCTACCCTCTTAATAAAATAAATTTCGTAATGTGATAAGGGGACGTGAGAATATCATCTCTCTCATAGAATTTCGTGTGCAACTGCTTACTGAAGAACTGATTGTGGATAGCACAGTGAATTCTCAATTCATGACTGCAATGGTTGCTGATAATTCTAATTATAAACCCTCTACAGGCCTATCTCAGTCTAGTCTTTGGTTCTCATCCCATACTACTGGCCCTAATGGTGGTTATTCTGGTAGTTCAAGTGGGTATCGATCATTTAATAACAATAGGAAGGGTAAAGGGAAGTTTAATCAAGGATATAGGTATCCTAATCCTAATTCGAGACAACGGTTTTTCAATCATTTTTCTAATTTGAATCATGGTTTCTCTGGAGTTCTTAGTCCTCATCCACCACAAAATTTTGGTCAGCATGTACCTCAACAAGTTCCTGGTAAAGCAAATCATACCACTTAGTATTGCTTCTTCAATGACAAAGGGCCTAACTTTGGTGGTCCTCATCACCAACTTTGGTGGTCCTCATCACTCTCAATCAACTGCTAGTGCATATGCTCCTTCTGCACTAGCATTTCCTACTCCAACTCACATGCAAGCACTGCACACAGTTAATTCTCAATCATCTCCAGGTTTTACTTCCCATCAACAACCACAAATATGGATCACTGACTCAAGAGCTACAAATCATATGACGGCTAATCTTAGTAACCTGACTTTGGCATCTCCTTATCCTACCAATGAGATAGTGCAAACAGCTAGTGGACTCTCTTCACTAGCCAATCATCACTCACTTCGTACTCAAGGCACTCCTCAAGCTTCTACATTTCTTGGTCAGCTTGTTAGTTCTAATCTCTGGCATAGTACGTTAGGACATCCTTCTAATACCATTGTCAATATAATGTTGCAGAAGTCTTCCATTTCGTGTAAAAATGATCATATCCCTTTGCTAAGTCATGGCTGTTTAGAGGGCAAATTCATGAAGCAGTCTTTTCAGTCTAGTAACCATAAATCTGTAATTCCTTTCGAGATTGTGCATAGTGACCTTTGGGGTCTTTCTCCATGTAATTCCATTGATGGATATCAATACTATGTGACTCTCATTGATGAGTGCACTAGATATTGTTGGTTGCTCCCTATTGTTAATAAATCAGATTTCTTTGAAACCTTTGTTGCCTTTCATTCATTTGTGCAAACTCAATTCTCTGTGTGTATCAAAACTTTACAAACTGATGGTGGTGGAGAGTATAGCAGTGTTAAACTTAAAAATTTCCTTCATAACAAAGGTATTTCACATCATATATCTTGTCCACATACCCCAAAACAAAATAGATTGGCTAAGAGGAAACATAGACACATTGTGTAAACCACTATCACCTTGTTGCAATCTGCAAAGTTACCCTCTCTTTTTTGGTCATTTGCTTGTCAAGCAGCTGTGTACCTTATCAATCGTATGCCTACTCCAACCTTGCAAAAATGTTAACCCTTTGAAAGTTTATTTGGAGTCTCTCCTATCTTAACACATCTTAGAGTGTTTGGTTGTTCTTGTTTTCCATTGTTGAGACCTTATAATAACACTAAGTCCCAACCTAAAACCACTAAGTGTATATTTCTTGGTTATGCCTCGAAGTATAAAGGTTTCATCTGCTTTGATTTATTAAAGGGTAGAGTATATATATCGAGACATGATGTATTTGATGAGTCTCGATTTCCCTATCCTTATTTGACTATGCTATCTAAACCCAAGTCTGTCCAGTCACATTCGTCTCAACCATTCATTCCATCTCACGTCCCTACTATGGATAATATACTAGTTCAGCCTCAGTTTCAAACCCCACCATCACAATCTCAATCTTCATCTCCATCATCTGGTGCTCACACATCATCACCATCAATTCAACAGTCTCCTGGATCCATACAATCTCTCCCTGATCATATACCACTAGCATCATCTGATCATGTTTCACTTCAGTCCATTACTGCACCTGCAAGCTCATCAACTTCACTCCCTGTAGATCCTAATTTTAAACCTGACCTTCTTCAAGTGGTCTTGCCCATTGCGCCACTTAATTTGCATCCTATGAAAACTAGGAGTAAAGATGGTATAGTCAAGAAGAAAGTGTTTCTCAGCAAGGTTCATGATTCTAGTGTTGTTGATCTCACTCAAGTGGAACCTGCCACTTATAAATCTGCATTAAAAGTGTCAGTTTGGTTGAATGCTATGAGAGAAAAACTTGTTGCATTGCAGCATCAACAAACTTGGAGCTTAGTCCCTCTACCATCCAACAAGAATCTAGTTGGTTGCAAATGGGTGTTTAAACTTAAAAAGAATTCAAATGGCTCAATTGCTCGACATAAGGCTCGATTGGTTGCTAAGGGGTTTAGTCAAGAACCTTGCTTGGATTATGGGGAGACATTTAGCCCAGTGGTTAAGCCAACCACTGTGCGCCTAGTTCTAGCCATGGCAACTCACTTTAATTGGCCACTTAGGCAGTTGGATGTCAAGAATGCATTTATGCATGGAGTATTGAATGAAGAGGTATATATGGCTCAACCACCTGATTTTGAGGACACTTCTCGGCCTGATTTAGTTTGTAAACTGCACAAGTTATTGTATGGTTTAAAACAGGCTCCCTGAGCCTGGAATGAGAGATTCACAAGCTTTCTTCCCTCTCTCGGATTCCAGTCTACATATTCTGACTCTTCATTATTTGTCAAGGCTGTTGGAAGTGATATTGTCATTCTTTTACTATATGTGGATGATATTATTATCTCTGGGAGTTCTTCTATAGTTATTCAACAAGTCATTCAGTCTCTTGCCACTGAGTTTGATATCAAAGACTTGGGAGAGCTTCATTACTTTCTGGGGATTCAAATCACCAAGACTACTCAAGGTGTATTTCTGTCACAGACAAAGTATATACAAGATCTATTGGAAAAAGTTGAGATGGTAGAATGTAAAGCTTGTGACACACCATGTCTTCCCTACAACAGACTGCTTAAGGGTGATGGTACCCCTTATAACAATCCAACTACATATAGGAGCATCATTGGTGCATTACAATATCTTATATTTACTCGCCCTGATATTGCCTTCTCAGTTCATCAAGTTTACCAATTTATGCAGTCTCCAATGGTGTCTCACTTCACAGCAGTTAAACATATCTTGAGATATCTTAAGGGTACATTATTAGTTGGCATTTCTTATACTCGGGGTGATTTGTCCTTGAAGGCATTTAGTGACGCGAACTGGGCAAAAGACCCTAATGATCGACATTCAACTACTGGCATGGTTGTGTTTCTAGGTAACAACCCCATCTCGTGGTCCTCCAAGAAACAAAATATGGTATCTCAATCTTTTACAGAGGCTGAGTATCAAGCTATGTCGACCACATCTATTGAACTTGACTGGATCCAGCAATTACTGTAGTTCATGCATGTAATACCTACTAATGCTCCTGTGCTTTTCTGTGTTAATCTTTCTGCTATCGCATTATCGTTCAACCCTGTCCAGCATCAATGGATAAAGCATATAGAGATTGACGTGCACTATGTGAGAGAACGGGTCACTAAGAAAAAGCTCCTTGTTCAGTTTGTTTCCTCCCGAGAACAATTTGCAGACATACTAACAAAGGGTCTCAGTACTCCTCTATTTCGATCTCATTGCTTCAACCTCATGCTTGGTGTCCCTAAGCATGAGTTTGTGGGGGGATGTAAGAATATAGAAAATGGTTAGGATCATGCCAAGTGTCATAAGATTGTATCTCTTAGTTAGTTAGTTAGTTAGTTAGAGATTTTATTCTCTATATATACACCAATGTAATATCTTGATGAGTAAGAAAAGCATACATGACATTCTCTCTCTCTCTCTCTCTCTCTCTCTCTCTAGTTCTTGAAACCCTAGCTGTATCTCTCGATCTTTCTACGTTAACATGAGGATGATGAAAAGCCAAAATCTGAACTTCAAATCTCTAATGTTTAGAGAGAGAGAGTGGTCTCCTGTAATATCAAACTCTTGATCCATGTAATCACGTTCAATTTGGACATTTTATATGTACATCTTCGCATGCATGCCGTTAATAGTTTGGTCAAAAACAAAAATGAATATTTTATGAGAAGAAGATTGTTTACAACCATCTCAATCTATATATGACGTGTACATAATATTACTAATTATAAAATATTATATAACTCTCTAGTTTTTCTTATGAAGTGAAGAAAACTAAACCCTTTACAAAGAGAACTCAGGCCATATTTACAAGGTCCGACGACCAGTTACCATCTTGATAAAAGGTAGTACACAACTTAATTAGTCGTAAACATCTTTATTTTTCATTAAGTAGAAAATAGCAGTAAACCCTAGGAAGCAACAAAGAAGAAACAGATGAAAAGCCTTTTCAATATTGATTGACGTTTGTTAGAGATGACTCATATTAAATAATACTTTTGTACTAACAATTACAAGATCATTAAAAGGTTGTTGCATAATTTCCCTCGGGATGTCTCTTTACCGTAGTTCCCTTGTGCATACTTCCTCTCCACTTAGTAATACGTTTGTGCCCTTTTGGTTTCATTTGATTTAAGAAAATAGTAGATCGAATTGTTATTGTAATTATCAATTTATATTCTATAATTCTATTTAGGCCAAATTTAATGCTTCAAGTGTTTTATTCATTAGATTTGATTTGTATAATTGTTTAAATCTTTTATTTTCAATCTTAGTAATTTATTTTCATATTATTTAATGCTACGTAAAAAAATTTCCAAAATCCGGTCCATTCGGCTTATTCATGAAGGGTGGGTGCTACCACATGCTATGGCAACGGTTCGGCTTGAGGACAGAAATGTCATATCCATTTCCATAAGCACAAAATTTAATCATATACATAACGGAAATTAATCATCGGGAATTATCGATAACAGTACCACTGGGTAACGGTTTCCCCATCAGTTAAATGTATATTCATCTTCATCAATGCAATAAAATTATTTGTTCAACTAACATATTACAATTTAGTAAATACTAAACATTCACATTCAAATCATTAAAAAAAACATAACAATATTCTCTAGAAGCGTTCACAATAAACCAAATACGATACCAAATAAGGTAAATTAGTCCCAAGAAAAAAGGGAAGGGATGACAAAAGCGAATACAACAACCATTATGGGAGAAACACAAAATAAATTATCAAATAATTTCAATACTTGTAAATATACATATATATTATATAATATTATATTCAGGAGGGATTTGAGGACGAATACTAATAGGGACCGCTATATACATATCTGAACCCGTAACAAAAGAATACACACGATTTTTCTCCAAATTTGAAAAATACCCGAATTTTCATCTCCAAATTTGCCCATTAGGCCAATAATCCACGGTTATCGGGTTGAACATGTTGAATTGTCATCTTTACTATCCACACACATCTTTTTACTTCACACACACTCCATGTTAATTTTTGTCCCTTGATCATGTTCAAATTTTGGACGGCTAAAAATTAAGAAGTGTATAGAAAGTTAAAAAGAATGAGCGTCTATTTCCATGATGGTAAGTAGACCTGGCATTTGTGTCGTGTTTTTTATGTTCGTGTCGTTTTCGTGACATACCCGATATATTAACGGGTCGTGTTGTATAACATATGTTAAGGTAAACGAGTAATATGACCCAATCCAAAATCGACCCGTTAATATTATCAGGTAATATGACCCAACCCGCTACCCATTAAAAAATATTTTTTAAATTAATAAATAATGAAAATGAAAAACATAATTTGACCAAAAAAAATGGAAAACATAATATTAAATTAATATATACATATCATATTGTCGCATAAATATTATTCACAACATAAAAATAAATATTCGTCTTTAAAGTAGGGAATTGTTATTAGCACTCCAAAAATCTCATTCTACACTCCTCACAAGTATATTTTTCTTTTTAATTATAGAAAGTTTGGAATACCAAATGAGATTTTTAGAGTGCTAATAACAATTCCCTTAAAGTATTACATACTTCAAAACAAGAGCCTAATAAAAAAACATTAATACATTACTACAAAATACCAAATGTTCAAGGATATGCAGGAGTTGCGTTTCAAGGTTGAGGAACCTTTGCATGTTTGTATATGCTTTCACATTTGTCAAACTTGTACGTTAATAATTATGAATTTTATTTATTTTGACTCCCTTGAAAAAACTATTCATGAGAGTTTGTTTTGGTTTTAAAAGTTCAAACGATGATGTAGTCATACTCAAAGATAGAGGATGCGATCACGAACATTTGCATATTTTTTCACATTTTTCGCACTTTTAAATTAAGTATTATAATTTTTTTTACTGTATTTGGCATTTAAAATTACTCGATAATTTTTAGTAGTTTACAAAATTGAAACCATTAAAATAATTTTTTTCTTAACGTGTCGAAACGAGTTATCCGACTGTCATCTTTGTGTAAACCTATTAAGAACCCATTATTGTGTGACCCGATAACGATCCGATTAATTATCGTGTTAACCCAAAACTTGTTATTTTTACGTATCGTGTTAATGAGTCGGGTAAGATATTGTCATGTCTATTGGTAAGCACATGCACACGTAGTGGCTTCTTGTCCAGCCACGTAAAACCAATCACACCGTGGGAGGGTTCCACAATTCGGTGAATGGGAAACGTGTAAGGTCAGGATCCTTCAATAACCGAGGTTCTATTTGCTGATAACCCCGCGATTGTTCTAGACGGTAGCTCCATTCTCCCGAAATTTCCACTCTCTGCTTTTTTATATCCCACAATTTTCTCACTAACCAAGCAATCAGTCGCTGCAAATCTCTCGTCCTACCAAACGCTTTCCCGCGCTAATCAAACAACTTTCTTCATGTAAGAATCTTTTCCATGTCACTTTTCTTTTAGTTTCTTCACTTGATTATGTCAACTTCTATTCTCAATTTCTCGGAAACTCGGTGTTTTCTTTCGTTTTCTCTTTAACTTTCCCGAGAAACAAACAGCTTAAATTCCCTTATTGCTGAATTTTTTTAGCAAACAGGCGTTTAGCTCAAATGGGTCACCAAATCTTTCGACTTTACCCATATTTCTCCATCAAATCTCTCCTCTTGATTGCTTTGCTAATGGTTTATTAAACTTTCTCTTAATATTATCAGATTTTTGTGCTTGCGAATTCTCAATCTTTGGTGAAAAATGAGCCGAGCAGCGGATTTGAGTGCGTTCGAAGTGGTGAACCAGCTGCTGAACTTCCCAGAGGCCATTGAGAAGCTCATGTTTCCGTCTCGGGCTCACGAGACCGGTAACGATAACAAAGGTGTGTCCAGCATTCCGGTTGACATTTTGGACACTCCCAAGGAGTACATATTTTTCTTGGATGTGCCTGGCCTATCCAAATCTGACATTCAGGTATAAATGCTTGATTTTGGTACAATTGCTTCTTTCTTTTTTATCGTGATCAAGAAATTAGGTTATGCGTTTTGGTTTAACTAGGTTGGCTAGAGCAGTGTCCTCTCGTATGTACCTGTCTTCGGATCTTCCTCCTCAAGTTTCGATTAGATTAATTATAATATTTCTTGAATCATGGGAAAAAAAGGTAGCTAGGAGTAGCTAGGAGATGTATGCTCAATCGGCCTTTAGGTAAATAATACATGTCCTGCACTTTTTTTTTTTTTTTTTAAGGCTGATGCATTGTGAGGGTAAACAGATTTGGTTATGCAATCCAGGTGACGGTTGAAGACGAGAACACTCTGGTGATCCGGAGCAATGGGAAGAGAAAGCGCGAAGACGGTGAGGAGGAGGGGTGCAAGTATATCAGGCTGGAGAGGAGAGCGGCCCAGAAGCTACTGAGGAAGTTCCGGTTGCCCGACAATGCCAATGTAGGAGCCATTAATGCGAAATGTGAGAACGGGGTTCTGACTGTGGTGGTTGAGAAGCTTCCTCCCCCTCCCAAGCCCAAGACTGTTAAAGTCTCCATCTCCTGAAGCGGATAGGGCAACATAAATAGAGAAACACGAGCTGGATTTCACGTGTAGGTTCTAGTTCTAGCGTTTAGGGTTTTCTCTGTTAGGGCTACAATATGGATGCTACTCTGTTAGTGCTGTATGTTGGAAAGACTGGCTGAACTTGGAGTTGTTAGGGTTTTACGTTCCTCGTGTTGTTTTGGAGATTATTCAACAAGCGTCTATTTCTGTTTTAAATGATATAAGCATCTTGTTTTATACGGGTTTTGGAAAGATTGTACACAAATAAAGCTTAAGAACAAAGAGAAGAATAAGCAATAAAACCACCTCACTAAAAATTATCTTGAATTGGCATAAGTTTCACAATGAGTATCATAATAATGTGGAGTGGGATAAGTTTCACAATGAGTATTATAATGATGTGGTTTAAGCTCGTTTTTGACGAAAATCAAATTTAAAACTCTATAATTATAAGTGAAGAAGATTATCATTGGACTGTGACTATCTTAACTTTAATTAGTGGGATCAGTTTCAATATGAGCCAAATATAATGATGTAGTTTAAATTCATTTTTGATTAAAATCAAATTTAAAACTTCTTAATTACAAATGAAAAATAATATTAAATTGTAATACTAAATGATTGATTATTTTAACTCAAATTGGTGTAAGCAAGGAAATCCGAACATTTTCATCTCACTTTAATTTTGAATACCAATGGGCTGTTTGTTTGTTGACCATTATTGTTTTTAGTTTATTTAAAATTTGACTTTCAATTTTTGGCGAGTTACAAAACGGTGAAAGACTGAAAATGAAATGGTTATCACGGTTCCTAAGTAATAACAAAACAATGCTGTAGAGGTTTTCATTAAAAGCCAACGGGTAAAAATGGTTATTGGTACAATCAGCTGAGTTCGAAACAAAATTTCAGACGTTTTTCCGGCAAAAAATGTCAACGGTACAATATATTTAGGAGGCTCAAAACAAAATGTTCTGATGTTTTTTGAAGGGGACTCCGACGAAGAAGGCAAGGTAGGTCCTAATCGAATGACTTTCTCTTCTTTCGTGACTTTGGCTTCTTCTTTCTAGATTCCTTTTCAGCAGGAACATTATCATTCAACAGATGCTCAAATTCTTCAAGACTTGCAAACGGCGACGCTCCAGACTTCCCTCGCTTCCGTTTACTTTTGCTTTTAACATTCTTCTCGTCCTCATCCTCTTCAAAGCTGTCATCTGCATCTCCTATGTCAATGTCATCATCATCGTCTGCATCACCTATGTCAATGTCACCATCGTCTGCATCTCCTATATCAATAGCATCATCATCATCATCACTCAGGCCATCGTCCGCAATGGCATCAAAGTCTTCTCCCTCCCCACTGTCCGAGGGAAGGTCCAGCTCAGTATCACTGACATTAGCAACCAAGTCTTCATCATCTTCATTGGCAACTTGGTCCAGATCATCATAATCATAGTCACCGTCTGCTTCGATAGAAACACCAGCAGAATCCAGCATATTGTCAATCTCTTCGTTATCACTATCATCACCGCCACCCCCATCCACGTCAAACAAATCTGCAGCGCCTTCATCTTCAGTTGATTTCTTCTTTTTCTTCTTTGGTTTCTTTGAAGAATTCATTTTGTTCATATAGAACTTGTGGAAGACAAGATCTTCCGGGGCTACATCTTCCTCGGCCAATGAGAGAATCTCGGGTCCGATTAATTGGTTGGCCATGTCAAGCTGGAACAAAAAAAGCTCAGTTAGCATTGCAGATGAAGGGGCCTAATATTTCAGCACTGCCCATAACTATGGTCCCCCATCAATCATTCGGCAGAATGAGAGAAGAAAACAAGAGAAGCAAATAAAAACAAGCTGACCTTTTTAGCAGGTTCAATTTGTGAACCGCCATGCCATGCGCTTTGCTTTGGTTTCTTCTCCATAAACTTGTCCAGAAAAGCAGTAAGTGATAGGTCATTCAGCGGGTTTCCATTGTAGACAATGTTCGCCCCAGAGAGTAGAGTCTTTGCCATGGTAGAAACTGAAGGGTGCACATGTGAAGAAAGTACTGTCAGCTCCCACCAGCTCACACGATCCGCATTACTGTTCACTCATAAAGAAATGAGAATTAGAAAGTTAACAGAAAATTCAAAGTAAAAAAAAAAGGGTGCAAAGTATAAGAAATCCTGCAGTGAGTTGTTATAAAAGAAAATTTTGTTTGACCTGTACTTTTTCTGTCACCATTCTTCTTGACTAACAAAGTATGATATATTGCGCTAACTGCCAGAAGAATATTGATTCTAGCATTGATGTGTACAGAAGCTTGGAAAAGATAACTAACCAATAAGAGGGCTCTCTGTGTCGTGGATCATAGCCTCCAGGCAAGCGAGGGCTCTCAGATGATGCTTGTGGTTGTTGCCCACCAGCAAGGGCTGGTTTGGGATCATTTTGACCTTTTGTCACAAGAAACTCCTCTGCTTCATCAGAACCTTCATCATCAGAATAAGAGGCAGCGGACTCCTCATCATCTTCTAAAGAATCATGGTCAGAATTGACAGCATCATTGCTGTGCATAAGCTCAACATCAAGTTCTTGTTTCTCTGGCACAGGGGTGGGTTTATCATCAGTTTCTTCTCGAACATCTTCAAAATGCTCAAGTTCATCATCAACTGACTCATTCTGAAGCACCATGTTCCTGTGTGGGGATGGCGTAATAGAAAACTGTTTATTTGACCATGTTGAGTAAATCTATGGCACAGATCTCCAAAACAGCAACTGCTTACCATAACAGAGGTCTTGCTTTAAGAACTTCAGAGAGAAGGAAGAGACATCCACATGCATATTGAGGTGGCTGCTGAAGCGCAACCTGTTCAAATCAGTTATTAGTTATAAATCCACAGAAGTGCCGCACATGAGTCACCAACCTCAATTGCTCAACGCATAGTTTCCTCCAAGAAGCATACATTAACATTAAAAACTTCAAGAATCCCCAATTAATGTAGCCCAACAGATGTCTTCTCAAAAAAAAATGTAGCCCAACAGATGCAAATTCCATTTTGTGGGTTTTATTAGCAAGGTAGGTAACCCAGAGAAAAGAAAAACGTGTAGAGTGATACAGGACTGTACTTGTATGTGACACAAACATAAGAACATAATAAGTGCATACCTGCAATACACGCTTTGCGAACGCAGCCGCACGCTTCAAGTTCACATCATTTTTCATTGCCCTCAGAATAAGTCCAATAAACATTTCAGCCTAAAAAGCAAGCCATATAAAGACAGTGAGAATATAACTGGATGAAAGGAATCAAAATTGTTGCATACTATAAAACTACCCAACTTCTGCTGAAGCTGATAATGGAGTCAAGTGAACCTTGTTGAACCCAAAAAAAGTTTCTCAAAGACCATAATCAAGTGTGACGGACAACTCGTAAGAAAAAGCACAAACCAAAAACAGTAAAATAAAGAGTATATACAAAATTACAAATCCAGCTCCACTTGCCTTAGAAGTATTCATGGCAGCTGGAAGTAGTAGTTTTGAGTACAAGGCCCTGTAAAATCTATCACTGATGATTTGATTCTTAGACGAGATCTTATCGAGAAGCATTAATGCTTGAACTCCTACGTTAAAATTCTTAGAATGAACCTGCACAAGTGTCCGGATTAAATTCCAAGCGCAGATACATCTCATCTACCAAGTAATGAATAGCAAAGCTCTGAGCTTACCAGCTGGAAAAGCATTGGTGTTTGGACCTCAACAATGTCATCGGCCTCATTGCTTGAGACAAAGGGAAATGCTCTATTGACTCCCTGTGAAAGGGACGCAGAAGTAGTTAGTAAGTTCATAGGAAAATGTTTTTCTAAGCCCATAATTTATGCCTAGCTTTTTGCTCTCTTTTTTCTTTTTTTTCTTTTCCAGTACGAGTAACTAAAGCTTGTAAGGGCACCAAGAGGAACATCTGAGATGACAGGTACATTGTTATGAAAGCAAAGGATGCATCCCATATATACGGTAGACCCAAGAAGTATTTGTACTAACCACCAGTAGAGCTGATAGAAGGCGTGAATCCAATTCAACATGAGAATCCGATGAAGTCTTATCCTCATTAGAACTGAGTGGTTTTTTAGACCATGCTTTCCCTTTTTTATCCATCTTTTCACCAGCATTAGCTTCATTAATAAGTACCTGAAATTTTACTTTGCGAACATTCATTTTCTATTTACATAACTCGGCCATAATCATAATGTATTCCAACAAAATGATCATAATGCAATGATATAAAGGATGTGTAATAGGGACAGAAATCATAAGTGTGATGAATGAGAAATATAATCAAAAGATAATACGGTTCATCATTACCTTGAAAAGTGAAAAGTAAACATCGATTAAACGTTTTGCCACCTTTGGTCCATCTCCTTTATGAGTTAGACGCATTTGGCTCAAAAAGTTAACCTGCATATGTAAAAGTTTTGTTCAACAAGGTTCGTAAGTTGCACCAATTCAAAGTGAATGCAGGCAGTATAGTGACATTTTGAGTTCAAATCCATGGCTCTTAAGTACTAATAATTTTAATACACAAATTAGCAAATTGGATGTAATCAAGAACAAGAAGAAAATTGCTAATTTTCTATATTAAAATTCAGATTAATAGATTGTCTACATGTACACACGCTTCAGACAAAATGGGAATGGACAGAAACATTAAATACTGATGCACTTTGGCCATAGGGTCTCTGACAAAGACATGCGTGCTCATATGTAAACATGTTAAAGAGGAAGAATACCAGTGTCTCATGATCTTGTCTAGAAAAGGAAAAGAAAAAATTCTCCTTCGCTTCATGATGTTATTGTCGGATGTTCTCACTGCCTAATTACTTTGGTAAGACAGCTTAAGCCTATGCATATAACTCAATATTTCAATAACATTTTATGGGCAAACAATCAAACAAAAATGTACTGTGGAAGCTGAAACGAGTAGTAGTGCTACAAGCTTGGTCCAGATTATGGTAGCGATTAAACTAATAGTAGTGTTATCTTTATGATAGGACATACTGCATGATATTTTGCTTGTGGAGTCAAACGTGGGCGAAAGAGAAAAGAGTCCACCTCATCAATCACCACTGCCTGTTCAAAGGAGGTCTTAGTATAAAGATGGGATGCAAAGGCACCAAGATGAGTACTCAGACCCACAAATTAGATTTAGCACTAAACAGTTGTACCTTCATGTTTGGATGATCAGACAAAAGGTTTGATAAGTGAAAATCAGCATCAGAAGCGCCCTTATTTTTAGGATCTCCCAGCTATAACAAACCAAAAGAAAGAAAGCAGACAATGAAGCAAGTTGATAGTTGTAAGGGAAAAAATAGGTATATGAAGGTGGGTGAAGCCAAAATCCTCTACTTACTTTGTTAACTAGTGCAGACAGTAATCTGCGCTCCTGCTCCGATTTATTCTTTAGCAGCACATATATAGTCTGAAAGCAGTTATTTGGATAGGAAAGTAGAATCAAATTCTCACATCAGCATAATATAGATGCTACGAACAACTTCACATGCATTACAATTAAACAAATAAACTTAACAAAAGATATTGATTAAGTTTCATCTTTTCCTTTTGTGGTAACTTTAATCTTGTTTTTCTTAAGCAACAACAACAACAACAAAGTCTTTTCCCACTAAGTGGGGTCGGCTATATGAATCCTAGAACGCAAGGTTCAGTGTCATGTCCTCCGTTAGATCCAAGTACTCTAAGTCTTCTCTTAGAGTCTTTTCCAAAGTCTTCCTAGGTCTTCCTCTACCCCTTCGGCCCTAGACCTCTGTCCCGTAGTCGCATCTTCTAACCGGAGTGTCAGTAGGCCTTCGTTGCACATGTCCAAACCACCGTAACCGATTTTCTCTCATCTTTCCTTCAATTTCGGCTACTCCTACTTTACCTCGGATATCCTCATTCCTAATCTTATCCTTTCTCGTGTGCCCACACATCCAACGAAGCATCCTCATCTCCGCTACACCCATTTTATGTACGTGTTGATGCTTCACCGCCCAACATTCTGTGCCATACAGCATTGCCGACCTTTATTGCCATCCTATAAAATTTTCCCTTGAGCTTCAATGGCATACGACGGTCACACAACACGCCGGATGCACTTTTCCACTTCATCCATCCAGCTTGTATAGGTCTCCATCTAATTCTCCGTTCTTTTGCAAGATAGATCCTAGGTAGCGAAAGCGGTCGCTCTTTGGTACTTTCTGGTCTCTGATCCTCACCCCAAACTCATTTGGGCCTCCATTTGCACTTTGTTTTCCTTAAGCAACGATTAAATTTCATATTTTCATTTTGTGGTAACTTCAATCTTGTTTTGCTTATGCAAAAGTTAAACATCATAAAATCATATAAGTAAATGATACATCACACTTATCCCTTGTTTTTATATCAAACAACATTGGAAGAGAACAGAGAATAGAAAAGATCAAGGTTTTATGTGTAAATTTTTACAACAATCAACCTACATATTAATTATTACTCGAGCCTTAACCTTATATATAGTAAACCAATATCTGAAACAATAAGAAATGATAATATATACGCATATTTTAACAAACATGCTGCTCAAATTTCAATTTGATTATTGTTTTAAATATGGGCATGAATTGTATTCAAAAAAATAAAAATAAAAAATTGACTGGAGAAAATAAATATTGAAACATCGTAACTTCAGGAATAACTGGAAACAAACAAACATAAAAGGGGGTTTTACACAGGAAGAAAATTAACAAAAGGAGAAAAACGGAGAAAACTCCAACCTTCAATGCCTTGTTTTTTAGTTCAGGTAACATATCTTTTGATGCTTCCTCAAGAGCAAAAACATAGCGTTCATACCTGAGAGAGAGACATTATACATGTTAAAACTAGAAGTACTTTTCCTTGAATGAGTGAACAATCTTCAGCCACCGAGTTTAATCCATTAGTTTTTTGGCCATGTATGCTATTAGAAGTAAAACAATTCATTTGATAAGATTGTGGGGCAAAAGGAACAAAGAACAAAAACAAATACCTTTGTTTCAAGCACTCCTCCCAATACCATAGAAGCAGAAGAGAATAACCATCTTTTGTCTCAGGAACATGATTTAATGGCCGTTGTAAGAGGTTCTTAAGCTTACGATCAGGTAACAAACTGGCAAAGAGAAGCATATATGCAGATCAGAGCAAAGTAAGAAGCATAAACTCAGAAATATGAAGTCAAAGTTCTAAAACAAACTTAAGTGGACAAATAAATGCCGTTGATGATTACAAATCACGAGGGAAATAGCTTCTTACTAGAATTTACATCATATCAGTTATCATGTTTAATATTTTTTACTCTTTCCAGTTTGTTAAACCATACATGAGCATTATTTTCTGTAGGAGAGTCAGACCATTCATCATGAAACACGCCAAACTAGAAAACCCAAAAAATGATGATAAATTCAGTATAGCATGAAAACATGATCATTTCTATAATGAGGCACTGAACTACTTCTCAAATTTTGTAGCAAGGTCATGAACTGATAGTGGTTTTGGATGGGCTTGTTTAGTAGTACAAATTTTTTTTTGGGGGTTTGATGAGAGGTTCATTTTCTTTGCAAGTGGAGTGCTGTTGTTCATATATATATATATAGAGAGAGAGAGAGAACCTTGTAAGAAACAACTCTCTCAATGCTTCAAACCCTGCAAATGCATATCGCTTTCCCACTTTTGAGGTCACCATTCCTACAACAAACAACCAGTTCCAATAAAAGAAAGATTCAACAAAAAAAGGCTAATCAAGGTTCAAATAGAAAGATTGAATCCAGACGCGGCTTCCAACACAACCGAAGCAATTTGTCAGATTGACAATTTAATATGAATCAAATTAAGATACTCTAAATTGATTCTAGTAAATTAGCCTCAGATCAAATGTAATCTAGGTAAAATAACCAGAAGAATTCATTATTAGCAATTCTTTTCTTGCTGAAACAAACAGTCACGAAAGGAACAATCTACAATTCAAAGATTCAACATTGTTTTCCCGCATATATGAACAAAAACACAATTCAAAACATTTAAGCAGCAAATAACCTTCATCCTCTTTTTTTTTTTTTCAAATACCAAATGACTAACTACAAAATGAAATATTACCTATAAGTGCATCAAGGGACCTCATATTGGCAATGGGATTATCCCCAACCAACACCGAAAACGCCGATATCTTATCAGAAGCAGTCCCTGACCTCTGCGTAGTAAGCAACAGCTTGATATCCCCACTCTTCCCCTTTGAAGACTCGTAGTCCGCTACGTACTGCGCCATTAACCTTTCTCCAAGCTCTCTCTTCTTTGCCACCACAATATTCCACTCCTCCGCATTCTTCACCTCCACTTTCTTCCCACTCGCAAGCACTTTACCCTCCAACTCCTCAGCTTCCTCATACCACACTCCCAAGTTGTTTGCCGACATCAATGGCAGCTTCGGGAGGTTCTTGAACTTCTCAAAGTTCCTCGCTTTGTCCTTGTTGCTGTTTTCTTCCAGTGAAGAAAGTGTGAGTTTCGGCTTCTGGTTTTCATTGGGCTTGAAATTTGGCTTGTTTGGCTTCTGGGTTTTGGTGGGGTTCTGGATTGGAGCTGGTTTGGACTTCTTGTGGGGTTTTTTGGGACCGGGATTGCGAAAATCGACATCATTGAAGCCGGAGGAAGGGAGAGAGGAGGCGAGGCCGAGAGAGGAAGCGAAGGAGGCTACGTCGGACCGGAGGTGCTCTATGTCTTCTGGGTTGCTTGCGGATTTCTTTGATTTTGAATCCGCCATTGTTGGCTATGGAATTAAGCTTTACCAGAAAAACAGACGAAGGGTTGGGAATATTTGTAGGGTTTAAGAAAATGGGTTTTGGATTTGGATCCGGGTAAATTTAAAAGTGGACCACAATCTGATGGGCTAGGCCATTGTGGAGCCTAGGATTGAATTTGATGGTAACTAGAGGCGTACAGCTCGTGTGCATTCGTGTTCTGTGGTTTTTTTTTTTTTTTTTTTTTTTTTTTTAATATTACAGTTTGATGGTATTTTTCTTCATTTGAAAATAAGAGGTTTGAATTTCAAATCTCGTTGATGAAAAATTCGATACCAAATTAGGCTGCCCATTATGTAGTTTAGTCAAACTTCCCCTCTTTTTAGTATAAAAATATCAATGTATTCATAAAAAAATTAAAAAAAAATAAATGTCTTTCGCGTTCGTATTAGGCGCTTGTCGGGTTCTCGGGTATGTAACAAAAAATAAATATCAAAGAGAAAAATGGTGATTTCTTTAGTAAAGAATAAAGTAACGATTTTTAAGTTATATAGAACAAAATAAGATTAAAATCGAATTTTAGAGTCATGGCTAAAAATAAGTATTAAAAAATTAAACAAAAATAAAAATAAAAACAAAACGAAGTGAAAAACTCTAAACCGGTGGATCATTGACTTTTACAAATCGTAGCCTTTGGTATAATCCAACGGCTGAAATATTACAGAAGAAATCTTAATCGTCCTCCTAGGGTTTTTCACACTCATCCTCCAGTAGATATAGCGAACAAACTCGCCGCTTCCCACTCTTGCAGCCTTGTCTCACTCCCGCACACAAAACCCGCCGGAGGCAATTTAGGGTTTTCCGAAGCTCATCTCCCTCTCTCTCTGTCGAAGTCTAGACGATGGCTACCACCGCCGCAGCACCGCGTCAGCTCTCTCAGAAGGAGGCTGACATTCAGATGATGTTGGCCGCCGAGGTCCATCTGGGCACCAAAAACTGCGACTTTCAGATGGAAAGATACGTTTTCAAGAGACGCAACGATGGTATGCATCATATTTCCTCCTTAATCTTCCTCAGATTTACTTATTTTTTATGCTTAATTTTTTGGTAATATAATATGAAATTTCAGATTTTTTATTAAGTTTTTCTTGGTTTTATGGTGTTTTAAATGGTGGGTTCCTTCTAATTTTAGCTGAAATGATCGACAGCATTGTTTGGTATACTAGGTTTATGTGTGTGTATATATATATATGTTTTTGCTAGATCTGGTGTATACTACTATAGCTTTAGTGTTATTTGTTCTTGTTGGTATATTTTGTTGTTGTTATTTTCCTTTGAATTAAAATTCACGTTTCCCTATTTAAGCAGCTTCATGTGTTAGTTGATTTTAGAAAATGAAATGTTTGTGTTATATCGATCCCTTGATGTAAAGGGTATCTTATTATTTTGTATTGCACCGGTTTGTTGTAGATCTGGATGAGCCTGCAACTGTTTAATTTGTGTTGTGTGGCGATGAGTTAGTTGCGAAGTGCATATGCGCTATTCTCCGTCAAATATTAACTGTTGGCTTGTTAGAGGAACAGGCCCTCTATTACTGATTTGGTTCTCAATCACTGATTTGGCCATTTTCAGGAATCTATATCATAAATCTTGGGAAAACATGGGACAAGCTGCAGCTGGCAGCCAGAGTGATTGTTGCAATTGAAAACCCGAAGGATATCATCGTACAATCCGCAAGGCCATACGGTCAGAGGGCTGTGCTGAAATTTGCTCAGCACACTGGTGCGAATGCAATTGCTGGCAGGCACACTCCTGGTACTTTTACCAATCAGCTCCAGACATCATTCAATGAGCCCCGTCTTCTCATTCTGACTGACCCACGAACTGACAGCCAGGTTATGATCTTCTTTCATTTCTAGTGGCTTTTGCTTTTTTTGTATATGTTAATTTGTAGACAGTTGCAACAGTAAAAATGATAATATTAGCTATGAAATTTGAATCGTAATTTATCTGTGATCCTGTCTGTGATACTACATGGTTCTTTGCCCTGGTTTGGTACTGAGGTGATTCTAAAAAAAGTGGCTATCCAAAAAAGCCGGAAGCTTTTTTATGTTTGGTAAACATTTAGCTTCAGCTTTTTTTCACAGTTTTGGGTGAAAAAAAAAACCAAAAACACAAAGCTGCAAAAACCAGCATTTTTTCACATCTGTTTTACATAAAAGTTTATCAAACACTATAATACTGCTTTTTTTTTTCAAAAACACTTTTACAAAAAAGTTTACCAAACACTCTGCTTCTTTATTTTACAGCTGCTTATTCTCACAGCACAGCAGAAGCAGTTTTTTTTTCAAAGCACAGCAATACTAAACCAGCCCTTTATTTCCTCAATCCTTCTCTGCTTGATTTTCACAATGTGTTCTAATATTATTTCTGTACACGCAGCCTATTAAGGAAGCTGCTCTTGGAAACATACCCACCATTGCTTTCTGCGACACCGATTCTCCGATGCGTTATGTTGATATTGGCATCCCAGCCAATAACAAGGGCAAGCACAGCATTGGATGTCTTTTCTGGCTCCTAGCAAGGATGGTCTTGCAAATGCGTGGTTCGCTTCTACCAGGTCACAAGTGGGATGTTATGGTAAGCATAGAATACCACCGGTGAACAATCTTTGTACATTATTTGTAATTGACTAGATGGCTTTAATTTTAGAATTGTATCTAAACTTCTCATCTTCGTACAAATTTCTCTCTGCAGGTTGATCTGTTCTTCTATAGAGAGCCTGAGGAGGCCAAGGACAAGGAAGAAGAAGGTGCAGCAATTGAGTACGGAAACGATTTTTCTGCACCTGTTGGTGGTGATTGGTCTGCCCCAATATCTGATCCTCAGTGGGTAACGGATGCACCTGCACCACCCATTGCAGCAGCTCCTGGCTGGACTGCAGAAGCAGGTTTCATCTCTCAACCTTTGTGCTTGAATTGTCGCACATGTGTTGTTTATATTATGTACCTTTGTTTCTGCTGCTTATTTTTTTTTCCAACTGCTATTGTTGCCATGCTATATATGCAAATGGTCCATTTTCTGTGGTTAGCTCATTTCCTCGTGGATTCTGCTGGATGTTAGAAATATTTATGCTTGAAACCTGGAATTCCTTTGAACTTCGTTGTTCGCCTGTCTACCTATTCTGACTCATCCCGTATATGTTTTGCAGCACCAATAGCAGCAGATGGATGGGATGCGGTTGCTCCACCACCACAGGCTCTGGCTACTCCTCCCATTATTGAAGGTGGTGCTCCCGCCGCCACCTGGGATTAAGGAAATTTTGGTCATCACAATGTGTTGAATCTTTTGTAATCGGCGAGATTTTCTTATATTTTTGGGTTTCGGAAAAGGGACTGTGATTCCATTTTGAAAAATGGATTGGTTTTAAAACTGTTAAAAACTTGTAGAATTGAGTTTTCGTGGTATCTTGACAATGTTATCCTTATTTATATCATATGCTTTCTATTACAAGTCTTCCCTGAAACATTCAGCTTCGATGGACAAGCTAAAACGTCAACCACAAACGAAGGATGGTTGGGCTCCTAAGGTTAGAGTACTCACTATTACAAGTCTTCCTTGTATGTGTTTATAAGTAATTGAGGTACTCCATATTGTCAATGAATTTTAAGGTTTAATGATTTTACATGTTGAGTTGCATAAATCCATTTATTTTCCACCCTGTGATAAAATTGGGCGCTTAATCAACTTCTTGGGTGAATCCAAAACTAAACCCTACCAGAAATTGTAAATGATGACTATGCTTTTCAAGGAGACAAAATTTTGGAAAATGGTTTTCAAACGCCCATTTCTCCTTCTGAGCACCTTCCTTTTTCCTCGCCTTTAGAATGAATAAATCAAACGGAATTAAAGAAATTGCTAGCGAGAAAATGGGTGTTGCGGAAATCACTTCCCTGGCACTAAAGGCTGGTTTGGTATTACTGTGCTTTGAAAAAAAACTGCTGTGAGAATAAGTGGCTGTGCTGTGAGAATAAGCGGCTGAAATAAATCAGCAGAGTGTTTGGTAAATTTCTTTGTAAAAGTGCTTTTGGAAAAAAAAGCAATCTGATAGTGGGTCTTTTCATTAAAGGAGCACTGTAGCTCTGTGTGCTTTGAAAAAAAGCCAGTTTTCCAAAGCTACAAATAGCAGCTTCAACTTTTTCCTTTGATTTCAGCTTATTCTCACAGCAGCTTCCAAAATAAACCATTTTTTTTCAGTTTACCAAACACCTAAAACCCTCACAGCTTTTTTTCATGGGTGCTTTTTTTTTAAGCACTTCACTCCCAAACCATCCCTAAATGATGTGAACATCAGCGCGGACGTGCACAAGCAGGTAATACAAAGTTTGCTCGACAAATAAACATGAAAAAGAAAATGAAACGGAACAAAATCCCAACCTGCATATTGAATCGAGAGCAGGAAATCTGTTGTTTATCTAAATAATATTCACAGGTATATAAATTTTAGAGATATTAGAACCTAGAAGACGCGGCGGAGTTGGAGAACTATACGAGCGCCTTATTGCTACTTATCTTTACTTCCCCTACCATGACAATGGACCATATGACAAGGTAAACTGTAAAGTCTACCCAAGAATTAGTTTCCACCTTGAAGAATATATTTCTCAGCAAGTCCCAGTACTATGCTCTTTTGGTTGATGATATTCTTACCATTTATTTTCTGTACATGAACCCAAATCCTTCGGACGGGTTGAGTTAAAGCTATGACGCAAAACCTTATAGCTAGCTTCAAAGAAACAGCAACTCCCCATTAGCTACCCAGTTCATGAAGCCCGCTGAATACGGAGTTGTCATATTATCACGAGTGACCTCCGCTTCACATTGCTCCTTTCCCTAATAAATCAGGAAAAATAAAAGACATTAACAATTGAGTAACACAGGGGTACAAAGATGACAAGATTTAAAACTGTTTAACAGGATATGGAAGTCTATAAAACATCTGATGGAGATACCGGTTCTGCGGAAACAGAAACCAACTAATACTAAAATTTGAAGAATACGTAACGTCAATGGATAAAGTGTCATACTCTTTTCCTCTAACTTTATTAAGCAAACTAGCCATTGCCAATTGGTCACTGAAACTAAGGATGCTATGACGGAGGTCTACTTACACAAGTGCAGCAGAATGGTATAACCAACTACTCTTCCATCTTTTCATCAGGAAATCTGGTAAATCTTTTCTAAATAAATGCAAATGGTACTCTATTTCATGCTAAAGCCAGCAAAAAGATAATAATAGTTTACCTTTCTCATGGATCCAGATTCACTTGCAGATGTTCTTGTTTCAACCCTTGGTCCGTTCACAAGATTCTCCGATGAAAGGCTGGTCATAGACCTATTGCCAATCAATTGTCAGTTCTCAAATCTTGAAGTTCACATGACATATTGGCAAGTCTAATCTGCATGCTAATTTTGAGAGGCTAGGAACAAGTACCTTCCACATATTTCTTCACAAGAATTTCCTGATGAGGACAACCAGTCCACATCCAGAATATTTGACAAGTTGCAATCATCGTCATGTTCATCATAAATGATATGATCACTCTGGAGGCATTCGTCTTCTTGCAACCCACAGAAAATCTGCTTGCGAGGCATTGAGGGAGTAAACCTACAAAAGCAATATTAGACCAGAAAAAGGAATTACTGTAGGCATACCTCAATAAAGATGATCAAGCATTCAATTTATTGGCTTAGAAAAACTAGAACTGTTTGCAACACAAGCATACCTGCAAGCGGATATATCACTTTCACAAGTTGAGATTACTGGTGCGGACTCTGAAATCGCTCTGTTACTTCCTTGTGCAATTTCAGACAAAGGTTGACTTTGCACAACTTCTGTACTTGTCATAGGGGAATCACTTTCACCGAGAATATGGCCCTCGGATAGTGACCTTTTGATAAACGACCTACATATGTAGAAATTCGTCTTGAATGTCATTAGTAGAGCCAGCCATAGGCTATTTATTCCTCATGATAATATCAAACAAACAGAAACTGCATTATCGATTTTTCTTTTTCTGTTAATAAGAAACCTTAATGTTAGTTTACACATAATTCTCATAGCCATAAGCTGAGGATTATTTTAACCCTAAACATCACCCACTGAGATATCAGATACCCAAACTTAAAAAGTGAAAAACCTTTTAGGCCCAACATAGCCCACCACCATCACCGATATTATCCCCAACTAACCACCTATTACTAGGTGTGGAGTTTTATCACAAAAGGGCTAGGTGATATAAGTAGTGAACCTCCCACATATAAAATGTGTATTTCATTGATGTGTGCGCGTATATATTTTCTTCTTACAATGGTGCTCTCCCTATTTCGACTGCAAAGAACGAACACATAACATTTCATACAATAACACTGTCATCAGCAAAATTAGGACCATACCTCCCAACATTGTTGTGTTGATCCGAATTCAATTCCCACAGTTGTGGTTTACCAGGTTGTGGTTGAAAGTACCCTAGGAATCTGCACAATTATATAATGAAATAGTGCACCAGTTAGCTTACACTACTCAAACGGAACCGGACCAAGTATATCAAGTACAATATGCAGGGTCCTCAAGATTTCTTTGAGCAGAAAACAAATACAGCTATCAACCTGTTAATAAAAGTGGCTCAATTGAACTTACACATTAATAGCATCTTGTTTCACACTATCCACGTAGGCATTACTGTAAAACCGCTGTAGAGTTCTAAAGAACTCCTGGGACTGAGTTGCTGCCTTCCACTGGCCTCTAGTCTCAGAGAATATCTGTTTCAGGTCAACAAGGAAAAAAATCAGTGAACAGGTAATAATCAACCGACTCAATAAGGCCATTTATATGGCCAAGGTATAAGGGAAAATCCGGGTAGTCACTGCCTCTTTAAAACCTGGATCAAGTCCCCCGGTCTTGCCTTGAGCCTGGCACCTACTAAAATAGGTGACCAGAGTTCCAACTATTTAACAAGATTGAAATCCAGAATCTCAGAGGGGAGGATCCACCGGCAAACAAATATAAGATACAATAAATGACTTCAAGGTAATTTAGTTACAGTTACCACTTCCATCTTCCCAATTTCAATCCATTACGCTCTTCGTATTTTTATTTATTAGATACCCGCAGTGGAAGTTGAGATCTAAAATCATGCACGTTAAGTTCTCTGTTGTGGGTAATGTTTAGAAGGGTTACCTTGTTATGAGCTGCAGAGCCGCCATATTGTAGTGCAAGTACGTCTCCCATTGTCTCATAAACTCTCATCAAGTCCTCAGCCAGAGGGTTATCCAGATCAATATCCGGAGATTCTATAAATCCTAAAGCATGAAGCTGATGTCCAAGAGCAACTAGCCCAAAACAATATTGGGCAACGTTTGTGCGATCTAAACAGTCTATGCAATTGGTTCTCAGGACTCCTTTCTGAAACATCATGGGTGTGACATTGCAATTCATGCTTGCATCATCCCCATCACTGCCATTGCTAATCTCTGTTTCTCGACTATCAGCATCCTCATCTTTACTTGAACAGCTATGCGACAAGCAGTCATCGACATCATCATTTTTCCTGTATCACCTTAAGTTGTCAGCACTTTAAATAGTGTGCAAGTAATTCTATACATGCATACTTTAAAACACCTACTAGTGTATACAATGATAGATAAAACTACTGAACAACGAAGCATATAACAAGGAATACCAAGCCGAAAAGCAATATCTTGACAAGAAGAACTTACTCAAAGCCAGATAATCCCACAGGCCTTAAATTGGGGGTTACTTGACAGTAGAAGATTCCAGTCAATCCCAACGCATAAGTAGCCACTTTTCCGAGGTGTCCCAATACATTGGTAGCTTTGCTGTAAATGAAAAATTATACAGGTTCAATTTATCCCAACCATACTTTTAAGTACAGACGTTCGTTCTACCTATAATAGGAAAATGGAAAGTTAAGTACCTTCTGGCATGATGGTGCAGATCCCAATGGAGAAACCTCAGGCGGCTCTCTTTTGGTAAACTCCTATTAATAAATCTGATAGCATGTGAAAACTCTGCACGGAGAATAGTTTCTCGAGGCTTCTTCTCATTTGTCTAGAAAGAACGATCAATTATAGAAGGAACAAAGATTGGAAGAGAGTTGAAAGGACGATCAGGTTTAGATTAGCACTTATATTCAAGATAGAAAAACAAGAAGCATTGACGCCCATAAAATAAACAAGTGCTACCTTAATCAGATTCACAATAATTATTGGGTCTCCATATCTCTGGACAAGATTTTCAAAATGAAGTCTTGTGGCCTCGTAATTATGATCCTTCCTTGATACTGGCAAAAGATAGAATGTCAGCGGGACATATAATAACCACAGAAAATAAAACAAGTGGGTTCCCCAGAGTCATACATATTATATCAGGTTTGATATTTAGTCGAGAGGTTTCCTGAGACCAGAAAAGGGGAATTGAGCCTCGGTGCTGCACAACAGAACTTATTCGCACTGGGCATCCTTCAGGAGCATCTTCAATAACAAGCTGTTCTGTCTCAACATCATTAGCTACTCTACCTTTCTCATTTACACCTCGCTTTAGATATCTGCAGAGACGGGCATGCAAATGTATATTTCTAAAGAATATAGTATAACCATTAATTATTACAGAAAACAGGCAATAGCAGTGTCCAAACCTGGTGCCAGCAAAGTGACGTGAACGTCTGGCAATGAGGGTCAACTTGAAATCCCTGCCAGATACAGAAAGATCGACCTGGACACCAAAGCATGAAGCCATTGAAAATATTACCAAAGAAGTGCCAAAAAATGTGCATAAAATTTCCTTAAGAAAAACTATAAAGGATGAGATCATGGGTTCATCACTACACGGTCTTAGTCATGGGATACCCATGCAACTAACCACAAACAATACTGTTTGTGTATCTTAAGAAATAGAAAACATATACTCCCAACTTAAAGGGAAGAAATTATAAGCTTAGAGAGCTAAATTGCAAAAGAAATTCTGGCAAGCGATCATTCAATTTCTAGTCATAAGTAGTGCCAATAAAGGATGTAGCGTTCTGACCTGTTTAAAGAATCCATACACTAAGGCAACTGTCCATAGAGTATTCTTCAGACAATATCGGATTCCACGCGTCAAATACTCATTCCAAACAAACATTGTTTCATAAAGGGGAGGTCCTGTCTGATTATCACATAAGTTCTTTTGTAGACTAGACATAACATTGTATGAATAGCTGAAAAAGAAGTCCTTTGTGAGGTCCACCGAGCATAGGAGCTTCTTGTATCTATGTCAACAAGAAAAGGAAAACGAGGAGTAATGTACATAAATTATTAACTTAATAATTTAAACAAATCGAAAAAAAATACTGATGAAACAACTATTTGAAGTAAAGATATTAACCAAAAAGGGGAAAAAAGAAGAAAAGGAAAGTGCTTTCCCCGCGAAAAACCTGATGATACCTTGCCTCACTATATTTACATCATAACGGCAATGAAGTTTGCCCCTGCATATTTGCAGGAAATGAACTGGAAGGGCAGGTGGGAAAGGCCCCTAAAAAGCAGTATTAAAAGCAAAGGATCTAACAAACAAGATTGCATACTTGCCAAATCAATAGTCTATAAGATTCATTATTTGCCTTATCTTAGCAAAGACAAACTAAGGTAGCCGAAGAACAAGAACCAAGTCTGAATCGAGAAGGTCCGCATCATTAATTTCGCATTGAAGGGTGTATTAACTATTAACAATGGAGTACAGAGATTACCTCCACAGTGAAGAACTTTCTATTACTATACTAGCCATACTAGCCAAGTTAATTGAAACCTAAATAACGTAACACCATGGCACGATTCTTATAGATACACAAAAAGGGAATTTAAATTATGAATGCTACTCTCTTAAATCGCTTTAGAAGTACCAAGTACCAAGTACATATTACATTTACATGCAAAATGGACAAAAGACCTGTTCTCATCATTCTTAGAATTGGCCAATTTTGACCGCACGGCAGGGTTTGGAACTGGAATCATCTCGCTCTTGGAAATTGCATAGATCGTATGGCCACAAATTGCACCAATTTTCCTTCTTTTTGTAATAAGTATCATGTAATAAGGTCCCAAAAATTTCACGAACCCTAAAATCAGAAGAAAATATCTTTAGATTTTAAATTAAGAACACAAAAGATGTGCAAATGCATAAAACCATGCAAAGAAGTCTTACCAACGATTCCGTAACAAACAGTGATAAATTTAAGTCCACCCATCGGCTTGTTTCCTTCATGTATCCGTTTCAGGAGGTCATAGCACTCATTATCCGAGTATGTTGCAGGATCTTCAAGAATGTTTAACTCCGATGGATCCAATCTGTCAATCTTTAAAATCCTCCAAAAGGTTCTGCTTTTGTCCCTTCCTATCAAATAAAAATTCTGTTGCATACAAAAGCGTCATTAATAATCGGTAGGCTCAACTATTGGCACAACAAAGAGGTGAAACAAACAATCCAAGCAACGAATTGACACACTACTTTTTATATGTTCCTAAAATGAGAGCAACAAAACAGACAGCTTTCAACAAGCAAATCCATTAACATCCACTTTCCGAATCAAACAGGAATGGAAAGATATCATAAGGAAAACATTCAAGTTTCATTGCCCCAAATATCCAATAATGAAACAAATTTAGATTGACAGCAGGTCAAGATTTGCTAAGACTCCCGAGTCCTGATGCAGTACAAGAAACTAGAATCAAGAAATTCGCAACGCTAAAGGTCAATGTATAAGAACACAAACCAACTAATATTACAAACCAAATCATGAAGTTGACTAAAATTAGGATCTTTGCAATCAGAGCAATGGCGTTCTAGGATTCATACGGCCAACCCCACTTAGTAGGAAAAGGCTTTGTTGTTGTTGTTGCAATCAAAAGCAAAACTTGAAAGCTGTTCAAATCTCAAATCTTTGTGCCAAAATTTAATTGAATGAGTCCTAAAGCATCCTCCTTCAAGTCAAATCAAGCTATAGCAAAATTCATATCATGCATTCCTTCAAATTAAAAACAGATCAAATCTTAAAAACCAACAAACATAAACATTATATGTAACAAAAACACAGTACCGAGCGAGTTTCATAGAGCTTGAACTTCTGTAAAAAGCAAGAATTGGGTTGTTCCGGGTCGACCCGGTTAGGTGGGAGCTGCCCTGTCTCGGAGTTCATGATTTCGGATCAACCCGAGCCTCAAAAAGCCCGGGCAAAAAAACCTCTTGCTTTCAAAACCTGTGTGTAGAACTTTAAAATTTCAAAACCCAACTCCCTCACTGCCCAAAACCTCAAAATTTACACACAGCACGTATACAAACATATACATATATAGAGACAGATGTTACACAATGAGAGTCATAGAGTCAATTATTATATATATATATGTATATAAATGTTTCTGAAATTCAGAGTACAACAAAGTTTTGAAAGTGCAAAAGGGCAAAGAAAATTACAAACAAAAAAGCTAAGAGGCTGGAAGAAGAAAGAAACTCTCTTTCTCTCCTCTCTCTCTCTCTCTCTCTCTCTCTGTGAAAGTGTCTGACTTCGTGTTTTGCTTATGAAGCAAGAGCAGACACAGAGAAAAGCTTCTCTCTCAGATCCTCAGGAAAACAGAGAGAGGCAAGGACAGCTTCCGCTTCTGTATCCACAAAAAAAAAATATTAACAATAGTTGATAATAATGCCTCATCTCCTTATATAATATAGTAATATACACTTTTATTTATTTATTTAAAGAAAATCTGATTTATTTTTTTTTTTTTTTTGGGTTTCTTTATTTTCTCAGAAAATTCGTGACCCGCCAAGTCAACACAAGATTTACCAATTTTATTTTTATTTTTATTTTGGAATTTTATATGGTAATTATTGTGAAATAAAATAATGGAAAGACAAAAAAATTTATTTTATTTCCAGTGTTTGAGGAATTTTGTCTTTTTGGCCTGTGGCTGCATATTTTATTTTCACTTGACTCGAGTGGGGGTGGAAGGGACGTATTCTGAATAATTATTCACTTTTTAAAAGGAAAATAAATATTAAATTAGGAAGAAAAGAAAAATAGTGAGATGATATAATGGGGAGTGAGAATATGCTAATAATAATATGCTGCCTCGTTCTTCTTATCAAATTATTTCACAAATACATATGTATTTGTATTCGAATTCTTATTTCTCGATTCTTGTTAATCTCAAATAAATGTGTACATTGGAGAATTACATATCTACTTGTACTAAAATACTTGTTTATCAAATTTTTTGACTTTTCGTATATCTCAAATATGTATATTTTGTTTTTGTAAGAGCATCTCTAAATGAGAAGTCAAAAAGTTCACATCAGTAATGAGAACAAAAAAAATACAGCATTGGTGTTTTCCAACCAAAATATCAGCTCCTATGTGGCATGTGGCTGACAACAAAGGTGGTTGCTGTTAAATTTGACAATTACTTCAAATCTATTTTTAGTGATAAACAAATGTTTTTCATCATTATTTATTATTTTTTGTTTTAAAAATACTTATTACAATTATGAAATGTAGTAATGTAGTAAATAATAGTTTAAATTTGACATATTGAGTGGAGGACAAAATTTAAAAAAAAAATAAAGTGTCACATAAACCTTCAAAATTAAAATTTGCATTTAAAATTTGACACTCCCTTTGAAAATAGTCTAACAACTCACGTTTAAAATGTCTCAATTTACGAGAGCGAGAAGACACTAGTATAAGTTTATTTTTTTATCAAAATATTTATCAGATTTTTTGTGAATATTAGTCTATTTGATACGTGCATTTTGTATTTTGTAAAATAATTCATACTAAGACGTCTATATTTACCGGATGAGTTATATGCTTTGTTTGCTTAACCAATCTCTTTCTTTTTATAAATTTGGAATTATAACCCTTCTAAAACCAAACAAAATATACTTCTTCTACACTACACGTCATGTTGCCTTATTACTTCTTCTGAACGAAAGAAAAATATTGTGAGATTATATTTGATCAAAGAAAATTTCAAACAGTGCAAAAATTTAACCATAATTTGAACTCATTTGAGAAATGTCCTCAAATGGCTCAAAACGTTTTTAGAAATAATATTTTAGGTTCTAACCAAAATTAACTTGGATTTTTTTTTAAGGACTGGGTTAAAAACCATTTTTATCAAAAACATTTCCAACCATTTAAATGGTGCAAAATCAAACATTAATCAATTAGTTTAATTATGGTTTTGAACTTTTGTAAACCGCAAACCGATTACTTACATATTTATTAATATTATTTTATTTTACATGCGCGATCCTCTCATTGCATATTTATCTAATAACTAGATAAGAGGGTTGAATTTGAGGTTTATGGAAATCGATGATTGATTACCAAAAAAAAGAATACGTAGCGAACTAAGCAAATTAATACGTAGCAAACTATGAAAATTTTGTTTGTTTGTTGTATTGGGCTGACAAAGTCGAAAAAATGATTAGGTGTACACCCAAACCGTTGAACATTGATTTTGTTTGGGTGATTTTGTTTTAACATTTTTGTAAAATCCAAACCGGACCACACGTTATATTATAATTGGTTTGGTCGTGATTTGGGGGCAAATCAATCTAATCCGAATCATGCCCCGCGGTCATTTCACCTTAATGCTAGGCAGTTAGTGGTCACTGATAATATAATGGCTACAGCCATTTAGGAGTGATTCAATGGTTGTACACGAATTTTAAGATTGTATTTTATACAACAAATCTTAGGCTCGATTATTAGCACTAGTGAATCACACGATGATGCTCATAGAGAGTTGAAATGTCTTTGTGAGTCTTCTCGACTCCCCAAGAGTGAATTACCATGACGAAGTTAATGTAACCATGCAAAGGTTATTTTAATACAAACTAAAGTTTTTTAACCAAAATGGTTCATGATATTGACATAACTTATCAATTTGGTGATGTAGTTTAAAATCGATATAAGTGGTCTCTGAGACTATCCACCGTCAATCAGTTTGGTCATTCCGTGAAAATCTCTGTTAAATTGAGGGTATTTTTGTCAAATCAATCATCCACTTGAACTAATGGTTACAATTTAACTTTACAAAATCAGGAATTATGCTAATTTCATAAATCATTTTGACTAAAAACTCTACAAACTAATTAAGGAAGAGCTTCTCACTAGCCTAATAGTGTAATGATATTCATTTCCACCGATAAATTTAGATTATATGTTCGATTCTTATTAATGACAACTTAACACCAAATTGTTATGAGTAGCTAACAGTTTGGCTTTAGCTTGAATCCACTTGTTTGAAAGAAATAAATGTGTTGACTTGAACAAAAAATTGATAATAATTGTAAGACAAATGCTAAGGGATTTTCTGTCACATCATAGTTTAACGTCAAATTCTGTGTCAACATCATAAAACATTATGCCAAAAATATAAAGTGGCAGAGAATCCATGAAAATACCACTTTTAAGAATATTCTGAACATTTCTCTACTTGTAATCTAGAGAAGTTTTACAAAACAACTAGTTTCAATTGACCAATTTGATTTCCCCTCTCCCAAAGTTATTGCCCTTGATCTCTAGAAATCTCTAACTTGGTTATTTGGTTAAGTCATTGCCCTAACAAATGTTTTGGAGAGTAAAAAACCTATTAATGATGATAAGTGATTGAAGCACCCATGATTATGCTAACTAGTTGACACCCCCCACCCCCCACCAAAAGAAAAATATAATTCTTACATATATGATTAGGCAAAGTGGTCGGAGAGGTGAGGACTCATCAATGAAAGGCAATGCAACAAAAGAAATTAAGACTCTGGTAGTTAGTCCGACCCATTGTTGCATGCATTTGCCACGTTAACATCATGTTAAATCATTAAAGTTTCTAGATAATTTTTCACCAAAAAGAAAAAGTTTCAAGATAATTGATGCATTCATCTTTATTTTATTTTTTCTTCTTATTTTTTATACGAGGATGTATTTACACTAAGATAGAAGCGTGAAGTATTAAGAAAGTATGTAACGAGTTAGTATACTAAATTTTTTTATTTCAAGTATGTAACATCTCACATCGCGCCGTGGGAGTGGATCATGTAAGCCTTATATGTATATTCCCATCTATACTTAGCACGAGGCCTTTTGGGAGCTCACTGGCTTCGGGTTCCATTGGAACTCCGAAGTTAAGCAAGTTCGCGCAAGAGCATTCACAAGATGGGTGACCCACTGGGAAGTTCTCGTCTGAGTTCCCAGAAACAAAACCGTAAGGATGTGGTAGGGGCTCAAAGCGGACAATATCGTGCTACGGTGGAGTCGAGCCCGGGATGTGGTGGGGGCTCAGGTCGGGATGTGACAATTTGGTATCATAGCCAATCCCTGGCCGGAAGTGTGCAGACAATGACGTCGAGACCCTAAGAGGGTGGATTATAACATCCCACATCGCCCATGAGAGTGGATCTTGTAAACCTTATATGTATATTCTCATATCTACCTAGCATGAGGCCTTTTGGAAGCTCACTATCTTCGGATTCCATCGGAACTCCGAAGTTAGGTGAGTTCGCACGAGAGCATTCTCAGGATGGGTGACTCACTGGGAAGTTCTTGTCTGAGTTCCCAGAAACAAACCGTGAGGGTGTGATATGGGCCCAAAGTGAACAATATCGTGTTACGGTAGAGTCGAGCCAGGGATGTGATGAGGGCTCGAGCTGGGATGTGACAAAGTATGTAAATAAATAATAGAGTACAAGCGATAGATGAGGTAATTCATCGAGGAAAAGTAAGTGAAAAAATTAAAATAATTAAAAGATGATAAAAGGAATTGACAATCGGATTATATGTTTGTATGATAACAATACGTTAATATAGAGTGAAGGGACAAATGAATTACCCGTAGGAGGTACACGAGTATTATAAGTAGAAAAATCGGTCATCGTCACTCTAAAAATAAACAAGATTCGAATACTTCTATAAGAGAAAAAGTCACCTAGTTTTGATATTTTAATTCTTAATTTTTCAATCACGATGAAAGAATCCAAACTTGAGATTTTTAAGTTATGAGAATAGAATAAAATCTACACTATATTTTTCTACTATTTGTTTGGCAGAAAATTTAATGAACTAAACATGGAAATGGAATAATTTAAAACAAATGCTGATTTTCATTTTATTGCTAACTCATCGTGAGGTTTAGTCCACTTCTCAATTCCCTTAATGTAGATAACATCGTTTGCTCAAAAAACAAACGTTCCTTTTTTTTTTTGTTTTGATAGAGTTATAAACTTACTAAAATCATGAAGAATAATACAATATTGCACCCCTTCTCAAGCAACCATTCCTTCCAATATTAAGTTAGACATTACAACTAAGCTACCCTATAGGAGGAGTGGAAGAATCATATACTTTATGACTCAATTTCATTTGCTTTTTTATTAATTAACATTCTTGAGCTCAACGTGTTGCATGTACAAAATCAAATATTGTAAACTTTAGGGGTATTTTGATATGGGTTCAAAGTAACTAAAAATTAGACCTATTTCAAAAATCAAAAGTCATTAAAAATTGAACCTATTTCGAAAGTATGCTTATAAAATTGGACCTATTTCAAATTTTCCCTAAACTTGAATAATTGTTCAAGTCTCCATACTGGATCGATGACATTGTCAACAAACTTTTGTTTAAAATAAAACCAGTGTGAATGAAATGATTAAAAGCCAATGCAATGACTATTTCATCTACTTTGTCATAGGAATTCATGAGTTTAAACTTAATGAACAATATCACTGAATAAATCAATGAGATGATTAAAGAATGACTAAAGAATAAGAAAGTAAAATAGAAATTATTCTAGGCTCCTCCCCTCCCAAAATAATAGTTCAGTTTTATTTTCTCTTTTCTTCTTCGTTAAGTTTCGCTCTTCGTAGAAAATGATAGTTCAGTATTGATTTGATACCCTATTATTATTTTTCTTCTCATCCCTTATTCAAATTCCACTCCCAAAATCCCATCTCAATAATTTTCTATTTTCTCTAAACGTCCATCCACCCCAATTCAAATGACCTTGTTATGATATGATATAATGTATTAGTCATTCTTTGTCAAATAAAGATTATTGTTTGCTTTTATGAGCAGTTGGATTATTAGAGCTCGAGTGCATATATCTGTCAATTATTCAATAGGTTCTTACGCCTTCATATTATACCTTCAATAATAACGCGTCTTTAATCTTTAATGACAGTCAAAGTTTAGAGTTTTGGATTAATTAGGATTTTGGTTTTTTTTTTCTTTGGTCAATAACATAGAACAATGATGGTTTTGATTTATATACACATAGAATGTACATAGAAAGATTCATTAGATGTATAATTCAACCTACCAAACATAAGAAATGACTCAATTGAGTTGAAGTGGGCAACCTATTCATCATGGTTAGCTGTATCCTCCATTCCTACTTCAATTTTTATTTCATCACCAATTCACCATCCCATCTTTCATTATCTCTTGCCTCCACAACTAATGGATTATTATTTTTTAATTAACATTAGGTGTGAGGAAAGAGGGAAAGAGATCCTCTCCGGATCCCTATCTCCTAATTCACCAAGTCCGAGGATCCGAATCATTGAAATTTGATTCAACGGTTAAAGTTATTATAATTTTTAAATTGGGTCTTTGTTTGTAACCATTGCATCAAATTTCAATGCCCCGAATTTCCAAACTTGACGAATTAGGAGGAAGGGACAGGAAAGAGTGTAGGATCTAATGGGAAATACCTTTCAATCTTTACACGTAGTCGGATAAGGCGGACTGGATGATGTGGCATAACGTGGAGCTTTCATGTCCTCCACGTGGGTTTTTTTTTGGTTTCGACAACGACACCACGTGTCTAGCAAGTCAAACTAATCATTCGCAAATTGGCGGATCCGAGAGGGCATTCGTCAAAATGCCCGCAGCCACTCCATCCCTTTTTCCTACTTGCTTTTGCCTCCCTCGACACCTTAATGTAAATAATACTACTGGTGGTATTGGTACGATTACCGTACCAAAACTCATATACTAATTACTATGTTAAACTTTTTGTATAATAAAATCTATTATTATTATCGTGTTAAATTTTCGGTATACCGAATTTTGGCATGCCAGATAGTTCAGTAGACATGGTATAATAATGGTAATTACAATTTTGTTTTGAGCCAAATTTGATTTTTTTTTTCTAACCCAATTCAAGGCCCAAACGTGTTTTGGCCACTCTCTTTGGGTTTCTAAAACTTTTTTATTTAATTATGAGAATTTTATAGATATTCATTAGAGAAACAAGAAGTAAATAGATGGAATAATTGCTAAAAGAACCCAATATCTCTAAAAAAATAGTACAAAGATTCCTAAATTCCATATCTACATTCTTTAAAATTGTACAAAAATTATCTTGATAGACGAAGCCAAGGAGAAAGACATCCCAATTTGATGAAGGAGAATATGAGATGGACTCCAGATAGAGAGAGTCGCCGGAACTGGAGCAATAGAGATGAAGTCGATGGCTAGATGAGTGAAAAGATGAAGAGTCGCAACGCAAGAAGGCTTATGTTTTTTTATTGGGAAAGTAGAGGTTAGAGGGTAAGATGATTGGATAAATGACTAGAGAAAAAATATAAAGTGCATATATAATGATAATAATACCTAAATATATATAAATGAATAAATAAATAATATAATATTAATAGTAGTGGTACGGTATGGTATGCCACTGGTAATGGCTTTGAATACCATTACCGTACAAAAAATGTATGGTATGGTACAAATACTGTACCATTACCAATGGTACAAATTTTTTGACACAATTTGGTATGGTATGGTTGGTAATTCGGTTGGTATGATAATTTGGCAAAAAAATTCCACCCCTAAGCATATGTCCTCACGCTTTCAAGTGTGAAAATAATTTTTATTTTTATTTTAAAATGGGAAGGAGAAAAAGAGAAAAAAAAAGAATGTGGATTAGAGAGAGAAGCTTTCTTTTTTATATTTATATTTTTAAAAATTAAAGGATGTTAGGATCATCCTTATGTGAGGTTTTGAAAAAAAAAAACTGTAAAATTTAGTTTGTGTGAATTTACTTTACTACTTATAATTTTGTTTTGTGGTAGAAGACAAAATTATCTTTTTACCCTTAATTTAATTGACAAAGAATATTTTATTAATGTAGTTTAAATTTAACATTTTAAACATGATTTTTTTGTTGTTAGGAAATTTAAACATGTTTACGTACATGGTGATTCGTTACAGACCCAGTCTAAGATGCATGGAGACCAAATATTGAACAAATAAAAATTACCATATGAATTAGCATACAAATTCTTAGATTGTTTTGGTGTAGGTAGAAACGAAATTTGGTTGAATATTTCTGTCACATTTCCCCCTTACAGGAGATTTTACATTTTATTTATCATAGCTATATTACTATTTTAAATTAACGAAAAAAGATTTAATAGCGTAAAAAGATTTAGAAGTGATCCAAAGGAGATACATTTGTTTTCCGATATTGCACGAGTAACATGACTTACATAGAGAGATAATGTTATTTATTGCAAATGTGAAGCCATTTTTACTTTTTATTTTTTTATAGTTTGGTTTTGATCCCTTGTCAACCTAATTGTTAGAATAAATTTTTGGAAAAATTAGTATCCGGTCCCTAGTTTTTACTGTTCATTGACCAAGACCTTATTAGTTCTCAAATTTTGATTCAAGTCCCTAGCATTAATGTGATAATGAATTTACTTGTTTATTATATAATTTTTTAATATAAAAATTAGTAATTAATTTAGGGTTTAATACTCACACCTCTATTAAACTTCTAATTAATTTTCAATTCAAACATTTCCAAAATAATGAAAAATTAAATTAAATTAAGTTTGTACCTATTAGTTTTTTTTTTATATATAAAAAGATTCTCAATTTTTTAATCTTAAATGTACCCATTCGTATAATTTTTCAATTTTTTTAATCTTAAATGTACCCATTCTCAATTATATCAATTTGTTATATGTAAAATGTACTCTTTTTTTAATATAAAATCCATTCAAATTTTTTAATCCATGTTTAAACTTATATGGGTACATTCCTTTTCGTTGATTTGAGAATGCATCCATGTTTTGGTACAATAACTTTTTTTGTTAATTTTGGTTAATGTATCCATACATATATGTATGTATCACACACACACAATATAATAGAGAGTATAATTTATATTTTATTATTTTTAATCCCATAAATTATGGGTTTTATTTAAAATCTCATTAATATAAACAATTACAAATTTCAATTTTTAATTTTTAATTAAAAAAATATAGTAACTTACATTATTATATTAATGTTAGGGACCTCAATCAAAAACTAAAAACTAACAAGGTTTCAATCAAAGAATATTGATAGCTAGGGACCGCATCCAAAGTGTCTCTAAATTTTTTGTTTAAATAGTTTGGTCCAGGTCTCTAACATCACTTAAGGTCGAACCTCGTGGATGATGAATTCGATACCAAATTAGGTTGTCTATTGTGTGCTTTAACCGAACTCCTCTTCCCCTAGTGTAAAATATATTGTTGTACTAAAAAAAAAAGCTTAATTCAAGCAACATAAGATGATGTAAAGGACAACCCAAAGCGAAGTAGCCATTTTTACGAAAAACAACATTTAAACAAAGGATATTATAGCAAACTAGTTACAATTAAATAAAGTGACTGCAATGAATAACTTGGAAACACCCTATACAACCAAGAAGGAAACTCCACATTTGAGTAGGTCCTTACATTTGGTCACTCGTGAATACATATTAAAGAGAGAGATTGAACACTTAAATCTCAGAGTGTAAATGAAAATTTTCTTGTAGCATAATATTCTTAATCACTTGAATTATAATTTACAAACTCCTTATCATGGTAAACTCGTTGCATAGTTACTGATTTATGCAGCGAGCTGTTTTATTAAGTGAGATTAGCAGTTATCTACGTGGGGTGTTTTGTAACTGTATCATGGAAAAAGACATCAGAGAGAGAGAGAAAAAAAAAATAATTGAGAGGGTGAGAAGTGACAAATCGAAAGTTTGCTTAAATTGTAGAGAAGCCTTTCTTTCTAATGATTCTAATCAATCCGAAAACCGTGATGTGGATTTGAATTGTCTGGATTAATCTCCACCAATGCATTTTAGAATCTGACTTTTTATGCACAAACACATGATGAAAACATGGAGATAGCTTTGTGACTGTTTTTTTCCAAAAAGTGAAATAGGTGTCCTTTTACTCTCTAAAATTCTCTACCTCTACATGTGATCAATCCTTTTATCTTATCCAATTTGTGGCATTCCACTTTTGCCAGTTCATTTTCCTATCTACAGCTTCTTCAGTCCCTTTTCATATGCATACAGACAAAATAGCTCTTTCATGTAGGATGTGTATGGTTTAAGCCTTTAATGGTTGTGAAGCAATTAATCACCACTATACCCTAATGCCAAACTTTTCCCCTTTCTTTCTTAGAATGCCTTTTTAAACTAACGCATAGAAATTGGGTTAACCTACTTATAATAATTTGATATCTAATTGGCCATTCATTGGAGTTGAATCTGAAATCTTTTATTTACAAGTAAAGAGGAATGCCGCTAGATCATAATACTATCTGTGTAACTGTAATTTATTTTGGAATTAGGGGAATTCTACCGTATCAGTTAACTGATGACATGGTGACCTACTGAATAATAACTGGACGCTACGTGTCAATATGAGGCCCACGTGAATATTAAAAAATTAAAAAAATATATAAAAAAATAAAAAATAAAAAATTCTGGGCGTCCTACCTCACCCTTCCCAAACCCTCTCCCTCCTTCTCCCTCTCTTCCCTGCACCCATCCTCCCCGCACACCCACATATCTGCCCTGCTCCCTCCCTTCTCTCCTCTGCACCCACCCAACCTCTATACGCTACCCACCCCCACCCTCTTCATCTCCCCTCCCTTCTCTCTCCTCCACCCTCTTCACCCAATTCCTCCCATCAGATCGTCGCCGTATTCGAAACCCCCAAACCCGTCGCCGTCACCAAGGCCTCCAAGATCAAGACCGTTCAGCGATCGAGACGGCGATTCGCTATCTCCAAAACGCCGATCCGCTACTGGCTCCGTGGGAGATCAGCGACTTCGAGGAGCAACGAGAAGAGACGATCTTTAGGTTTTCGAGCAAGGCGGCGTCGGGTCGGGTCGAGTCGAGAGTGGTAACCGGTTCCCGTTGAAGAAGAGAACCGGGTCGAAGGAGAAGAAATGTGTTGATGCTGAAGCTGAGAAGGATGAGGAAAGGTGGAGAGCGAATCACTCATGCTTCATTTCCCTTGTTCATGAGATGGTATCTCTCTCTCCCTTTAATTGTTTGATCGAATTCAAGGCTAATAGGGTAGGACTATTACCTTACTTTAGCGATTTTCCTTTTTAAGATAAATCAAAGGTTAATTTCTCTACTAGGAAAGGGGTTGGTGTTTGCTTGAAGAGGAGGAAAACTGGGAAGAATGTAGCTACTGCCCAACGTGGATGGTCTTCTTCCACAGTTAATTTCTCGATTTTCCCTCTCTTTCTCGTTTCTGTTTGGTTGCTTATCCAAAAAGAAAATAGGGGTTTTACTGTTTTTACGCCGCTTAGAGAAAATGGGGATCGCGAGGCTCTCATTTTTCTCTCTCGGTCTCCGATTGGCCCCATTTCCGGCGGCTCACGGGGTTGGGTCGATGGAGAAAGGTTGGCGGCTGGTGGGCTTTTTCCCAGAAGAGGGAGAGAGACAAAGACAGATGAAGAAAGGAGGAGGAAGGAAAAAGAATATTCTTACTTTTTAATTTTTTTAATATTCACGTAGGCCCCATATAGACACGGGACTTAACGGATGTATGAGACTGATACAAATTTAACACTTTAAGTATGACTCTGTAACGAAAAAAGTTTCATGTACTAAATATTGAAACCCACGAAATTTGAGGGTAGTAAACTGAAATTAACCCTAAATCAAAAGACAAATCCAAAAGAAAATTAAATAACAGTAAATAAGGAAAAATCATTGTAGCAAAAGAACTGAGAAATGTCAATTTAGGGCTATTTATTGAGCTTAGACTTTGCAGACGCATCCAAATTTCCAAAGCCTTTGGATTTAACAAAAATATAAAAGATGGACCTGCCATTATTTTCTTAATTGACATGAGACTGATGTTTTGTGATAGCAAAAATTAATTGATTTTACACCATTTACTCTACCTACCACTAATATGGATTTCTTATGCAATTTGACTCGTCAAAAAAAAAAAACCACTAACAACACAGATGAGCCCTAATTTGACTCGGCATTGAACATTTCTTCCGATTGATTAAATAATTCTTCCTCTTCTTGATTGATTTCCCACATCATCTTTGAAGAAGAAGACGAAGAAGAAGAAGAGATTGTAAAAAGGAAGCAGAAACTATGAATAATGATAGAGATTTTGGTGAAGAAGGAAACATAAACTATGAATAATGATAAAGATTTTGAGAAAATTGGTGTGAGATTTTTGAGGATGGATGGTGGTATATATGAAGGATTCAGAAAGAATTAGGTTGTAGATAATGCCACGTGGCATGCTGTCATTCGTTAAAAATCTGGTGGAAATCTAGCCTCAAAGATTGTAATCGGATTATGACACATAGCACGATGTGATTGATTAAAAATTTTATTGGAAATCCATCACCAATAATTTTTTTTTCAGATAATGACACGTGGCGCAACGACAATGATTAAATTTTTTATCGGAAATCCATCACCAATAATTGTCTTTGCAGATAATGACACGTGGTGCAACTAAAATGATTAAAAATCTTATCTAAAATTACAAATAAAATTATTTTGAATTATTTTATAAATAAAAATATACAAATATTTTATTGCTATTGGCTTTTCGGATAATGACACGTGGCGCAACGAGAACGATTAAAAATCTTATCCGAAATTACAAATAAAATTATTATGTATTATTTTATAAATAAAAAAAATTATTGCCAATTGCTAGGGCTATTCAATGCAGGGATGGAGATGCAAAAGACAATTGCCACGACAATTACTGTTATTTAAGGGTAATTACTGTTTACTGGATGTATTAAATAATGAATAGCCTTGGTGGAGGGCTCGAGTTGCTCTAATTCTAAGACGGTTTATATATAATCACGTTTGGCTTTTAATAACTTGAAAATGATATTAAACAAATATATCGTGGAAATGTGGAGCTGTTTAAATCCATGCACTAACTTATGACCCAAATTAGAGTAGCAAGTTGAGTGACTAATTAATTTATCAGGTATCGATGGGAAAAGTTTAATTTATAAACAAGCTCAATATCCTTTTTAAAAGAATGATACTATCTACACATTTATTTTTGTCTTTCATATACTATCTGTTAATTTCTGTCTTTTTATCTTCAATTCATTTGATCTGACGGTCGGAAATTGAGATAAATGTTTGAAAGGTAAAAAAAAGGTATCAACGAATTTATTTTAGAGTATATGATGATCTGTCATAACACGAGTGAATTGTAACAATACATAGTGTTCTAGTCTTGTGATAGTTACATCGAAAACTTCTCGAATGAATTAGTTTCTTGGTTTTCTTACATGTACGTAGACCTGGTGATAGTTTCGTGTCTACTATGTTCGTGTCATTTTCGTGACATACACGATATCTTAACGGAGTGTCATGTCAAACCTGTTAAAATGAACGTGTAATATCCGTTAAAATTAACGCGTAATATAACCTAACTCATTACCCATTAAAGAAAATTGATTTCACTTCAATAAATTATCAAATGAAAAACGTCATACTACATTAGTATCTACATACCACGTTGTCACTAAATTAGTACCTACACTCCCAAAACTCTAAAAATTCAAACGACGATGTAACCAAAGTCAAGGCGAAGAGGATGCAATCACGACTATTGGCATATTTTTTTACATTTTTCACACTTGTAAATTAATTATTATGAATTGTTTCAAATTTTCAACTCCACCTAAACACATTGTTCACGAGGGTTGAGAGGGTTTTAAAAATCCAAACGACGGTGTACCCATCATCAAAGCGTAGAGGATGAAATCACTATGATTTTTTTTTAATGTAATTTGATTTTCCCACAAAATACCAAAGCACATCAAAAACTTCATAATAACTAATTTTAAGTGCGCAAAGTGTGAAAGAATGTGTAAACGCTCGTGATCACATCTTCTACGCTTTGACAATGGGTACATTACTGTTTGAGTTTTTAAAACCTCCAAACTCTCATGAACAATGTTTTTAGAAAAGTTTAAAATAAATAAAAAAAGCATGATAATTAATGTACAGGTACGAAAAATGTGGAAAAAAGAGAGGAGAAATTAGATTCTCATCCTTCATTTTGCTACTCCTTTGATTAAAACCTTATTCCTTTTCATTTTTTGATCAAGGTTCTTGGTATTAATAGCATCATTAATTATTTCAATAATAAAATATTTTTTATTTCTAAATATATTCACTTAATGTTAAAAATGTTACCATTAGTATATTTATATATATGGCTAAATTTTTTATCATATATTTTTATTTTTAGTTTGTACCCTTTTTCAATTTCCAACCCCTTTTTAAATTTGTACCAATTTTCTTTTCAGTTTTAATTTGTACCCATATATTAATTTTTTTTGTGCCCATATTTTATCAAGTTTTATTTGTATTTGTACCCATATTTTATTTATTTATTTGTACCCATTTTTAATTTTGCTAAATGTACCCATGCTAATTATATATATGTAACATCCCACATTGCTCGGGGATGTGGATCCTGTAAGTATATTCTCATCTCTACCTAGCACGAGGCCTTTTGGAAGCTCACTGGCTTTGGGTTCTATCGGAACTCCGAAGTTAAGCGAGTTCGCGCGAGAGCAATCCCATGATGGGTGACCCACTGTGAAATTCTCGTGTGAGTTCCTAGAAACAAAACCGTGAGGGCGTGGTCAGGGCCCAAAGATGACAATATCGTGCTACGGCGGAGTCGAGCCATGGATGTGGTGGGGGTCTGGGCTGGGATGTGACAATGTACCATTTATGTAATTTTTTTCAAAATTTTAATCTTAAAATGTACTCATTTTTAAATATATCAATTTGTTATATGTAAAATGTACCATTTTTTATATAAAATATATTCAATTTTTTTTTCTAATCCATTTTTAAACTTATATGGGTACATTCTTTTTACTTTGATTTGAGAATGTATCCATGTTAAGTTTAATCGAAGAAATTTACTAATTTTATTAAGCCTAATATCTGTTGACTTTTGTATTTTAGGTAGGATCCCTAATTGATATGTAATCCCATGTAATTAGTTTTCTTTCCTTTTATGTTAGGGTTATACACCTATAAGTTCCTCTTATTGAGAAGAATATATCATTATTCAAAGCATTCTCTACTTGGTACCAGAGCCAGAAAAACCCTAACTGGTATCACGTGATACCACCATTGATTCCCCGCGGTGCTGAGTTGTTCAGCACATCATCTCGAAAAAGGCAATCCTCCGCTCCAGTAGCACTGCGCCTCTGATCAGCGAGCGGCTGCTGTGCCGTTGCTGCCCCTCTGAAGAAATCACAGCGAGCGACCGGTTTGCGTAGTCGTTGCTGTGCTCAACCAAGCGCAGCGAGCAACCTTGCGTTGTTGTTGTCCAAGAAACTGTGAATCAGCTATACTGCTGTCCGAAATCCGTTGAAACTTGCCCGAAGAAATTTGTTGACTCATCCACATCACGCTGGAGAGCCTGACTTGCGAACTCATCTGAGAATCGCTGCTGCAAATCAGAAAACCCAGACAACCCCTGCTACTTCAAGACTGCAGACTCGTACCAGTTTTGTATTTAAGTTTTGTATTGTATTAAAGAAAAAACAAAAAGGGAAGAAAAAAAAAAGAGAAAAAAATATATAGATCAGCTTTGCTTTATATATTGCTCTCTTTCTTTTGTTTTGTCGTTGGTGGGCTACCTTGTTGGCCCATACTGATTGGTTTCTTAGGCTCAGCTTGCTTGGAGGTCTAGGCTACATCAATCAAGGACTTGTGGACTAATTATAACTATTTGGGAATGGCCTCGATTACCGAAGCTAAGATCCATTCTGAACACATAGCCGAGAAAGTGTCGGCCTGTCTTAATGATATAGGTAATGATGGTAAGGCTTTCCAAGTTTCTACCTCTGTTACGAATAATACATGGATAATTGATTCTGGTGCTACTGAACATATGACTTGTGATTCTAGACAGGTAGAAACCCTAAAACCATTCACCAAAACTGTCGTCAGTGTCGCCAATGGTAATCTTTCCCCTGTTATCGGGGAAGGAACCGTCTCCCTTTCAGATACCCTTAGTCTTGATACCGTACTTGATGTGCCTTCTCTTGACTATAATTTATTATCTGTTGCTCAAATAATTGTCGTCCTGCATTGTCTTGTGATTTTTTGGCCTTCTTTTTGTGTTTTTAAGGACATTCGGACTCGCAAGACGATTGATTATGGTATTAGGAAAGGGAAGCTTTACTACTTGGAGCTGACATCAAACAGTTCTCGAATGTTGACTCAAGCTCTTGCAATGGACGAAAATCCGGGGGATAGGAATAAAGCTTCGGAGGTTTGGTTGTGGCATCGTCGACTTGGACATGCTTCTTTTGGCTATCTACGGATGTTGTTTCCTAGCCTGTTTGTTAAACATGATGTTTCTAGCTTTAAATGTGGTGTTTGTGAACTAGCTAGAAGTCATCGTGCTTCGTTTCCATCCAATTTGAATAAAAGTTCTGTTCCATTTATGATAATTCATTTTGATGTTTGGGGTCCATCTAAAACTGCTACATTTGGTGGTGCTCATTGGTTCGTTACTTTTATTGATGATTGCACACGTATGAGTTGGGTTTGTTTGATGAAATCCAAAGGTGAAGTTACTTCTTTGTTTCAACAGTTTTACAAAATGGTACAAGTACAATATAAGCCACAAATACAGGTTCTCAGGAGTGATAATGGTGGCGAATATGTTAACTCTAAACTTTGTGCCTTTCTTGATCATCATGAGATTGTTCATCAAACTACATGTCTATATACTCCATAACAAAATGGGGTTGCCGAATGCAAGAACCATCAGCTTCTGGAGGTTGTTCGTGCTTCTTTACTCGAGGTTCGTCTCCCGTTATCCTATTGGGGAGAAGCTCTCACCTCAGCTGCGTATCTCATTAATCGTGTTCCATCCCGATCGGTTGATTTTCAAACACCCCTTCAGGCACTTTCTTCACATGTTGATGCTCCTGCAGTCCCTAATCTTCCACCTCATGTGTTTGGTTGTGTGGCCTTCGTTCATCTTCATAAACAACAGCGAAGTAAGCTTGAACCTCGAGCCTTACGATGTGTGTTTGTGGGGTATGCATCAAAGCAGAAAAGATACCGTTGTTATCACCAACGACGAATAAGTTGTTTGTCATTGTAGATGTTGCGTTTCATGAGAATGATATGTACTTTGCCAATCCTGAGTCTTCACTTCAGGGGGAGAATCAGAAAGAAGTTCAAACTCTTGATTATACTATTCCAGATATAGATAGAGTGAATGATTTGGATTTAAGTGGTGATGTCTTGGAAATAAGTGGTGATCATTCACACGAAAATAATGATGTGAATGAATTGGAATTAAGTGATAATGTCTTGGAGACAAGTGGTGATCATTCACATGGAAATAATGTTGAACACCTTGAAAGGGACGAGTCGACATCGCCAGATAACTCACTGCCTGATAGCTCACTGCCAGTTTCCTCACCACCGGACAGCCCTGTGTCGCCAGCTACCTCACAGTCGATCTTGAGTCCTAATAACCATAATCAATCGTCTTCGATCCCGGATGCACCACCACCACGTCGTCTCCCTGATCGCGTCAACCGAGGTATTCCTAAACTTACTTATGAAGCCGACCCTAAATGCAAAACTAGGTATCCGGTGAGTAAGCCCAACCCTGAGTCTAATGTGTTATACGCGTTAAGTAATTATGTGTCTACCAGTCACCTGTCAGAATCAAATAAGTCATTTATGCATCAATTATCTACTGTATCTATTCCTAATAGTGTGCATGAGGCTTTAACTGATCCATGTTGGCAAGTAGCAATGAATGAAGAGTTGAAGTCTTTGAATAAGAATGCTACCTGGGAGATCACAGATTTGCCAGCTGGCAAGAAACCTGTGAGATGCAAATGGGTCTATACTGTGAAATACAAAGCAGATGGGACGGTGGATCGTTTCAAGGCAAGACAAGTAGCAAAAGGATACACTAAAAAATATGGAATCGACTACACAGATACATTTGCACCTGTAGCCAAGATCAACACAGTTCGTGTTTTGTTGTCCTTAGCTGCAAATCTTAATTGGCCCTTACAACAGTTCGATGTGAAGAACGCCTTCTTGCATGGAGACTTGACAGAAAAGAAAAGTGTGCAGGTTGAAGAAATCCTTGTATGGCTTGAAGCAGTCTCCTCGAGCATGGTTCGGAAAATTCACAAAATCTATCAGAGCATTTGGTTACAGACAAAGTAACTCTGATCATACTTTGTTCCTGAAAAGACAGAATAGGAAGCTTACTGCACTTATTGTGTATGTAGACGATATGGTGGTAACAGGTAATGATCTGGAAGAACGTGCGGCTTTGCAAAGATACCTGTCTACAGAATTTGAAATGAAGGACCTTGGATCCCTGAAATATTTTTTTAGGGATTGAGGTGTCGAGAAGCAGTTCTAGAATTTTCTTGTCTCAGAGGAAGTATATTATTGATTTGTTGCACGAAACTGGCATGTCAGCTTGTCAGCCAGTAGCTACACCTTTAGAAGAAGGATTGAAGCTTAGTGTTGATCTTGATCAAGTACCAGTTGACAAAGGAAGATACCAAAGGTTAGTAGGCCGTTTGATGTATTTGGCACACACAAGACCGGACCTTGCTTATGCCTTGAGTATAGTGAGTCAATACATGCATGATCCTGGAGAACAACATATGAATGCCGTGATGAGAATATTGCGATATTTGAAGGGAAGTCTGGGCAAAGGAATTTTGTTTAAGAGGAATAATCACTTTAGTGTTAAAGGTTATACTGATGCAGACTGGGCAGGTTCCATTGATGATAGGCGCTCAACATCAGGTTACTTTACGTTTGTTGGGGGTAACTTGGTTACATGGAGAAGTAAGAAACAAAATGTGGTTGCCCGTTCCAGTGCAGAAGCAGAATACAGAGGTATGGTTTTGGGGATTTGTGAAATTTTGTAGCTTAAGCTTCTGTTAAGTGATTTGGGTATACAACATGATCAGCCCATGAAATTATTTTGTGATAATAAAGCTGCTCGTGACATTGCACATAATCCGGTACAACATGATAGAACAAAGCATGTTGAAGTTGATCGATTCTTCATCAAAGAAAAATTGGAAGGGAAAATAATTAAAGTATTGGCGATAAGAACAGAAGATCAGTTGGCAGATATCCTCACAAAAGTTGTTTCGAGTCACAAGTTTTCAAGTTTCTTACACAAGTTGGGCATGGGCGACATATATGCACCAACTTGAGGTGGAGTGTTGACTTTTGTATTTTAGGTAGGATCCCTAATTGATATGTAATCCCATGTAATTAGTTTTCTTTCCTTTTATGTTAGGGTTATACACCTATAAGTTCCTCTTATTGAGAAGAATATATCATCATTCAAAGCATTCTCTACTATATCTTCTTTTTTTTTTTTTTTTTTTTTTGTGATTTTGAATAATGTACCCATGTTTTGATACAATAATTTGTTGGTTAATTTTTTATGAATGTACCCATGTTTACACACACACACACACACAATAGTATGTTTATATTTTAATATTTTTAAGCCCACAAATTATGGTTTTTTATTTAAAATCTCATTAATATAAATAACTATAAATTTCAATTTTAATTTAAAAAAATATAGTAACGTACATAGAAATAAATTATCACATTAATTTCAGAGACTTGGATAAAAAATTGAAAACCAACAAGGTTTTAGTCAAAGAATATTCATAGCTAAGGACCGCATCCAAAGTCTCCCAAAAAAATAGTATAAAAATGCTCGTGATTGCATCAACTTTTAAAACCCTCCAAACCTCAGGAATATTTTTTTTTGTTTGAGTGCAAAAGTAATAAAAATTCATATTAATTAATATACAAGTGTGAAAAATGTAAAAAATAAAAAATAATAATAATACAAACGTTCGTAATAACAAGCTCTACAACTTTCATGAAGGAGTTAACTCCACACCATAATCCATAAATTACAGATTTATATTTAACAGTCAATTGTCGTTTACGTTTACGCTTTATTCTTCTTACCAAATTTCTTTTTTTTTTTCTCCAGAATTTCATTTTTAAATACATAACATTTTAACGGTTACTGAAAGATAAAAGGTTTATATCGTTGATATCATCTTCATATTTTTACGGGTAACGCCCTCCGATCCAACCGTTTAGCACATTCAGCAGATTGTGCTGCTCTTGGCGCCAAGAACCTAGATGCCCGAAGTATCCAAAACAAGAAGATCGAAGAAACGGGTAACGCGCCCTCCGATCCAACCGTTTTATTGTCGAATTTCTGGCCAGTAAACAAAGAAGAACATCGAAGAAAATTGAAGAGGGAGTTTGGAGTGTGATTATTTGGGAAGTGTAAAATCTAAAAATAAAATAATATCACACCCCAGAGTGAAAAGGCATGGCATTTACTGAAGATCAAGTAACAGGGGTGTGTAGAATATCAGAAAAGTATTAAAAAAACTAAAAAAGCGTGTGGGTAGTAATTTTGGTTGTGTGAATATCACTCTCTTAAAAGTTATCAAACAAACTTTTTTTTTTAAACAAGTTAAAACAGGTTACCAGTGGATACTTGTTAAGAACCTTTTATTAACGAATGACCTGATTAGTTGATGTCTTGATCCAATATTCGTTATTTTTGTGTCAAATTAACAGACCGTGTAAGAAATTGATAAGTGCACTCGTGAGATCAACTTCCTTTGTAGGGTTTGACACTTTCATGACAGTAAAAAGGCCTTTATATGGGGCAGATCAATTCTGGCTTAATTTAATCTTCGGTGTATATGTAGCTGCAAGCCTGCAAGTTTCGGGATGAAAATTTCTGAGCTTGGCCAGATAACTTTAACCCTTGAAAAACTGTGACAGTACCGGACCACAGATGCTTAACACAGAGAACTGATTAATATTAAATAAGATTTTAATACATTATAAATGATATATGTAATTATTTTTGAAGTACGTACTACTGAGTATACTAAAAAATTAACGGTTAAATTTTGTATATTTGAATCTAATAAATCCTTGCAACGATTAAATTATGCATATTGAGTGGTGCGTAACATTATAGTTAGACTCTGTAAGAGCTTAATCAAATAAAAACCACATATTTTAAGAAAAATGTTGACCTGACATAGGGGAGACACTGCCCTCACATGTTTGTCTAATTAAGAAGAAAAAGTTGTAGAATATCATAGGAGGGTTCACTGGTTCAGTGTTTGATTTTGAAGCACATTTCTGTGGGAGCACATGTTGTCTTCTTCACTTAGTGGGAGGGTTCAGTGTTTGATTTTGAAGCACATATTTATGTGGGAGCACATGTTGTCTTTTTCACTCAGTAGTTCTGTAACCATGGATGAGGATCCTCTTCCAATTCTTTTTGTGAGGATCCCGGTGATTATTTTATTGTGTCAATTTATCTTACATTGTACGGTTAGTTTTCATCAGAAATTGTTTGTGTTCAAATCTAAATAAAAAAAATTCAAAATAATTTAATACCATACAATATACAATAAACGGACACAATAAAATGATCTCCGAGATCTTCACAAAAAGAATCCGAATAAAATCCTATTCCCTGTAACCATATCCATATGTGGTCCTGTCTTGGGTTCATTTCAAGAGTTCTGAGGTTCCATTTGATGCATAAAACGATTTTCACATTGTTAAATCTTTGCTCCCTAGCACACATTAAAAATAAAACATTTAACTATTGCGTAAAAATAAATTTGAATCATTAGTGTAGGCAAATAATCTTTTATATTAACAGTTTCCAATAAAAAAAATTTCTTTTATATTAACCAAAATTTTTAGTTCCCTTGAAAATGATCCACCAATGTATATATCAAGCTTATTCCTTCCATTACCTGCTATGAAAAATATTAGTACTTTATGTTTATTTTATAATTAGGTTATTTTGATAATTTACATAAAAGAATTTCTTAAGTCTAGATCTCTATAAATATAGCTTGTAATTCAAAATGTAATTCTCAACTTGTGGCTGTCTCGACAATATTTTTTTTTTGTTTTTTCCATTGATAAAATAATATCCGTGAACTTCATAGTTTGATTATTCTTCACACTCTGATTTCTATAATTGAGGTAGATAGAGAGTGAAGAATCCGTGCACCCTGCAACCAGAAGACAAACTCAAGCCCTATTACGAAAGACTTTTAACATCGTGTTAGAGCATTAGCCCAAAATTAAGCAGTTAAAGACAAAGCCAACAATGCTTTACCAAGCTTACACTAAAAACTGATTATTTCTAAAGAAAAAGAGGGCAAGTTCCTTAAAATGACAGCTTCAACTAAATCCTAAAAAATATCAATGTTGATGCTAGATTGATATGATATCACATTACAAAGGTTCAATATTTGACAGTAAACCCCTGTGACATTTGTGGTCCACTCCATATTAACTCAGCTAATTGGTAGTTGGTCCATTCAGTGGCATGACCACCATGATTGCTGCATAATTCATATGTTTCTGCTTCAGTTTCTCCTCAACCACAACCAGATCCTCTATATCCTCCACTGCCACAACAAGCAGATCTACCATCCTTGAAACCTCACAATCCAATAGCCAAAAGTAAATTTAAAACCATGAAAGAAATCATAAAATTCTAAAAGGAATTTCTAGCAAAACTTATGTTGTCAGACTATGAATCTCTGAACTACACATTTCAAAGAGAGTTAAAACTAGTCCATCATCTATATTCAGCCTTTGGGGGGGGGGGGGGGGAACATTTCTGTTTAATATAATGGTAAGAGCGTACCATATTTGGAAGGGTTATAATCAAATATTAAATACTTTGACTCCTGTTAATTTGGTCTCTAAATTCTTTAGAGCAATAGACAGAGTTCTATTGTGTAGTCTGGCAAGTGTGGATTGTTCTTCAGCAGTCACTACCCAGTTGGGCCAGTTCAGGATTTCCTGTTTTGATTTTAGGTTTGCAGCCCAAAGGTCCAACGTTCCGAAATGCAATTTCCTTCCTCCTAATTATATATTTCCTATACAATAAAGTTCGGTTCATTTAGTTCAAGCCAAAATATTAAACATGGACTATCAAAATCCAATTTATATTAGTCAAGTTTGTGATCACAGTTGCTACATTGCCTTTTGTGGTTCGGAGAAGCACACAAATTCTTGGGTGTTCTTGAGTACCCAGTATTCTGGGTATTTTAACAGCTAGATCTTGATTGTTAAATTTAAACAAAAATCTAATGGTTAAAATACCTTAAATACTCGATACTCCAGAGTATCCACGAAAGTCCATTAAGAAGCATTTGGGTTTTAGAAAGAGAAGGTAAATTATTCATTGCCTACAATGTGAACAAGTAAACAGCTTTTAACAGCAACTTCTTGGCTTTTTTCCTCACCCAGCTTATGAATGAGTGACTTCTCTACAGCCTTAAAATGGCTAAATTGAGTTGGAAGACTTATCTGGAAAATCAAAGCACCTTCAGCTAGGTATTAAAAAAAAACCATTTGCACATAATTTATAGCTGATTTCCTAATTTGACTAACTAGATGTCAGATCTTTAAGAGTCGGTCTAGCGACTCAGTACTAATCAATATCAATATAGTCCTCAACTCAGTTAATTAACTTCGAAGCCTAGCAAGTATAGAGTTTATCATAAAAGGATTAGTGAACACATAATAGAATCCTTCACAATACATTGTATTTTATTTTGTCAATCTTCTGATACGACACCAAAATATAAGCAAGATGTCTATGTTGACATGCTATATAGTTGAACGAAAAAAGGGAGGGTGAAACAAAATAAAAAAGAAAATATTTTAATCACAAGGAACATTATTATCTTTGAACTAATACAAAGCATTTGTCCGAATTAATGAAGATGTAGTCTGATCATTCAAATTCAGACAAACACTTTTACAACACGTGTTTATTTAGATTTATATATAAAGTTTATACTGTGCTTAATACTTAATTAGTTTCAAATAGTGTTTTCAGATTGTAACCCACAGTGGAATTCGGAGTCCCAATCCAGAATTGCTTGGCAAGCTGCTCGTATGCCCTTTCAGTTGGATGAAAAGGATCAAAGAAGACATATTCACTAACATTGTGACATAAAGAGTAACCTCCCTTCACTCCACAGCTCAAATGTCCTCGATATGGACCACTGCCGCAGCATGCTGCCTTTCCTTCCACAAAACCTTTGCCAAGTACAATACCACAATTTATTGATTAATAATATGAAATTATAAATGAAATATCAGAGTAAACCGTGCATATATATATACACATAATAGCACTTTGAAAAAGTCGTCATGCACTTCTTAAGTGCTATTTCTCCTTGTGTATTATAAGGTAGCAGTGCATGATCGCCTTTTAGAGTTGCAATAACAACTTTTGCAAAAGATTATGAACATTGTTGTATATACCATATTTGGAAGGGTGATCTATTCTGCGTTTCAGAAACTCATAAGCTTCAATGAGTGAGTATCGAAATCCTTTGAGTTCATTCTCTAGCTTTTGCAGGGTTTTGAGAAGTGCTTTATCGTGGAGTACCACATATGGTGTAATTTCCTCAAAGCAAGCACCATTTTTATTTTCAAGTGCTCTTCCGTATGGAATACAAGCAGCAGGCCACATGCCAAGAAACCCAAAATTTCTTCCTCCATTCCTGTATATTTCCTAACACATCAAAATTCTAAAATATTAATACTTATATAGGAAAAATATATCTTGTCAAATTAACTGTATTTATTTCTTTTTTCGGTATTAAAATTTACCTTGATCGCTGAAGTTATGTTGCCTATCACCAGTCCTACATATTTCTCAGGGGAGTAGGAATGAAGCACACTGGAATTTTTCTCAAAAGGGACAATGTAATCGTTGCTTCCGAAGGCAAACAAGTAAACAGCTCTTGATAGCAGAGTTGTGGCTTCATCATGCCCTAGTTCCTGTCTCAATGACTTTCTAACGCTTTCTAAATTTGAGAGTTGAGAAGGAAGGTCTATCACCTGAAAGGAGGTTACAGAACAATGAATTCCATCGTAAAGAGAAATATTTGATGTATGATATATATGTAAAATAAATGTAATAATTCTCATATGACCTATGTAATATGGGATTTTATTTTTATGAATTGTGGTGCTTTAAGAATAATAAGCTATAAAGTAAATATTTTTAAGAGGGTTATCAGTGGGAGAAGGAATGTCGCATCGTCTAGTAAATTTTAATGTAAAGTTAGCTGGATACAATGACTAAAATGGATAGGATGTTCAAAATTTTATGTACTGGACATTTTAGCAAAAAAGAAGAGTTGCGTTTATGGTGGTGGGTGGTGACCACGACGATGGTGGTTAGGAGTTGCGATAATGGAAACAGTGGGTGGAGGGTCAGTGGGGGGATGGTAGGGGTATTGGTGCGGGTGACGGTGGTGGTGGCTGCAGTGGTAGGCTGGTGGAGTTGTATAGGTAGAAATGGTGGTGGGAATGTTGGCTGTGGCGACTAAGTTCAGGCACTGGCAGAGCTGGTGAATGTGGTGGTGGCGGTGAGGGTTTTGTTGGCGCATTGGTGGTGGGAGTGGTGGAGGCAGTGGTGGGCTGGTGGAGGTGTATAGGTAGCAATGGTGGTGGGTATGTTGGCTGTGGCGACTAAGTTGAGGCACTGGCAGAGGTGGTGAAAATGGTGGCGGCGTTGGTGGTGGGAGTGGTGGTGGCGATGGTGGTCTGGGGTGGTTGGCAGTGGCAGTGGTGGCTAATCTAGGTGGGGGATGGTCGAGTTGCTCCCCAAGGGATAGTGTGCAAAAACGCGAAAGAAAGACAAGCAACTAGTACAAAACTTGAAAGATTCATTAAAGAACAGTGTTCAAGATACCAAAGTGATTTTTGAACGATTTATGAAGGAAAGGGCATTAAGAAGAAGAAAGCACGGGGCTTCATTCTTGTAAACTCAAAGAAGGAAAAATTGGAACTTCAAGAAGAAGATGGAAACAAGAGGGCTCAAAGTGGCATCGTTAGAACAAGAAAAATAGAGAAAATATATCTCTAATATCAATAATAACAAAATACTAAAAATATGACTTTAACCCTCAAATTCAAATTTTCCCATATAAAACCCAACATAATATTTTTACTCAAAAAAACCTAGTGACTAGGATCCACCTAAGTGAATTCATTAATTACATATTACTTTACACATTTTACATTTTTAGATGCCTAAAATACCCCTATTGCATACTTGATGTGCACAATTAATTCTATGCAGATTGTGAAGAGAGAGTTAATGATTTTGCAAAAAGAAAAATAAGACATTAATATTAAAAAATTCATTGCATATTAATATCAAATATGAGAATTGTTGGCTTAATTCTATGTATCTGACATTATGAGTTTATATATATATATATATATATATATATATATATATATATATCTTTACAAAAAGAAAAACCTAATATATGTAATAATACATAAAAAAAAAGTAATTTACGTACCATGTACAAAAATGTTATTTGATTCAAAATATGTATATATGTGTGTGTGTGTGTGTGTATTTATATAATTAGACCATATTAATTTACTTACTTACTATTTGAAATGTTAATTTCCAATTATGCAAAATATTGTATACCAACAACAAAATATTTCATAAACTTAGGAATTGGATCATGCTTTTTGATTTTATCTTTTACCTACAAACAATCATATACATATTACTTTATATATTTTTACCAAAAACCGTCCCTAATAGGCTAATATATGTAATAATACATAAAAAATAATTTACCTACCATGTATACAAAAATGTTATTTGATTCAAAATATATAATCTAGGTTTTCTCCAAAAAAAAAAAAAAAAAAAAAAAATATATATATATATATATAATCTAGGTGTGGTATATATGTGACATCCCACATCGCCCAGGGGAGTGGATCACGTAAGCCTTATATGTATATTCCCATCTTTACCTAGCACGAGGCATTTTAGGAGCTCACTGGCTTCGAGTTCTGGAACTCCGAAGTTAAGCAAGTTAGCACGAGAGCAATCCCATGATGGGTGATCCACTGAGAAGTTCTCGTGTGAGTTCACAGAAACAAACCGTGAGGGTGTGGTCGGGGCCCAAAGCTGATAATATTGTGCTACGGTGGAGTCGAGTCTGGGATATGGTGGGGGCCTAGGCTGGGATGTGACAATATATATATTTTTATATAATTGGAACAAATTAATTTACCTACCTACATATTAATTTCCAATAATTTACCTACAAAAAATTATACCCCGTGTGTAATATAATATCTTTTTTTCACTAATACATGGAGAATAATTTACTCATAACAAGAAGAAATATAATTTGATGTATTACATTGAAAAATATGTCATACCTATATTTATACAACAATAAAGAGTAAATTGTACAAATGGTCCCTCAACTTTAATCAAATTGGAGCAATGGTCCCTCAACTAAAAATTCATTACCATTGGTCCCTCAACTTATCAAAATGTGTAGCTATAGTCATTTTCATCAATTTTGTCAAAATAAGCTATGTTGGAATGACCATTTATATAATTAGGGTCCCTCAACTCATCAAAGTGTATAATTATGGTTCTTTTCGTCAACTATGTCAAAAAATTTGTCAAAACGAGTTATATTGTAAGGACCATTGCTACAATTGGATTAAAGTTAAAGGACCATTTCTCCACTTGAATTAAAGTTCAGGGACCAATGGTAATGAATTTTTAGTTGAGGGACCATAGCTGCACGTTTTGATAAGTTGAGGGACCAAAGGTAATGAATTTTTAGTTGAGGGACCATTGCTCCAATTGAGTTAAAGTTAAGGGACCATAGCTACAATTTACTCAACAATAAATCGTGCCTAATATATGTAACAATACATGAAAAATAATTTACCTACAAGTTAGAGAAGTGTTATTTAATTCAAAATATATAATACGGATTTAGTATAATTTTTTTTAATAATTGAAACAAATTAATTTACTTCCCAATTAATGCAAATTATATATATATATCACTAAAAAGGTAAATTTTTGGTATGATATGGATACAATTAATGCAATACAACAATTTATATATTTTATTTCACTTTTTCTACAACTTTTAATTTGGAATAAATTTAGGGATTTGGGAAAGTGGCATGGGTGTAAATAAATTGTATTAGTAGGTCAATAGTATTCCAATGTGGCTGCATATTTTAAATTTGGGCTTTTGTTGGACGTTTATATGTAGATGAGTTTTTATCTAGGAATCATGAATTGTAAGGGCCAAAATTTAAAGCACCCTAAAAAAAACATAACTAATAGAGACCACTCCTTGTTGTTTGAAGAAACCCTCCGCTTCAATTGGTATTTTTTCATGAAGAGCAAACATGAGATAACAAATCCAGTCTTTCACTAAGATTTCGAATAGCTATCCCGAATTCAAGTTGATTATGTTTCGCCTCTTCCTCGGAGAAAGACGATCAAACAATTCCCAATCATGGTGAGGAAAGCTGAAGGCAAGAGACAAACAATTGAGGCAAATTTAGCTCTCAGACGAGCTAGGACACGAGTAGAGGTTATTAATGTGATGTCGTAACTAGTCTAGTTGGTCCGCCCGAATAAGCAAAATAAGGTGTATAAACAGAACTTCTGTTTATACACCTTATTTTGCTTATTCGTCCCTAATTTTGTTCCTGCCGATTGAATAAAAATCCATTCCTATAAAATTGGACCTATTTCAAATTTTCCCTTACTTTTTTTAACCAGATCTACCCGAAAGTGTCACAATTACATGTCACATACCAAGCCTTGATTAATTTCAACCAAAGCACCAGCTCCAGCAGATGCAAAGTTTACTCCATATCTGAATTCACGATTACCAGGCTGTAGATATGGTGGAATCAATGGCAACTTTGCATACTCAGCTGCATCAATAAAATTTAACAATTCCATCATGTGCAAGTAGTAATATTTTATATATATATATAAAAAAAAAAAGAATCATACCATTGTAATTGTTACACATAACTTACCAATAAAATCTGGAATTAGACGACCATTAGAAAATCGCCCCGTTGAGGAGTGATTAAAGAAGGTTTCACCATATGGAAAAAAATTTGCTTTTGAAGTAGTGTTGAAGTAGTCATTATTTCCAGCATCAAATATGGAATCCCCAAGAATGAAAAGGGGTACATGTTTTATTGGCATGCCATGACTTTGGGACGTTGTGATAAGAAGGCTAGCAAAGAAGGCAAAGGCAAAGACTTGGATACTTATATTCGCCATATCGAGGAACTAGATGTATATTCACTGTGTGTAGTCTCAATTGATATATGTGTTTGTGTGTGTGTGTGTGTGTATATATATATATATATACAGTTCTTTGAGTACACGCAACGCCGTAGTATATGCACCTAAACATTTAATAGGCCCACTGAGGTATATCTATTTAAATTGTGTATATCTATATTGAGTTTTGAACTAAATTACTTCATTACTTTATGGATTTTTTTTATTAGTACACCACCTATAGTTACTTTATTTTTTAGTCGAACGATAGCGTTAGTAAGTTAGATGTTAGATTAGTCATCGACAGAGTTCGAAACCACACCATCATGCAAGGCCACGATACTTTTCTATCAATGTGGTAAAGGGTCACTGACACATATCAGTTTATTATTAAATGATCATTTATATACACTAACATGAAATGACTATTTAGATCATAAAAAATTATAAAAAAAAATTATTTTCTTAATAAACCCCAAATTAATTAAAAATATCAAACTTTCCTAAATCCCTAAATCCTTGTTTTCACTGTTTAGACGAATTTGACCGAGCTTAACAATAGCAATAAGTCTTGTAGATCTCACTGTTCTCTTCAAATCTATGTATTACATGCTCAAAACTAACACGTCAAACCAAAATTATATTAATTTGGATTGCTTGAAAAATCCAAAAGATGAACTTTCGAGATATAGCCATAACAAATAACTTATTAACCCACAAATTACCAAGTAGTCACTTGTTTTAGTTGATTAATCGCGGCTTTCATCTTTTAATTTTATAGCATATAAAGTAACCCAATTTCTAGCCGGCATCACACTATATCTATGGTATTATTTGACCTCAGCAGTAGAATAAACATGAAACATATGTGAACTTGATTCATCAAAAGGCATTAGCATGTGGAAGTTGCCGAGAACCCATAGAGTCGTTACTTTTTATTTTTTATTTTTCAGTCATTGTCATTTGGATATCAAGGAAGGGGAACCATGTATTTGGTGTTCTTTATAAATGTACCTAAAAGTTAGGTACGTATTGCTCAAGTAATGACAAGAGTGGATGAGACTTGCGTACATCTATTCAAACTGTGTGGCAATCAGACTACGTTATATCTATGGGGAATTGGATCCTCTCCGAGGCAATGCCTCGGGATCTTACTGATCGGACAACATGGACTGTTAAATTTTGATCCAACGGTTACAAATAGAGGATCTCTCTAAAAGTTATAATAATTGTAGCCGTTATATTAAAATCTAACGATCCATGTTGTTCGGTCAGTAGGATCCCGAGGCATTGCATCGGAGAGGATCCAATTCCTATCTATGGTATTATTTGATGCAGCAGCAGTATGTAGGGACAACCTGTCTACCGCGTGTTAAACATGTGGACGTGATTCATCAAAAGAAAGGCATATATATACATGTGGAAAACGCAGAGAACAACCTGTCTATTGCGTTGAGTCTGTTTTTTTCTGTGTGTATGTACATAAGGACATTGACTTTTGGATCGCAGATAAGGAAGGGGGCGGACCAGGATCCTCTCCTGAGCTAAGGATGAAGATCCTTCTCATTAAGGGATATGGGCCGTTGGATAAAAATCCAACAGCTACAATTATTATAACTTTAAAGGGACCCTCCTGTTTGTAGCCGTTGGATTTTCATCCAACGACCCACACTCATTGATGAGGAGGATCCTCATCCTTAGCTCAGGAGAGGATCCTGGTCCGAAGGGGGCCATGTATTTTATCTTCTCTGCTTTTTTCTATTATAAAGACGTCCTATCTAGGATTTATTAGTCAAAACCTGTCACAAGAATTAAGTTGGAAAAGTTAAAAGCATTTCAATTTTGGCCAAAGGAATTAAGTTGGAAACTGGAATCACATTCTATTTGCTAATTTCTTGTGTTAATCAGGTACATAAGAGGACTGAAAACAATATTCAGGGACGAAACCGATCTTCTCCGGTGTTTAAATATCTCATATCTTCTGTAGTTTTGTAAAAAGAAGAGTTTAAATATGCTAAACCTACTCCAACTAACGAGATTTTTTGTAATAAAACCTCATATCTGATAAATTATGCAAGTAGTAATTACCAAGTTGAGAACAATATCGGTGTTGTTAAAAGTGGGCCTTTGGCTCGTCTCTCTGATAATTGGTATCAGAGTCAGGGAGCATGCATGTACTATACTACCACGTGATGGGTGGGTGCCCTTGGCCCGCACGATAATGGTAGGCGGATGAGTCCCACTAGTAGAAAAAAAAAAGCTCATCTATCACGGTCAATGCCTGTGGTAAATTGCAATCCACCACGGACATTATGCCTATTAGTAATCTGGATGTGATAGAAAGTCACAGATTTTACCATGAGTTATGCCCATTGTAGAATTGTAATATAACCACAGATTGTGCCCGTTGTAGATTAAGATCTAACACCACGTGCACTATAACCGTTGTGGATTACAAATTGCCCACGGCTAATGCCTGTTATAAAAAAAATTCCAAAAAAAAAAAATTGTTTAATAAATGTATTATATAATATTTATAAACAAAATTACAAATTTACTATAGTATAACAATTAAATAAAAAAAATCATAGATTCAAACATTATAGTGGTATACTAAACTAAAGCTAACAACAAAAAGATAAGATATACAAAGAAATACCAAACTATCCAGAGACCTCCAACAAACAAGGACATTGTCACTAGAAGACTCCACATTTCTTTGAACACCTCTAAACAAAGGACCTTGAGAGTGAACTACTGCCCCTAATGCTTGAGCCTCAACAATTGTTGCATCTCTCTATTTGGATGGACATAAACATATGGATCAAGAAAAAAAATCTTGTACTTGTATAGGTAGAAATATACATTTGATCTTAATCAAGAAAAGTGAATAGAACTCTTGAAAAATTACATGTTCCTTTACCTGTTAGGATGCTCTCATACATACTTTAACAACCACTCTAGGCTCTGTCAAATGTAGCACATTGTCAGCTACGTTAATATACAATGATTATATTAAATTGCAATTGAAACTCTTAGGAACTTAAATGGAGAAATGAAAATGCGATCAAAATTCATGATATCAGAATTCATCCATACCTTTATGCATTCGTGTAGATCATGACCTTCTGTTCTGCAAAACCATGAGATCGCGTCAATGAGTAATTGAGAACTAGATGTGTGCGAGACTGAACTCGTTTATGTGTTCGATCGAAGGGGACCACAATTGATTGTCGCCCGAGCGCCATACACTCTTTGGGATGTTCCAGTGTACGCAATTGCATTCTACATAATCAATTAATCACCATTTACTTGGAAGTTGAAAATCTGTATTTTCTGTGACATTTTTACACTGAATTGTTTGTAAATTGACTTTGTTGTAGAAATTTCTATCATTTTTGCATATCCCCAACAGGTAACAAGAAACAACACTCAATTTAGAATACTTAATTAGTTAGGGCCTACCTCATGGCCATTCCCGCTGACTACATTAGGGGCATCGATGCGTATGGAAGTAAGATCAACAGTAATGTTTAGGGTATGGTGCTGTTTCTTGCCAAAGTTAGCCATAGACTTGGCCCTCAACACATCATCCACTGTGCTCCATTGTATGGGTATCGTTCATCTCGGACATCTCATCCTGTTTCTATGCCATATTTGCTGCAGTGCACCCTCAATCACATTTATCTCCTTCGTTGTTACTGCTTTTGGCCATTCTGGTGCCTTCCTCTACAGTTATATACGTACATAAATGTGATAACTCAACAAATTAATACTAATATATCAGCACCAAACCCTAGCTAGGTCATGATTAACACAACATTTTAATTCTATGATACCATTTAACTTACATAACAAACTGTTTTTCTTTTGATAAATAGAAAATGGAGAATCGAAGAAAGCAATGAAAGTTGAAAGCCAATGCATGGTTACAAATAAGTTTTCTTTGAGAACAAAAATCAAACACATGGTGTGCAAGTCTGAAAATTGAAAACCAAGCTCTCGGTTTTCCTTGAGAACAAAAAAACAAACACTTGGTGTGCAAGTTTGAAAGTTGAAAACCAAGCTCTGATGCTTCACTTGATGATTAAACCTTGATGGTGGTAGATATCAGATAGGCGCATTGTAGTACCTACTTTTCTCAGAAGTAGAATCGAAGAAAGCAAGCTAGAGTAATTCATTAAAAATCATCCTACATGACTCACTAGTCGTGACAGAGTGATGATTTGTAGACAAATATGGACAATTACAACTAAACCGAGCCTATCATAATGAAGTTGTCTATCCCTCCTAAACACTAAACCCTCTATGCTAACAAATGAATAGACTTCAAATGCAAAATGTCTACATTCCATTTTGGGCACTTAAAATCACGACCATGATAAGATCCACTTCTCAATTCCATTAATTAACCTAAAGGAACACAGAGGCTAGAGAGGAGAGGGAAGGAAGAGAGAGAGCAGAGCTCTTGAATTGTTTTTGTTTATATTTCTTGTATGTAAATTCCGATATGATATAATTGAAGGAGCTCAGCTCCTTTTATAGACTTTTACACCTTTATTACCACCTAGCATTTCTAACAGACTTCACTAATTAACAGGAATAAGCCTAACAAATCCAATATTAAACCCCTAATAGTGATTTAGCCAATCACTAAATCCTAAGTTCATAACATTACCTACCCCTTAAGAACAACCTTGTCCTCAAGGTTAAATTGAAGAACTGGTTGTACTTCTCAATTGTTTGCTTACCCCCTAGTGAAAGGTGCAACTGTTCTAATGGTACCAATTATTAGCTCTACTATATTGAGCTTGTCACTAAATCCTGTGAGTTGAAGAATACGACTGAGCTTGTGTTGCGTATTGTTAATTCCCTAATAGCACATTTGAGATCATCTTGGACCTCATCTTCCAACTCAAATTGGCTCATGCCCTTCCTGCCCTTGAGATGGTAGAAATCAATAAGGTCATGGGGTGGTGCAATTAATATGTGGGTGATAAGAGCATATTTATGTGACTTAGTTAGCTTGTTCTTGTGCATTTATGTTGTTATTTCTTAGCTGATTTAGTATTTCAAGCCATTTTCGTGTGGTTGTAGGTACAAAGGATTAAAGAGGCAAAAAAGTGCATTTTGGTGCCTTTTGGAGCAGTTTTGGGCATGGAATGGATATCACATGCATGAAGCAAAGTGGTTGGACGAAATTAAAGATCTAAAGAAGCTAGGAATGTGCCAAGGAGAGGAAGAAAATAAATTGAGGACCAAGGAAGACAAGGAAACCATTCAGAATGAGGAAATACTAATCAAACTTGCCTTATCTTGTCGTTACCTTTCCTAATCCTAAATTACCAAAGATTCAGTCACACGAAGGGTTCCTAAATACTTTGGGACATTTCATTACATGTTTTACAAGTCCTAAACCTGCCCTAAAAGTCCAAGCCATACCATCCTTCACCATTTCTCTTCTTGGCCGTGCAAGGGAGCCATCCCTTTCCTATTTTCTACCATAAATCACTCCAATTTCCACCCATGCCATGTACATTCATCCATGTTCCCTCCTTGCACTCATTTGTTGCACCATTCCACTTCATTTCCTTTGTCTACCATGTGCACAATATCCTTTCACCTCCTTGTACTCATTGATTCACCACTTACTCACATTTCCACCCATGCCATGCATAATCACCATCGTCCCTTTCATGCACCAGATTTCTTGCACTCATTTCATGCACCATTACACTCACTATCCCTCATTGCCGTGCACCACCTTTGTCCCTTTCATTATTTCTGATTTCATGCACCATTACATTGAATCATTGCACTCAATTGCTGCACATTTATTGTCCCCTTCACCCATCAGATTTCATGCAACTTTTACCTCCACTTCATGCACTCATTGATGCACCATCCACCACCTTTGGAATCCCATGCCGTGCATCATGACTCAACCTTCACCTTTGACTCATTTCTGCACCATTCCACCTCCCTTTCCTTTCTCTACCATGTGCACAATCATTCATGTTCCCCACTTGCATTCATAGCTGTAACACCACTCCATTTTACCCCCATGCTTTGCATCATTACTTCACTTTCACCTTTGAATCATTTCAACACCACTCCATGCACTCATTGCTGCAACACCACTCCATTTTACCCCCCATGCTTTGCATCATTACTTCATTTTCACCCTTGAATCATTGCACACACCACCATTTTCCCTTCAATTGCCATGTACTTCCTCTATAAAAGGAAGTGTGTGTGGCAGCCATAGGGTTCAATTTTTGCTTGATCATTCATCCCCATTTCAATACAACCTTCATCCATAAACATCCATTCATTCTCTCAAACACTTCCTTACAAATCACCATCCAAACCTTACACCCAACCTTGCGCCGTGAGTGAAGAAAGAAGGAAGGACTCTTGGATATTCAAGCTTGATTGTTGAAGCATTCTAGGTGTAACTCGTTCTTTATTTACTATGTTCAAATTCATTATCTTTCATTTTGTTGTGAACATGAGTGGCTAAACCCCTCTTAACTAGGGGTGATTTCAAAGCCATGATTATGTGTGCAATATGATTTGATAAATTCCAGTTATGAACTTTTGAATTGTGAATGCAATTGACTTAACTATTTGATTGATAACTTATTTGTATTTGTTGATTAAGGGTCGACACTTAATTGGCATGCATAAATCCGATGCTAGAATATAAGAAAATTTCACATAATCGTTACAAACTTATATTCATAAGTAGTGGAGGTCGCTTATAAACGATCGCGTTAAGTTTAATTCTAGCATGAGTAACATGATGTCATAGTTGCAAGTGCTTTGTCAATGCTTATGATTTTCATTAAATGTAATGATCCTTGATTGTATCTCTATTATGATGTCATGTAGGGAACTTTTGAAGAATGTTTTGGGTTGTCGAATGATGTCATCCAATCCAATAAAACAAGGAAAATCTGAGGGTGAACTAGTGATGTCACAGTTAATTTGGGGCATTGTCGTTCATAAATCAATGAAGTAGTAACTGGAAATCGAGTTGTTTGCATACATGTCATGTGTGGAGAAAAAGCCTCTAGCTATCCCATCCATCATCTTATTTCTCAAATTCGTTTTACAATCTGTCTTGTTTTTCATACTTGTTTGTTTGTTTTAACTTCATCCAAATCAAAACCCCCCTTTTAGTTTCTTGTTTCAAAGTGTTTCAAATCTGTTTTGTTTGTGTTTTTGATTGTTTTAGGTGAAGCTAAAACCCAATTTTCGTTCAAAGTTGTGTTTAGAGTCAGAAACTGCCCAACAAGTGTTTTTAGGTAGTTTTGAGTGTTTTTAAGTTGTTTTAAGTCTTTTGAACCTGCTTTGAATCCCTTGAGTCTATTCAAACGTTTTTAACTTTGTTTTTATGTTTTTGAGTTAGTTTAGAGGTTATTAGCAACCCTCCTAATCCCCGGTCCAGAACGATCCATACTTATACATATACTACAATTGTTAAAAGAGGGTTTAATTTGTGTGTTAAGTAATTTTCGCATCAATTTTTTGGCGCCGTTGCTGGGGATTAGCAATTTTGCTAATTTCTTGTTATTTCTTTTTGTTTGTTTTCATGTGTTTTTGTTCCTAGTTGCTGACTTCACTTGTTTTCTTGTTTTAGGTGGTTTGTGACTCGAAGTTATCAACCTGTTCATAAGCACATCCTTGACTTTGACGACGATTTTGAACGAACTTTGAGATGAGCAAGGAATCAACAAGAACCCCAACCACCTTAACTTGCACCAGATCTTGAAGAAGACAAAGTAGAAGAGCAAGAGGAGGCCACGACAAGGACTTTTGAAGAAGTCCAAGATATGGCAATAGACAATTGAACAATCAAGGAGCTTTCCGCTTTAGGATTGGACAATGCTATGCCTTTATGCATTCAATATCCAAGGGCGGCCCAAAACAAAACCGACGAGTTCGAATTAAAGTTCAGTTTATTGCACCATATTCCTAAGTTCCATGGGTTGTCCATGGAAGATCCTAATAAACATTTGAAGGAGTTCGAGGTTGTTTGTTAGAGCATGACCCCTGTGAATGTTGATGGGAGCATTATGAAAATGAAGGTTTTTCCCTTTTCTCTCTTGGAAAAGGCTAAAGATTGGTTGTATGAACTAACCCCTGGAACTATCACATCATGGGAGAGTATGAAACGAGCATTTTTGGAGAAGTTTTTCCCAACTTCTCGAGTCATTCTACTACGCAAAAGGATTGGTGGCATTCAGCAAAACCAAGGTGAATCCTTTCCAACTTATTATGAATGTTTTAAAACCCTTGTTGCTTCATGTCCACAACACTAAATGAAGGATGAGCTTATTCTTCAATATTTCTACGAAGGGCTTCTACCAATTGAATGCCAAATGCTAGATGCCTCAGCGGGAGGAGCTTTGGTGGACAAAACACCCATGACTGCCAATACCTTAATTGCTAACCGAGCATTGAATGCTCAACAATATGAAGGTGTTGGTCAAATAGACAACCCACGGCAGCCACAAGTTAACGAGGTAAGTGCTATTTCCGAACTTCAAAATCAAATGGCTAATCTTACTACTTTTCTTTCACAGGTGGTTGAAAAACCAAAAGAACAAAGTGTAGCTGCTTGTGGCGTGTGCTCAATGCAAGGACAGCTCACGGATAAGTGCCCTCAATTGATCGAAAATAGTGGGAATTTGCCAACGCCGTGGGTTTTGGGAGTCAAAACCAACCAAGGAATGATCCGTTCTCGAATACATACAATCCAGGTTGGAAAGATCATCCAAATTTCAAATAGAGGGAGCCCCAACAAACCCAACAACAAAGTACATCCAGACAGCAACCTCCGGGATTCTACCAAAAGCCGTATGCACCCACACAACCCCAAACACAACTTGCCCAAAATAACTCAGGTTCGTCTTTTGATAATGCTCAAGTTATTCAGTTACTAACTACATTGGTGAAGGGTCAGGAAAATCAAGCCAAAGATATGCACAATTACGCCAAGGAAGTGCAAATCAAGCTCGAGAGGTGACTGAATTGAAAAGACAAGTGGGACAGATGGCTGAATTTATGGGGCAATTTAGTAGAGAACAAGGTAAGTTACCTAGTTCGACTGATGTGAATCCAAAGGGAGGCTTCGAATCTGCCAAAGCCATTACCTTGCGAAGTGGAAAAGAAGTTGGATCGGACCCTTAACCATCAAAATCTGCCCAAACGGAGGACGAAAAGATGTAATATGAGGAGAAGGAATGAGGCCTGCCCACGTCAAGGATTAAGCAAACTTTGCCGCAGCCACCTACATACCCTAATTCGACCACCAAAGGTAAGTTGGGTTCAAATTCCATGACTTCTAATTCCATTCCACCTAATGCACCATTTCCTCGCAAGTTTATGCAATCAAAGAAGGATGAGAGTGACAAAGACAGCATTGATACATTCAGAAAAGTGCAAGTCAACATTCCACTTCTAGATGCAATTAAACAAGTCCCAAAGTATGCTAAGTTCCTGAAGGAGCTGTGCACTACAAGGAAGAGGGCTTCGAACAAAGAGGTGGTAAGGGTAAGTGAGAATGTCTTAGCCGTGTTGCAACGAAAATTACCTCATAAGTGCAAAGATCCCGACAGTTTTACAATTCCTTGTGTTATAGGAAATACTCGCTTTGAATCTGCCATGTTAGATCTAGGTGTATCAATAAATGTCATGCCTTATTCAATATATGCATCTGTGAACTTGGGAGAATTAAAAAATGATGGAGTGATCATTCAATTGGCTGATAGATCTAATGCGTATCCAAAAGGTGTTTTGGAGGATATTTTAGTGCATGTGAATCACCTGGTCTTTCCGGCGGACTTCTGCGTGCTTGAAATGGAAGACTCGAACCATTCCCCTCAATTACCAATCTTACTTGGCCGACCATTCATGAAGACTGCCCGTACAAAGATAGACGTATTCAAAGGAACATTGACCATGGAATTTGATGGGGAAGTTATTGATTTCAATAATCCTGATGCTATGAGATATCCTTATGATGGTCACTCTTGTTTCTCTATTGATGTGATTGACTCTTTGGCACAGGAATTCCTTGATGATTTGAGTGAGGATGCACTTGAAAAGACTCTCACGCAAAACATTGGACTAAAAAATGAAGGGTTAGCACTTAGGCATGCCCACGGCAACTACAAGGAACGCCTTGCCATGCCTATTCAAGAAGAATTTATGGAGATGGTTGCTGCCCTAGAGTCAAATCCAAGGCATATTGGTAAGTCTCCTAACCTAATTTCAATTCCCATTTCGACTAACAAGTTGCTTCATTCTATAATCCAGCCACCTTCCCTAGAGCTTAAACCATTGCCTAGCCATTTGAAATATGTGTTTTTGGGAAAACAAGAGACGCTGCCCGTCATCATCTCTTCTTCACTCACTGTACAAGAGGAGGACAAGTTGGTGAGGGTGCTTTGGGAATACAAAACTACCATTGGGTGGACATTGGCCGATATCAAGGGAATTAGCCCTACCACTTGCATGCATCGAAAACTCTTGGAAGAAGGAGCCAAACCATCTAGAAAAGCACAACGCCGACTCAATCCACCCATGATGGACGTTATGAAGAAGGAAATCATCAAGCTACTAGATTGTGGAGTGATTTACCCGATTTCTGATAGCCATTAGGTCTCGTCGGTCTAAGTTGTTCCTAAGAAGTCCGGAGTCACTGTGGTAAAAAATGAAGACAATGAACTTGTGCCCACCCGAATCCAAACCTGATGGAGAGTTTGTATTGACTACCGGAAGCTCAATCCTACGACAAGAAAAGATCACTTCCCGCTTCCTTTTATTGATCAAATGCTGGAAAGGTTAGTCGGTCATTTGTTTTATTATTTTCTTGATGGCTATTCGGGTTATAATTAAATTGTGATAGCTCCCGATGACCAAGAAAAGACTACCTTCACATGTCCCTTTGGTACCTTTGCTTATCGACGCATGCCATTTGGGCTATGCAACGCACCAGCCACATTCCAAAGGTGTATGATAAGTATTTTCTCAGAATTTGTGGAAAAGATCATTGAAGTGTTTATGGATGACTTTAGTGTTTTTGGTGACTCATTTGATGCATGCTTGAATAATCTTACTTTGATCTTACAACAATGCATCGAAACTAATCTTGTCTTGAATTGGGAAAAGTGCCATTTTATGGTAAAACAAGGTATAGTTTTGGGGCATATCATATCAAAAAAAGGGATTGAGGTTGATAAATCCAAAATAGATCTTGTACGTTCTTTTCTTGGCCATGCAGGATTTTATAGGAGATTCATCAAGTATTTCTCAAAAATCGCCCAACCCCTTTACCGTTTACTCTAAAAAGAAGTAGCCTTCGAGTTCAACAAGGAGCGTGAGACCACTTTCAAAACCCTCAAGGACATGTTGACTTCGGCCTCTATCATCATGCCACCAGATTGGAGCCTTCCCTTTGAGCTAATGTGTGATGCATATGACTATGCCATTTATGCTGTTTTAGGCCAAAGGAGGAACAAACAGCCCCACGTCATCCATTACGTTTCCCGGACCCTAAATGATGCTCAATTGAATTATTCTACCACTGAGAAAGAACTTCTTGCAGTTGTCTTTGCTTTAGATAAATTTCGTTCATACTTACTTGGCACTAAAGTGATTGTATATTCTGACCATGCAGCGTTGAAGTATCTTCTCACCAAGAAGGAGGCCAAACCAAGGCTGACCACCTCAGTCGTTTAGTGCACGAGGAGGACTCCTTACCCATTCTAGAGACATTCCCTGATGAGCAATTACTGTCCCTAGAGATAAGTGAGCCCTGGTATGCTGATTTGGTCAATTATTTGGTCACAAAACAAGTTCCTAGCACTCTAGATAAATACAAGCGTGATAAACTCATAAATGATGCACGATTTTATGTGTGGGATGATCCATATTTGTGGAAGTATTGTCCTGACCAGATTATTCGTAGATGTGTGCACAATTCTGAGTTTAATTTAATTCTTGCATTTTGCCATAGTTATGCATGTGGGGGTCATTTTGGCACCCAAAGGACAACCCTTAAGGTTTTAGAGAGTGGTTTCTATTGGCCTACATTGTTTAAGGATGCTAGAACATTTTACATAACTTGTGATAGATGCCAAAGAACAGGTACAATAGGTGCCAAGGACCAAATGCCGTAAACCTCCATCTTTAATGTGGAGATCTTTGATGTATAGGTTATGGATTTCATGGGACCCTTTCCACCCTCATATGGTTTTACTTATATTTTGCTAGCCGTTGATTATGTGTTGAAATGGGTGAAAGCCAAAGCCAGCCGTACAAACGATTCTAGAGTGGTGGCAGATTTTATCAAGGCTAACATCTTTTCTAGATTTGGCATGCCGAAGGTGTTCATAAGCGATAGAGGCTCCCACTTTTGCAATCGCACCATTGAGGCGCTGTTTAAAAAGTACAATGTGAAACATCGGGTTTCCACGCCATACCACCCTCAAACAAGTGGCCAAGCCGAAGTCTCGAATAGAGAAATCAAGCAAATATTGGAGAAGACTGTTGGGCCAACCCGGAAGGATTGAAGCTTGCGTTTAGATGATGCACTGTGGGCATATCGCACTGCCTACAAAATACCTCTAGGGATGTCTCCATTTTGATTAATCTACGGCAAGCCATGTCACCTACCTGTGGAACTGGAGCACAAGGCGCATTGGGCTATGAAAACATTCAATTTGGACTTAGATGCTGTTGGAATGAATAGGAAGCTCCAATTCAATGAACTTGAGGAGATACAGAACAAAGCTTATAAGAATGCACGAATTTACAAGGAGAAAACAAAGGCGTTTCATGATAAAATGATTTGGGGAAAAACATTCTCAATTGGACAGAAAGTGCTATTATTCAATTCCCGTCTACGATTGTTCCCTGGTAAGTTACGTTCTAAGTGGATTGGGCCATTTGTTGTCACTAATGTTTTTCCCCATGGTGCAGTCCAAGTTAAAAGCTTAAGGAACGGCGACGAATTCAAAGTGAACGGGCATCGTCTGAAGCTATACTATGAGAGTGATGTGGGGCAGATTGTGGAAGAAATCCCACTCAATGTTGTGGGCCCTATCCAAGCTTAGAAGGAAGTTTCGTCCGGCTGCAAGACGTTAAAGCAAGCGCTTCTTGGGAGGCAACCCATGTATTCAAATAAGGAAGATCTTTGAATTACTCAACGATTGGTTTTGCGTTCCTAAAAACCTTCCCTTTTCTGCATTTTTATTTTGCCATGATTGTCATTTTTATTTGTTGCTTGTTTAATTGTTTTTGGTGTGGGTTTATTTTTGAAACATTGACAGATATGCAAGGTATTTTTACATTAAAATTCGTGGAAAATGAACATTAGGTAGAAAAATACAAGAGGGAGCCTTCACAAAGGTTGCTTAGGAGAAGTCTCAGTAGTCGGCAGAGCCCTAGAAAGAAAAGGCACCAGAGGGTGATCATTCGGAGTCTCAGTACTTGACAGAACCCCAAAAGGAGGAGGCATCTGAAGTTGATCATTTGGAGCTTCATTACGCAGTACAGCCCCAGAAGACGAAGGCGATAAATGCTTTTGGAACAAACCCACAAACCTCTGATGATCAAGTAAAATCTGACCATCAGATTCCTATTGGAAATGTGCCCTAAAACCAATCATATGATGATACTTTATGGACATTTCACATGTTAAACTAATATAGTTTAATTTAAAGGGCAAAAATTATTGTTTGAAGTCGTCTCATATAAATGTTATACGCTTAAACGATAAGTCCAAGGAATATGTAATTGGGAGAATGCGATCTAAAGAAGTTAGATTCATAAGACCATTCTCTTTCGTATACATATCTTAAATGTTCTTGATCATAGGATTGCCAATTGGGCATTGACAGTCCGTTAAGATCAATACGTGCTATGCCTTCTCTTAGGAAGAATGACTGGTCTCGAGTCATTGGTGTGACTAACACCAAGACAAGCTTGTAGGTGCTCAATAGAGAATGAGTCAACTGAACACGATCAACAAGGAGTTCTCATACTCATGTCACATGAGAACTCATGGTTAAGATAATGCAAAGTAGTCCTTTGACTTGAGGCATCATAGTTGTCTTGTGGTTAGGTCCTTGATCTTTGACTATGTCAAAGTCACTCCGTCAGAGGGTGTCCACGACATAGTTGGGGTTAAGCCACTTAGCCATGGAGGCAAGTGAATGCGCAACAAGGGATCTCTAACCTTTAAACCGTTTGAGGGAGAATACTCTATGATATTATTAAGAATCTCTGGCCAGAGTATGAATGAGATTTAGGAAATCGTTCCAAATCACATTCAAGGTAATCATATAAGTAAGAAAATCACATTGGATAGTAGACATGAAATCAAACCAAACAATGTGGTCAAGAGTATTGTATTAGAGAAAGACCGTATTGCATTGTAATCCTAAACTGAATAGGTTCTCCACCTCTTCTGATTAGCTTGGGTAATCATGACATACTGCTAGGTGTCACTCATGGTTTGTGGAAGCCCTAAACGTGTATAATCACTAAAGGGAGAATTGAAAGTAAGTTTCAATTCATAATTGATTTAAAAGAGTTCTAATTGCCCACTGCCTGGCTAAAAGGAACCTAATGGATCGTACACCATGTAAGGTAGAGATTGAAGAAACAATGGAGATGAGTAAGGATAATTAAATGGTTTAATTATTTATGGCAAGGATGAATTAATATGATGATTAATCAAACGAGTAAGTTCGTTTTAGACCTCGGGTTAGTTTTGGGCCTTAAGGCCCAATGGGCTTCGAATGTCAAGCCCATTAACTTAAGTTGTATGGCAACTTAATGAATAAAGATTCAAGAGGGCCCAAACAGCCCAAAAGCTCTAAGATGGCCGGCCATATGTTGAAAGAAAGGCCTTTTGTTCTCTAGGTCACTTAATTGAATGGACTGTATAAAGAACTTTATAGCCAAAATTCTTTTATGGTTTCTTTTGGAGAAAATTGGAGAGAACATGTTTCTCCCTTTCTCTCTAAGAGGCCGGCCCCCTTGGAGGAGATTAGCTAGCAATCTTTCCTCCTCCAAGGTCACTTATCTCTTCTTCAAGTCCATCATTGGTGTGGAAAATTAGAGGTTCTCAACTTTGGGAACTTGGAGAATCCTTTCAACCATCCTCATCCAAGAAATCCATGGATCTAAGAAGCAAGGAATGAAGGCCCTTTCCTTGGGTGATTAGCCTTTGTTTATGCAAAGAGGAATCAACAAAGGTATAAGATTTCTCAACTCACTTTGTTCTTGAGTTGAGTCTTGGTTCACCTTTCTACTAGGCTTTGAATTTCATGGGTAATGTTTTGTTTTGAGTGCATACAAGCATGATTCCACCTTTAATTGTTAATTGCATGCCATATATGTTGCTCAAATGAACATGTTTTTCACAAAATTTCCTTCAAGTGGTATTAGAGCCTAGGTCTAGTAGTTGGTGAATCCTTTTGGGTTTTGTATTTTCATAGTTTATGATTTGAATGTTGTAATTGTTACAAGCTTTATTCTTGCTTCTTTGATGTAAATTTTGTTAGAAAATTTGCCATCTCAAATATTGTAGATGTAGTTCATATGAGCATGAATTTTGGAGCTAAAATTTGGTGCCATGTTTTTGGGGAAATTCGGCCAAATCCAAAGGGTGGATTTTTGGGTTCATGTTTGTCTTGTTAAAAGTGTTTGAAAGTGACATTAGGAACCCCTAAGTACCCTAGTATGGTAATATGTTTTTTACCTTAAGTTTGAGAGTTTTTGGGGTGTCTTTGGATGAAAAATGTTCATGGAGCTCTTATGGGTTTTCATGGATGTTCTTCATTGTTCTTGTTATGTTTTTGGCAAGAACAAAAAGGTTGGGTATTTTGATTCAAAGTTTTGGTTGATTACATAAAGTTTTTGTTAGTGATGGATGGTTTGAATTTTCAATCAATACCCATACTTTTTCTATCATTCACACCGTACCAATCACTTACACCTTTTCCTTGTTTCAAGGATCCATGTTTTATGGAAATCACTTTTTCAAACCAACCCATCACCTTTCACTTTGTTAAAAAATTTCAAAAGTTTTATGACAAAACTCTCACCAAAACCGGCCACCCTAAAAGTAGGGTACTTTTGGGGCTTTTATGCAATTACATAAAGTTTTGATACTTTTGTGTATTTGTGTTTTGACTCGAAAGTTTACGTTTTTACGTAAAGGCCCAAAATCACTAAAGGACAAATTGTTTTGCTCCTTTAATGAAGTTTTTGTATTTGATGAAATTTTTGGGTTCTAGGTGTAATTACATGAAGTAGTGGACTTTTATGTTTTTACAAAGTGACCTCAAAAGTTTGTGTATTGCAATATAGCCCAATGGTTGAGGTTATTGCTTTTTGGCCCAAATTAGTTGAGAACAAAATAGTTTTGTATCTTTAAATGAGAATTGGATTTTCATTTCATTTAGCTCCATTTAAATCAATTCTATGGTAACAAAAACCAAATGAAAATGTTGCATTCAAGTTTAATTAGTTAAAGCATTAATTAATTAAAGAAAGGGTGATTATGAACCTAAGCCTACGATAATTGAGCTATGTGAAAGGCCGTCTCAAATTTGTTTGAACCATGGGAATGTGTAGATTAGATTTTGGTTGTAATTTGATATGATCAAATATTGTAAAAGAGCATAAGCTCTTATTTACTTTAAAGTAATTTGTTTTGATCAAATGTTGTAAAATAGCATAAGCTCTTCTTTACTTTGAAGTACTTCTTTCTTGCTTTATTTGATATGCATGAAAATGAAGTAGAGGGTCCAACGCCCAATAAGAAAACACGCCTTAATGTGATTAAATGCGTAACTAAAATCAATCACCATCCCTAGACCAAGATTCAACACTAGGCTTGTGTTGGATCAAATCAAAGGTTCATAGTCATCCTAAGGCCCTAAGGCAACTATATAGTCCATCAATGAATGCAAACCTTATGTTAGTAGTACCATATACTCTTGCTTTACAAACCATTTTACAAGCATAGTGGGAGTATTATATACAACTAAATCAATCACATGGACCAATAGTTGTAATAGGACCAAATTGTTTTAATAAGATTAAAATGCATACTTGTATGTGATGAGACCTAAAACCCTCAACCAAACCATTATTAAGTTGATAAGCGTGAGAGTGCTTTGAACACTCTTTCGTGGCCTTCCACCGTGGTAGGTTCCGATCGTTTGTGACTCGTATACCGACTTCACCCTATCATGGGTGAGTACAAAGTGCGTGCTTACACTCAAGAGGAGTTCTATATGCATACATGATGTTGTGAAGGTCGGCAACGAGAATGATCAACATCATATCATTGTGAGGTTGTTCTTGAACCCCTACTCGAACTTGCATGGTGGAAATGACTTAACTAAGTGCACTGGAGCCAACATCATATCATTGTGAGGCTTCATTCTCTAGAGGCCAAATAAGATGGGTACTTGTAAGAGATGCAAATGAGTAAGCATACTCTCTCATTATTATTGATGCTAGCCAGTATCATATCATTGTGAGGTGGGCTTGGTAATGGTGAGTCTCCCATACCCTACTAAGAGTTTCCTCCAAAACTCTCGAATTCCGATGAGTGATATGGAATTTGCCAAAAATAGTGGGTGGTGCTATTTGATTTAAAGACCCTGATCAAATGGCTTAAAATCAATCAATTTATATTCGTTATGTATTTGTTTACCGATATATTTGCAAACGCTATCCAAAACTTGACAAAGAAAAGCCGAATGCTGTAATTTCCGGACTTAGTACCACAATCCCATAGATTGTCTTAAATGGATTGTATGTATACCTAAGTAGTCTCATCCTCACAATCTTGCTATTGATAATGTACCATTGGAAGAACATGTTAGATAAGTCTATCATAAAGAGGACAACACAAACAACCAATGCTTATTCCTTCGTTATATGAACAAAGGAACTTATGAAGATTAGCATAAAGACAAGGACACTTTTAGTGTCATAGTTCTTCACTTACAAATCATTGTATGAAGAAATAAGAGTTGCTTTGAACAACATTTAGTTAATGAAAACACTAGTGCTTGTTTCTTTGTTAAATGAACAAAGAACTTGAGAAGTAAGCACAAGGGCATGGACACTTTATGTGCCATGATTCTTCACTTACAAATTGTTGTATGAAGAAATGAGAGTTGCCTTGAACAACTCTTGAAAGTTTGTAATTATGTTTAGAACATAATGGTTGGTTGACAAAAATAGTCCATCAACATGGACTTATGATGATTTTGAACCATTGAGTGTTGAAGTGTTAAACCACTTCACGAGACAGAAACTAGGCAAGGACTTCACATAGCTTAATTAGATGTTAGTGGCACTTGTCCACAACATAATACTACTCATGTTGTATGACATTCACCGAAGATCGCTCTCGGTTGGACTATCGTTTATTTTGAATAAACACAAGTCCGAATACTTTACAAAATGTTTCAAAGAATTCAAGAATGTAAGTTGATGAGTAAGACGTCTAAAGTATTTACCTCCTTAGATTTGATCCAAAGAAAGGTAACACTTTAGAACAGTTTCCTTGAAAGATATCAAGGAAGGAAGCATCATAAGATAATGGATTTCTCCATAAGGAAAAGAACGAACTTGAATAAGATTTAGTTTGTTGGATGTTATCATATATAGGATATATACTTCTAAGACAATATGATTGTCAATTAGAAGATCTTCCAAAATTTTCATGACTCCATAGGATGTAGTTGGAAAGAAAGATAAGTCTTAATCGTGTTAAGATTTGGGGTTGTGTGCTAATAAGCAATATTTGTTTGAGAATTATCTTGTATATATCCTTAAATTAACCTTTGGATATCACTTCTATAAACAAACTAACAAATGTTGTTTTGTTGGGTAGTTCATTGTAATCCTACAATATGATTTGCCTAAGCGTAAATGAACGAGAGATAGAACTCAAAGAATGGGTTCTTTGAGAGACAAGATGATAATCAACAAATATAACAACCTAGTTCCTACACCACAAGCTCCAAGGTAGTCGAGAAGGATTTATAAACTGTCTCAGTTGAATGGTTTGAACTTTATGACTATGTCATAGAGTTACACCTCTTAATTCGAAAGAAATAAGAATGAAAATCCTTATGACTACATTGAGTGTACATACGATATATACTCAAGGAAATGGTAAAGTACCATTTAACCCGAAATAGTGAAACCTTTAATAGCTAATTGGTAGCTTAAGGTGACTACAATCAAAGAGATTGGTTGACTTGGAAGAAACCATCTTTGATGTAGTCTTGGTTTCAATTAATTCAAAGATTGTTAGCTACAACTAAATGGTGATTCAATGTTTGGACATAATATGGGTTTCCGAAACCATTATTAAGATAGTCTTGATAATATATGTCTACAACTATGAATCACAAGACATGTAAGTTGTAGAGATCCATCCATCATGAATCTTAGCAAGCTAGTGGGAGCTATAAGCGTCTTATGAGAGAAAGATCAAATCGTTTGATTTCTCATAAAGATGTAAATGAATCTTTTATTTACTAGGTTTACAAAATATTAGTGGGAGTTAATCATGTTCCTAAATTTGAATATATATATACACATATATGATATATTAATTTTGGAAATGAAAAAGAATGCTTCTTCGTTAAAGTTATGACTTTAAACATTCTATAACGATTGAATGTATATGGGAGACATAGTTGTAAACACGAAATTTTCTTGAAACGAACGAGACAAGAACATGTGTACAAAATAATATTTGTATTTGATTTAGGGGTTACAATCTCCCTCAAATTTGATCATCTGATTCGATCTCTGTAAGGTGTTGATTTATGGATGTGCGATTGATCCAAGGGCTGTCGAGGCTTGATCTTGGATGAACGGTTGAAAGTTTCTTCAAGGGCCGTCGGGGCTTGATCTTGAATGACGGTGATGAACGGATCTTCAAAGGGATTTTGGGCTTGATTTTGAAGGACGGTTGGATGTGTGGATTTGTCGACATTGTCGGTTCAAAAGGCCGTTGGGGCTTGATCTTAGGATGAACGGATGATGAACGATGAACACTTTCTTCAAGGGCCGTCGGGGCTTGATCTTGAATTGGTGGAAGTTCTTCAAGGGGCCGTCGAGGCTTGAGCTTGATAAACAACGGATGAGCGGATCTTCAAGGGGCCATTGGGGCTTGATCGTGATGAACAGTTGATGAACGGATTCGTTGATGTTATCGATCCAAAGGGGCCGTTGGGGCTTGATCCTTGAGGATGAACAATTGATGAACGATGAAAGTTTCTTCAAGGGCCGTCGGGACTTGATCTTGAATTGGTGGAAGTTCATTCAAAGGGCCGTTGGGGCTTGATCTTGAAGGTTGGGTTGACGAAGAACGAATAGAGCTTTCTTGATCCTTCAGGATTTGCTTGGGAACTTTAGAGTTTCAAAGCTTTAGAGCTTCAAGGTTTTGGTGTGAGGTGAATTGGTTATGAATTGGTTTTCTGAATTGGTTATGAATTGGTCCCTCCCAAATGAATGCATTGGTTTCCTATTTATAGAATTTTCCAAGGCCTAATTTTGAATATAATATGAAGATGAAATAAATCGTTTCTGTCAGGTGTTGACATGTGTCCTATTTGATGACTTTTCCGATTTATTTTGATTTTTCGTTTAGTCATACGCTACGTGTAAAATTTATGTGACACGTGAGCGTTGAAATTGTAACTATTGGTTAACATTTATTTCACCGAAATTTCGATGTCTACAAATGCCCCCACTTCAAGGCGCGTCGTATACATGTGCTTGTCACGTCGAGGATATGCGTTTTGAAGTCCCTTAGTGTAGATGTCGATCTAAGGGCCATCGAGGCTTGATCTTGAATTGGGCTGGAGATTTCTTCAAGGGCCATTGAGGCTTGATCTTGAATTGGGCTTGAGATTTCTTGAAGGGCCGTTGAGGCTTGATCTTGAATTGGGCTGGAAATTTCTTCAAGGGCCGTCGAGGCTTGATCTTGAAGGTTGAAATTGGACTACAATGAGCTTTATGTGGTAGATGATCTTTGGCTTTGGCAGTGGATGAATTGGCACGTATTTGTTTTTGAGTTTGTTGACTTTCCACAACTTTGATCTTGAACTGGGTTGGAGGATTTTCTGGATTCCTCCAATTGTTGACTTTCCTCAGCTTATTCTTGAACTGGATTTGATTCAAGGGTGGTGGACGCTTGATCTTAAATCGAACTTGTGATTTCCTTAAGGGCCATTGAGGCTTGATCTTGAATTTGGCCGGAAGCTTCTTCAAGGGCCATTGAGGCTTGATTCTTGAAGGTTGACTCGAACACATGGCAAGCAGGCACGAGGTGAAGGTGATGACTTGTTGCTTTGTTCAATCTTTCTAATTCACACCTGAGCAGTTTGGTCAACGGTATGATCTTCAAGATTGATGGGCTATTTTTTCAGTTGGTGACTTGATCTTTAAGGATTTGATTCAAGGGTGGTGAATCGGCACGTGCAGCCCACAACGTCTAGCGAGTCGACCCAAGAATTTGAGGGTCAAAACGAGTCCTCCACCCAGAGTGATTGCAACCCTGATGATATGAGATACTTTTGATTTTGAAGAAATAGCGGATGAATCGGCACGTGCTTTGTTGTGCTTGTCTCCACATGCTTCAATGTATCATTTTTTCTTTGCCTTATCTGTTCTTCTAGCAGATGTGGTATCTTCTCTGGAAGCATAAGATGTTGAGATAATGGGTACTTCGAGAGCAGTGCTAGGTAAGCAATCAGGGAAGGGTTCCAGGCAGTCGGTTCCAGATCGGAAGATTGATACCAAGTGCCGGCTGATTGCTTTCTTTCTCTTTATCCCACAGGTAAGAACAAGGACAAAGAAAAGGACAGGGAGAAAGCATGATATGAAATACTTTTGCTTTCGAAGAAGTGGTAGCGATTTGACAGCGTTGCACAGCGAGGCTTTGCTCTTTGGCGATGGTGCCGTCAATATGTTATTGAAGCTTCTTGAGCTATTGGATTCAACTCAGACCCCTTATTCTCTCTAATTTTTTTCAACTCAGACTCCTTCTACTGAGTTGATTGTGCATGTCGCATTTCCTTATTTGTTCTCCAGGCAGATGTGGCAGCTTCTTGAGTTTCTCAACTCAGACTCCTTCTGCTGAGTTGACTGTGCAGGCTGCATTCTTCTCTGCTTGTTTCTTCTGCACGTTGTCTCCACATGCTGCAAGGTATCATTTTCACTTGCCTTATCTGTTCTCCAGGTAAATGTGGCATCTTCTTCGGAAGTACATCAGCAGCTGAAGACGAGTACTCGAGAGCAATGCCAGGTAAGCAACCAGGCAAAGGTTCCAGGTAGTCGATTCCTTACCCGAGTTTGAGTGGAGGTTCCGGCATATTGCTTTCTTTATCTTTGTCTTTGCAGGTAAGAACAAGGACAAAGGAAAGGACAAGGAGAAATCATGATATAAGATACTCTTGCTTTCTACCCTAGTGATATGAGATACTTTTGCTTTGGTGTCATTTGTTTGCAGAGGTACCCCAAGGAATAAGGAACACTGAGTGACTCGAGAGGCTTCGTTGGGAAGGCATTCTCGGAGATGAAGAAAGGTTCTGTATGTATGCCTTGCTATGTAGGGTGAAGGTGGACAATTATAGGAAGTTCTTTAATACCTGTAGAGGTACTATTGTTTCACTCGTGTCGGCAACCATTGAGTGATTGATCAGTATGGCTTTACGTGTTTTCTTCTTCATCAGAAATCTTTGACAAATTGTCCATAATTTCCACCAAGCTGAGTGTGCACGTGACAGGTGTTGACGAGGTTGAAAAAGACTAGCGCCTCTTCGATATATGGGGTCGACGCTTCGACAAATTCCCCGTGATTTCTGCAAAGCTAAGTTTGCGTGTGACGGGTGCTGACGCGTCTGGTAAAGCAAGATGCCTCTTCGATTTCTGAGATTGCCTCTTCAATTTTTGAATTGGCCTCTTCGATTTCTGAGCTCCGTCGAGTGCAGAGGTTGCATGTGACAAGTGCGGACAAATCTGGAAAGGAAGATTGGCCTGTGGTTTCTGAGAAAGCCCAGTTTTTGAGAGAGCTAGCACCTCTTCGATTTTTTGATTGGCCTCTTCAAATTTTGAGCTCGCCTCTTCGATCTCTGAAATCCCGTCGAGTGCTGATTTTTATAGAGGCACGCAGTTCATTTCAAAGCACACTTGAATTTTCGCTTGTAGAAACTCCATTCTTGCACTTCTAAGATCTTGATTTGTTCGATCTCTTCTTTCTTCAACACCTTTGAAAATGTCTGGACCCTCCGACCGTCGTTTTGACTTGAACCTTGGTGAAGAGGCAGTCCTGCCTTCTCCAGACAACATATGGCGCCCATCTTTCATATCCCCTACTGGTCCTCTTACCGTTGGGGATTCGGTGATGAAGAATGATATGACTGCTGCGGTGGTGGCCCGAAACCTTGTCACTCCCAAAGATAACAGACTGCTTTCTAAACGGTGTGATAAGTTGGCTGTTAAGGAGTCTTTAGCTCTCAGTGTGCAGTGTGCAGGTTCTATGTCTAATATGGCCCAACGCCTATTTGCTTAAACTCGTGAAGTTGAATCATTGGCGGCTGAAGTGATGAGTCTCAAACAGGAGATTAGAAGGCTCAAGCATGAGAATAAACAGTTGCACCGGCTCGCACATAACTATGCTACAAACATGAAGATGAAGATTGACCAGATGCAGGAATCTGATGGTCAGATTTTACTTGATTATCAGAGGTTTGTGGGTTTGTTTAAAAAACAGTTGCCTTCATCTTCTGGGGCTGTACCGCGTAATGAAGCTCCAAATGATCAACCTCCGGCTCCTTTTCTTCTTGGAGTTCCACCGAGTGATGAGGCGCCACCTGATTGTCCTTAAAGATCCCCTCCTGTAAATTTGATTTGACTTGACTTATTTTTTTATTTTTTTTATTTTTTTTTTTAGGTATGTATAATGCAAATATGTGTAAAATTTCCAGAAAAATAAATAAAATGGACTTTATTTCTCTTAATGCATTTGTTTTTCTTTTTTTTTTGCTGGTGTGCCAGATGCTCCACCATTTTTTTTATCATTTTTTATGGTTTTCAAACACTATCCTAAAAAGATATATATATATGTATATTTTTTTTTCTTTTTCTTTTCACGTGGTGCCAGATGCACCATCCATTTTTTTAATTTTTTTTTTATATTTTCTTTTCTTTTCTTGCACATGGTGGTGCTGATACACCAAGATTCCACCATTTCTTCTTCTTTCCAAACTGGTTTGTCCCCTTTCATTTTTTTATATATATTCCCCACATGGTGCAGGGAGGAAATGCAGAGGAGGACGAGGACGAACGGAGAGCTGCAGTCGAGGCTTCATGACCGGCTAGTCGTTTGACGGCGGTCTTTGAAGTTGTTGGCAGCTGCGAGGCAAGAGACGAAGGAGGTGGATGTGACCTTGATGTCGGATCCAGCTAGAACCCAGAGCACAGCCACTGAGCCCAACCACCGAGCACAGCCGCTGCACACCCGTTGTACTGCCACTGAGCACAGCCACTGCGCATCCGTTGCACTGCCACTAAGTACCGCCACTGATCGAGCACAGCCACAGAGCACCGCCATTGAGCATAGGCACATAGCATAACCAATAGACTTCGCCTCGTCAATTCCTACCGAGCCCATGCCTACATCATGAACGCCATTCCTCCGACGGCCGTTCTGCGATCACTCTCAGCGTCATTTTCTTGAGCTTGTTCATAGCGGTGATCTCTAAGAATTTGCAGAAGTGGACTTGACGGAGTAGAACTTGTACTGGCCGCTATTGCTGCAAAACCTATCGTTGTACCGCTCGAATCTCTAATTAGCAAGCACATGAAGCTCGAGCCCTTCGATCGCCAGCTTCGCGATGCCTTCAAATTTTGACGAAAACTCTATCGGGTTCGTCTCCATCTCAAAGCTTTTGTACAATCCTCCACCGCTTATTTGGTCATCTTCATCAGTGGTATCATCGTTCTTCTACGTTTAGGTCAAAGGTGGCAATGGTGGTGCAGCAGTTGATCTTCTTCTCCAAGGCGGCCTTGCGGGCATCGGATTCATAAAAACCTGAAGAGGAATCGAGTCACGGTCGAAGGTCTAGAACTCTTTTCCAATGGAAGATTGGAGATGATCATCTCCAAAAGCTCTATATGCCTACTTTTCAAAGCTAAACCCGATGATGCGGCGACAGTGTTACGGAGTCGGAGAGAGAGACTTCGACGGTGGATTTGATTGAGGCCTGTTGCTACACCTTGAGGTGGAGCTTTGACTTGCCATGGAGTTTTTCTACATCTCTGGAGAGAAACTAAAACCAGCAAGAATGGAAGCTGCCCGCGACTTTGCTGAATCAGCATCAATGAACTCGAGCCTTTTGTATATCTCTTGAAGCCTCTGCCCAATGACATCTTTCTCAACTTCCTCGTTGCTCTTTTTTGTTGAGTCCTCAAATTCCAGTGCTTTCTATTGGGCAAGAAGTCCTTTGAGGACGACTTGGAATCCCAGGTTGAATAGACCAGCAGACAACAGGTGGGACTAGGCCAAAACATATATGGAGTGCACTGTGGAGACTTAGTCCTTGCCACCGAGAGATGTAGGGGTGAGGGTAGATTGGACATTTCGCATGGCGGGGAGGAGCTGGGCGACAAGGGTCTGGTTGTTGAATAGAATGACATTGTTCTGCCGTGTTGGGATCGAAGGCGATGAAGCTAACGATGATCTTCGAGCTGGGAAACTCGGAGACGATTCAAGCCTTGATGTCCTTGGCAGCTTTGAGGCTTCAAGCCGGGAAGACAAGTTTTGCCTCACGCTTGGCTAAAACTCGGGTCGTCTCAACTCTGATCCCTGACGTGGCACTTGTGATGATGGCGGTGATCTAGAGGAGATCGGCGGAGGCGTCAGTGAGGTGACAGATGGGAATGTGTCACAGAGGCGCTCGGTGCTGGTGTGAGGAAGAAGGAGGCGGAGAGAGGACGATTAGAAGATAGGGCCGAAGTTGGGTGTTTCAACAAGTGGGTCTTTATCCTTAACAATCCAGCCCACCATGAGAGATTTGGGCTTGCCTCAGAATGGGTTGAGACCGGTGTAGGCTTCTGACATATGACTGCTTGGGTTGGATTTGTACCTGGGTTTGGCAAATCAAAGGCGGAATGGGTTTGCTGTTGGGTTTGGAAAGATGAGTCGGCCCTAACCTTTTTTTTTTGGAAGAACACACACACACATATATATATACCTATTTTTTTTGATACAAACAATAAGTAATTTTGTACAAAGAATGTAATAGCATCAAACTTTTAATAAAATCTTTATTCCTTATTTTGATGTGATGAAATGAATCTTTAATTTTGAGAAGACAGAGCATGATATCAGGACCTCACGAAGCTTCCAGAGACGTTGTAGTGCTTGTGCAAGAGACTGTAACGGGGTTTCGCTGTGTAATGCCTTTTGTTCACAGTCTTTTTCCCTCGGTGGTGCGCTGCCGTGTGGAGCTGTGCAAGAGCCTGCAGCAAGACTTCGCTGTGTAATGCCTTTTGATCACGGCTTTCCTCGGTGGTGACGTTGATGTGCCTCTTGCCGCCGCTTGGAAGGACCGTCTTGTAGCTGCCCTCTTCGCTTTTTTCAAAGTGTTGATGATGTGACTGTACTTGAAGTTTTGAAGTTTCAAGTTGCCTACGTACCCTCGGTTGAGGAGGGATCAAGTCATGACGTAGATCAAATGAGCGATAATTTTTTTTAATTTTTTATGGTGATTTTGATGATGATTTTTCCGTACACAGTTTATGCTCTTGCGGGCCAGGAGCGATTGGTGTCCTGCGGTTTAGGCTCATGCAGGCGATGAGCCTTTTGGTGCCGTTTGTAGTTTCAACTCGTGCAGGCAATGAGCGTTTGTTGTCGCCTTTTATGCTCGTGCGGACCAGAAGCGTTTGTTGGTTCGTCAAGCGATCCGAGAGAGTTGTTCCTCGTAATCTTCATAGCAATGAGCCTTGACTGAGTAGTTGAAGAAGTCTTCTGGGAAGATGTCACACATCGTGATGGGGATGGATGATCTTCGTGTCAAAGTTTCATTATCTCCAACACTTTCACATTGTTCTGGAGGTTGACAGGAGCTGCTTTGCCCCCTTTCCCATTGGTGAACTTGTGGAATAGATGGTTGCTGCCTGGAGAGGCGTTCCTCGCAATCTTTATAGCAAGGAGCCTTGACCGAGTAGCTGAATAATTTTTTGAAGAAGGAGAGATCGCGCATGGTCGATCTTTGTGTCAAAATTTCCTCATCTTCAACACTTACACATTGCTTTGGAGGTTGGCGAAAGTTGCTTTGCCCCCTTTCCGATGGGTGAACTTGTGGAGAAGTCATATGCTTCTTGTGCAGTTTCTTCGGAGTGACATGAGTCCATCCTTCAACTTCACTTGGCTTGACTGGCATGGTTTTGGAGCATGCCCCCAGCGATTGAGGTGAAGATTTTGAGTTGATTAAATGTGAGCTAGTGAATGGTGACTATGATTAGGTATGCTCGAGGGTAAGGATTGCTTAAATCTATGTGAGTGGTGATCTTTGGCATGTCATGTTTCATTAAAAATCCCTGAGGCAAATGTTGGAAGGTCTAGGTTATGTTTTGTTTGTTTCGTTTGTTTTGTTTTGCTCGAGGACTAGCAAAAGCTAAGTGTGGGGGAATTTGAAAGGAGCATATTTATGCGACTTAGTTAGTTTGTTCTCGTGCATTTATGTTGTTATTTCTTAGTTGATTTAGTATTTCAAGCCATTTTCGTGTGGTTGTAGGTACAAAGGATTAAAGAGGCAAAGAAGTGCATTTTGGTGCCTTTTGGAGCAGTTTTTGGCATGGAATGGATATCACATGCATGGAGCAAAGTGGTTAGACGAAATTAAAGATCTAAAGAAGCTAGGAATGTGCCAAGGAGAGGAAGAAAATAAATTGAGGACCAAGGAAGACAAGGAAACCATTAAGAATGAGGAAAGACTAGTCAAACTTGCCTTATCTTGTCGTTACCTTTCCTAATCCTAAATTACCAAAGATTCAGTCACATGAAGGGTTCCTAAATACTTTGGGACATTTCATTACATGTTCTACAAGTCCTAAACCTGCCCTAAAAGTCCAAGCCATACCATCCTTCACCATTTCTCTTCCTTGCCGTGCAAGGGAGCCATCCCTTTCATATTTTCTGCCATAAATCACTCCAATTTCCAACCAAGACGTGCACATTCATCCATGTTCCCTCATTGCACTCATTTGCTGCACCATTCCACTTCCTTTCCTTTGTCTATCATGTGCACAATATCCTTTCACCTCATTGTACTCATTGATTCACCACTTACTTACCTTTCCACCCATGCCATGCATAATCACCATTGTCCCCTTCATGCACCAGATTTCTTGCACTCATTTCATGCACCATTACACTCACTATCCTTCCTTGCCGTGCACCACCCTTGTCCCCTTCATTATGTCTGATTTCATGCACCATTACATTGAATCATTGCACTCAATTGCTGCACATTCCTTGTCCCCTTCACCCATCAGATTTCATGCAACTTTTACCTCCATTACATGCACTCATTGATGCACCATCCACCATCTTTGGAATCCCATGCCGTGCATCATGACTCAACCTGCACCTTTGACTCATTTCTGCACCATTTCACCTCCCTTTCCTTTCTCTACCATGTGCACAATCATTCATGTTCCCCACTTGCATTTATAGCTGCAACACCACTCCATTTTACCCCCATGCTTTGCATCATTACTTCACTTTCACCTTTGAATCATTTCAACACCACTCCATGCACTCATTGCTGCAACACCACTCCATTTTACCCCCAATGCTTTGCATCATTACTTTATTTTCACCTTTAAATCATTGCACATACCACCATTTTCCCCTCCATTGCCATGCACTTCCTTTATAAAAGGAAGTGTGTGTGGCAGCCATAAGGTTCAGTTTTTGCTTGATCATTCATCCCCATTTCAATACAACCTTCATCCATAAACATCTATTCATTCTCTCAAACACTTCCATACAAATCACCATCCAAACCTTACACCTAACCTTGAGCCGTGAGTGAAGAAAGAAGGAAGGACTCTTGGATATTCAAGCTTGATTGTTGAAGCATTCTAGGTGTAACTCGTTCTTTATTTACTATGTTCAAATTCATTATCTTTTGTTTTGTTGTGAACATGAGTGGCTAAACCTCTCTTAACTAGGGGTGATTTCAAAGCCATGATTATGTGTGCAATATGATTTGATAAATTCCAGTTATGAACTCTTGAATTGTGAATGCAATTGACTTAACTATTTGATTGATAACTTATTTGTATTTGTTGATTAAGGGTCGACACTTAATTGGCATGCATAAATCTGATGCTAGAATGTAAGAAAGTTTCACATAATCGTTACAAACTTATATTCATAAGTAATGGAGGTCGCTTATAAACGATCACGTTAAGTTTAATTCTAGCATGAGTAACATGATGTCATAGTTGCAAGTGCTTTGTCAATGCTTATGATTTTCATTAAACGTAATGATCTTTGATTGTATCTCTATTATGATGTCATGTAGGGAACTTTTGAAGAATGTTTTGGGTTGTCGAATGATGTCATCCAATCCAATAAAACAAGGAAAATTGAGGGTTAACTAGTGATGTCACAGTTAATTTGGGGCATTGTCGTTCATAATTCAATGAAGTAGTAACTGGAAATCGAGTTGTTTGCATACATGTCATGTGTGGAGAAAAAACCTCTAGCTATCCCATCCATCATCTTATTTCTCAACTTCGTTTTACAATCTGTCTAGTTTTTCATACTTGTTTGTTTGTTTCAACTTCATCCAAATCAAAAGCCCCCTTTTAGTTTCTTGTTTCAAAGTGTTTCAATCTGTTTTGTTTGTGTTTTTGATTGTTTAGGTGAAGCCAAAACCCAATTTTCGTTCAAAGTTGTGTTTAGAGTCAGAAACTGCCCAACAAGTGTTTTTAGGTAGTTTTGAGTGTTTTTAAGTTGTTTTAAGTCTTTTGAACTTGTTTTGAATCCCTTGAGTCTATTCAAACGTTTTTAACTTTGTTTTTATGTTTTGGAGTCAGTTTAGAGGTTATTAGCAAGCCCTCCTAATCCCCGGTCCAGAACGATCCCTACTTATACATATACTACAATTGTCAAAAGAGGGTTTAATTTGTGTGTTAAGTAATTTTCGCATCAGTGGGCCTTAGCTTTACTTTCTTTTGTTTCCCAGAGCTGCTCATCTACTAGCATTTTCATAATGCTCTGTCTAAATGACTCTAGCAATATCTTCCTCACTTCACCTTTGTGGAATAGTAATTGGATGCACAATACAATTCTATCTTGAGAATCATTATCAATAAGATGTGGAAGTACTAAAGATTGACTCAGTTATAGCATAAAGACAATGATCAACGATGCATGTGTGGTTGCTTTGTTTGCTACAACCTTTGAAGGATGAATCTCTTCCAATTTCAAAACAAGCTTCGTTAATATGCAAACCGCAATTGTCTCAAGGTAAAAATTACTATTAGATGATGTAGTCTTTTTAATTGTACAACTGAGTTTTATTGGTGATGAAAAACAACTACTCATGGAAGAAATGAATTTTGTGTCTTCGAGATGCTGAGGCATTGATCCATATACAGAGCAGGCAAATTCTACCACCTGTAAAGCTTGATGCAACTGACCATCCTCTTTATAAGCCTGTCCAAGTGCCAAATATGACTCTTCAAGCAAAAGAACAACTCTCCACGACTTGTGGTCTAATGGTGATGTTGGAGGCCATTCTCTAATGTCACAAACTTCGACAAACAAAAAGATTAACAGATGAAGGTGGCCTATTATGGGTTTCACTCTCCTAGTCTATTAACTTGAATTAAGTAGTTTGCAGTTGGCGCATCCATCTGAAATATTTAAAGGAGTTGAGCAGACCTAAAGTTTCAACCATGTTTTTCACCTACTTCTGTGAATTATAAGAAGTTGGTAAGTGGGTGCACAAATTTACCATACAATTATTCAGCAGCTAAAAAATTGAATCAAATTCCTTCATCACAGAATCCTTCACAACTGGGACATAAAGCTCCTCATACTTGCGAGCTAGTAGCATGGCTGTCACACCAACTAACTGAAGCTAATTTCTAATCACTATTTGGCGCTCTACGAACATGTTTATATCATTTGCAGTAATGAATTGTATCTCATCCGTAAGCTCAAACTTGTAGTGGACCTTAATAAGCTAGTCAATGAGAATCGCCCTCATTTTCTTGTTGGTGTCAGGTTGGTAAGCCATGTAACTTGGGAAGACAGAGCTTAACTTCACTTGAGCTTTTAAAATGGACACTTGGTTTTTTGATATGGGAAATACCAATGAGACCCTGACTTACTCATAACAGCTTGCAACGTAGCCTTAGAAAAAGTCAACGAAAGCCATTGCTACTTGAAGCCCCTCTTATTGGGTTCTACCATGAGCCAATACTCAAAAGTTGAAAAAATTGAAGAAGTGGCATTGACTTTCCCTAGAGCAACTTTGATATCCTTGTCCCATAAGAATTCAATTTCCAGTATGTAGTCTGCAATGGTTGATGTGTTCCAAAAAGGCTTGAGCATCTGCCATAAAGTGGCAATGTGCAACTCAGAATTTCCATTAGTAGTCAAGTGCAAGGTCTTAGGCAACATGAAACTGTGCCATTGGATGCTTCTTATACAAAGGTATCTTAGATATTTCCTCAAACAGTTTTAATGCATAAAAATATTTCTTCACAAATTTTCCCACAAGATACCAATTAATCCATCCATTAATTTCAGTCAATAAAACATCATATATCACCAAAATAACACCAAGATAATACACCAGAACAAACTACAGAAGCCCATGCCATTTTGCCTTCCCAATTGACAAATTGTAAATCAAAGATCGCAATACCTCATGGCAATGGTTTGTGGTGTTCGTATTGGTTTCTTGGTCTGCCAGTTGAGATAAGGCCACAATTTTGCCAATGATTGTTGAAAATTGGAACTGCATAGTGGTCACTATCGCAACAGGCATGGGTTTCGCAAAATGTTCCAGTGGAATTGTGGCTGCCACAAACTCTTTCAATTGGGGCTTGACCAGAGAACTTGCAAGTGCTCTTAACATTGGTGACGATAAGAGCAACGTCGGAATGGAATGGTCGTGGATTGTCGATGGAATTCGCAGTGGGTTGCCGTCTCTGTCATGTGTCTCAAGTTTTTAATGTGTTTGGTGACCTACATCGATCGCTTTAGCGTGAGACACCACCGATTCATTGCCAATTGGTAGCAACTCTACCGTTGTGGCCATCGTCGGAGATTTGGCTGTAGAAGAAGCAGTTAATTGTGGCTTGAGTGCCAAAGTTACCATGACTTGTAACAACGGTAAGGACGAAAGCAACAGCGAGACGGAATGGACTTCGATTGGCGATGAAAGTCTTGACGAATTATTGTCTCCTTGAAGTTCGAGATGACTGAGATCTATTGATTCAATGTCATCGAGAATCGTCGGGCTTGGATAAAAAACTCCCTCATCGCTAATAGCGAACATAGGGGTTGGAGTGGAGTCTCCCTCAGCGCTGAGAGCTAACTCACGGGCACGGAAGATCTTAGCAAAGTAGGGTGCAAATAGAGCATTTAGGGTCTCGCGAAGCAAATCCTCATTCGCAGCAACCATGGCAGAAAACATAGGTGGGTGGGTGTGCACATGAGGGAAACCAGGATTCGAGAAGGATGATACCATTGATAATATCTCATTCACAATTCCCTTAATCAACCTGCAAGTAACACAGAGGAAAGAGAGGGAGAGGGAAGGAAGAGAAAGAGAGAGAGCAGAGCTCTTGAATTGTTTTTGTTTATATTTCTTGTGTGTAAATTCTGTTATGATACAATTGAAGGAGCTCATATCCTTTTATATAGACTTTTACACCTTTAATGCCAGCTGACATTTCTAATAGGCTTCACTAATTAACAGGAATAAGCCTAACAAATCCAATATTAAACCCCTAATAGTGATTAAGCCAATAACTAAATCCTAAGTTCATAACAGACCCATACAGCTCCACCTTATCACCTCCGTAAGCATAAACACCATTGCCATACCCGCATCGGGACCATCATCATATCGCTTCCCATATAGATTCGAACCCAAATCGGATTGGCTTTGGTTGTATCCCCTATACCTATAATCTAAATAGGAGCCGCCGGAGCCACCGTCGTGATCGAATTTCAGAGAATTCTCGTATGAATTTTCATATACAGAACACATACATGAGCATATTGGAACAAGCTTTGGGATTTTTACCTTACAGAAGAAGCCGCATACTTGGGTGTGCAGTCGACAGAAGGGAGGACGAGTTTGCGAAAAACTCGCCGGGTTTACAATTAGAGATGGTTTTGTTTATGAATCCAAAAATGTTGAATTGGGTATGCAAAGGTGGAGGCGTTTGGAAATTTTTGAAAAGAAACAAAGAAGCTGCAAGAGAGAAATGAAAATGAGGAGGGAAAGCTAACGCGCTCTCTTTGAAAATAGGGAGTTGGAGCTTTTGGGGGCCATGCCAAAACTTTGGTAGCCCTCCAAATTTTTAATCTCCCCCCTCCAAATGTTTTCAATTATGAAGATAAAAACATTCACCATGGGCCAAAGGCGTGGTGAATTCACAAAAACCGATGTGGTAGTTTGAAGTAACCACTACGAGCATATTTCTTGGGAATTATGATATTTCATCACGGATATAAATGTCTGTTGTAGATTATTCTCTTTTAACAACGGGCCAAAATTTGATTGTGGTGGATTAATGTTATACCATGAGTTAAACTTGGCCATGGTAATTGAATAGTTTTTACCACGAGCTATATATGCCCATGGTATAATTGATGTGGTAGATAAACTATTTTATTCTAGTGTCCCCTCGGCTTTACGTGATTGTCAATGTGTGGATTTCTTACATGTGACCCACTAATTTGATCCTATGTGAGGGGCATGTTGAGATATCCCACATTTCTCTGATAATTCTGCAGCTTCTAGTCACGCCCAACATTTTTCTCTTTACTTTTTATTTTAATTTTTTATTGGGGCTTTTGGATCTAGGTCCAAAAACATAGATAGTTTTTGGAACTGAGTCCAGTTATCTAATTACATATTTTGATATCAATTTTGCCCCTTCAGATAAAAATATTTAATTTCTTTTAATTTTTTTAATCATTTATTTAGTTTTTAAATTTTGAATATTTAAATACTCAAACTAAAATATTACCTAGTAACTACCTACTATTTATGAAAAAAACAAAACCGATATAATCTAGTAACTACCAATTGTATAGGAAGAAAAATGTTTTATACCTACAAAGTAGATATAATCTACCTGCAAAACAAAAATAAACTACCTATTGTAGTGGAAGAAAAATGCTGGGAACCTACATGGCGGAACATAGAAATATAAATATGATATAATATACCTCCATTGAAGGAACGAATTTGGAGGGAAGAACACAAAAATATCACCTATGAAAAGAAGTGACAAAAAAGAGGAGGATTGATTCCATGACCTAACAGAGGGAATTGTTTGGAAGAAGGACAAAAGGAGGGATGAAATTGGGGGTTGAGGTGATTATATGGCTATAACTAATCCTACAATTAAGGGATTAGTTAAACCACAAATAATCCCATAATTAAGAAATTTTGTGTATTTACTACAACTCGTAAGCCTAAGGGATAAATATGGTACAAACGACAAATAAGCATATGTGGAATCTCAATTATTGGACCTATTTCAATGAAGTGGACTCATCCTACTAATGACTCACAAAATTGGATCTATATCAAGTTATCCATTTTTTATTTTATGAACAAACGATATTATCCTCACAATGGGCTAGGAATAATGTAGTTTAAATCGTTTTTGATATGAATCGAATTTAATACCTCTCACTTACAAATAAAGATAAATATCATTTTTTTTCGTAATATTAAGTGACATTTTCCTCTTCACTCCCTCTTGACAGCCCTGAAAATTAATAAATTTATTTAATTCTGATTATGTCCTTGAAAGAAAAGACAATAAAGGATAAATATTCCCACCCAATCACTCATGCCAAAACCAAACCCTAAAAACATGTAAATTAAAACCTCTTCCCACCTAGCACTCACGCGAAAACTAAAAGCCTAAAAAAACCCAACTCCATCATCTTCCAAGTTTTTTTGATGCATTGATACATATATTTGAAGAATGAACAACGAAGACGTGGCAATCTAGAAGAGGTATGGAACCATTTTTTAAAAGATTTAATCGTGCTCTATAATAGAGATTTTTTGGTATCGTGAAATGTTCGGCAGATCGGTACCAATCGAACACAGAACTAAAGTTGTTTTCTTTAATTTATGTTCGGCAAGAATTTTACCGAATATTACTTGATAAGTTTGGTACTGTGTACCCAAAATTTCTTGTGAGTTTGGTTAGATAGTTCCGAACACTGTTTTCCTTTTTAGGAACAAACTACTCTCGAATCAGTGAGGTTGGTACAACAGATCTTCTCTTGTATTACATGTAATTTGGTTATCTATGAAATTTGTATTAGATGATAAGTTAAATACATGCTTAATGTACATGTATGGTGAGAAAATATGGTCTAATTGCAATATTATTTACATAGGGCGGGTATGTGACACTATTTTTTTTTACACAACTTTTGACACACATTTGTGTGGGCCCCACTCCGTAATGTTTTTAATAATTCAAACCGTCTTTCTTTTAGGACATCATTCATAGGTCATCACTGAAAAAAATTGGACAAATCCAATACCATTAAGATATTCATTTGTAGTAATGAAAGTAGACGAATAAGGTTCTACAAAGAAAAACCAAAACTTTTAATCCAATGGTTATATGGTTTTAGATTGGAGTGATTTTTGGTAAACATGATATTTGGGGGAAAACCTAAAAGAGACAGTTCAGATCGTTGAAATACATTGCGAAGTGGAGTTATCTCTTCGAGAGATTTTCAAGGTCCTGACGTCGACAGATCTCTGGGGCGGCGCCCATGGCTGTCTCATCCCTCCTGTTGTATGCCCATGGTTTTTCCTTGATTCAAATTCTTCAAATTCTTCAATTCTTGCTCCCATCGCCCAGGTTTCGGTTCCCAAACCCAAAACCCTTGCTGCGATTTTGACTGATGGTTTAGAAAATTCTGTCACGCTTAGCCAATTACCAACTCCATGTTGGAGTTTAGATTGTTATTAGTTATCTTGCGGGCCAAGGATTAGTTATTTGCCCATTAAGTATTTGTTTTTGTCTAGGATTTGTTTTAGGGTTTTAGTCTAGGGTTTGCTTTAGTCTTTCTCTATATAAAGGTCTCTTTGTATTTGGTATTTTTATCAATCAATAAACATGGTTTTTCGGGTATAAAATTCAACTTGGTATCAAGAGCAAGGTCGCTATCTCGGGAACCACCGTGCCATCCGCCTGATTAGCCCACCACCGCACCAGATCACTCCGCACCACTACATCTATATAGACCCCTCCGACTGCAACCTACCTGCACCAGTTTGAATTTGAACCTGCTTGAATCGCTGCAGTCATCGCAGCCACATTGATGAATTGGACTACTGTCGCACTGTTTTGCCGTACTCACAATATTTGATTTTGCATCTTTGCACCTGCATCAGTCTGCATTTGCATCAATATACATAACCAGATCAAAACTCGTATGTTCAAGTCGCCTGCTTGCTATTAGGTATCTTGTTCTTTAGTGTTGTCATGGAATCTGCAAAGGATGATTCCATACAAGCTATTGGTGTGAAATTAAATGGAAAAAATTATGTGTATTGGGCGTATGTGATGAAGAATTTTTTTATTGGAAAATGTTTGTGGGGCTATGTTTCTGGAATGATTTCTATTCCAAATAACCCCAAAGATGAGAAACATGTTGAATTGTTAGCTGCATGAGAGATGAATAATTTGAAGATTATTACTTGGATTAATAATTCTGTTGATTTGACTATTGGAATGCAACTTGCTAAGTTCTCAACGTCTAAGGAAGTTTGGGATCACTTGGCAAAGTTGTATACCAAGACCAACTTTGCTAAGAGGTATCAATTAGAAATGGAGATTCGTGCAATCCAGTAGGGTGATAAGAGTATTCGAGATTTTTATAATGAAATGACCAATCTTTGGGATCAACTTGCATTCACTGAGCCTAAAGAACTTGGCATTGTCGAGCTCTATTGTCAATATAGAGAAGAACAACGTTTTGTTTAGTTTCTAATGCCTCTTCGGGATGATTTCGAGACACTCCGTAGTTCCATCCTTCATCGAACTCCTCTTCCATCTGTTGATTCTGTTCTTAATGAGTTACAAGCCGAAGAAGTCCGTGTGCAGTCGCATAGGCTCTCTTCATCTTTGTCAAACACTTCAGCATTGGCTGCTGAAGACGACATGAGACGACATGAGACGCGTACGTTAGCATGAGATGCGTTTGAGGTGGAGGTTATTATGATATTCATTTTTCTACTGAAGACGACATGAGACGCATTTGGGGTGGAGGCACTTGTACGTTAGCACAAGGAATTTTTCGTCTATCTCAATGGCAACCAGATTTTAAAAATGGTAATGTGCCCCCACAATTGCATGCCCAGGTTTGGGTTAAAATATATGGCTTAAGCCAAGGGTACTGGCACCCACATCATTTAATGGAAATTGCTAGAGGCATTGGCACCCCCTGCAGCTTGACAAGGCCACTCGTGAACGTCTGTATGGGTACTATGCTCGAATTTTGGTTGATGTTGTGTTGAAAGTTGTCCCACGACAAGGTTAGCTATGTGCTTATATGGTCTTGACTACTCCTCATATTGCCAATTGGTTTTATGGTGGAACCTCAATTTCATCATGGTATCAGAGCAAGGTTGTCCACGTGTGAAGCCAAACGGCCACAAGCGCTCCACGTCACCCTGTTGTTGTCCACATGTAGGCTTGAAAATCCACCATATGTGAGGGGGCGTGTTGAGAGTTGTCCCATATCGATGAGGGACAAGGTTTGCTATGTGCTTATATGGTTTTGGGCTACTTCCCATATTGCTAATTGGTTTTATGGTGGAACCTCAATTTCATCATGTTGATATCTCTGATTGACCTGCTTCGATCATGGTTGAGAGAGAAAATCACGGCTTCCCTGTTGAAATTGTTTATGAAAGCATCCCTTCTAAATGTGGGCACTGTGGTTTGATTGGCCATGATGCTTCTCAATGTCGTCAACTCCAAAAACAAAATCAAACCCGTGGCCGTTCTCTTAGCAGCAGGGCTCCTACTCGTCTTGAGTATCGTCCTATGAACAAAGTTAATGATGCTACAAAAGCTATAGGGACCACTCAACAAAATATTGATGGTGGTCCAATGATTCCTGCTGCTTCCAATGGTCTAATTATTAATGAAAAAGAGGTTTTGGAGAATGATTCACATCCTGGGATTAGTGCTTCTCCCCGTCATTAGTACTGTCTTTTTAATTGTATCATTGAAGCTTAAGATGCTATAGAGACCAGTCAACCAATTGTTGATGGTGCTCCAAATATTCACGCTGCTGCTATTGGTTTTATTAGCCATGAAAATGAGGTTTTGGGGAATTGTTTAGCACCTATTAATGGTGCTCCTCCTGTCTTGGAATATATTAATTCTATAGGGAAGCATGACGATAATGATGGGGCATCTATTAATGTCAGCGATGATGGGACTACTGATATGGTCCCTAATTCTCCTGGTTTTAATTCTGATTAGCGGAAAAATGATAAAAGTGTACCTGAGGTTGACTCTTCTGGCCCTCATCTTGGCTTTGAACATCGGAATGAGACTGATGTTGGTATGATTTTGTTAAGTCCAATGCTTGAGAATGAGGTACGTCATGTTTCTTCTTGGTATCATATGGCTCAATCTGATTTAGGTGTTGCACCAGTTAATGTTACGGTAAATATTGATGCTATGCTTGGAATGACTCCGGTTCTTTCGAAGTCCCAAAAGAGGCATATGTGAAAGAAGATGCGTGATGGTGATTTACGTCCCGAGCCCATAGAGACAAGGGCTAGGTCTGCTTTGTTACGTCCTTCCTCATGAAAGCTATTTATTGGAATATTCGGCGTGTTGCTAATCGCCTTACACGTAGAAGTTTACGTAGTATTGTTTGGAAGTAGTCTCCAGATTTTCTTTGTTTAGCTGAACCAATGACTTCTTTTTCTCGAATCAAACAAACTTATTGGCGTTCTATTGGTAAGCATTTGGTGGGTGTCAACGATCGTCTCGCCTTCCAAGTCTTTGGGTTTTCTGTTCAATTAATGTTTCTTCTCCTACTGTGGTTTCAATTTCTAACTAACATATTTTCATTCAGTTTTTTAATAATGGTGTCCTTAATGGTCTTTCTTTTGTTTATGCGGCAACTACGGTGGTGGAAACGAGGTCATTGTGGTTGTCTTTGGCATATGATTGTTCTATTTTCTTTGGCCCTCATTTAGTTTTGGGTGACTTCAACGCGGTTCTTGGTGCTCATGAGAAGATGGGTGGTACTCTCCCTCGCCATATTGCTTGTGCAGAATTTCAAGCTATGGTTGACACCTATAATCTAATTCCAGTTGACACCAAGGGCTCTCCTTTTACTTGGACAAATGGAAGGGGTATTTCTTCCCATATCGAAATGCTTTTAGACAGATGCTTCTGCTCTTTTCCGTGGTTAGACTCTTGGCATGTGACTACATGCTCTACGTTGGCCTGTCATACTTCTGATCATAATCCTTTGCTAATTTCATTTCAGAAGTTTATTGCTCAGTTTCCAACACCGTTCTGATTTCAAAAAGTTTGGTTGGATCATCCAGATTTCTTAACAATGGTGCGTGCTGCTTGGGATTCTTTTTCTATTTATGGCTGCCCAATGTTTATTTGCAAGCTAAGCTTAAACTGTTGAAGCCTATTCTCAAATCTTGGAATTTGAATGTGTTTGGGAAGGTCAACGCAAAGGTGGATGCGGCTCGTGCTTCTCTTGAGGCAATACAACTTGAAATATCAACTGGGGGGTTTTCTGAGGATCGTTATGCTGCAGAGATACAAGCTCATTCTTGTCTTTCTCAAGCTCTTATAGTTCAAGAAAAATTCTGGAGTGACAAAGCTCGTGTCCGTTGGTTGCGTGATGTTGATCGGAACCCAAGTTATTTTCTTTACGAATTGGTTCCCGTTTGGAGGATGATGTTCATGTTTTATGCACTCATGTTGTTGAGCACTTCTCCATTACTTTTACTGATGATGGCAGCACAATGGATACTGGTTTACTTTCTTGACTTATTCCGTCCTTGGTGACGGACTCTGAAAATGCTTCTCTGCTAGCTATTCCTACATTTGAAGAGGTAAAAAATACCATTTTTTCCATGGACCCTGATAGCGTTCCTGGTCCTGACGGTTACGGTGGTCATTTTTTCCGGACCACATGGGATTTTATTAGCGGTGATGTGGTCCAAGCGGTTAGATCTTTCTTTATATCAGGTTATATCCTTCCCAATCTTAGTTGTAGTTTTGTAACGCTGATTCCAAAAGCTCAAGACACTGATTCTATTTCACAGTTTCGCCCTATTGCCATGACTAATTTTATGTTTAAAGTGATTACCAAAATTTTGGCAGATCGTCTTGCTCCTATTGCAGCTCAGATCATTTTTCCAAATCAGTTTGCTTTTCTCAAAGGTCGTCATATTTCCGACTGCATACATCTTGCTTCGGAATGTATTAATTTGCTTGACAATATATGCGATGGGGGCAATGTCGCAATTAAGTTTGACCTTGCTAAAGCTTTTGACACTCTTAGTTGGGATTTCCTGACTCGAGTGCCTCAGGCTTTTGGTTTTCATTCTTCTTTTGTTCAGTGGATTAGCTTTATTCTTCATTCAGCGCATTTATCAATCCTTTTTAATGGCTCTCCGGTGGGCTTTTTCAGTTGCAGTCGTGGTGTTCGTCAGGGTGATCCTCTTTCGCCTCTTCTTTTCTGTATTATTGAAGAAGTTCTTAGTAGAGGTATTTCTAAATTGGTGCATTCAGGTTGCATTATTCCCATCTCTTTTCCTCGTAGTGTTCAAGCTCCATCTCATGTTCTATATGCTGACGATATCATAGTTTTTTGTTAAGGAGATAAACGTGGTTTGAGGAATCTCATGGCTTTCATGGATGAATATGGCTTGAATTCTGGGCAATATATCAATAAGCAAAAATCTAGAGTGTATATTGGGAAAGCTGCGTTTCATCGTCGTTCCCAAATTGTTTCTTGGCTTGGTGTAAATTTGGGGGACCTTCCTTTTATTTATCTTGGTGTTCCTCATTTTCGTGGTCGTCCAAAAAGGGTCTATTTCCAATCATTGGCTGATAGAGTGCGTCAACGGATGTCTCAATGGCAAGGACTTTCGTTGTCTATGGCTGGACGTGTTGCTTTAATTAAATCGGTTGTTATTAGTATGCTTTCTCATGGTTTTTCGGTTTACCGATGGCCTTCTACTGTTTTGGTGCAAGTCAGAAATGAGGCTCGTACTTTTATCTGGACAGGTTGTGCGGACTCTCGTGGTTTTTTGACGGTTTCATGGAAGAGGTGTTGTGCTCCGCTGAATGAGAGTGGTCTTGGCGTTCGGAATTTCGCTTCTTTGAATCAGGCTTTTCTGTTGAAAATTTTTTGGGAAATCTTGGTCACCTCTACTTTGGCTTCGTCGGTTTTTCAATAATCATGGTTTGCCCTCATCCTCGTATAAGATTTCTTCTATATGGCCTGGTCTTCGTCCTCTTTTTTTTGAATTACAACAGAACTCACGTTGGATTATTGGTTCAGGTAAAAACGTTTCTTTTTGGCATGCTAATTTGGTGGATAAATCCTTAATTGAAGTTTTAAACATTCAAAATGCTTTGGTAAAACTTTGCATACACGGGTCTCCAATAAATCTATTGATGGGAATTGGATAAATCCTGCCTCTCTCCATGATAGTCTACATCTTATTTGGGGTCAAATTTGTTCTATTTGTTTGCCTAAGACTACTGAAATTGATGATACTTTGATTTGGATTGATTCTTCTGATGGTCATCTCTTGCTTTCTTGTGCGTATGATATTAAACGAAGCAAGCAACCTTTGGTGGTTTGGGACCGTTGGGTTTGGAATTCTTGTTTTCGTCCTAGAAATTCTCTTTTTCTATGGAAATTCATGCATGGGAAAATTATTACAGATTCTTTATTACAGGATAGAGGTTTTGCTCTTCCCTCCATGTGTTCCCTTTGTTGCTCAAATGTGGAAACTCCGAGACATTTGTTTTTTAATGTTCTTTCTCACGTCAGGTTTGGTCTTCATGTTTAAATTGGTTTGGGGTGATCTCTCCCTTTGATGATATTATGACCTTCTTCACTTATCCTATTCGCAAAGGCTATGGCTCTCATATTCAACTTCTATGGTGGGGTTTAATTGGAGCCTGTTTATATTGTCTATGGACAACACGTAATAAGCTTTGTTTTGACGATATTCGACCTTCAATTACTGCTATTGTTCGCTCAATTAATTTTCAACTCCTTGAAATTGATTCGCTGAACAAGGGAAACATGAAAAATTCTGTGAAAGAACTTTGTATTCTTCGCTCTATTGGTTTGTCTAGTCATCCTGCCAAGTCACCTCATGTTATTGAAGTTGTATGGAAACCACCTTTTCTACATTGGGTCAAAGTGAATATTAATGGTGCAACTCGTGGATCATTAAGATTAGCTGGTATTGGCGGTATCTTTCGTGATCATTTTGGTTCATGCGTAGGGTGTTTTGCTACTTCTTTAGGGGTGGCCACCTCTGTTGAAGCTGGATTGCATACTATAATTCATGCAGTAAACTTAGCTTGGGAGAAGGGTTGGCATTCCCTTTGGATTGAGCGTGATTCATCCTTGGCTGTTCTTTTCACTTCTACTTGTCATAATCGTGTTCCCTTGCGTTTGAGGGTTTGTTGGTTGAATTGTAGAGTGTTGCTCTCTTCTATGTGCATAAGAGTTACACATATTTTTCGCGAAGGGAATCAAGTGGCTGACTGTTTGGCAAATTATGGAGTGGACCATCCTGGGCTTTATTGGTGGGACTCATGTCCTCCTTGTGCTATTGTTGCGTATCATCATAATCTTTCTCTTCGCCCAAATTATAATTTTTGTAAGGATGGGTTTTACCTTGTTTTTTTGTAACTGGGTTTTCGTGTCTTAAGCAGTTTTCTACTTCTTGTTAGGGTTTGGTTTTAAAAGTTGTTTTTAGAGGGTATTGACCTACTTCCCCCGCTTGTATTACTTTTCCTTTTTTCTTATTAATAAAATCTAGTAGAGAGGGGACGGGTAAGGGGTTTCTGGGTACAACGGTCATTTCTCCTTCGGGAGAGGGTTGGTGCCTCACACACGACTGTTGATGAAGAGCTAATCTCGCCTAATCTATCTCTACAAATTAAAAAAAAATATTACATTACGAAGTGAGCCCCAAAGAAACATGTTTAAAAAATTATGTAAACAAATTAGTACCACAGATCTGTCCCCCTAATTACACATAAGAGTTATAAAATAAAGGCCTAATAGGATAAACGGTCCTCGTGGTGATAAGGTAATTGGAAGATAAGCCCTGTGGTTAAAAAAATTAGGATTTAAGCCCTTATGGTGATTCTCGGTTAGTAAATTTAGTCCAAAAGTAATTTTCCGTTAAATGTCTGTTAAATACAAGACAAAACTGTAATTTGACCCCGTACACCTTCCTCTTCTCTCTCTCTGTAATTTCACTTTCTTCCATTTTGGGATACTGTATTTTCTATCTTGCATATCAGCAAGCACATGGATTTCTTCAATTGGACCAGAACATGGATCCCTTCATCGGACTGGCCAAGCTCCGTCCTCACCAATCAAAACCCATTTACCCATTTCTCAGCAGAAAACTCAAAATCAAACCCTTAGTCGAATCCCAACTACCTAGTTCATTAAGAATCACAATTTCAAACTCCAAAACATTGTTGGTGTTCGCTTTCGGCGAAGGCAAGTTGATCCACGCCATCCACAACATGTTTCTGGGTGTGGGATTGAGGCTTCTATGCACAGTGATGAAGTGCGGTGACGTCATATATAGAAGCACTAGGCCCCAAATTCAATGACTTGACGCTCACGGCCCCCGGTGCCATTCTGGTTTTGGGTGCCTTGTCGTATTTCTGGGCCGCCCTCGGCTTGACTTCATGGCTCTTTGACTTGTTTGTGGCAGCTTTTATTGAAAGGCTCTTCAGACCCACTTACAAAATGGTACTTTAGTTGATTTTTGTTTAAATTATGGGTTTTGATTGAAATTCTGAAGTGGGTTTTGTGTTGATAGTTGTGGGTTTGCAGGATATTTTGTTTTGGGGAAGAAGGTGTTGATAATGCAAAGTACCTAGTTCATTAAGACCCATTTACCCATTTCTCAGCAGAAAACTCAAAATCAAACCCTTAGTCGAATCCCAACTACCTAGTTCATTAAGAATCACAATTTCAAACTCCAAAACATTGTTGGTGTTCGCTTTCGGCAACGGCAAGTTGATCCACGCCATCCACAACATGTTTCTGGGTGTGGGATTGGGGCTTCTATGCACAGTGATGAAGTGCGGCGACGTCATATATAGAAGCAATAGGCCCCAAATTCGATGACTTGACGCTCATGGCCCCCGGTGCCATTCTGGTTTTGGGCGCCTTGTCATATTTTTGGGCCGCCCTCGGCTTGACTTCATGGCTTTTTGACTTGTTTGTGGCAGCTTTTATTGAAAGGCTCTTTAGACCCACTTACAAAATGGTACTTTAGTTGATTTTTGTTTAAATTATGGGTTTTGATTGAAATTCTGAAGTGGGTTTTGTGTTGATAGTTGTGGGTTTGCAGGATATTTTGTTTTGGGGAAGAAGGTGTTGATAATGCAAAGTACATCATCTCGAAATGGAAGATTGAAAATGCAAATTACAAACAGAGCAGAGAGACGAGGAAGAAGAAGGTGTACACATGTTAAAGTACATTTTTATCCTTGCATTTAATGTACATTTAACGGAAAAATCACTTTTGGACTAAATTTGCTAACGGATTACACCATGAGGGTTTAAATCCTAATTTTTTTTACCACGGGGCTATCTTTTGATTCCATTGTCACCACAAGGACCATTTATCCGATTAGACCTAAAATAAATAATATTATTTTGTAGACAAATAGTTTCATAATATAATGATCGGATCATATTTATATATATTTTTACTTCGAATTCACTCGTCTTTTCTTAGTTAGTTCCTTATATTTTTGAGCTATTTACGTTATTTTTGTGTTTATAGGATTTGTTATGCAAAGAAAATAAAAATTGAACAAGTGAAATTTTATGTAATAAATTCGTCAAAACTGCCTGTGTAAATCAGCTGACTTTGGGAGCAAGTTGCGAACAGCTCAGAATGAATTAGAGAATGAGCCTTATATGCTTGGAAAGCTACAGATGTCTATTTTCTAGAACACTTCGCGGATTGTTAATATTATTTTTCTAGAAGAAGTTATGGGCATTTGAGTAAGGGAAGGTCTAGCTGATGACAACTTGCAGATTGGAATTGAAAAGCAGACAAAGATGACAAAGAAGAGCATAAAGCATAAAATCATGATGAATAATCATGATGAATGATTAAGGCTGCCCTTTGGTTTTGTCTGAAAGGCAACAAATACAGCAAAGCACAGGTTGGCAATAGAAGAAAAGTCAAATAAAGAAATAAATAAAAACAGCAAGTAGATGAGGGCTCCAGCGAAAAAGGGAGGAGAGAAGGCAGAGAGATGGATAGATAGAACAGACGGGAAAGAGAGAAAGGGGAGAAGGGAAAGCAGGGAAGTGTGCGGAGAGAGAAGCGCAGAGTGAGGGCAGAGAGCAGAGAAGTGAAAGCAGCGAAGCAGCGCTTGCGGGGAGAAAAACAGAAGGAGCAAGCTGCCTTCTCTCTCGGTTAAATCTTTCCAAACTTATATTTTATTTCTGTTTTAATAATGTGTAACTAAATTTATTTTGGCTAGAGGTTAATTCAAAGCCATGAATAAATTTGTAATATGAATTGATTACCTTCAGTTGTGATTTCTGAGTTGTGATTTAATTTGCTTAACTGCTTGATTGATAGCTTATTTTTGTATGTCGATTAAGAATGCATACTTAATTTACATGCATGAATTTGACGCTAGAATATAAGGGAGTTTCACCTAATCGTTATGAACTTATATTCACAAGTAGTGAAGGTTGCTAGTCACAATCACGTTAAGTAAATTCTTGGCATAAGTTTCATGCAAATCATAGTAACGAGTGCCTCGTCAATGCTTATGTTTTTCATAGAACTTAATGATTCTTGCTTGTATCTCTATTATGCAATTCATGTAGGGAACTTGTAGGGAATGTTTTGGGTTGTCGTATGCAATCATCCAACCCAATAACTTGTGGAAAAACTAAGGGTTAATTAGTGCAATTCACGGTTAATTTGGGGCGTTGAGATTTACAATTTATTGAAAGAACAACTGAAAATCAATTTAGGTTGCATATGTGTCATGTGTGGAGAAGAACCCTCTAGCTAGTCCGTCACCTATCCTTTCACCTTAATTTCATGCTTTTGTCAATTCTGTAATTTATTTAAGTTTAATTTACTTCTCGTCAAAACCAAACCCTCCCCATTATTAAATTATATTATTTAGTTAGTTTTCATTGTTGTTAGTCTTTTAATTCAATTTCCGTCCATTTCAGTTCCTAGTGTCTAATTTGATTGTTTTCATTATTTTGAGTCATTCTAAGTGTGTTTCGAGTTATTAGAGCTTTTAGCCTAGTTTTTTGTCCTTGAGTCTTGTTTAATATTTTTAAATTAATTTAGAATAGATTAGCAATCCCTCCTAATCCCCGGCCTACAACGATACCCTACTTACATCTATACTACAATTGTCAAAAAGAGGGTTAAATTTTGTGTGCTTATATTATTCGCATCATATAACCAATGCACTGCTAATGCACATGAGAAATTGGGTAAGAAAATCTTGAAAAATAAGGTCAAGTCAAGAATTTGGTTATTTTTCCAGTTTTATGCTTCATTATAGTACTCATGGTTACTCCAAAAATACAATTACCACCTCCTTACAATAGTAGCACTCTAAATCATAAGATTCCAGCAAACTACGATTGTGTTGAACTCGCTCATACTCACTTAATCTCTAAGTATGGAATGATTTCATACAGTGACAGATCCAGAATTTTAAACTCAGGGGGTCTCAATAATAAAGGTAAAAAAATTTATAGATAAAAATAACATTTAAAAGTTAAATTATAATACATTTCATTCATGAATCATACGCAAACAACATTACAAGCTATAAAATTCTAATTCAAGCGTCTATGACGATGTTTCATAGTCTGAAAATGTTCCATTTGCAAATATGTTCTTTGCTTGAAAAACATTTCCATATTTCTTATCTCTACACTACACATTGGAATAAGAAATTTTTTTATTTGAATCTTGAACCAAATGGTGGTGGTGTGGATATTTGAAACAAATTGAGATTTGATATTCGAGTAAAATTAAAATATGAGTTGGGTGGGATTTTAGGATTTTAGGGTTTTGAGAATTGGGAAATTGAGGATTGGATATGTGAAAATTGGGGGTTTCGGGTTTTGGATGGGGGAAGGGATGAGTAAGGTATGGGGATTCGAGAAGAGTGACGGGGGTCTTGATGACTTAAAACAAAAAGGAAGCAAACGACAGTGTTTTGCCATTGTCTAATTTTTTTTTATTAAAAAAAAAGGTTTTAATTAGTTGGCTAAAACGTGCGTCTTGGGCCAAGGTTGAAAAGGGAAAAATTTTCTTTCTTCCTCCGCACGTTCATCTTCCCCATGAGGATGCTACACAACCTTCATTCGAGTACGAGGGGTCCTGAAAAATTTTAAGCAATGATTCAAGGGTCTTCAAGGGATCCTGGGACCTCCTAGGTCCCTTTGTGCATCCGCCACTAATCTCATATGAACTTGTATGACTCAACTAATTAATTGATTAATGACTCAATGTGATCGAGCCTTTATATAGATGTGGAAGTGATTTTTCTTCATTATAGTTGTTGATAAGACCCAATTCTCAGGAACCCTATTCAACCTGCAAGTAGCACAAGAATGACTACGGAAGAAAAGGGAAGGAAGAGAGGAGGCAAAGCTCCAATATCTTTCTGTATTGATTTGTGTTGTGTAAAACTGATTTGCCTTCATTTCTAGGAGCTAGGCTCCTTTTATACAAAGTCACTATCCTTTTAAATGCCAGCTGGCATATTAATTAATTCCTAACAATAGCATAAAACCTAAATTATATTTTTTTCTCTTCAATTTAAAAGCAAAGATTGTTCACTTTCTCCTTAATTGAACAGTCACAACCATATTTATGAATGATCACAACCCATCAAATACTATTTCCATTCAAATAAAATAATTCAATTCATTTTAAAACCTTTACAAACCCATCAAATACTATCAAATACTACTAACTAAAGATTGATCAAGATTATGCAATAGTAATTGTTATAATGAGGATGTATATATTTTGAATTATTCAATACAAATGGGATGTATTTATTTTGAATCAGAAGTGGTGTCTGCAACAAAATGCAGAATTGCTTATGAAACTAATAAGCCCACATTTGGTCTAAATATCAAATAGCTCCATCAAATGAATGCTAGTCCCAGTCACATACGGAGTTCCACTCCACCATAGCTTGGACAGTATCTGATAAACCCTTTCTGTTGGGTGTCCAGAGTCAAAGAAAACATATTCAGTAACATTTTCACATAAATGAAACTCTGCGGAGCCTGTCTTCCCACCACAGCTCGAAATTCCTCTGTATGGACCAGAGCCACAGCACGCCGCCTTTCCTTCCTTGAAGCCTTTACAGCATAATAATAATAAAATGAATATTAAAAACAATATGAGAGGCTAAATCAAAACGGAAAATGCATCACGGCTAATACTTTACCGTATTTTAATGGATTGTCAATAATCTCATTTACTTGATTATAGAAATTTGCGTTTGAATATCTGAATCCTTGGAGCTTGGTCTTTAGCTTAAGAAGGTCTTTAGCAAGTAATCTACTGTGTAGTTTCACTAATGCTGTAACTTCTTCCACGCAGGCACCTAAGCTTTCTGGTTTAAGTATTCTCATGCTAGGTACACAACCGAGAGGAAAGCCGTTTGCAAAACCAAATTTCCTTCCTCCTTTCTTGTATATTTCCTGACAAATGTATATGAAGTAGAGTAACTCATCCGAACTTTCAAAAGAAGAAAAATAGTATCACATTATATCATGTGTATTATATATTTTTGAGAAAGTAAACAGAAAGCATTTACTTTGATCACATTCGTGAGATTCCCAATCACCATGCCAACATATTCTTCATGTGAGTGGGATTCAAACAAAGTTGAATTTGTTCCAAATGGGGTGAAGTAATCATTGCTTCCAATGCTAATCAAGAAAACAGCATTTGATAGAAATGTGTAAGCTTCTGCATCGCCTAGTTTGTGCCTCAACTGCTTCTCGACGTTCTTGAAATAACTTAGTTGAGTTTTAAGGTCTATCACCTGTATACAAGAATGGCAAGGTCATGCTAATGAAGAGAGGACACAATCTATATTGGCAAAATGAGTAGTCTCGACAAATGATGGAACATATTCGATAGATGGAAGTTAAATTTAACGTGGCATTGCATGGTGAAAATAAAAATTAATGAATTTTATGTAGAATCTAAGTGCTGTAAAAATAATAACACATAAGAAGGCATATATATAAGCAAGACCACATACAAATCCTTGATGAGTTTCTGCAAGAGCACCAGCCCCACCAGATGCAAAGTTCACCCCATAAACATAATTGTTGAACCCTGGCTGTAAATACGGCATTATAAATGGCAATTTTGCATACTCAGCTGCATCATTAATAGAAATTTTAAAATCATTTGTACATAAATTATTCACTAGTATTAGATATATAACAATTCATTATTACAACATCTCACCGATGAAATCCGGAATTAGACGACCATCAGAAGCTCTACCGGTGGCATAATTGAAGAAGGTTTCCCCATATGGCCAATTATTTGACTGAAAGCTACTGGAAGTGTTGACGTAGTTATTATTTCCGACATCAAATACTGAATCACCAAAGACGAACAAGGCTGCATGCTTTTTCTCGCCATGGCTGTAGCTGCTTGGAATAAGAAGGCTTGCACAGAAAGCCAGAATACATATTTGAAGCCTTAATGTTGCCATTTTTGTTCTGGTTTTGTATGTGTTATATCTTCGATCCTTTGGTTCATATCAATATATAGGTGTCTGATTTTCTTGCGCAAAAAGTAAATGACTAATTTGTTTAGTCCAATATAGGTGCTCATAACATAATTTAATGTATACAAAGTTACGAATTTCAAACGGTACTAATATTATAATAACAAATTTGGACTTGGAATTTTGGTGTGGCTTGGCTAATCACATACGTAAACGAATTTCAACCAGCATCGTTCACAGGGAGTCTGCCAAATTAGAAGGTTCATTGATCTATATATGTCTTGTACTTTAATATTGTATTGTACCATGAGGTGAATATTGATAATGAATCTCACGTTGATGAGAGGAGGGATGTTCATGGACTTATAAGTAAGTAGGGCCACTCCCCCATACTGCCTATTGGTTTTATGGTGGAATCTCAACTTTTTTCAATGAAAAATAAAAACCACTTAGTACTCCTCTTTCTTTGTTACTTACGTGGCTAACAAATTTGATGTCAAATTATTATGGCCGGTCTATTATGCTAGCCAAAAAAGAAAAAAAAAAGTTTCAGATAGTGCTTTGAGATTGCAAGGATTTAACAAAGAAGACATTGTATGGCCAAAGTCAAAGAATATTCAGTAACATTGTGACATAAACAATAATGAATGACACCTCTCTTCCCTTCACAGCTCAAAGTTCTTCGACATGGACCATTGCCACTCCCTCCCTCAATGTTGGTATTCAGTTTACAAATTAATACCAAATAATGTGAAACTATATTCCACCTCTCTAATTTCACTCTTAAAAAAATTAAAGAAAGAAACAAGAATATTTGATAAAAAGAAAACACACTCTGATTTATTTGAATGAAGAGTTACAACTCTTATTGGCTGAATCAAGTCAGCTAATCGATTAGAATTTCTTCCTTTCTGTTGGTGTAGAGAATTAGAATACAGAAAAGACCAAATGTTCACCATAACTTGGACACTTTCCGGCGAACCTTTCCGATAAACCTTTTTGGTTGGATGGAAAGAGTCGAAAAAACACACATTCAGTAGCATTGTGACATAACAGATATTCACTCACACCTCTCTTTCCTCTACAAGTACAAATTGCTCCTTTTGGACCAGATCCACATCATGCAGTCTTTCCTTCTCTCAAACCTTTAAAACATAATAATAACAAAATTAAAAAAGAATCATGACTTATTAACTTACGAAAAAACCAAATAAGAGAAACTAAAACTAAAAGGAGAAGGTGTTAAAGTTTGTATCTTTCTGTTTGTGTGTGTGTGAGAGGTAATTTTAGAGCAAGGAAATGAAGAACAAATCAAGGGGCTTTCAGAGAAGAGTGCTCGAGCTAGTTATGGCAGCTCAGCAAGCCGTTCATTGAACGGTAGTGCTATCCACCCACTCATTTTACTTCTCACAGATCTTTCTTAATTTTCAGCTCCGTCGGATCAAATGAATTGAAGAAGATAGTGGTAAAAAATTAACAGGGTGTGTGAGAAGTAAAAATGAGTGCGTGAATAGCACTATCTTTCACTAAATCAACATTGGATTCTTCATACATTCTTATCCCTTCTTCTTCCCTACAAAACAGATACAGCTACTTTGAGAGTAACCTAAGCCCTTCAAATTAAGAACCTAATCTGGTGCATACACTTGTCCTATGAGACTAAGTCCACACCTAATCCACTAACAACAAAATAAAAGCTAGCCGTTACATAGAGACTAGCAGTTGGAATTCAAACAGACACACAAACAGATGTCTTGTGTTCCAAGTTGTAAAACCAAGTCCTATTTAGTTCCAACAGAAGGTACAGTAGGTAGCTATATATTCCATATTTTGGTGGGGTGATCAATTATTTCTTTTAGGTTAGTGTAGAGATCAATCTTTTGAGTATTTGAATCCTTGGAGCTCTCTCTACAGCTTTAGCCGGAGTTTAGCAAGTACATTATTGTGTAGTTTCACTAGTGGTGTAACTTCTTCCGTAGAGGGGCCTGTGTCTCCTGGTTTATGTACTCTCGGGCTATGTAGATTAGTGAGAGGCGGCAAGGTTGAAAATCCAAATTTCCTTCATCCTTTCTTGTATATTTCCTGACAAAATGCATACGAACTCATCCCAAATATTCATAAAAAAAATTCATGTGTTACGTATGTGAGGTTGCCAATAACCAAGCCAACATATTCTTCATTGATAAAATTGGATGCTAGTGGAGACAAATAGTCATTACCTCCAATGCTAATTATGTAAACAGCTTTGGACAGCAATGTGTAGGCTTCTGCATCACCTAGTTTGTGCCTCAACTGCTTCTCCACCTTCCTGAATCGACTTATTTGAGTTTTTAAGGTCTATCACCTGAGAAAGAAAAAAAGATCGAAACAATCAAATCATGCCAATTGCAAACCCCTGAAGTTTTTGGGATCGTCACGGCTTGCATGGAAGAATTATAGCCTTCTTTTCCATTTTATGTTTAAATTAAAATATTAATTTGATCTTTTCCTTTCCTATATTTACTTATAAAATTGTTTTTAAATTGTTAGATATGTTTTTTATTGTTAGACAATTAATTGAAAGGGTAAAATTTTCCTTGAAGGGATTATGTGAAAGCGAATTAAAACTTCAGAAGTGTTAGTGTAATTAAAATATTAATTTGATCTTTTCCTTTCCTATATTTACTTATAAAATTGTTTTTATATTGTTAGATATGTTTTTTATTGTTAGATAATTAATTGAAAGGGTAAAATTTTCCTTGAAGGGATTATGTGAAAGCGAATTAAAACTTCAGAAGTGTTAGTGTAATGTTTTAAACCTGAAGAGTTTTTGTGAAAACTCAAAAAACTTCGGGGGTGTTTGGATAATTAACCTTGAATAAAATTTGCTTTTGAAGTGAGGTTGAAGTAGTTATTATTTCCAGCATCAAAGATGGAATCCCCAAAAATGAAAAGGGGTACATATGTTCTTGGCGTGCAAAGACTTGGATCCTTATAGTCTCAGTTGATATACATAGTTATGTACACAGGGGCATCAGGAAGCTGTCCTAACTTCTTATTGTGTTAAAAAAATCTAATAACAAGTAACCATATTTTTTTTACTAACGTGGCATTAAGTTGCCCTAAAACTAAGTAACCATGTGTTTTACCTTTGTGGTTTCCCCCCAAAAAGAAATAAAGTAACCATGTAGTTGGACAAGTAAATTTAAGGAATTTAAAACAATCACTTTTCGAACTAGAGATTATGTGCACAAAACTTGCAAAATAAAAACCTGTGAAGGAGATCAATGTAAAATGTAAATGTGCGAATAATATCAACATATTATGTAAATGTGCTAGCAAAATGAACCATAAGGAACTAGCAATTTTTTATGTTTTTAAAATGCACTGATAAAAGATCACCACCAGCCTTTAAGATGCATTGATGCAGACAAGCATCGTGCATAAAAACTCCGAATTGCTAAATAAACATTCGAAAGCCCGATAAACTGAATTGAGAATATAAGAATTCCTAAGATTCTTAATTGACAGAAACCCTAAAAATGATAAATATATAATAAATAAATTTAATCTGCTGATTTGAAAATTGAATAGAGAAAACGAGAAACTTTTTGTTTCGAACGTGATTCAAGTTTCTCCACTTCGTCCGCCCGTTCTATTCGTGGTGAAGAAGACGAGTTTGTGGCACGGATCACGTGAGTTCTTTTTTATTTATATTTATATATATATTTTTTGGAAACATACAAAGAATTTGATGTGGGGTGTAACATGAGAGTGGGGTGTATGTATAAGGTGTGGGGTGTGAGGGTAGTGCTGCAAAATATGTAACGTATATTAACATAAATTTTAATTCATAAATTAGAAGTGGAAAGTATTAAATATGTGGGTGTTGTCAATAAAATATGGGGTGTAAATAAAACAACTAAAAGGAAAACAAATAAGAAATTAATTAAATATCAAACTTTCCTAACATCCCTAAATTCCTGATTTTAATAGTTCAGACGAGATTATTCTACTTGTTTTCGACAAGGCTTATTGCATAATGATAAGTCATGTAGATATTATTGTTCTCTTCGATTCCATATATTACATTTCCAAAATTGACATGCGTAACCAGTGTCTTAATCCGAATTGCTTGAAAAGTCCAAAACAACTTTCGAGATATAGCGACAAAAAAACCTATTAACCCAAAAAATATACCCTAACTTCATATGAGAAAAATTATTCGTTTTCACACGTAAGACTTCGATAAAATTATACTTACAAAAACACTTTAAACTCGTTAATTTAGAAACACGGAAAACCAATTTAATTTGTATTGAGATAAGGGAACCAAAAAATGCCAAAAAATATGCCCTAACTTCATATAAGGAAAATGATTTGATTTCTCACGTAACACTTTGATAAAATTATACATATAAAAGCACTTCAAACTCAATAATTTAAAATTTTGAAAAAACTAATTTATTTTGTATTGAAATAAGGGCACCAAACAACCCTGAATGTACAATTAGATAGTTAATGGGTTTTGTTTCCCCTTTATCTGAATTTTTAAACTATTTTTATATAAATCGTGAGGTACTTTTTCTTATTTACTAGCCTTATCAATATAAAATTGAAAAAAAAAATCATATTTTTGAGTTTTTAATTGATATGTATAAACAAAGAATGAGCATCAAACTAAACCTAGTAGGCTAGTATTGGTAAAGACATACATACATTAATTTATTGAAACCTTATGTTAGGGAGACTAAATTTTTAAATCAAATTTTGTAAACCATATGATGTGGTTGCTGATGATTACATTATTACTTAAGTGTTAATTAACATACTTATTTTTTATTGGTGACACATCATATGGTTTGTAACTTTAGTCTAATAATTTGGTCTACCTAGCATAACTCTTTATTGAAGGTTAGACTTGAGTTGGACATAGCTATTAACTACTAATTATAATCAAACAAGAGGTAAAAAAAAAAAAAGTTTTTATCACAAATGGTCTTTGAAATTGACCCATCCCATTAAGATGGTCATTGAAATTGAAAATCGATCAATGTAGTCCTTGAAAATGGACGTCACAAATCAATGTGGTCATTCCGTCATAATTTTGTTAAAATTTTTATTATATGATGATGTGACACATAATTGGGTCCTACAAATCTAATTAAATATTATCATTAAATATTTAAATAAAAGTTTGATTTTTATTAAATAAAATAAAATAAAAAAGAAAAAGATAATAATGTTCTTCCCCTCCTTACCCAACCCACCCCAGGCGCCATCACCATTGCAACCCTACCTAACCACCCCAGATGCCTATCCATTAGAAATTAGAATAAGTGCGACCAAGGATGGTTGATCGGATGCGCGAAAACGGTAGAGGAAAGCCCATCGTCTTCTTCTTCTTGCAGATCTGGGAGTAGGTCTCGATGAGGGAGTCGGTGACTCGGGTCATCGACAAGGCCATTATTGGCATGTGACAAAGCACTAAAGCTTAAGAAAATTGGATGTCCTCGAAGTGGGTCAGGTTGCGGACTAAAGATTGCCTTGCCGGGAAAAGTGACGACGAGGGTGGGACTTGGGATGTTGCATTTTGTGGTGATGTAGGAGGGGAAGAAGTGGTTGTTCGGGTGCATGCTGTTATGAACCCAAAATAGGTCTTAATTGTGATTGTCTTAATCGGTGATTTTAGAGAGTTAATTGAAGGTTTTATGCTTAGTCTTTATTATTAAGGACTGTTAAATATGCCAGCTGGCATTTTAAGAGGTGGAGTCTGTATAAAAGGAGCCCAGCTCCCAGAAAACAAATCAGATCAGAATTTACAAAAAGAAATTAAATACAAAAATATTTGGAGCTCTGCTCATTCTCTCATTCCTTTTTCTTCCATAGCTTTCTTGTGCTATTTGTAGGTTGATTAAGGGAATTGAGAATTGGATCGTATCAATGGTATCATCTTTCTCGAATCTTGGTTTCCCTCCTGTGCATGCCCACCCGACCCATTTTCCTGCCATGGATGCACGCCTTTCCGCTGCAATCGACTCACTTGAAGCTTTGATACATGCTGCGATCCGTGAAGCTATGAATCCTGTACTCGCAGAACTCTGCAGTGACCTTGCTCAGTTACGCTGTGACTTGGCTCTCAAAGTCGAGGAAGATCTTGATCCAACCTCTATGTGTTCTGTGGAAGCTGCATTGATCGAGGTAGGTCACCAACAACTTCAAAATGGAGACAGCAACCCACTGCGAATTTTGTTTACAATCCACGACCATTCCATTATGCCATTGCTCTTATTGTCACCGATGTTGAGAGCACTTGCAAGTTCTCCGGTCAAGTCCCAATTGAAAGAGTCTGTGGCCGCCACAATTCCACTGCAACATTTTGAGAAACCCATGCTTATTGCGATGGTGACCATAGTGTCGTTCCCATTTTCAGCAATCGTTGGCAAAACTGCGGCTTTATCTCAACTGGTAGACCAGGATGCCAATGTTACCACCCACATTGAAGGGTTTAAAGATCACAAGAGCTTCAAATTGCAAATTCTATGCCTCTGTAAGCTGCCCTCAACGCATATGAACACCACGAAGTGTCGACATGAGGTATTGACATCCTTGCTTTCCAATTTACAAATTAGAAGGACAAATGGTATTGGATTTTGCAGCTTATTCTGGCATATTATATTGGTGTTATTGCGATCATGTATGAAGACTTTTTGACTGATTAATGTGGATGGGTTAATTGGTACATTGTGGGTAAATTTGTGATGAAGAATTTCTATGCATTGCATCTGTTTGATGAAATGATTGAGAGGCATAATATGGAGAATATGTCATTCAGTAGCAACCTGGAAGTTTTGGATATTGCTGTACTTGTATGTCGGTCTTGGCTTAAAGATCTTGTAGCTAGTTTCACTAAGGAGAATGGGACTTTGGGTCATATCCATGCTATTAAGCAGTTCCTCTGCTTATCATTGTTACACAGCTGTGCGTTGACAGTCATAGCCATTTCCCAGCTTCACTGTTTTATTTTCACCAGCTTGTTATTGAAATTGAATAAGGAACTGTGTAATAGGGTTAATGTACACCTCGATGCTGTTTCCTTTCCTAATTGCGTGGAGAATGACCAGATTTTCCAGCAACCAGGTTGGTGTCACAAGCTTAATGATCCTTGTGACAATACATCTTATCGAAGAGTTGTCTTCAATCAGAGGAATAATACAAAATGGTTGATGCAGAAGCCCTGCATTCTCTCTTTAAAGGTAGTAGAAGAAAATGGGCAGAGAAAGGGTTTCGGGTTTGTTACATCCATTATCAGGCTCTTGAACGAATTTGCCAACTTGAAAGGGCTTAAAGGTGGACATTTTAGACAAGAACATGACATGTTTGCAATTCTCAGCTGCACATAAATGAACCTCTCAAAATCAAGGCAGAGTTACTCCCTTATAATTTCCAGAAGCTGCTTCTTATAGTTATTTTCCTACCTTTCGTTATTGAGCAGGATAATGCTTGGAAAATTGCCATATTATTCTATGATGTTGTACTAGATACTATAGTATTACAATTCCTCTTAGAGCTATTGAGTGTAAGAAAGGCTAGTGTGGGTATTGCTGTAGGAGAGAGATCTACAAATGACAATGTGCCTGATATCAGGACTTGGGCCATTTTGTTTGAAGATCATTGTTTCATGGTATTTGGCAGAGATGAATCAACATTCGCTTGATGACGCCTACTTATCTGATGCCTTGCCACTTAATCTACGGAAGTCATTGATTGCACAGACCTTTTACTTCAAGGAAGTCATTTCCATGGTTGCCAATAGTCTCACAAGTTCCTTGAATTTAGAGATTGAGGTCAAGCTTCTTTTTCAGGAGGATGGAACAACACTAGCTTCAATCTTACTTTTCTTATTTCATGGAATGGATTTCAAGGAGCGTGGGAAATCTGGGACAAAATAGGTGCTACAATTTGTGGCTGAAACTGAGCAGCAGTGTGGTTCTGTGGATACAGTGAGGCAGTACTTGTGGTTGCACGATAGGGTGAGGTAGGGCTAGTTGCTTGGTGGAGGGGAAGAAGATGATCGGTTTTTTTTTATAATTATTTTTTATATATAAAACAAAATAAAATTTTTTATTAATATTTTAAGATGGTAATATTTAATTATTGTGGGACCTAGTTATGTGCCACGTCAGCACATAACAAAATTATGATTGAATGATCACATTGATTTACGACACTAATTTTCTTGGACTACATTGATCAATTTCAATTTCAGAGACCATCTTGATGGAATGAGTCAATTTTTGTGACTATTTGTGATAAAAAAACCCTAAAAAAAAGTAATGACCGAACAACAGTTTGTAAAAAAAAGGGAAAAAAAAACACACACACACATAGCATTTTGAACCATAACCTCCTCATTAATTTTAAATAGTGGAAACCACCAATTTTGGTTAAACTTTTAGATCAAATAACCAAATTTTATAAATTTATACTCTTGTGGAAAGAAATTGGAAAATAAAAAAACACACATAGGTTTTAAAACCGACGACATCCTCCTTAATTTGAAGGAGAAACCCTCGATTCTTATTAAACTTCCTGACCATTTAACCAAATTTTAAAAATTGATGCTCTTCTAAAAACATATATAAACATACCAAACTAATATTTTTGGTGCCCCCTGATGCGAAAATTAACTTAACACACAAATTAAACCCTCTTCTTATCAATTGTAGCAAAGTATGTAAGTAGGGATCGTTCTAGACCGGGGATTAGGAGGGATTGCTAAATCACTTGAAAACTGACTCAAATACGTAAAAACAAGTTTGAAACACTAAACTAGACTCAAAGAATGCAAAACTAAACTTTAAAACACCAAAACAAACAAAAAGACTCAAAACAGCAACCAAAAGACTCAAAACTGCCTTAAAAACACTTTCTGGGCAGTTTTGAACTCTAACATAAATCTGAACGAAATTGGGTTATAACTTGAATCAAAACACTTAAAGACACAAACCAAAACACTTTCTAACTAATCTAGACTCAAAGAATGTAAAACTAAAGTTTGAAACACTGAAACAAACCAAAAGACTCAAAACAGCAAACAAACACTCAAAACTGCCTTAAAAACACTTTCTGGGCAGTTTTGAGCACAAACACAAGTTTGGACGAAGTTGGTTTACAACTTGAATCAAAACACTTAAAAACACAAACTAAATGGATTTCTAACTAATCTAACACCTTAAAATAAAGGGGGATTTGGTTTTGACGAAATTGAAAACAAGACAAAACTTTGTATTTAAAACAGATTGTAGAACGAATTTGAAACTTATGGATGAAAGGCTAGCTAGGAGGTTCTTCTCCACACATGTCACATTTGCATACAAAACGATCTCCAATTGCTTTTCGATAAACTATGAATACTCAACGCCCCAGATTAACCGTGAATTGCACTAATTAAACCTCGGTTTTTTTCACAAGTTATTGAGTTGGATGATTGCATACGACAACCCAAAACATTCCCTACAAGTTCCCTACATGAATTGCATAATAGAGATACAAGCAAGAATCATTAAGTTCTATGAAAAACATAAGCATTGACGAGGCACTCATTACTATGAATTGCATGAAACTTATGCCAAGAATTTACTTAACGCGATTGTGACTAGCAACCTTCACTACTTGCGAATATAAGTTCATAACGATTAGGTGAAACTCCCTTATATTCTAGCATCAAATTCATGCATGAAAATTAAGCGTGCACTCTCAACCAACATACACAAATCAGTTTTTATACGAACGGATAAGTAAATTGAATTCACAGCTCATGAAACGCAATTATAAGTAATCAAATCATATTGCAAGCATAAACATGGTTTCGAATTCCCCCCTAGCCAAGGGGGGTTTAGTTTCTCATACTCACAAAGCAAAGATAAACAAATTTAGACTTTGAAAACAAAAGAAAGAAAACACCTAGATGCTCCAACGATCCACTTTGAACAACAAGCACGCCTATGGACTGTCCTCCTTCCTCTTGCTGCGGCATAAGACTTGGGGACAGGTTTTGGGTGATATTTTTATGGAGGAATGGATGTGAGATGGTATAGTAGTGTTTAGGATAGGTGGAGGGTGCGGCAAAGGTAAGGAATTATGGATGTATGGTGATTTGGGAGTGTAGAATGGTGTGGAATGTGGCTGGACGAATTTCTGAGATGAAAAGGGGTATTTTTGATGTGTTTTGTGTTCTTCCCTTCACTCCCTATTTATAGAAGCTCCAAAGCAAAGAATCACTCAAGTGGCTTCAATAAACAATACAAACAAAGACCAAAATGATGCAAAAACAGCTAGTTTACATGCTCTTTTATCATCGTGTCTTGCCTTTAACAAAAGGCAATCATTCCTCTCTTGCTAATTCAACTCCCTTGTAGCTGTCCATGTGCTTTCATTCTTCAATTTCTGATGCATTTGCCTTGTATTCCATCCCTTTTCCACATGTACTAGCTGTTAGACAACTTTCACACACATGTTTTGCATCATTTCATCTTGCAAACATCAACTTTTGGCCACTTTACACCTCTACACACATGCTATGCATCATTTCAGCTTGCAATAATGTTTGTAGTTGCTGACAATGTGAATACAACTTGTAAAGCAATCCAACAAATGACATATTTCACTTCTTTTCCTTTCAAATTGTTCCTTAAGTGTATGTATCTGCACACTTCCACACTTCAACTTCATTATTCAAATTTTTGCATGTGTTGAAACCATTTTTAAAACACCAAAAACGTCCATCCCACTTGCTCCATATGCATGCAATCCATTTTGGCCCAAAATTGCTTCAAATTGCACCAAAATGCACTTTCTTTCCAACTTTGTTATTAGGACCTACAAACACACGAAAATAGCTTAAAACACTCTTATAAGCAATAACTAACTAAGTAAATGCAAGAAAACATGTTAACTAAGTCGCATAAATATGCTCCTATCACCTTTATTTTTTTGAGGCCTCGAACGATTGCCTTGCCTACATGAGCCAGGGCCAGCCCTTGGGGTTGGTACTTGGTACAACAGATCTTGTCTTGTATTACATGTGATTTGGTTATCTGTGAAATTATATTAGGTGATAAGCTAAATATATGCTTAATATCAGGTCCTTTATCCAAGGGGATCATGTAAAAATGGGGACTAGTTGTAGATCCCACTTTGTTGGTTATTTTAGTTATATTTTATTTTAAAGATTCAAAACTTATTATTATTTTATTTATTTTTAATATTTAAGAGAGGTGGTTTATTTGAAGATTCATAATCCTTTTCTAAAGGGGTATGAGAAGTGCTTTAATAAAAAACCTCAGATAGAAAATAGAATATGTTAAAAACTATTCTGTCTCATTCACTTCTCACATCTCTCTTAGTCAATTTACATTCCTACAATTCCTGTTTTATAATTTTTGCGCAATTGTTCACTACTTGGCAATCTCGTCTTCCGTTGGCGTGCATAATGGATCAGACATCCTGTGAGGCTTTGAGTTGTATCTTGGAGTTGTAGGCGCCACCATAACCTGCACGTAGGGAGGCGTCTACGACTTTAGGGCAGCGACATTGCACTTCTCTTTGGTTCACACGCCATATATTCTTATTCCTTTTTCCTAACTTAATTTTCTTAAGTCTGATAGTGATTATACATTAATTTATTATATTTGATCATATAAATAGTTGGTATATTCCTGCAATATATTTCACAATTTAAAGCCATAGAAGTATGATAATATAATTGCGAATTTTTACAATCTGTTTTCACAGTGCTCTGAAAGCCCTAATAATTATAGTTTTCCTGTCGTTGAAGGCTAACCCTGCCCTTCATTGATTGCATCTAAATAACAGTTGAACCATTTCACTCATGTCGTTAATTATTTGGTTCTTAAATTACTAATATAGTTGCTAAAAAGTGTGTTTATAATGCTGCGTTCATTGCATCTTTGATTCTTTGCATATTATTTTTTATTCGCTACCAAAGCACTTTAATATTGCTTATTTGTCATTTATTTTCTGGGGTTGATAATTAACTCTTAAATATTAAACTGTCATCAATTAAAAGTATTGAATTGCTTAAATTATAATTTCGTGGAATAGACGTGATTTGTCTAGGGGTGTGCTATCCACATGCCCATTTTTACTTCTCACACACCATTTGTTAATTTCTGTCCGTTGATCTTCTTTAATTCATTCGATTCGACGACCGAAAAGCAAAAAGGTGTGGGAGAAGTAAAAAGGGGTGTGTGGATATCACACCCCTTTGTCTAAACTTGCATACTGATAGATATTAATTGTTTTATACTTTAATTAAATCTGCGCATAATTATCATTATTAACTGATATATGGTTATTATACAGTAGTATAGTTTATCCTATACTTGTTAAAACTTTTGAGTGACAATCTGTTTTAATTTCTACAATATTGTAGCAATCTTATTTCTCTCTCTCACTTATTATTAGTCAATATTACATAACAAATGGAAAGTCTAGAAGAAACCAATAGTGTTAAGCCTAAAAACATTAGTGGCTATAATTCCGTAGGTGGCAAAAACAAGTGAAATAGTGGTTAACTGTCATAGGCCGCACTTGAAGAAACTCAATCAAACAAAGATTCTTCTTCTCAAGAGTCATCTTCTAAACTAATGTGGATGCAAATTTCAAACGTTTTGGCTCTAATTGCAAGATATTATGTCAAAATAATATCTTGCAATCAATTAGAAAATTAATTAGAAAATTAATCAATTAATTAGGAAATTAATCAAGTAATTTAGTTAATTAATTCTAATTTGAAAGAATAATTGAGGGTTACCTAGTAGGGAGGATTTGATGAGGATGGATGAAATAGGTTTTGAATAAATACCTATTTTGGTCACTTTTGACCTTAATTGAGTCGTGACTGTCCACTACTTGTGCGTGGGAGTTCTGGTGTGCTTCGAGAGTAATTTTGTCTTTCTTATCCCAAAATCCACATGTCGCCTCCATATTTTTCTTGATTATTTTAGGCTCCACAAATGCCCCCACACCTATTAGGCTGCTCACATGAAAGGGCAACAGGTGTAGAGATCTTCTTGCTTTTAGAAAACATAGGATTGTTTCTTGTTTTGATGTAGATTCCCTCATTAATTGGAAATTAGATCCTTCTAGGAAAGGGAAATAAATTACTTCTGAAGTTTATTTAAGTATACCTTAAGTAAATTATTAAATCAACTTTAGAGAGCAATTTATTCCACCCTACAAGAGAGATAAAGCTAGAAGATATTTGTTCCCCCTTCTTTAGCAATCTTCTACTCTTGTCTGTGCAAAAGACCATTTTCATTGCTTTCTTTGTCTTCACGCCACACCAAGGTAAGAAAAAATTAATTATTTCTTGTCTTTGTAATTTTTGGGAGCGTCAGGGCTTGAAATTTGGCTTGATGGGGGTGGAGGATGTATGAAAAAGTTGGTAGGAGAAGGTGCCGGCCTTGTGCTTCGACGCGTGGTTGGCTTGAGCTAGGGAGTTAGGCGCTAGATTGGTTGACTAGGTTTTGGCCTACGGGAAGATTGGGCCGTGAAGCCTGTTGGTTGCAAGAGAATAGGCTAGGCCGTGGGGCTGCTGCTGGGCTCCTGCGGCTTGGGCCTTCATTTTTTTTATGCTGGGCTCAAGCTAGTGCTTGAGAGGAGAGATAGAGGTAGATAGGCTTTTTGGACCAAGAAAAGTTGGACCAAGCCGTGGGGCCTAATGCGGTTACTAGTCCTTGCGGTTTGGGTTGTGACTTTAGGCTAGGGGGCTCTTGCACTGGTTGTTGCTTTTTTTTTATCGGCTCGGGCCTGCTTGAGAGAGGAGAAAAAGAGGCCGAGAGCTGCTTGGGCCGAAAAGCCTATTGGGGCTCGTGATGCCTGTTGTGTCGAGTCCATCCTCCTTTTCTTTTGTGCAGCCATCTAATGAATTTTTCTCTTGTGCCTTTGTAGAATTTTTTCGAGCATGTCTTTTTCAAGCCACAAGAATGAGGATGGTGTTCCACTGCTGTATCGTCAAGGTGGGTCCTTGAGCAAGGTGGGCTACTTCAAGGTTTCTTACTTTAAGATGAGATTCGATGACACGTTTAGGGACTTCCTTGAGGAGTATAGGCATGCTATTCTATCGGGGGATACGAGTGAAGCGTGTCAAGGAAGGTAGCAGCTATGTGGCTCGGAGAGCCATCAAATTTCACCCTTTCTACTTTGTGTTGAGATTTACATTTTGTATGCCTCGATTCCTTTAGGAAGTGCTTTGCTCCATGAAGTGTGCTCCAACTCAATGTTCTCTGCACGCGGTCCGTGTGATGGTAGGGTTATTCAATCTAAGCCAATTTTTTGACTTAGACTTGACTGTCAACGAATTTTGGTACTTCTGGGACATAGGCCACATTGAGGGAGTTGGGCAGCTGCGATCCCGCCATAGGCTCTTTGATCATTCGAGCAAGGGAGATCATGACTGAGCTAGATAGATTTTAGAGATAAGTGGAGAGTGGGAGTTTGACTCTTCCTTCGAGTTGCGTGTTCTGATGGTTTTCATCTTCGGTAAGTAGACTGCTTAATCTCTCGGCTACTTTGTGCTAAGCTACTATCTGATTTACTGATTATCTTTTGCTATTCTTGTAGATTTGGAATTCTGCTTGACTCCCAAGACTTCTCTAAATATGAAGCAGGTGCATATTGTTCTAGGTATCCTTTCCGAGTACCGTAAGTGGCGTTGGCTGCTTAGTCCTCTTCGTCAGGAGAAAGGTCGGCTGCCCTTGAGAGAGGAGACAAAGCGAGTTAAGGCTGAGGTGTTGGCTTGTCCAATTACTGTAGTTGAGCCTACCGCGCATGAAGATGGAAAGAAAAGATCTTCTTTGCCTGCTCAAGAAATGCCAACTGAGAAAAGGCCTAAGACTTCTTCCACTGCTCGCGACGGTTCGCCGGCTGCCCCCAAGCTCGTGATTGACTTAACTTCCACCAAGGAAGAGAAAACGGAGGCTATTAGATCTGTGCCAGTGACGCCTGCCGTTTTGAAGATGGCTAGTTCTATTGCTGATAGGATTGCTCAGCGTAGAAGCCCTCTCTTCTTGTTGCCGATACTGATTCACTTATTGAGAAGAATGAGGCTACTTGTGCTGGCAGTTGTAAGAAATCCACCAAGTCTGTTAAGTTGCTGAGATTTGTACGCTCTTGAGACCAGATTTGCTCAAGGACACGGATGTATATGCCAAGTTTGTTGATGGTGTCAAAGGGGTTGTTGGCCCCAAGTTCATTTGTAAAGCATATGACCGAGTATAAGAGGACTACTCTGGTAGCTATGATACAGAAAATGGTGATTCTAGCAGCCAAGTCTATGCTTCATGATCAATAAGACACCAAGGCTGCCAAGAAGGTGGCAAAGACTGTGGTAGCCAAAGCTTACTCCTCGGTCGAGAAAGTAAAGAGGTTGAAATTTGAGCTTGTTGATTTGAAGGGGTCTAATATCTCTACCCCTACTTCTTTGTAGCTTGAGACTGCTCATTAGGAGATTGTGGATTTGAAGACTAGGCTTGACACGATCCAAGTTAAGTATGAAAGTGCAGAGAAGGAGATCAGGTGTTACATACCTCAGATTCAAGACCTTGAGCACGCCATCTATGAGTGTCACTCTGCTGCTTACGCAATGGATGAAGAACTAACCGTTGCTTACAACCAAGCGATCTACTTCAAGAAGGTCATTGATAGGCTTGAACCTCAAGTGTTGGAACTCCAATGTGTTTTGAAGATCAACGATAGTTTAAAGAAGGTAGTGGAGGAGCTACAGCGGGTTTTTGCTGGTCTGCTTGAGGAGAATGAGTAGTTGAAGGATGAAAAGGCTGGGTTCAAAGCTTCGTTTACTCAGACTTAAGCTGATTTCTACAAGCTGGGTTATGTAGACCATCTCTTTGGAAGGCCCTTTGACTTTGAGTTTGTTGGTAAAGACTTCGAGATTTTCTCCATTTCTCCGGAAGACTTGCTTGTCTTTACTTTCTAGGCTTCCATTGGTGAAGTAGTCGGAAAGGTTGATGCTAGGCTGGAGCAGCAATGGGTAAAGTGTCGGATGATGTTGTTGCTGAGGGTACCATAGCTACTGAATGTGTGGAACCGAGTAGTCATGGAGTATCCAAGTTGCTAAAGAGTAGTCTTCTAGTAGTTTTTAGGATTTTCTTTGTTTTCCTTGTTGCTTTTTTTTTTCTTGAACTCCTTCGATCTTTGCTACTTGTTTATCAATTGTGCTAAATTTTTTTAACAAACGTACTTTCTTTATTTTTCTCTATCTCCCATTCTTTTGTTCGTGCCCTAACGTTAGACTTTATAGACCAGTGGCAAGCGTGCTATATTTCTATAAGCAAACATGCCCGCATAGCCTATACAATTGTAGGTGTTGGTGTAGAAATTTGCAAAGTTGTTAGCCACAGGGTCGGCAGCCGAACGCTTTACTTACAGAAGTAGACAAACACGTATGACCACTAGGCTGTTAACCTTGGTTTTCTCCAATTCCGTAGGTTGTGTAGCAAGTATCACAACATTTTAGGACTTGGTTTAGGTCGTTCTGCACTTTGGCAAAAATGAAGCCCATCGACTGCATAGTATGTTGGTAGTGGATGAAGCTTCGTATATGCCTGCCAACTTGTTTAACCTTTCACAGAAACATGCAGTGCCCCCTCTGTCTTTAAGGCCTGGTTTTCCACAGATTAAGCTAAGAGACCCAAAATCCTTTAGTTAGCTAAATGTTGAAAAAGACCATTGTGGCTATTTCTAAGAATCCTAACATAAGCCATTATGCATCTAGTTATAATAGAGCAGCCCGGCTCATCCATGTCTGGATATTTGGAGTATAGAGTTTATCCTCCTGCTTTGGAGAGTAGACCCATGTGGCAAATGATCAGTTGTTGTAAACATGTAGTCGAGCCAAGTTGTAAATTACTTTTGAATTCCACATTGAAAAATGAGTGAAACGAACGAAAACTTAGCTGTAAAGTAGAGACTACATAACAACTAGATAATCATCGACTTGCGAGGTGGTGCCCGTTGAGCTGCTTGAGTTCTTCGAGCTTTGACATAGTGGGAGGTCACACATGGTATTTCCTCAGATTACAGGTGTTCCACTGCTTTTCAATCTCTTTGTTGTTTATGGTGGCGATGGTGTAATTATCTTTGTCGCCTACTTTGCTGATCTTGTATGGACTTTCCCTGATGAGATCCATCTTTTTGGAGCATTCTCTGCTAGAAGTGATGAAGGCTTTTCTTAGGACTAGATCTTCGGGTTAAAACTACTGGATCTTGGCCCTTTTATTGTAGCTGGAGAGGAGTTGCTGGTGGTAGGCTGCGATGCAGGTGCTGGTCGGTTCGCGCTTCTCCTCTACCAGATCTAAGCTTGTGGCCATCTCCCTATTATTTTGCTCAATTCTTGACAGTAGAATGCTGATGCTTGGCACGATGATATTTGGGAGAAATGATTGCTTCTAAACCAAATGCCAAAGAGAAATGAGTCTCACCAGTGGCTCGTCGTTTGGTGGTGTGATACGCCTATAGACATCCAGGGAGCTCGTCTGGACATTTTCCCTTCTTATTGGAGAGGGACTTCTTAAGGCAGTCAAGAATCATATTGTTGGATGTTTCGGCCTGCCCATTGCCTTGAGGATACCTTGACATGGACATGTGCTGCTTGATGCCATACTTTTGGAAGAACTTCGTTAAATCTTTGCCCACGAATTATGGGCCATTGTTCATGACAATGGATTGAGAGATGCTAAATTAGCAAATGATGTTCCTCCGTTTGAGTCGGGGTTGTCATGGGCTCTGCTTCTACCCATTTGGTGAAGTAATCAGTTGCCATAATCATCATGCTTCTGCCCCCAGTAGCGGGGTGCATTGCTCATACCAAGTCGATCATCCACTGCATGAACAGACTCATCTGTGAGTGTAGTTTACTGGCAGACAATGCTAGTATCGGCTTGTAGTGTTGGTAACAGTGGCACTTTTGTACTAACTCCTTGGTGTCTTAATGCATGATAGGCTAGTAGTAGCCTGCATTGAAAGTTTTCTGCTTTAAGGATCAGCCTCCAGAGTGATTTCCATAAACATTTTCGTGGATTGAGCTTAGAACCTTTAGGTCGTCGGGAGGTGTTCGACAGTGGAGATGTGGTATAGTGTAGGATCTTCGGACGAAAATGTCGTTCCACATGTAGTAGCGTGCTGCCTTTATTTGGAGCTTTCAAGACTCTAACCTTTCCGTGGGGAGTGTGCCATTGACTAGGTAGTCTATAATTGAACTTTGCTAGTTTATAGTTGTACTATCCTGTGACATTTCGGTTGCTGGCTCCACCTTTATGCTTGGCTTATCTAGATACTCCACCAGAATAGAGCGTTTGAGTTGGTGGTCAAGGGTGGATCCTAGGCCGGTTAGCGCGTTTGCGTGGGCGTTGTTTGTTCGCGAAACTTGAATGAGGGTGTAAGTCTGAAATGCCTCAAGTTGCTTGTGTACCTTTCCTAGGCATTACGCCATCATTGGATGTTTTACTATGTACTCCCCAATAGTGTGGCTAGTGATTAACTGGGAATTGGAATGAGTTGTGAGCTTTTTCACCGCCAAGTCTTTTGCCATTCGGAGGCCTGCCAATAAGGCCTCATACTCTGCTTCGTTGTTGGATGCTTTAAAGCTTAAAGTGATCGCCTACTCAAGCATCGAATAGTTTAGGGTGACAAGACGCTTGCTCCCTTGCCTTTGTAGTTGGATTCGCCGTCGACATGCAAATGCCATAAGTCTTCATCGAAGGGAACATGCATGGCTAAGTTATGCTTGGCTGCCTCCAGGGTGTCATTGTACAGCTCTGTTGCATCGCTTAGGCTAGGCATGAATTCCACTATAAAGTCCGCCAAGGCTTGGGCCTTTATCGTCATGTGAGGTCGGAAAACAAAATCGTATTGGCCAAGTTCCAACACCCATTTCATCACTCATTGAGAAGCGTCCGAACCATGTAGGATTGATCATAGAGGATATTGAATCATGATGATGACTATATGAGCTTGAAAGTATGGTCTGAGCTTCCGAGCCGTAACAACTAACGCCAAAATTAATTTTTTGATTTTCAGGTATCTAGTTTTCGTATCGAAAAGAGCTTTAAAAGTGTAGAATACCGGTAGTTGAACCCTAAACTCTTCTCGCATGAGGGCAGAGCTCACTGCTACTTCTGAGACTGCAAAGGAGATGTATAAGTCCTTCGATGCTTTCTGCTTAGATAGTAAGAGAGGTGATGTGAGATACTTCTTCAGGTCTTGGAAAGCTTTTTCGCACTCTTCATCCCATTTATCTTATTGTGCCTTTTTGATGGCTTTGAGAAAGGACTACGAGAGAAAGCGGTTGAGGACGGCTGCTCGTCTGGCTAAGCTTTGGATCTCCTTCAAGGTAGTTAGAGATTTCACCTCTGGGATCGCTCGGATTTTCTTGGGATGAGCTTCAATTCCTTGTTGGGTTACTAGGTACCCTAAGAATATGCCTGAAGATACTCCAAATGTGCATTTGGCGGCATTGAGCTTCATCTTGTACTTTATATGGATGTCAAAAGTTTTCGCTAGGTTGCCGATGTGGTTTGACCGCTGCTTGCCTTTCATCATGATGTTGTCGATGTAAACCTCCATGGTTACTCCAATTTGCTTCTCGAACATCATGTTCACTAACCTTTGGTAAATGGCTTCTGCGTTTTTGAGGCCAAAGGGCATGACCTTGTAGTAGTAGGTGCCTCGGTTGATCACGAACGTAGTTTTTTCCTTGTCGGGCTCGTAGATGGCTATTTGGTTGTAGCCAGAGTATGCGTCCATAAAATTGAGTAGCTGGTTCCCAGAAGTTAGATTTACTAATAAATCGATTCGGGGAAATGGATAAGGATCATTTGGGCATGCCTTGTTGAGGTCGGTGTAGTCTACGTAAACCTTATATTTGCCTTTCTCTTTCTTCTTTACTAGCATGACGTTGGCAAACCATGCTGAGTGTACTACCTCTTCTATGAATCCGACCTCCAGTAGCTTGTCAATTTCTGCTTTGATGATTGTCACTCATTCGGGTGAAAAATGTATTTTTTTTAGATCATCGGTTTGGCAGCAGGGTTAACGTGCAGCTTGTGGCAAGCTATCTTGGGGTTGATGTCAGGCATGTCGAAGGGTGACCACATGAAGATGTCAAGATTTTCCTTAAGGAAAGCTGTGAGTTCTTCATTTTCCTTCGGGCTCAGACGTGAGCCAATACTAGCAGTCTTCTCCGGCTATTGGGGATCAAGAATGATGTGTTCAATGTCCTATTCAGGTTTCCATCCTATCTCGCTTGCTGGTGTATTGGTTTAGACACCATCTTCTTGATCCGCTTACTGTAATCGCTATTTGGTAGATTCATCGTCCCTTTGGACTTCGGTAGCCTCTATGGGTGTAAAGATCTTTTTCTTTGATTCCTTCAATACATTCATAGTGCATCATTGAGATGCGGCTTGGTCAGACTTGATTTCTCCTCCTCCTCCTCCTTAGATATGGAATCAGATTTTTTGATACTTGACGGAAGTGATGGCATCCAATTTTATTAGCCAAGGTCTCCTTAGAATCTTGTTGTAAAGAGATGGGTCACTTACTATTATGAACGTCTACTTTGAGACAACTGGCGGTGTTTTCCCGTAAAGTATGATGTGGCCGATGGCAGTCGAGGTGTGTTCATTGAATACGGTGAGTACCTTCACTAGGAGTATGATTGTGCTTTCTAGGCCCATCAATTACTGAGAGCTGAAGTAAGTTGACTGCACTTCTGTTGTCAACAATCATTATGTTGACTATGGCATAGGCTAGTTGGACAAATACCACTAGTACGTCGTCATGTGGGAAATCGATGCCTTCAGCATCCTGCTCAGTGAAGCCAACGATAGGTCTAGGTTAGGTGTTGACTACTTGAACTTGCGAGACTAGTAGAGTTACCTGGATCTTCCTCTTATTTGAATTATTGGTGGCTCCCAAGTGCTCAGATTCAGCGAAGATGTCGTTAATCTGAATCGTCTTGTTGGGTGGTTCTTCTTCGGCATTCAAGTTCTTTCTAGGTTGCACATTCGGCTTGTCCAAGTATCTATCGATCTTGCCTTCTTTCGCAAGCTTCTCTTGATAATTCTTCCAAGTGTAGCAGTTGTCGGTTGTGTGACGGGGACCTCGGTGGAATGCGCAGTACTTGGTATAACTTGGAAGTATCTCCATTTGATTGCTTCAGTAGCTTGAACTATGGTTCACTCTTGATATCTCGAAGGAATTGGTTGATCAGGATCGAGAACTTAGACTAGTTCTTGGATGCTAAGCTTTCTTTAGTCATGGGTCAATCCCTACACTTGGCCTTCTACCTACTTTGTTGTACTGCTTCCTGTCCTCCTTTTTTTAAGCTACTGTCGACTTTTTCCGTGGCTGCTCGGGTGCCTTGTCTGCTCGTCGAGCCTCGTCCTAGAGAACATGCTTATCTGCCAAAGTGAAAGAGTCTGCCAGAGTTAGATCTTCTTTCATGATTAACTCCAAAAACAGCGGGTGGTTTGCTATGAGTTCATTTTGGAAGGCTGCACTTGCTATTGAGTCGTCACATCAGACTATCTTCTCATTCTCTGCTGTGAACCTCTTCACGTAGTCGTGGAACAACTCCTTTGGGTTCTTCTTCAAGTTGAACAAATGGTCGGACTTCTTCTTGATTGAGCGGTAAAACGAATATTCTTTGGTGAAAACCAAGGAAGATCATCAAAACCTTGGATGGATCATGGCGGTAGGGTGTGGAACCAATCTTGCGCCTCGCCTTGTAAAGTGGTGGAGAATATTTTGCACATAAGAGCATCGTTGTTTCGATAAAAGAACATTGTGCTTCGATAGTGCTTCAAATGCATCTCCAGGTCTTTATCTCTTTTGAAAGATGTGAAATGTGGCATGTTAAACTTGCATTGAGGCTCTTCCTGCTCGATCTCGTTCATGAAGGGTAATCTGCTCATGTTGGTCATGTATCGTCGTAATGCTTCGTCAGTGACTTTGTTACGTTGGAAATCACACAACCGCTCGTTCAAGAGCCTATCTATTTCCTCATGAATTTACCTTTACTAGGGCAGCGGAGCTCTCGGCTACCCCCGGTCTTGACCTGTTGATCTAGGCTGCTCTTCTACGTTCTCCACTCATCGATGCCACGACAGTAGTGCACGTGGTTCGTTCCTAGCAAGCGAGGGAATTCTTCGCAGATTGCAGGTTAAACTCGAGTCAGATTAAGTGACTGCTTCTCTCCATCCGTCATGCTACCTACTCTAATGTGAGGTGGAAGATTCTCCTTGCCGGCCTAGTCGTGAATGAAAACTTCACCTGGAAGGTTGCTCATGTTGATTGTCGGAAGATGGTCCTAACTATGAGTGGATGCTCGTTCGTGGGCCTAATTGATAGTGTACATTCATCTGCACGCTAAGACTAGAGTATACGTTATCTCAGGGGCCCAGTCGAGAGTGTACACTACCAGAACGCTTGGTTCTTGGTTGGTCGAGTGATTACTTACCAAGATGCTGCTAGAGAGGTTCTTCATCTACCCTTGTCTTACTTCAGGACACTTCGTCTAGGGCATGTTGCATCTCTATGACCTATAAGAGCTGATTCACCAAGGTCGTTTACTGTGTGAGGGCGCTTGTCAACTCTATGACTGCTCGAGACAAGTATTGTTCGCCATTTAGGTTGAAAGAGCTTGGACGAAATGCGTCTCCTTGAGAAGTGGAAGTGTGGTAGACTTCAGGTGCGAGATTTGAGTTGGAAAATTTCAAATCCGAGGAGAAATGAGGTGAAAATGCCTCTGGTTCAATTGTTGACCCAGAAATTTAGAGTCGGGATGGTTGAACCAGTCTTGGACCGGTTTGGGCTATTTGGGAACCATGAGAGTGGGCTAGATTGCATGCACGTGTTGGGCCTAGGTTCGACTTGGCAAGTCTTGGGCTTGGCTCGGTAGATCCTGGGCTTGGGCCCGTGGAGCTTGGAACAGTGTGGGGCGCTGGATTGGCATGGTTTGGGCTTACGGGCTTTGGGCCCTACTTTGTGCTTGAAATTGGGCTGCTAGGGCAGCGGCTTGGCTGCCCTTGGTGCTTGGGCTTGCTATTCCTCATGAGTTGTAGGTCCTCCAAATGTGGCCACGGTGGTTGCTGCCGTGGTGGCCATTATGGTGGCTACTACGGTGGTGCCTCGTGGGGGTGGTGTCACTCCACTCGTCGTTGTGTTGAGCCTCGTGGATCGCTGCAGTCCAAATTCTTGAACATTGGAATTTCCGTTCGTTGTGGTTTCTGAATCTCTTTACATCATACTTTTCTTTTACCTTTTATTCAAATAATTTTTGTATAAAAAAATTTTAGGAATAAGAACGTACAAAAAATCTACTATTAAACAAAAAAATTAGAAACCTTGAGTGTGAGAGTCTTTTTCGAGCGTTTGATCAAGACTCTTAATGAAAGCACCAATTTATGGATGAAAATTTTCGCCTTCTTCTTCTTGGAGGAAAATGCACCTGCAAAACAATTAACATCTTAGGTCAAGGCCAAGAGCCTTAAACACCCACGATGAATGGGAAGGGGGGCTTTGGTCGAAGAACCTCCGATGCCAAAGTTAGAATTTGAGGGGAAAATGAGGGCTATTTATAGGGGTGTGGCCAACCCTTATTTGGAGAAAAAGGGTCCAACCACTTATGGTGGTTTTTGGCTCTAATTGCAAGATATTATGTCAAAATAACATCTTTCAATCAAGTAGAAAATAAATCAATTAATTAGGAAATTAATCAATTAATTTAGGTAATTAATCCTAATTTAAAGAATAATTGAGGGTTACCTTGTTGGGAGGATTTGATGAGGATGGATGGAATAGGTTTTGAATAAATACCTATTTTGATCACTTTTGACCTTAATTGAGTCGTGATTGTCCGCTACTTGCACGTGGGAGTTCCGGTGTGCCTCGAGGGTAATTTTATTTTTTTAACCCAAAAATCCACGTGTCGCCTCCATATTTTTCTTGATTATTTTCGGCTCCACAACTAACCCTTGAACTAATAGAATATCATTGTCACAACAAAATCTTAAGTGCCCTTTTTGATCACCTCTATAATCATAAGATGGAAAACTTTAGAAATGGAATATGGAATTGTAGATGCTGGGATGGATAGTTCATGGTTTCAAACTTTAATGATTATAAGATGGTTGATAACAAATCTGTAGGGGAACAAATACATGAGTATAAGGAGCTATTAAGAAGAGTTGAAAAGAAAGGATCAAAGTTCAATGAGGACTTTAAACTCTACTGCCTTATTGATAAATTGCCTCAATCTTGGAATGACTTTTGCTAGAACCCTAAGGCATAAACAAGGAGAACTTACTTTGGTTCAAGTCATGAATTCAATAAGGGAGAAAGAAGACTAAGGATCCAAGGAGAGAGAAGGAGGTTTGCTTTGTTTGCAGAAGAACCAATCATATGGCTAAAGATTGCTTCTACAAGAAGACTGAGGAGAACAAGTCTATGTCAAATCATAGTGGTCCAAAAGCCCAAGTGAATATGCTGATGGAGCAACAATCTTCTTAAACACATTTTAAGTATGATTCTTTTGTCAATTTTACTTATGAAAATAAGGATTGGTGGGTAGATTTTGGTGTTAATGTGCATGTCTGTTTTGATTGTGAATGTTTCAAAACCTACCAGGAATCAGGTGGAGGACATGTAACTCTAGGTAATGATTCAATGTCTCAAGTGCTTGGAATTAGAGTCATAGAATTGAAGAAGACACCTGGAAATGTCTTAATTTTGAAAGACATGTGTGGATCATGTTTAGTAAAGCAAGGCTATAAAGTTGTAATGAAATCAAATAAGGTTGTAATAACCAAGAATAATGTATTTATTGGAAAAGGTTTTATTAGTGAAGGATTATTTAAGTTAAGTGTTTCTTCCGAGTGCAATACTCTTCCAAAAGTTCTAAATGTTGAATCTAGTAATGTTTGGCATGGACAGTTGGGACATGTAAACTTGTTCAAAATTAAGAAAGTGATGGATTTAGACCTGGTCCCCGAGTCAAACATGAATCTCAAGCATAAGTGTGAAATTCGTGTACAAGCAAAACAACCTAGGAAACCTTTTAAGTCCTTTGAAAGGAATACCCAAATTTTAGAGCTTATACATAGTGATATTTGTGACTCAAATATATCACTTACTAGAGCCGGTAATAAGTATTTTGTCATATTTATAGATGATTGTTCGAAGTATCATTATATTTCTTTGATAAAGACTAACGATGAAGTATTTGGTAAATTTAAGATTTACAACACAGAAGTGGAAAATTAATTTTAGAATAGGATAAAGAGACTTAGGTTTGATAGAGGTGGTGAGTACACTCTTACTGATCTTAGAGTTTTCTATGAAGAGTATAGTATTATACATAAAGTAATAGCACCCTATTCTCCTCAATCTAATGGAGTTGCAGAAAGGAAGAATATGACCTTATTGGACATGGTGAATGCAATGCTTTTGAGTTCTAGATTACCTGAAAATTTGTGGGGAAAAGCAATTTTGACTGCATGTTTTATATTAAATAGAGTAATCATTAAAGACAACACTACTACTCCATATGAAATTTGGAAAAAGAGAATTCCAAATCTTCAAGTCTTGAAAGTGTAGGGGTTTTTGGCAAAAGTTGCGATCCCAGAACCTAAGAGAAAGAAGATAGAACCTAAAATTGTGGAACTGTTTTCTTAGGTTGTGTTCATAATAGCAGTGCCAATAGATTTCTAGTCATCAACTCTGAAATAAATGAAGTTTCAAATCACACTATGTTTGAGTCAAGGGATGCAACATATTTTGAAGACATATTGCCTTTGAAGACTAGAATGCAAAAGCAAGTGGCAGATAGATCATGCACCAGTACTGATAAAGCTTCCACAAGTATTAGTCATCAAGTTACAAATGAAGAAGAGCCTCCAGCAGAATTTATAAGGAGTAAGAGACGTAGAGTGGAGAAGAACTTTGATGTTGATTTTTATACCTTTTTAATTGAAGGTGATCCAACAACCTATAAAGAAGCCATGAACTCCGTGGATGCTCCATTTTGTAAAAAAGCTATAAATAGTGAAGCTGAGTCTATTTTACAAAACAACACTTGGGAGTTAACGAACTTACCACCCGGTACTACACCAATTGGTTATAAGTGGGCATTTAGGAAGAAACTGAAGCTTGATGGATGTATAGAAAAGTAAAAAGCTAGGCTAGTTGCCAAGGGATTCACTCAAAAGAAAGGAATTGATTATTTTGATACTTACTCTCTTGTGTCTAGGATTACCACAATTAGGATCCTTATAGCGTTAGCTTCTATACACAATTTAGTAGTTCATCGAATGGATGCTAAAATAGCATTTTTGAATGTAGACTTAGATGAAGAAATTTATATGGAGCAACCCGAATGATTTATAGTGAAGGGCCAAGAACATAAAGTGTGAAAGTTGGTTCAGTCATTATATGGACTCAAGTAAGCTCCAAAGCAATGACATGAGAAGTTTGATATAGTCATTTTAGAATATGATTTTGAAATTAATGATCATGAAAAATGTGTCTGCTATAAGGAATGCAATGGACAATGTATTATTTTATGTCTTTATGTTGATGATAGATTATTATTTGGAACAAGTTTGGAAATTGTGAAAGATGTTGAGTCTTATCTATCAAGGAGGTTTGATATGAAAGATCTAGGAGAAGCCAATATTATATTGGGAATGAAAGTAGAAAGAACACAAACATGTTTTTATTATAAACCAAGCTAGTTCAATTAAGAAAATGCTTAACAAGTTCATTTTTTTTCAATTGCAATCCTGTCTCGACACTATATGAATCAAGTGTGTGCTTACTTAAAAATAGTGCTGAACCCGTGTGTCAACTCTGGTATTCTTAGATGATTGGGTCTTTGATGTATATATCAAATAAAACTAGACCCGATATAGCTTATGCAGTTGGAAGGCTAAGTAGATACACTAATAATCCAAGTAAAGAACACTAGAATGCTTTAAGGCGAGTGTTTAAGTATCTAAGAGGAACTTTGGATTATTCTATAAACTATAAAGGATTTTCTTATGTAGTAGAAGGGTACAATGATGCAAATTGGTTCACAGATAGCTCCAAAGTGAAATCTACTTCAGGATATGTATTTTTATTGGGAAGTGTAGCTATATCTTGGGGATCTAAGAGACAAACAATAATTTCCAAAAGTACAATGGAAACTGAACTCATAGCTCTTGATACTGCATGTATAGAGGCTGAATGAATTAAGAATTTTTTGCTTAATATCCCATTGGTGAGCAAGCCTATACTTGCCATCTCCATACATTTGTGATAGTAAGGTCGTGATATATTTAGTGAGGCAGACACATACAAATAAGAAATTAAATAGACATATCAATGTTAGATAAAAATATGTGAGAAGCTTGTTAAATAGAAGTTGTTTCTTTGGACTATGTGAAGTTGGAAAAGAATATTGATGATCAATTGACCAAAGGTCTATGTAGGAATGGAGTCCTAGATTCGTCGAGGGGATGGGCTTAAACCCATAAGGAAGTCACCTAGGGAAGAAACCCAACCCTTGTGATTGGAGATCCCATAAAGAAGGTTCTATGGGTAGAAACAGTCCATATTGATTGACTTATATTCCAGCATTCTAAATAGGAGATTTGAAATCAAATCCCCTGCTCATCCCTATGACATTTGTGCTGATGATATGTGATGTTAAGGAAGGACATTTTCCTGAATGAGTTCCAAGGCGGGTAATCTCCCCAGAGTACATGTCACATGTACTTTTGGAGGACTCACCTAAGTGAGAGTAGTCGTGGGGCCGCCACTGTGAGAATTGGGTTGTTCTCTAAAAACACTCATGAGAATCAAGATTAAGTGCATGGCCATAAATAGCGCTAACCCGTGCCATGTTTTTTTTTATCAATACTATGTGTGTCAAATGTTGCAATCTGAATTAGAGGAATCTAGTTCAAGACTTAGTTCACTATGATTCCTTCAGATGAAAACTATGAACACTAAGTGTAAGTTCAAGTCCAAAAAAACACCTACACCCATTGCATGGTATACAAATTGCACAAACTTTCGTTTCTTCAATTGTGTTGATTTTATTCTTCATAGAGTTTTGAATCTTGTGGGGGTTTGTTGGTTATTTTAATTATATTTTATTTTAAAGATTCAAAACTTATTTTTATTTGATTTGTTTGTAATATTTAAGAGAGGTGTTTTATTTGAAGAGTCATAATCTTTTTCTAAAGGGGTATGAAAAGTTCTTTAAATAAGAAACATCAGACAGAAAATAGTAAACGTTAGAACTATTCTGTCTCCTTCACTTCTCACATCTCTGTCAATCAATTTACATTCCTACAATTCTTGTTTTATAATTCTTGGGCAATTGATTTTCATAAGTCTGATAGTGATTATATATTTAATTTATTATATTTGATCATATAAATAGTTGGTATATTTTTGCAATAAATTTCACACACTCCACGTTGAACTTTAACAATCTGAACTTTATAAGTCTTAGTTCATAGATCATCCTTACAAAAATTCAATATAATCCAAAACAATTTGCCTATTTAATTATTATGATGAAATTTCAATAGTTCTTAAAGAACAAAGTATTCGTCAATTTCTTTGTACTCAATTAGATGCTTCAAATATTTCTGATTTGGCTAATAGTTTGTAAGAATGATGAATGAGGTGCAACTTGAAAAATTGATAGTTCGGATCGTTAAAGTTCAATGTGATATGGGCACCACAGCTAATCCCCATTTTTATAACAAAAACTAGGATCCCTTCCTTTAAATGCTTCATGCTTATACATATATGTTAGGAAAATATAATCTAATTGGTATATTAATGACATAGAGAAGTTATAAAATAAATAAGGGAAATTTTATTTGAACCTATCTAACATCTTTCTACACCCAACTTATTCCTTGCACCCATATTATTTTTAATTAAAAATTAATATCTCTTTAAACCCAAGTTTATCACCTAAACTACCCACCCAAATCCATTTTTTTGGTTGTTAAATGATAGATTTTGTTAGATTATATGTTAGATTAGCCACTGATGGGGTTCGAACCTACACTATCATGCAAGGGCTTAACTCTTTTTCAGCATTGTGATAACGGGCCACTTGCCCCTCGTAAATCCAATTCAAAATGTAAAGTTGTCATTACACCCATTAATAAAATAAAATCTCTAATTAAATAGTTTTGTTTTCAAAAGAGACTTGAAAGTTAAAAAGCATTATGGGTCCCTTGTCATACCTCCCACCGTGATCTCTTCAGCCAACTGATCACAGTTCTAATCCATTTCCAAATTCTTCAATTGTTTTCATGGCAAAAAGACTCGAATAAGCTTCTGGGTCGCACTCCACAATCCTGTTCTTCCTGCAAAAAGGCAACCAGTGGCTTGCAAACTTGGCAGCCTCCATGAAAGCAAAGAGAGTTAGAGCTGAGCCCCCGGTCATCTGAAACATACACTGATAGCTTCTCTGTCGGCTAATCATTAGCCATGGCCGACAAGGCTATGTTGACCACGTTCCTTCGATCGTCCTCATGTCCACTGCACTTATTGCGACTACGACTTCCACACGCGTGAAACTTGTCACAAACTTCATGGTTATCCTATTGGCCATCCTCTCCATGGTCAGCTGTGGAGACCCATCCGCTGGTCACCGTCCTCCGCTGGTTCCACACGCAGTAACCCTACTGCTTCTTCCTCTTGCAGTATAGATGCTTCTCTGTCCTCCAGTAATCAGCGCGCTCCATCTGGCAGCAACTCTTTGTAGCACTCTTCTCCCTCTGCCCACACCGTGCAAGGGTCTCCCACCCTCCAGGATCTTTAAGTCGCCATGCCGAACCTTTCCGCTGACCAATACTCTCACCTTCCTTCTTGCTGCTCTAGATGACACCACTGCATCCTCTTCGTCTGCTCAGGCCCATGCTGTTTCCAGCGATGACTTTACTAAGGTTTGTTACCTGTCGCTTCCTGTTGTAGTCAATAGATCATTGACAGCTGTGCTACAGATCGTACCACTTCTTCATTATCATGTTTGGTTGATACTTATGCTCCTCAATTGCCGCCTATCTCCTTGCCTAGCGGAGCCATGGCTCCAATTACATTAACTGGGACTTTTTCGTTTGAATACTTCACTTGATTTGAAAGATGTTTTGTGTGTTCCTAATTTTAAAATAGACCTTTTATCGATTGGTAAGCTTACAGAGGGATTATCATGTTCTGTGACTTTTTTTCCTTCTTGGTGTGTTTTACATGTTGAACAAAAAGAGTATACAAGATAACTCTAATTATTCCAAGAAGAAGAAAATAAAGCACACTCTAAAGAAAGCTCACAAAAAACACTAATTAGCAAAGCTTTTCTTATTTAGCACTTAGCTTTGTTTTTCCTTTGGATGATTTACAAGGCTTGGGGACTTGGGTATTTATAGCAAACCAAATGAAAGCTACACCACACACTTAATTAAACTAAGATTATTTACTACCACACAAAACACATTAATTGCACCTATTTATTTTTTCCACACAACCATACCTAACATTGCCTAACTTTGCAATTGTAAGCAATTACATCATCAAACTAGATATGGACTTGGACTTTAGATTGGGTTGTGGATTACTTATGGTTTTGGGCTGACATTGATTCTCAACACTCCCCCTCAATGTCAGCTCTCATTCTTTGCACTGTGCTGAGCAGACAGCGAAATATTTCGAGCTTACCTGTACTCAAACTTTTTGTGAACAAGTCCGCAACTTGATCATTCGTCTTAACCTGTCTCATCTCAATCTCTTCTTGCAGAACCTTTTCTCTGATAAAGTGATAGTGCACTTCAACATGTTTAGTTCTTGCATGAAAAATTGGATTCTCCGCCAAACGAATTGCCGACTGATTGTCACAGTACAACGGAACAGCATAATCTACTGATTGATGTAGATTATTCATCAGCTGTATCAGCCATGTACTCTCTTGAGCTGTTATTGCTGCTGCTCGATACTTAGCTTCAGTGGTTGACAATGATACCGTCAGCTGTCTCTTGCTACACCAAGAGAAGGTTCCAGAACCAAGCTTAAACACATACCCAGTTGTTGATCTCCTGGTGTCATGATCTCCCGCATAGTCAGCATCACAGTAACCAACTAACTTGCAGTCTTCACCTTTCTTGTACAAAAGACCATAGTCAATTGTACTCTTCACATATCTCAGTATTCGTCGAACTGCTTCCAAATGAGGCTTCTTTGGATTTTGCATGTACCGACTCATCACACCAACTGCATAAGAAATGTCAGGTCGAGTCAGGGTTAAGTAGATCAGACTACCTACCAATTGTCGATACATTGTCACATCTTCCAAATCTTTTCTTTCATGTGCACACATTTTGGCGTTTGGTTCCATCGGTGTCAAAATTGGCTTGCATTCGAGCATTCCAAACTTCTTCAATAAATCTTTGGAATATTTTTGCTGATAGAGAAATATTCCTTCTTGTGTGCGATCAATCTCTAGACCAAGGAAGTGATTGAGCTGTCCAAGTTCCTTCATCTGGAAACGGACTGATAAATTCTCCTTTGTCCGAAGAATTTCTGCCTCGTCATCACCGGTTATGATTAAATCATCCACATATACTAGCACGATAGCTAACTTTCCTTCATTGGCTTTGACAAACAAGCTGGAATCTGCAGGTGTTACTGAATAACCACTTTGTGTTAGAAATTCAGCAATCTTACCATACCACGCCCTCGGTGCTTGTTTCAATCCGTAGAGCGTTTTCCGTAGCTTACACACATATTCAAGATGATCTTGGCTCTGAAAACCCATTGGTTGGATCATGTAGATCTCCCGATCCAGTTCTCCATGAAGAAAAGCATTCTTAACATCCATCTGCCACAAATTCCAGTCTTTGTTGGCTGCAAGTGCAAGTAGGACTCGTATAGTTGTAAGTTTTGCCACTGGACTAAACGTTTCATCATAGTCTAGTCCGTACTGTTGAGAAAAACCACGAGCTACTAGTCGTGCCTTGTACCTCTCGATTGACCTATCTGGACGACGCTTTATCTTGTAAACCCACTTATAGGATATGGGTTTGACATCTCTTGGCTTTGGCACCAAATCCCAAGTTTGATTTTGCTCAAGTGCATCAAGCTCTTCTTTCATAGCTGTCATCCACTCAGAACTCTGTGATGCTTCTTCGAACGTCTTAGGTTCTGTTGCAGTTGCTTCTTCAATTATGGCTGCATTGGCGTATTTGGGATTTGGCCTCCGTGCTCTTGTTGACCTTCGGAGTTGAGATTGTGGAGTTAATTCTTCCGGTACACTAGTCCCACCTTCTTCGTCTGGTTGTTGATACATGCCAATTTGCCAAGGATTCTGAGTCACTCTTTGTTCGACATCATCGCCGTTTGGATCTCCTGATTCATT